>NC_052501.1:85896431-86524497 GCF_016617805.1 Bactrocera tryoni
TAAATTAAATTAAATTTAATTTAAATTAAAATTAAAAGCAAAATTGAAAATTAAATTATTAAAATTAAAATCAAAATTAAAATTAAAAATAAAATTAAAATTAAAATTAAAATTAATTAAAATTAAAATTAAAACTAAAATAAAATAAAATTAAAATTAAACTGAGAATTAAATTAAAATAAAATTTAAAAAATCAAATTAAAATTAAAATGTTGAATAAAATTTCCTACAGGGACTTTTTGTATTAGCATCGTAAAGCACTTTTCACTTTTCAGTGGCTGCCTTTGTATTTATTTTGCGCGCACTCGTGCAGTGTTTGTTTTTATTGGCTTTTGAAAATTTACAAACTCATTTCAGTCATAATTGTGCGGTAATAAAATGCTTTATTGCCTGGCCTTTGCCAATTGTAAGTTGTTTATTCAAGTTATTAAATTATTTTCAATCGTATGACGGAAATAAATGGTGTTGGAATTATAATTTATAATACACAGTTATTGCAAAGAAAATTCGGAGTTTTCACGAGAGATTTTCTCCGTAGATATATGTACATATATGCATCACTCACTTGTTGTGAACAACTTTGACCTAAATTTCATTCTAAAGTAAGAAGGGCATATAAGTTGCCTGATTTCATGAAGAAGTTGTTGGTAATGAGAACATTTCAATATTGAAGAGCACTATGCCATATTGAGTAAAGATATTGGTTTTGTGAATTATTGAAATTTAATTTGTCAAAGCGTGAAATAAATGAGTTCGCATTGAGAATGGACTAGGCAATTCCTTTAATGATAATTTGTTTCAGAAAATTCATTCTTAAAATTTTCTAATCTTCATATATGCAGCATATGATGCTCTTCATTGGTATCTCTCTACATCACGTTTTCGCGAAAATTCACAGAAAACTGCAAAATTGAAATTACTGTTATAGAATTTGCGCTCCGAACTTAAGCCGCGTTAATACGCAACAAATTTAAGCTGTAAAGTCATAAAATTACGCAGCCATGCGTGGCATTCCTTTCAATTCTATAATGCTTCTCCGTTGCACACATCCACACATAGCTCTTCTGCTGCACACACATACTAACGAATATTGAAATACCATGAAAACCGCCATTTCTTGCGATTGTTGGTAAGAAACCGTGCCAGACAACAACGAAGCCAGCATTTGGAAAATAACCGACAGATAAGTTACCGATTCTGCTTTTGAAGCAAGCGAAGGTGGCATCAATGAGGGCCTGTGCGATATTCATAGCAATGACTAAAACATATTGCTTTGGCGTGTTGGCTCATCGCTGTTCGAATATACGTAAGAGATTTCCTTATTAGTGCGTGTTGGAAATTCCATTTAGCTAGTTGTGGGGAAAATATTTTCCTTCTTCGATTCGAAGAATTGCACAAAGCCATGCAATTTATTGCAATAAATGCATATTACAGCAACAGATTAGTCTTTAAAACTTCCACAAGACTGCGCAAAATATCATACAGTATTCTCCTTTGAAATATCACAACACCAACAAATCGTTGACATTTTTGCCCAAGGACACTACGAAAACAACTGCAAGCGCAGTGCTAGAAGGATGACAGCTAAAATGCTGTTGGCAAGCGCCGCACCAAAACAATTACATGCAGCACTAAAGTGAGGAAAAATATTTGCTGGCGAAAGCAGCTAACAAAAAGTGGAAGAAAACATTATAGTGATGAAGAAGACTTTATTACAGCGCGACTTAGTTGTGGCGGCGGAGATGGTGTGACGCGCAGCAACGGGAAAGCCGGAATTTATTATTATTTTTATTGAAAAACGCGGCGGTTTTGTTGGTGAAAGTGCGCCGGCGTTTTAAACACTTTACTTTCGCACTCACTTTTGTTGACTTTATGAGCGTTTACTGACTGCGCCGCGGCGAATTGCGGCAAACTAGTTGAGGCATCTTTGGTTTGTGTTTAAAAGAAGTGTGGAGAATGTCTGAAGAAAAGAGCGCTGAAATTTGCATTGAAAATTTAATTCGTGGAGTAGCTGAGAAATGCTGAAATTTTTCCGAGCGGCGGCGAGTTTATAAATAATGCATGAGGTGAAGGAAAAAATGTAGTAATAATCAGAAAAAATAATGTTAAAAAAATGTTATTAAATACTAAACTCAGAGCGGAAATGTGAATCTGTTGGTCCCTGAAAGTATAAATATTGTTATTTGAACAAAAATATTGAGCCTGCAATGTTAAAGCTGAAGCGCGCTTTTAGGCGCCATTTCGCGGAGCAGTTAAGTTGTACATGGAGGTGAACTGAATGACTGTTATTCACTCTTATAGATAGTTAAGCCACAAGAACTACAACTCTAAACTACTTTTTTAATAAAATTCCATAAATTCCCGTTCCTCATCCAAATGCTCACTGGGTTGATGGCAAAGCCATAACCATTTAACTTACAGTTTATTGGCCACTCATAAACTAACAGCCACTTAACAAGCAACTTAAACAAAGAGTACAAAGTAAAGAACAGTGCACATAAATACACACACACACACGCACATGCATATACACGCGTTCGGGCGATTATACGCTACGTGTTGTTATATAATTGCACTTATGTGTGCCAGTCAAGACGCTGTTTGCTCAAGCATGCCTTTAACTTTGTAACCACTAAGTAAACAGTCAAGTTCAGCGCGCCTCGTACTTCCGATTATTGCATGGCGTACGCATAAGTTAGTCATAATGCATTACGTACGCATCAGGTGCCCGCTTTTATTTCGCCATTTTATACCAGGAAAGTAAATATGCTTAAAGCAGAAATGGAAAGAGTAACTAACACATGTGCACCGGTGACTATAAGAGCGTATTTATGTATGTCGTAGCTGTAGTGTTTGCGTTGTCTCGCTGTCTGAAGTTTATGCTCTCCACTTCTTTGACTGTTTTGGCGCTTTTTAGTATAAGCCAAATCGTCACTGCCATCATAGTTGATTCTGGGCATGTGTGTAATATGAAAACAGTATCATTTGGATGTGTCGGATGTAACAGCTCAATTGAAAAGTCCCCGGCCCAACGTAGGAAAACACATTTTTGTGACATAAATCGTTTTTTTATTCAACATATTTCCCTTAAAGGGTGATACACTGATTATATCAACTCTCCAACTTTTTGATGCTTTTTTGTAGTTTGATTTTTCCTTTGCTTCAAAATATACCTTAGTTTCGGTGATCACCTCATCATTCGACGAAAATTTCTTCCCACCGAGCATTCTTTTGAGTTCTGATAACAGGAAATAGTCGCTGATAAGGCAGATATATGGAATTCTCAAGCAATTGGAAGCGCACTTCATGGATTTTGCCATCGTTTTCACTCACTTGTGACGCGGTGCACTACTGGGATGACTGACGATTGGACTTCGGGGATAAATTCATGGCTTCAACATCCATCCATTATCATATATCGATGCAAAAACTTTATTACTCTTGAACATCTCCAAACACTGCTCCGAATCATCAACTCATCGTTGTTTTTGATTAAAAGAAGCTCGCGCGGCACTCAAATATTCGTGAATGATATGATATACACATTCAATTGATATCCTTAGAGTGTCTGCTATCTCCAACAACTCCACTTGACGGTCATCCAAAATTACTTTGTGAACTTTTTGGATGTTTTCGTCACTAACAACCTCTTTTGGGCAACCACCTTGTTCACTGTCTTCGGTGCTCATTTCACCACGTCTAAAGTGAAGATACCAATATTTGATGGTTAATTTTCCTGAGACAGTGTCTGAAAACTCGTCATCAAGCCAAGCTTTTGCTTCAACTGTATTTTGTCCCTTATCAACAGGCGAAATTCCTTTTTATACATATTTTTCTTAATAACAAAAGTATCCTCACTCAAAATGATACAATTCACAAACTAACGATTCGACAGCTGTCAAGTTTATTCACGCGCCTTTTGAAGATTAGAACTAACTAACAATTATATGCATTTAAGTCTATGTATCAGTCCGGTGACATTTCAGTTGAGCATTTTATGCAGGCGAATAGGAAATATAGACCGAAGTTACAGAAATGCCAAGCGTTGTTTCGAGGTATACTTTTTGGGTACTTTGTGGCAGAAGTAAGATGTTAATTTAGACTCTTCAAGTATATCACTTTACTGTACTTAACTACATAAAGAATCTGTTAGCATATTGCCACCAAAATAGTATGTATATAAAATACAAATAACTGTATATATACACGCGCATAGAATAATTCAAGTTCACTGCTATGCGCAACTGTTTCCCCTGTTTGCGTGTGTGTGTGTGTGCGTGTTGGTGTCTGCTGGTGTGTTTGCATTAGTCAAACACGGATTATATTTGCTCACTCAGCAAGCAGTCACATATTTATATGCGCCAGCGGGTGAGTCTAGAGTTAAAGTTCTGCATTTTTATGCGACTTTTTCGCCGCTGAACGGGAAAAGTGAAAGTAAACAGATAAGTGAGTGCCAAAGTGAATGCGAAGGCTGGCGTTGTCTCCTTTCACGTTTACGAACACACATATCTAGCCTGCTCGTTTATATTTCTATGAGGTATTTTTTCAAAGCATACATTTAGGCGTACGCGCTAGACCAAACCGAAACGCGATACTTATGATCATACTGGAAGACACAGCTGGTTTCCATACACACGTACATATACGCAAGTCTTCATATATAAAAGTAGTAAGCAAAAGTCGCTCACTTTCATAAACAATGGCAAGCAGCTACAAAAGATTGCTTATAAATATTTTATTACCTGCACACATGTTCACATAATTTCGATTATTTCCACATATTGCTGGTTGCGTATGTGTGTGTGTGACGACGTGAAGGGCTTTAACCGCGCGTCACTTTGCTAAAATTTTCTCTCGTCAACACCACATACATATGCTAATTAAAAATTTATATATGCCAGTCAGGGCGCCAATAATCTCTAAAGCTAATATTGCTGGTGCTAAGCTGCGTGTCATGCACACACACACATACATATGTACATGTATTAAGCCATTATGCTTATTACTTTTTGTTGCTTTTGTTTCATGAACATTATTGCAAATAATGGCTGAAGTTTGTCAGCTGCTGATGGGTGACAATGAGAAAAGTTCTGCAAGCGTGAAGCCAAAAGACAAATATGATTTTTGTGAGAAGAACGTAAGGGAAGCGGTGCATATTTTCCCTTCAGAAAGGTTTTGAAATTTGAATAAAATTTGTGTAATGGATTACTCGGTTTCACTGTGAGTTCAGTGTGCTGAGAATTATTATGAAATTAAATTAAAATTGAAAAAATTAATTAATTAAAATAAAATTAATATATAATAATAAGCTCAAAATTAGAATACAAATATAATTAAAATAAAATCGGAAATTAAGATTAAAATTAAATTTAAAATTAATATTAAACTAAATAAAAGTTAAAATTAAATTAAAGTTAGCACTTACATAAAAATTAAACTTAAGTTATAATAATAAAAAAACAGAACTGAAAATAGTATTAAAATTAAACTTGAAATTAAAGTTAATTAAAACTAAAATTAAAAATCAAATAAACACAAATTAAATTAAAATTATAATGTAAAGTAAAACTTAAATTAAAATCAAAAATAAAAATGAAAATCGGAACTAAATCAAAGTTAAAATTAAATTAAAGTTAGCACTTAAATAAAAATTAAACTTAAGTTATAATTGTAATTAAAATTAAAACTTAAATTAAAAATCAAATAAAAGAACATGAAATTTAAAAATGTAATTTAACCAAACTAAAATTAAAGCTAAAAGTAAATAAATTAAATTAAAAATAGTTAAAATCAAAATTATTATTAAGATGAGTATGAAAATAAACACTGAAATTAAAATTTAAGGACTTGAAATTAAAGTTATAATTGATATAAAAATTAAAGTTATGAATTAAATAAAAATAAAAATTGAAAGTAAAACTTCAATTAAAGCGAAAAATTAAAATAAAAATTGGAACTAAAATTAAAGTTGACAATAATATAAATTTAATAATTTGATAAAAATTAAACTCAAAATGATTGTTGCAATGAAAATTAAACCGTAAATTAAAAATAAAACTGAAACATCAAAATCAAAATCAAATCAATTAAAAGTTGAATTGAAATGAAAATTAAAACTAAAATTACGAATCAAATTAAGATTAAAATTAAAAGAAAAATTTAAATAAAAACCATGATTAAAATTTAAAATTGGAACTAAAATAAAATCTTAAAGTTAAAATTAAAGTAAAACTAAATTAAAATTAAGAATTGAATTAAAATTAAACTTAAAATAAATGTTGTATTTTAAATTAAACCTTAAATAAAGAAAATAAAAATTAAAATTAAGAATTGAATTAAAATTAAACTTAAAATAAATGTTGTAATTTAAATGAAACCTTAAATAAAGAAAATGTCAAAAAAAAACTTTGAATTGAAACTAAGATTAAATAAATTAAAATTAAAATTTAAATTGAATAAAATTAACATTAAATTTAAAAATAAAATCGTATATTATGTTTAGAATTAAAATATTCAAGCAGCAAATTCTTCTATTGAACCAGTGCTATAATTATGCGAAAATAAACTAATTAAAACTAATTAAAATTGATTTTAAAGTTAAAATTAAAATAATTAAAATTAATTTAAAAAATTAAATTAAATTTATAATTTAAATTAAATTCCAATTTAAACTTAAATTATAATTAAAGTTCTTAAAATTAAAATTAAATTTGGACTATTAAATTTAAAAATAAAAATGAAACTAAAATTAAATTTCAGATGAAATTAAAATTTATTTAAAATATATAATATAATTAAAATTGAATATATGTAAAGTAAGATTAAAGCAATCAAACAACCAATTCTCTTCAACCTTTTGTGTCAGTAAACTGCTGCTAATATGTATGTTCTTTGCTTGCATTTGTGTATTTACCATTTCATTTTTCGTTAACCTAAAAACGTTCTACTAATCACTTAAACAAGTACTTAAGTTCACTTGTCTACTTGCGCAACAACTTTTCCATTTGAAAATAATAAAAAGTACGTAAAAGAGTTAATTATCCATTGTTTTCGTTTTTATTTGCAGCGCGGGCACTCAGCGTTCGCGAAAGCTGTTTAAGGTGAGTGATTAAGAAAAGGTAAAACTTTTACCTTGAAACCTTAACTGGAGCGATTGTTAAGTTGCTGCTAAAGCATTAATGAGCGAATCGCAAAAAATGGCGAATGGAAAAACATAAAGAAAATGCAAAATAATTTAAACTGCGAGCTTATAGGAACTCTTTTTTATGTTTACAATAAATTCGTGAAAGCAAAAGTACTAACAGAAAGTGGTAAAACTTTCCTTTCCCGCCTGAAACGTTAAATAAATTGTAGTTTGCCTTGCTACTGTGCACAAAGTCATCCCAAATTGTCGCAAAAAGTTTTAAGTGCAAAAGAAGACTTTTGTCTTTGTGCTGTAAAAAACATTTAAAGTTCGATATTTATTGTTTGCTTGTCGGGATTACTAAATCCGTGAGTCATAAACAGTAAGAAGCAAAATTGTAAAACAAACTTTTGCCAGAAAAAACTGAAACTTTACAGCCATCAGTGAGGACAACAAAGCTATGTATACGCGTGTTGGTGTGTGGGAAAATACCTGTTGATCACACACACACATACACTTTTGCACTTCTAACTCTTCTATTTGCGTTGCTCTCACTGTATACGTGCATCATTGACTGACAAGTGGCTGCAGTCAACACACCTTCAACACACCTTCAACGTGCCACAACCGCTTCTTACAGACATAGAGTCCATGTAGCTGTGCGGTGTGGGCCAATTTAAAATATGCTCAAACTAAGCTAAAGTAATTTCTAGTTATTGACATATTTTCAACTTTCTTCGCAACATGAACTTTACTCTTTTTCGTTGAGTCGGTTGGAGAAAAGCAAAAAGTAATTTCCCGCGCGCTGATTTAGTGCTATTCGTCGTTTAACTGTTTGTTTGCCAGCACTCCACTGTGTTTTTGTTGCTTGCTATAACTGCATTTTCTGTGCGTGACCCGCAAAAGGCCGCAGGCATCAGGAACTTTGGATGTGGCGAGTTTTATCTGATCAACAGTTATGGTTATTAGCATTTTTTGTTTTTCCACAGTAGGAAAATGTAAACTTGTCTAAACTGCAGTTAGTTTGAAACCAATACTAAGAGTTACAGTTGGATTATCTTATCCACTTTTACTGGTTTATAACAGATAGACAAAGTTTCTGTGCCTGCAGCGAGTTTCTGGCTTGCGAGTGTGTCTTCTCATCTGTTGCTTAACAGTTTGCTCCGTTTCTAGTGTTTTTTTGTATACTAAGTTATTTCTTTATTTCTCAACAAAATCTAGTCGTTTTTTAAAAGTAAGAGCGCAATACCTTTCCTGCTTCTTACAGGGCAGATCACTAAAGAAATGGTTGTCATACAAACTGAACCATTAAAATTCAGTTCTTGTATGGGCAACTTTTTTAGTTGGTAAGATATCTTCCTAAAATTTCACAGGGATTATTATCTAAGATAATCACGCAATTTGCGAAGAAATTATTCAGATCGGAACACTGTAGCACATAGCTGTCATACAAGCTGAACCATCGGAATCAGGTGCATGTGTGGAAAATGTGTTTGTTTGATGAGATATCGTCACGAAATTTGGCACAGATAATTTTCCAATGCAACTCGAGTCACTATAGCATATAGCTGCCATACAAACAAAACGATCCAAATTCAGTTCTTCTAAGAAATATTTTATATTTGAGAAGGATATTATAGCTTCGGCGTAACCATATATTTTCAGTTTTATCTAAATTTAATATGCACGAATAACTGCAACAAAATTGCTGTGGTATGGCTAAAGTGTCTGTGAAAATATTACATTGCATATGAACTTTGTAAAGGCAATAAATTATTAGGAAATATGACTCGCCGCAGATATACTACTTTGCAAGCAATATTTTATGTAAATATTACATATGAGTATGATATTAAAATATTTGAAATTAAATGTTAGAATTTTATTGCTGCTAAAAAGTTACAAGCGTCTCCTCTTTAGATAATTTATGAATTTGTGCCTGCATATTGCCGCTGAAAGGCTTGAATTCATTAGATTTTTTGATAATAAAAATTATACCAAAATATGGCTAAAGGCTGCATAAATCAAACAAAAATATTTGCTTTTCTACAAATTTAGCTATAAATTCTCTAAAAAATTTTATTTATCGGAAAAGCCATATTTCCATTCATGAAATATTTTGTCGACTGCAATAATTTAACACAAAAATTAATAAAATTATTTCTAGCAAGAATTCTAAACATATTTGTAAAGAGAAGTCATAATCAACAAGCTTGAATAAATTGAAACCGGCTAACAGATTGCATCAGCACGAAGTTTCATTAATCTGTTTCACCAGCATAGCATGAACAGCAAGCATGCAGGCTTTAACTATCAATACTATAAATGAAGTAAGAAGTATATTTGGGGCACAGTTGCACAACCACTACATGCCACAAGTTATTGCCTCTATTGCACAGCTCAAGCAGCAATATATGTACAGCGCGCCAACGCATCAATAAAGGACATGGGCAGCAGCGGCGATATATACGATTATTGTTCTCAGTCATGTTGCAAGTGACACGACGACAAGTGACCAAATGAGAGATTGTTGCAGTTGAGTGAGCTGGTTGGCCGAGGTATTATCACTCAGGCACAGCAACAAGCAGCAGCTTGAGTGGGCGGGACCGTGGTTCAAAAGCACTGACATGAGTATACATATGTACATTGTATGTACAGTATGTATGCATGTATGCATGTGTGCGTGCATGTGTAATGCCCGTATAACAGTTATAACTCAGTGAACTGGAAATGTGCACGCCAATGTGGATCAGCGCAATGGCGAAGCAAGAAATAAAAGAGCATTTTACTTAAAAGTATATAAATGAAAAGGCAAACATCTTCAGAGTGTTTATACTTAACTGAAGCGTGGGCGATAAGGCGCAGCGGAAGGCGTGGTGGGCTTTGCGCTTCATTGAGCATGTACGCTCTTCAATTTCAGCAACAGTTTCGGTTTCGGTTTCAGCTGCAAGCAATCTCGACGATTTCCTCAAATTGCGAAGTTAAACTGTGGCAGAAGTTAAGTGAATTGCATGTGTGTTTGTATCTATTCTTCGGTGCGAGTGTGTGTGTGGCATGCGCTGCGTTAGTAAATTGAGTGTGTGTCTACTCGAGCTGTGTGCGTCAACAGGCAATGAAATTATCAACGCCAATATTAAACGAGTAAATAAATTTCAACAACAAAATCGTCTTCGCTCAGCGCGCACGCAGCATATGTATGTCTGTCTACATATATATGTAAAAGTGTAAGTGCGCCTTGGTATTTGTGTTCATTTCAAATGTTCGATACACGTTCTTGCTTCCGCCGCTTCTGCTCCTCGCTGCAGCGCTGTTCGTGCATGCACATGCCAGCTATTGACGCTGCCCGCACACATTCATTGTTGACTTGCTGCTCTGCTTTGTAATCGGAAATTGTCACAGAGTTTATTCTGATTTAAAGCAGCGGCATGTTTTAGCTGTAGTTGTAGCGTATTTTCATTTGTTTACTCGTGTGCACTGTGTATTTGACAGTTTGCAGCCAGCATTCGGACATTTTCTGACACTTAAGTGGCACTCGAGTATGAAACGATATCGAAATAAACTTGCGACTTAAAGTGGTTGGAAAGTTGTCTGAGTGGAACGAGCCGGAAAAATGGGTTGGCATAAAAATGTTATTATCCTCAGTTGGAAAACAATTTTTAAATGATTTTATTTTTGCTTTTATTTCTTAGAAACCCACTGACTTCAGATTACTTGAAGGGATCAAGGCGGCTTTGTGCGTCTTTTGCCAATATTGCAGTGAACTTTTTATTTTCTTTTTATGAAAATCCACTGATGCGCACTTTTTGTAATATTATTGGTGTTTTCTGTTGATTCTGCATAATAATCAGGCAGCTATAAGCTTGAAAGGCAACAGAAAGGGTAAAGACCATATCGGTAGAAGTATTTAGGTCAGCTAAGTTAAGTTAGTTAAAGAGCAAGTGTTTAAGAAGTTACTGTAAAGGTTGATATAATACAAATTTAATCAGTAGATAGCGCTTAAATGAGAATATCTTAAAAAAATATTAGAAAATACACTAGGCACACACAAATATGGGTAGTCGAAAAAGTCTTTTCGTATTTTGTCAATAGATGTCGTTGAAGCCGTATATCTCCAGTGCCACCAATCACATTGTGTCATACCTTCATTCAACCAAAAAAAAATGTAACAAGAGAAGTCGAAAAAGTCTTTTCGTATTTTTTTCGCCTTCCCAATACTATATCGGTTTTCATTTCACAACAATGCTACCCTTGCTTGTCTACTCACTTACCAGAAAGCGTTTTGTAACAATAATTAGTAATATATTATAACTGTATTTAATTAGGCGCACAATTTCAAAGGATTCCTATATGGCTTTATCCTTTCATCAAAGCGCATGCATACAAATACAATATTTCTGTTATGGTTGCTGCCATATTTAGTAAGCTCAATTCACTAAAAGTTTATGCTGATTAAGTTGTTTGATATGCTTGACTTTGATTGGTCGTTAGACGGCGTCTGCCGCACTATTGAGGCAAGCGTGTCGACGCTGCGTATACGTAACATAACTTTTGACTATGAATATGGCCACTATACACACATGCGTACAAACATACACACATTTATGCAAATTTATGAAATATATCTGCAGCTAGTTGGCAGACAGACACAAAGACACAAGCAGGCATCACAACTATTTGGTATATGCGTGAAAACGTAGTGAAGGCTTAGTTGCGTGCGAAGAGCTAATGGATATGAAAGCTTGCTGCAGCAATGAAGATGCTTATCGGTATCAATGTTGAAACTTGTCTGCTGATGCGGGTTCAAAAGCAAGTTTCATTATGCGTTTAATACATATCAATTTCTTGTGTAAGTTTATTATGCGTGCTGGTTTGTGACAAGCGAAAAGATAAATGTTGAATGCTTGCCAGCTGAGGACGACCGCCTCTCGGAAAGGTGTCAGAATTCACAAAGGCATGTGTTAAATAGAGCAATGTTGATTTGGAGATTGTATATATATTTCTGATTATGAGTTGTTGGTGTTAAATATTTGCTGTTGTTCGTTGCCTTGTTGTGGTTGTGGTTCTGAGGCGAGTTCTAGCTTTGGATAGTATGACTAGTTTAATTATTTTACTGCAAGAATGTGCTCCCATATAGCATTGGTTTAGACGAAATTGTATCGAAAAAGTTTATATTCGAAAATTATCATTCATTCATTTCGCCCTGCTGAACCTGATTTGAGAAAACTAGAGAGCCCTAAAGCCAAATTATCTTTAGTTAGGAAATTGCTAAAAATGGTCAGGTTTATCACTTTTTATACCCTAAACAGAGTATACTTACTTGTTCATTTTGTTTGTAAAACAAAGAAGAAATCTATGGAGATTCTATAAAATATATATGTATGTATATAAATTATCTGCGCCATGAGCTGAATCCATTTAACCATGTTCATCTATCTGTCAGTATATACGCGCACTAGCCCTTCAGACTTTGAAATATCTACCTGAAATTTTACATATGTCTTTTTCACCCTAAGAAACTTATTATTTGTCGAAATCGTTGATATCAGACCACTACAGCATATAGCTGTCATACAAGTTTAGCGATCGGAATCAAGTGCTTTTATGGGAAACTTTTTCAAGGGAGAAGACAATTTCACCAAATTCGGCGTGGATAATTTTCTAAAGTAAAGGTACGTTCTACGAAAAAATTTTCCCGATCGAGTCACTATAGCATATAGCTGTCTTACTAACTGAAGTACCAGAATCAAGTCCCTATATGGAAAACTTTTTTATTTTAAGAGATATCATCAAGAAATTTGGCATGGAGTATTGTCCAAGAAAACCATACTTACCGATCAAAATCAATTTCTTGTAAGCAATTTTTGTATTTGTGTCGGCTATTAAAGCTTTTCAACCAAAGTTAACGTTTTTTCTAGCGTTGTATTGACTTACACAAAATTATCACAGAAAATATTTACTTAATTTATTATTTAAATCTCTTACTATTCCACTCACAACCTGACCTGTTCTGTCTGAAGAGCTGCTAAAGCAATTGCGGATATTTTTTGGCTAAAAAATTTCCATTTCCACGGATGAGTTCTTCGAAAGCACACTCGAATGCACCAAATCGTGAAACTTTCGAAGTATTTGTAAGCAGAATGAAAATGCTACAATGCAACGTGTGCATGAATTATTCTATTCTGCAAGCACTCGCCATCTCATAACTTTAATTATATTCATGAATATAATAAGCATAAAGGGGAGTCAGTCGTTATATGCTCCGCAGCGAGGAGTGCATTGCTATGAGAGCGCAGCTGCGCAGCCAAGTACATGCGCATATGCATGTATGTGTGAGTTCCTTTTACGTTTCCTTTTGCTGCTGCTACCGAAGGTTGTGGCAGTGCGACAAGCAGCAGGGCAAGCGCGCATGCAGTAAAATGCAGAGAAAGCATGCATTAAATATACGAGTACAAGGATGCAAGCGAACGCGCGGCACTCACAGGCAGGAGGCTGCAGCGGAAGATGTTAAAGTAGCGAGAAAATATATGCACTGCATTAAGGCTAGCAAAACACCGCAATGATGCAAGTAAACAGCAGGAACCAGCAACGAATGTAATACAGCGCATTAAGGTCGTGCAATAAATGTTGGATTGTGGAAAAATGCTCCTGCGACTATGCACATATGATGCTTTAAGTGTATTAATATTGTATTTCACTTAGTTAGTTGGAAAGCAAGATAGTGGGCGCCGCTAAAAATACAAAATTAATCTAAAAACGAAAGTCAGTTCGACTTATGAACAACTTTCGATTTCAAATAGTTCTATATTTCCGCGAATACAACTTTTTGTAACAGGCTTTTCCACGGCAATTTTGTAGAATTCTTTGAAATTTTCGAAATTATTTTCTTTTACAAAATAAATTTGTTGCTACTGTGAAAAATTGCTGCAAAAAGAAAAATTGTGCATATAAACGAGCAAAAAATACATGTGACATAATCATTTTATCTACGTGCCACGCACATTATTTGTGAAAATTTCTCGGAAATTCCATCAAGTAGCGTATTTATTATTATTAAAGATACACATTTTCAATGAGAAGGTGAAGGAATCTGCACTCACAGTGCTTTGCTGAGAAGAAAACCGAGAAGACCTGAGCTTCTTCGCTTTTAAAATAGCTGTCATATAACGAAGACGTACTTAATAACACACACTCTCTATCTCTCTTTCACTCACCTCCTCCTTCTTTCTTACCCATACTTGACGTTGGTCTTTCATCTTCTATAGCAGCATATATACAAAAATATATAATATACTCGTACTGCTGCTTATGCTTCTTAGGTATTCCATTAAAAGTAAATTGTTTATTTTTTATTGCACATCAATAGTTAATATTAAGTTAATTTCAGTTTGCAGTGATTGAAGTGCTCACATATTTCGTCTCAACATCAATGAAGCCGTCGTTATGACGCATAAAAGCGCACAAAAATAATTCGGCGCATAAAAGGCCAAAATTAATGAAATGTTATAAATATTATGGGTGATGAATAAGGCTACTAAAAATACGCTTTATTAAAAACAAAGACGCGTGAAGTATATAAATATCGTTACAACAACGAAAAATTTGTATGTGTAGTAATGTGTGCGGACACAATGCGTCGTCATCATCGATTATGCGAGCAACGGGCTACGTTAGTTGGATATAGAAGACACAATATGATACATGCACATATATATATCTAAATACATAGACCTTAGTTACGTTAGATTTATGTGGGTGTGTTAGAGCCAATGCAGTGCTGATTTGATTAGTGTGAATAAGGTAACCGATATATTGGGTAGTCAAAAAAGCCTTTTCGTATTTTTAATCAGATTTCAACTTATTTTTTTTATATGTATACTAATAAATAAATAAACAAATATTGTATGTATCAGTTTGGTCGACCAATTTTTTCTATTTTTCCGCTAGAGACATTATTCCATCAGTGTAAAAACTTTCATCATCGAAATTCCCAGAATGGAAGTGAGCGAACCATTGTTATGCTACACGAACCGTAAAGCATCGTCTTTGCAAATTTCATTGGTGGCTTGCGTGACAGTTTTCCCTTTTTTATACAAAAATTTCCAAATTTAGAGAATTTCTTCATTTCACTCATTTTTAAATAGCTGTAACTTTTTCAACTTCTCCGAATTTTTTTTTTTTTTTTGGGTTAAATGAAACTCAAAGTCTCACCTTTCCAACAATATATGGTATGATGCAATGTAATTGGTAGCACTGGAGATATACGACTGCAACGACATCTATTGATAAAATACGAAAACACTTTTTCGACTACAAGAAAGTATGTGCTTTCAAAATATTTCTCTGAATATCTGGGAGCACGAGAGGGTACAATAAATTCACTACTTAACTTGACCTTGACAAAATTTTTATTCTTTATAGGTTTTCTAGAAAAATTTAAATTACAACCAGTACAGCAATTAATCAAAAAAAAAGAACTATAAATTACAAAACTGCGATATATTCATTGCCAATATGTGCTTGGCTTTTATTGTTTCAACGCATTTTACTGCATGTCCTTCTCAAAAAGAAAAAATAAGAATAATGATTGCTCCCAAGGAACACATATATTGTCAATACCCGATGACTTTTCAGTAAACAAACAGGTCAATTGCTATATAAATAAGAATGTACAAAATAAGGACATATCGTTGCTGTTTTACAATGACGCGCTGTTGAAAGCGATTCACTCCGTGATGACTTTAATTATATTGATGAAAGCTGCCGTTGATGCGGTCAAGCGATCAAGCGATCAACAAGTCAATCAACCGGTAAATATAAAATGTAGAGAGGCTTGAAGCCATCCAACGCCACACACATACGCACATATAAATATGCTTCTTATACAAACTTGAGCAGGCACTACACTGCGTATACGTAATTCCATGCAAACTTTGGCACTTTTCAGCTCTCAAGCATTTGTTCTCATTTTGCATTTATGGAGAGTTCTAAAAACACACACTTGAGCGCAGTTAAATCTACTTTTTCATATAAATATATAAATTTCGAAATAAATAAATATAATAAATATTTGTTGATATAAATATGGGAAGTGCAGTCGGTGTGTCGATGCAGTAATTCGCTTGAAGTGAGGCGAGCTCAATCCGCATTTTTGTTTTTGTTCAAATTCTCTTTTGGAATTTGAATTTGTATTATTTTGCTTAAATCGGTTTGAGGTTTTTTCAAATTATGAATTATGGTCTATATATTTGAAATTTATTTCAATAAATATATTTATTAATATTTTATATTTTCAATAATGTTAATGAAAGTATTTGCTTTTGAGGCTTGTGAGTTTATCCATTTACTCGTATTCATCAAAAAATTCTGGTATATTTCACTTGTGAAAAGAAAGCCAAACATATATAAACAATTCTGCCAACGTTGATAGCCAGTAACATATTATGCTGATATACTTGCATGCCACAGTGAGATTATAGTTTTGTCTTCTTTTCCAAGAATCGAGTTGGATCTGTCGGTGTTTTTATTTCAAATTTCAGTTTTTTCTAAAATTTTTCTCAATTGTGGCTTCGGGTATATACGCGAGCTAGTCCCTCAGGTTTTGAGTTAGCGATCAGAAATTTTGCAAATGCCAGATTTCCTCCAAGAATTTGATTATTTGATGGACCCGCCGATATCGGACCAATGAAACATATAGCTGTCATACAAACTGAAGAATCGGAATCGAATGCTTGTATGAAAAAACTTGTTTATTTGGAGAGATATCTTTAAAAAATTACGCATGGATGATTGCCGGAGTCAAATTATTGTATAAAAACTCTTTGTATTTGACGAGATATGTTTATGAAAATTAATATAGGTTATTATCTAAGGCAATGCAGTAATATATGAAAAAATTTCCCATATCGAACTATTATAGCATATAACTGCCATACAAACTGAATGACCGGAATGAAGTCCTTGTATGGAAAACTTTTTCATTTGGCAAAATATCTCGAAAGAATGGTTTAGATCGGGCAACTATAGCTTACAGCAGTCATACAAACTGAACGGTCAAAATCAAATCTTTTCAACTTTTTTATTTGTGAAAGATGTTATAGCTTTGGTGCAATCGAAGTTACAGAATTTTATTGTTTTTGGCTTAAAAGAGATTAATTAGCTTCTTGATTGAAATACCTCCGACGCTGCCATATGCTCGAACGTCCAAGAAACTCTTATTTTAAATCTTGCCCAAAACAGTTTGAAAACCTACCCGAAATTTCGAATAAAAGTAACATAAATATGAAATTAGAGCAATGTAGTGTTAGCATTCTTCAGTACGCCATTTATATATGTATTCGCATTTTACCTCGTTACCCTACCACATACCACAATATGCAGCTCATCGCATTAGCTCAACGGTCTGATTAGTTGCACTTCACTATTTGCATTACACTTTGCCAAACCGCTCTTCAAAGTGCAAATAGCGTGCGTAAAGAGAGTACAAATTCAATCACGAAGATAAAGCTGAAGGCCTCCGGCTTCTACTAAAACTTTCACCCACTAATAAATGAAAATTCCCCACAGCTGCGAATTGGAGCACGACAAAGCAGCCACTCTCCACTACAAATGCAACAAAGTGCCGCGCAAATGTGCAAAGCATATGCCAAGAGCGCCTGAATTAGATAATATTATGCACAGCCACTTGAGAACATATAAGAAACAAATAGCCGGGGCGTGGCGTTGAGGGAAATTATAAAACACTCTGTTGCATTAAGAAGCAGCAAACGTGCTGGCGTTGGAAATGCCAATAGAAAGATGATGCGGTGGCACACGCCGAAGTGTGGTCTAACCACTAACGGGCAACGTGCAAACTAATGGCTAGACATACATATATATATATACTTGGGTGCATATATACTTGTATACATTTATAAATGCATGTACATATATACATATATTTGTTTATTCATACATACATAGATACCTTCATACCTGTGCCCTTACACATATACAAAAAAAAGCCTTAAGGCTCTTACAACACCATCAACACATTTGCTTTTGCTCGCGGCTGTGGCATGCAACCGCTCCATGCCACAAGCGGTGCAGTGCTGTTTGCCGACCGTTATGTGTGATAAATGCAGTAATGCAGAAAGCGGAATATTGCAGAAAAAGGAACTGGAAAATATTGCAACTTGTGCGTGATAAACTACCTTTGCGCTGGCGTGTTTCCACAAATATATCATATGTATAGATATACATACATGTATGTGTACATATATATGTCAAGTTCACATGTACCGTATTTATGGTTTGTGGTGATGCCTGCAGCGGCAATAAATATTGTGTTTGTTAAGTAGAAAATGTTCCATAAATTTTTTCAGGAAAATTTTTTCCGCAGGAAAATCAGCAACGCAAAAGCAGACATATTTGTCCGTTGGGTTAAGCCTCAGTGCTACCCAGTATTACCCACTACTCTCTGCTACACGCTTCTACAGTTGTACACATGCCATCAATTACTTGTGTATGTAACTGTTCGTATGCTCTCCGGAAACGTATCCATGCAAGCTTTATTTCACCTTCACGTCTCGGTCGATGCTTATGTTGCGCTCACTTTCAGCACGTACGTCTGAAAACCAAATGGCTTCCTACGCTTCTCACCCGACCATTCTCATTTAGTAGTCCGCCAGCATTTGTTGATTATGTAATATTCAAATAAAGGGATTTTTGTTAGTTTGAAATTATTGACACGTTTCTCTTTGTGGCGCGCAGCTGTTAAATTTATGGCCGTGACAATTTCGCAAGTTGCTTGACTTTATAACTTTGTAATAAAATAAATAATAAAATGGTTTGTGCTTCAAAAAAGTTTCAGCATTTCATTATAGCTTCTTGGCGTCACCTTTGATATTTGGTTTTTAGACTTTTTTTTGTATACTTTTAAGTGTTTTTTGAAAAACAAAATGCATCACAAATAATTGTAGCACACTTTTAGGTGCTTTTTGGAAAAAAATGTTGCTTACTTTTAGGTGCTTTTGGAACAAAAATCATTTTACAAATAATTTTAGCATACTTTTAGTTTTTCGGAAAAAACTGCACATCACAAATAATTGTAGCATACTTTAAGGTGCTTTTGGGAAAAAGTTGTGCTACAAATATTTGTGGCAGTTGACTCAGCGAAGTGAATATGCAAATATAGTCAACAATCTGTGATAAAAAATTAATACATTTTAATATTTGAAAAATAGCCGTTATTAATATTGCCATTAATGATTCAACATTTGCGTTTCATTTGGCAACTTTTAATTAGTTTTCATTTCATTTCTGCCTTGTTACGCTGCCAAATTAAATCTGTTGCTACAACAAGTGCAATTTATCAAGCTTAGTTGGCGAACTTTCTTCAAAACAAAAAATAATAATAAAAAAAAACAAAAAAAGAAAGAAAAAATCAAAAAAATAGCATTTGCAGCTGACCAATAGACAATTTGTCAAACTGCGCTTCAAGCACGCACACACCTACACAATCAATAAACGAAAAGTACCGTAAATAAAATTCTTTTGGCTTCATTTTAAGCACAGTCATTTCGTTTTTATTAACGCACACGAAAAGTAACGGAAAGAAAGAGAGAGCGCGCTTTGTGCTACTGCGTTTCGCGCGCTGCTATGAGTAATAAGCCTGCTATTAATATTCAAAGTATGCGGGTTCCGTTATAATTTTACTTCGCAAGCACAAAAAGGTCACTCGCATACAATCTACAAAGAAAAGCGAAACTTTTATAAGCAAAAAAAAAAGAAAAGAAAATAGCCAACGCTTGTTAACAAACAATGCATTTAATGGACAATTCAGTGAGGCGAAAACAATCTAATTGCGCTCATTAAGCAGCGCCAATTTAAATTAGCATAATGAGGCATTTTTATTAACATTATATCGCGTTGGCGCAACACAATGTTGCCAGCCCGTCATTATTAATATAAATAAGTAGCATTTTTTGCCACCAGTCTTCTGCTTTGTGCTTTCCAATGTTTTTGTTTTTCTGCGCCGGCTAATTACAAGGGTTCCGTGAACCCGAATAAAGCAACTAAATCGAACCCTTTCCGCAGCTTTTTAAGCGCACAATTTTTTTCGACTTCAAAGTTGATTTGTAAAAAATAAAATCGAATTCACACTTGTTTGCGCTCTGGCATAAAATTCTCTGCTTATTTGCTGTCGCTGGCGCTGTGCAATCGCACGGCAAATTGATAGCATGCAACGAGCGCAAGTAATACAATTGCCGCCGACGAGTGAACGATTCAATACAAATAGCAATCATTTGCGGAAAAAGTGCAAAATTCTGAGCGTTTATGTGTACAAGTGTGTGTGTGTTATAAGTGCGTGTGTGTGTATATTGGTTTCACACTTTTTTTGTATGTGTTGGTGGCGCTGCATGATTTCAGCTATTTGCATAAAGCATGCGCGGCAGCACATTGATTGGTTGCGTATACGCCAAGGTGTACACTGTGCACGGCGCTCTTAAATGGCTTGGGATGGCGGTCAATGCGAACAAAGCAAACAAATTGCGCATGCAAATATGAATGGAAATTTTGCATAACATCCAATCCACGTATAAACAGTTATGAATATAAAAATGTATTGCATTCAAAATTTTATTTGCGAATTTTTTGGTTTTTTTTTCAAGCAAATGCCTTCATTATTTGATATCGATATCCGGATCGAGATCAGGATGCGCCGAAAAGGAACGAAAAAAAGACATTACCGTTACATCGTTTTTTTAATATTTTTTATTAAGGATTCTTATGCGATATTGCTTCAGTCGAATGTGAACCATTGAAACCATGTAAAGTGTTAATTGAAGACTAGATAACAACTTGGGTGAGAAGTTTTGGCTACAAGGTATTAAAATTTGATATTTTAATGGAGAAATTTCACTGGCTGCTGAGGAACTATCAACAAATACTCGTTGAAATACTTAGAGGAACAGCTTATCCAAAGAGCTGTTATATCTTGACTACTGAAACCCACTTTTCTGTTCATGGTGAGTTCTCGTAGACTCTGCGAAGTAATTTGAAAGTGTTGCCAAGATTTTTCTTAGACGAGCAATTAGCTTGGCAAAGAGGCTTTAGTGTAGAGAAAGAGATATTCCACATAAAACTTTACGACTTAACTGAGCTTAATAAATTTATTTTTATTTTTTATTGAATTGTGCTTTAAAATTGCCAAAAATTTCCAAAATTCCGGCAGAAGGAAATTATCTCGCCTTTATTAAATGGTACCAGGATAGCAATAGGAGATATACCAAACTCCTTGGGTCTACTTTTAAACAGAATGTATTCATGGAAACAAAATTTGGACGCTAGGGTAAAGAAAGTAACTGTATCTCTTTACGCTTGTGAAATGATGTTGTAGCAGAAATGGAGATTAACGCTTCGGTTAGCTCATTGACTCTACACACAGTTATCAGGCCGATTATGACTTAGAGTACATTAGTATGGCGGCCAATAACAGAAAAGAAATATGCAGTAAGACATATGGAAAGCATATAAATAGCAGTAAGTAGCATATCCGTCGAGGGAGTTCTTAAAACAACGCCAAGTTAGATAATTAACATCATTTTACACAACAGACTGGTTTTATAAGCAAATGGTAGTGAAGTCCACTCTTAGACTGAGGAAATCGTCCCATTTAGTCGCCGGCAATAAGTGGTGTTCTATGTTACTAAGAAAGTTACCGTTTCTACCCACTACCATGGATTTTCGAAATCCTATGCAACTGAAAAGGTTATGGTCCTTTGCGCGTTGGTCACTGCGAATATCGCATTCGATGGAATGATGAACTGTATGAGATATAGGATATAGATATATTTCAAGATAAACCTGCAATTGGTTCCAGGACATAGTGTTATAGCAGGAATTTGTGAAGCAGATGCACTATTGTAGAAGCTGTCAGGGGGAAGAATCGCAACTATCGGTGGAGAGTTTCTTAATAAAATCTCATAAGTTGCACAGATAAAACTTTTCGTAATAATACGCTTCATCAGAAACATAAGATGGTTCAAAGAAAATAGAGTGAGAGACTTTAATCTTGCAGATATCACAATGGGCGTCTTAAGAGTCTAGGTGCGCCGTTTGACAGTCAATGCAGTTACTTTCCCTACCCTACCTACCTCCCAACCTATCTAAATGATCTTAATAATTTCGTATCAACACACAAATGGCGACTTTCTGTTAACAAAACGTGCTTCTTTCTCAATATGAATATTTAATATAATTTTCAACAAGTCTTCCGCTTCAAAAATAAATTCTTTATATTTTGCTTAGTAGCTACATAAACCTTTCTACTGCAACATGCCCACTGCTTTAATGCGATATATCACCATTTGCATTCACTTTTGGTTTATTTACCCAAAATTCACCTTAAATGTCTCAATAACAAATTATGTCCTTGGGCATTGAATTCTAAGTTACGTTCTATGCAATTACAATAATTATATTTCTAATGCCAACAAATTTGCACACAGCAACAGGAGTGTAAATAAATGCCTTGCTGCTCTGTGCAAATTTGTAGCAATTCGTACTCTAATGACAGCTTATAGCCACTCGCAGCCCCTTGCTGGCGCAGCATACGAGTATGTATGTAAGTGACGACATGTGAGCAGGCCATGAGCATGCCATAGTTGTGTGATTGTGTGTGTGATATATTGAAACTTTGCCAATTTAAGCGTTCCACGTACGTGACACTAATTGCCGCATTCTCCAGCTTATAAATCAAGTTATAAATCTTGATTTTCCCAGCGTTGGACATTTAAGTTTAATGCCAAGCAAGCAGGCCACGCAGCAAAACTAGGAAAGTTCCTTGAAATATTCAAAGTCACAAGCATACGCAAGGGTGTGGTATTTGGACCGGCTGTGCACGTTCAGTAAAAGCCTGCGAAAGCTGTAATTAACGGCCGGAAATGTGAGGTTAATTACACTGCGCTTCGATTTAAGCGAATTCTACAGCAAAAAATCATGAACATTTTGCATTTAAAGCGTAAATTCTAATCCAGTCTTCTGTAAATTTGCGCTTTCGTTTACCACTTAAACATATTTTGTTGGCTGCGTACGCTCATGCTTTGCTTGTGGCGCGCTTGCTAGCAAAGCATGCTCAGAGTTATTTAATATTCGATAAGCTAAGATTTATTGGGCTGCTCTTTGCTTTCCTCTCAACCGAAATCATTGCTCGTGTGTTTACATGCACGTTTTATCAAGTATCCGTACGTGCTTATATCTTGCGCATACTACTCCATTAGCGCTCAAGTATGTGTGCGTGGGTATACTGTGGTGGAAGCCATGATAATATGCTGAAGCCATCAATAATGCGGCCCATGCAAATAAAAAACCCATTTCATGCAGTTGATGTGGAAGTTAGACGGAGCCGCGAGCCCACGAGCGGATAAGTATTTCAACTGTGTACGCATGTGTGTTTGTTGTTGTGCGGATTGAGTGTGCTTTGCTGCTTATTGCTTTTTATTTCGCTCGAAGCTTTAGCTAACCGTTTCAAAGCTGTAAAGCGCTTTGTTGGCGCCAGCGCTGGGCTTGTTTTGCAATAAATTTGTGTGTTTTATTTTTACTTTCTATTTTGTCTTGTTTTCAGGCACTCAATGGTTGTAAGTATTGCCCATAACTCTAGCCACGTGTTGGAATTATGCGTATTACATAAGTAAATAATAAATTCTGCTTGATATGCGCAATAAATTTTATAAAAACTGGCATACAGTTTAATTTTAGTGCAAATAGGCAAGAGTTCTAATGATGTTCATACTTTTCATGCTGCCAGTATGACTACCTATAGCAATGGCATATCGAGTCATAAGCGCAAAAGAAAATCTTGATGTAGAAGTAAACAATTTTACTTGGCCAAGGCTTTGTAGTTGCGCTAAGATGTGGCATGCTGCTTCACCACCATTGAAAAATGTACAAATCGGTGTTACGAAAGCTTAAAATCAATCAATTTTAAGATCGGCTGAGGAAAATTTGCAATGAAATGGACCAAGACATGTTGCGTGCCGCTTGTAAAGCGTTCTTCAAACGCTTGAGTCGTACTATTTAGGAAAAAAGTGAAAGATTTGAACGAGCGAACTAATTCCACAATCTTTGAAGTATTCTCTATCAATGTGGAAGAAAGAATAAGGAACGCCACCAATGCTATATAAGCGTGTAGGCAGATGATCGGCACAACCTGGGGGCTCTCTCATGCACTGGTGCTACACAGCTATTGTTAGACCAATTCTCCTCTACGGTGCAGTAGTATGGTGAACAGGCGTACGGAAATCCACTTACCGGAAGCCAATGAAAATGGTTCAGAGGCTCGCTGTGCTGTGCATAACGGGAGCTTTAAGTGTAAACTCCAATGGTAGCTCTTGAACTGGTACTAAACCTGCCATCTAAAGACCACTTCAATGAAAACTGCGCACCGAAGTCGACGGGACGATAACTAGCTGCAGGAGAATTTACATACAGAACTTTCTTCGGGCTTAGCTCGGTGGGCAATGGCGGTTACATGAACCCACTTTTCAACTGAGAAAAGAGATTCAAAGTAAACATAGAAAAAGATGGCTCTAGGAAGGAAGGTATGGTAGCTACGCGCAACACCTAAACATCTATATGATTATGCCTCGAAAATGAATGATAAAGTTGGTGTGGAAATATACTGACCAAAATTAGGCATAAAGCGACCTTTTAAGTTGTCGGACCACTGCAGTATAATTCACGCTGAGGTCTTTGCTTTTGCGAAAGCCGCGGGCTGGCCTTTAATGCACTTGCAGGCAATTCCAGAGTCAACATTTACGTAGACAGCCAAGCAGCAATTAAAGCATTAACCTCGTATCCCATATCGGCCAGAAGTGTCTTGGAAAGCAGGGCAGCTGTGGAAAGTTTTGCCAAAAGTAAGCAACTTCACATCTACTCGGTGCCAGACCACAAAAGTATGAACAAAAGTTAATAAAAATGAAGGCAATGAAATAGTGGACGAAAACGATATCAATATTGAGAAACCCGTGCAGACAGAAGCATGTTGAAGAAAATCAAAACCCGTTGGAACGAACTACCTGCGTGCATAACGGCAAAAGTCTTGTACAAAACGGTGCATCGAAAGTACATATAATACTTATTGGCACTCGATGGAAGAGACTGTGTGAACATGATAGGAATACTAACTGGTCACTGTCAGGTGGCGACACACGGCCGAAAGATGGGGTTGACAGATAGAGAAAACTGCAGAAAGTGCCTCGATCTAGGCGCCAGAGAAACAATAGATAATCTCTTTTGCATTTGTCCCGCATTGGCAAGATTATGCTGTATACACGGGAGGAGGTATCGACAACGAGGCCACAGAGTCTGTTAAAATTCACGTCAAGCGCAGGCATCCTAAACGATGACCACAGCTCTTGGACTTAGCAAGTAAACCCCATCTGCTATCACAAAGCACCAAACTGGACTATGTGTGGCTTATTGAACTACCACATTAACCTAACCTAACCTTATTATTTGAAATCACTTACTCTGGCTTACAAAGTAATATCTATACAATCACTTTAAACTAATTTTGATTATTTCAAATATGCGTATAGTGCTCAAATAAAATATGAATTCCATTATGGCAGTCGGTAAACGGTAAAAGAGATTAAATTTCCGCCAACCATTCGCTACGGCAATCATCTAAATTCCATTTTAAATAATACTTAGCCATTTGATTGCGCATTAAATACCATTTAGAGCCACCAACTGGATTGAGGCGCTTATCCAAATGACATTTTCGTATCAAATAACCCTTTCGTTGTAATTTCGGTGCTCCCACACCGTAAAGCAACACGTGCAGACCTAAAAGCACACGTTCTCATACGAAAAGTACCGACGCTGCACCTTTGTTTTGTAGCAAGCAGCTGACACCAAATTCAAATGCTGAATAAATAAAGAAAAGAAGGCAGGCACACATGCGTTATCTTCTGCACGCTGCTTCGCGCTTATCAAAGAGTTTCCTTATTTCGCATGCTCTGAAGTAAGTTAACGCCGCAAGAATGTGGGCTGCGGTTTTCCTTTACATTTTCCATCTTGTGTTTTTCAATTTCGTTGCTTTCGTTCTTCTTCACTTTGTGTGCTTATTGTCAAACATTGCCGACTCTGCCAGGCGAGTGCGCGTGGATATGCAAATTGAACCCAACTTTGCTTATATTTGCAAAGAGACACATGCTTGCCGCTGGCGCTACACTTTTTATTGCAACATGAAAGATTTTATTTACATTTTTTTTGTACTTTCAACGCGCTGTAAGATATTACGCCTAAGCGGAGCGGTGTGAGTGGCAGACACAACAAACTGCTGGCGCATGAAAAAAGTTTAATAAAAATGCTGTGCAATGATCTCAACGGTGCCATTTGTGACCTGATATGCTTTATTACAATTGCTGTTGTTGTTTGCTATACTGCCGCTAATGGTGTCTGAGTATATTTTTCGCCTGTTTTTTGTATATTTTTCGAATTGCATTATATGCCATAATCGTTAAATTTTATTACGCATGATTCGGTTGTGTTGTATAAACAGCTACATTGCCGCAGCGCGGTTCAAAAGTGGCAGCAAAAGCGTCTGTGAAAAGAGCCTAAATGGCTTACAGCCGCAAGGCTCAAAGGAATGTGTATGAGCAAAGGGCGAGATATCGGCAAATAGCTGCATGAATTGAAAACTGGTGGGGTCCAATTTCCGGTAAGTTTCATGAATTAAATACCAATTTTGTTGAACATTAAGAACAATTTAACTTGATCTCACCATTTGTACTACGGAAAACACCACCTCAACTGCAGCTTCCTTTCCAAAAGTGCTGCTTTCCGCACACAGCACCGCACAACTACAACAACAATTGAGTGAAGCAAATGTGTGCGAGCTGTGCATTATTTATTTACTTAAAGTTTTCCTATTTACTTGCCATTTATCAAGCAATTTACCGTTTCACGGCGCGCTTCACGTTGCTCATACGACACGGTGTACCTTGAATTAGAGTTTGCCGAAAGTTTTCCACTTAAGCGCTTAACTTTTGCCAAAATTTAAATTTAAATTGCCTGCATATGTGGAAAATTAGCATAGCGGAGGCACACACGCACACGCACACATATTTAATATGTAAATAATGACAAGCAAACAAAAACAGCGTACAAAGTTCGCTGCCAACAATATTTGGAGTGCATACTTAACACCTTTTGATACAATTGCGGTGGCTGTGCGCATGCAGAAGCGCAAACACAACGAAATGATACACGCAGATGTGCGCTGCAAGTTTTGTGGCAAAAAAGTTTCCATTTTGAGCTGCGGATGCCAAAAGCGCACCGTGGTTGCCTACCCGCAGGCGTATAAAGTGTTTTTCAAATTAGGTGTTTACCTCAAGTTTTGCGAGCAGTGCTGTGGGACACTGTAGTTTGTTTATTTGCGTACACTTGAGTGCACTTCTATCAAATTTAAGTAACTCTGAATGCCTCGAATTAAAGCAAATGTGGTTGAAATTAGAAAATAGAAAGAAAAAAGTGAATTCAAATTCGGTTATGGAAATTTTTATACAAAGCCTCAACAATTAATCTACTTATTTGTACACTCAAGGCTGCAAATAAACAGCATGCTCTCATATAATAAGAATTTATTTTAAAAAAGAGGGAAAAAAATAAATAAATTCACCCGAGACAAACTAACAAAAATCTTGAAAAACATATTTCCACAATTGTTTGTCGGATTTATAGTATATTCATATATATAGCACGACTTTCACACAATTTCAATACACAAGTTTGTTGTGCTTAAATTGCTGCCAGTTGCTTGCCAAACAAACAACAACAGTGCTACTGAAAAACTACTTGAAAGTGCTGAATAGAACAGCGCTCAGCCGTTCTAAGCAAACTTTCCGTAATTGTTAGACGTTGCCTATGAAAAGCATTAGAGTGTCTCACAAATAAATTTTGCTCAAAGATGTGGTAGTGTATGCTGCCTGCAAATTACAGCTACCGAGCTGCTGCTTTACAAATTGTATGTGGCGTGGCAGGCGTGTCTTATACATCGAAGCCTTTATGACGCCGCACATGTGCGCTTGGGTGAGTGTGTAAGCAAAGAGTTCATGAGCAATTTGTTATGCTTTGTTTGGTAGGAAACTTTCTTTAACGCGTGGCGTATATGGTTGTGGACAAGCGCCAAATTAGTTGCACAACAACAACGGTTATTACTTAACTTTTCTTCAGTGAAATTGAGCTTTTTGTCCACATTTTGGTTAAAGTAGTTTTTTGATAGTGAAGTTTCAACTTTTAAGTGATTTATTGAGACTCTGATACACTCCTACACGTTTACTTAGTTTGATCAGTTGATTCCAAAATGAAGTTGTATAAATTAAAATTTAGCAAAATATGTCGCCATATCATATCTGCCCAACAATTGGCTAGCTCTGTATGTCGCAATTAAGTATAAAATTGGCTTATTATGCTGTCATGTCGGTGCCATTTTTCAACTCCATGCTTGCTGCTTATCGGCTACTGGTGTTAATATGAAAATATGGAAATGAGCATATATTTGCAATAAGTTACCCTTAAATGGTAATCCGCAATCTGCGAATTAAATTCACACACATTTGCGATATGCAACATGTATTCGACTGTGTAAAGGGGAATTGGAATTATGCAAATACAATATCAGCAAATAGTCGAAGCTGCACCTGCTTTAAGGTTACCTTATAGGTTAGCTGAAAATATAAACTAATTTATAGATACGTGTGGATATAGATATAGATATAGATATAGATATAGATATAGATATAGATATAGATATAGATATAGATACAGATACAGATATCTCAATCTCAACATCATATCCTCAATACAATTTTTGCTGGGTTCAGCAAATTTTTAATCGGTTATATGATATCAAATGGCGTTCTATATATTATTACGTAAATGAAATGGGTACATACACATATACTTTCACAACTAGTGGTTAAGTATGCCTCACATATATCTCACATATTTTTGCATAGATTCTCTGCCTTCTACGCTGTGCCATTGTATGTTTGTGTGTGTGTGTCAAATGCAATTTATCATCTTTCATTTTTCAATTTGTCGCCGCTGCTGATGTGTCTGGCAAACGATTCTTCATTTTGTCATGCTTCTATAGTCCCTTTTATATACGTTTTTTTATGCTTTGCGTTTGCCATTAGCAAGTTTTAGCTTGTCAATTTTCTATTCTTCATACAACATGTCATATTTGTCCAAACTCTGCTCATCGCTTGTGTTGCACAGTGTTTTTTATCGTCTATCTGCTCTCCATGGCAGGCGAAATTTTTATTGAATTATTTTCCATATACAAAAGAAAATTATGACAGAGTGAGAGAGCGAGCAATAGTTGTAATTAGTTTACGGCACTTTGCTCTTATCAACATTGTAATCACCCTGTAATAATGTATGTTAATCCCACACACCCGCAATGCTCAAATAACCCTCTTATGGACTTAAATGCGCAATATAAACAATTGAGTGGATTTCAATTTGAACTAATTTGCTGATTTGTTGTTGTGTTTTGCATTTGCATAATTAAAATTTCCGATTTTAGCGTGTGTAGTGTGGCGTAGACAATGGAGAGTCAATTTGGATTAATTAAAATGGTGGCTAATGCGTGCAAGTTCTATTTACTTACACACATATAGACACGCTCTTAAAAGTTTAATCCAATAAAGTGCTGAAAGCATGCGGCATGGAATGCGCTGCTTAATGAAATACTGAGATTATCAATATATATGTGTTTTAGAATTGATAACTGAGTTCTAATTTCATGCCATTTGAAATTGTGTTTATAAACTTGGAAGAGTAATAGCTCAGTTGGGAGCCTTTGTCGTTCCCCACCCACAGATTTCATATTATTATATAAGTTGTTCACTAAGTAATTTGGCTTTTTAATGCCACAATTTTCTGATTGCGCAAAACATTTTATGAAATTATAAAATCTCCGTTTTAATGCAATACCTTTTGTAATCTTTCAGGCCAGAGATTGATTCCACTTTCATAAAACTTTTGATCGTTTGAGACAAAAAACTGGCTTAAGTAGTAATTGACGTCTTGATTTGAGGTCATGTTTCTCCTATCTAAAAAATTTTGCAGAGATCAATATAAGTAATAGTCCGAAAGTGTCAAGTCTGGCGAATGTGGTGGCTGTGATAGCACATCCCATACAAGCTGTATACGTTTTTGGCGAATCATTAAATTTGTATGAAATCTCGAATTGTACTAGTGGAATACTACACCTATTCGATTGTTTAATTCCGACCTCTTCTCTTTGAATGCATCGCTAAATTCGCCCAGCTGATCACAATACATTTCAAAATTAAACGAAAAAAATCAAAATAAACGGTTTCTTTGAAACTTCACTGAAAAAGAGAGTTAACATAACTTGGTGGCTATTGGACTTCGAAGTATATAGTTTGAGCTGGCTTATCTGTTTTAGACCATGATCTATTGCTTTTTACATGCTTGCGACCGACCAAGTGTTTATCGCTAGTAACAATACGCTTCAAAAATGGATCACTTCTTTGACATTTGATGAGCAAATTACAGTCTTTAATACGGTGATGCTAATTTTCTTCTGGAAGAACTCGGGAAACCCATATATCAAGTTTTCAAAGTAACCCTAGACGTTTCTTGTGGACGGTCAGGTTAGAGTAATTTAATCTTTAAGCATTCTCTCGAGTTCTTATTCGACTAATTTTACTTACCAACAACTTTGTTTTATCACTATCGGCTTCAAGAGGCCTTCCAAGACGTGCTGCATGTTCAACTTCGAAATTGCCGGATCGTAATTTCGCAAACTACTTTTGGCATTGACGCTCGGTCAACACATCTTCTCCGTAGACATCACGTAATCTTCGCCTTGCTTAAACTATTTTTATCCTCTCAATAGTAAAACTGTTAAATATGCCCAAAATGCTCTTTTAGATCATCATAGAGCACCAAGAAAAAATATTCCAAAGATTATATTAAAATTTTTTTCAAACAAGTCATATTATATGAGCTTAAGTACATAATGGTAAAATGTGAATTTAGCTGCGAAAAATTTCAATAAAATCAGCTGTTTTCATCAAACGAATAACTTAGTGAACGACCCAACACTTACGTGGAATTCTATAATCTAGCGTTTGGCATTTTACTTTCTAAAATAATATATAATTAAAATTGATAAATTTAAATATTGTATATGCCTTCCATAAAATCGAATTAGAGCGGTTTATTGTTTTTGATTCATGAAGATCATAACAGCGAAGGAGTCTAACTGCAGCTCTGTGTTACAGTGGCTTTGTGAATGGTTTGCCTGACATTGACCGATATTTTCGGACAAAAGTCAACAAAGGTTCTGGGCTCGCTTATTCGGTACCTAGGGGCTTGAACAGTTTTGGTTGGATTCAGACATATTTTTGAATATCTAAACTATCAAATTATGAAAAAAAACTTTAGATTTATTTCAAAATTTTGTGTTAAATATTAAAATTTGTTGTGTAAACTCGAATTCTACGAGTTAGCGCTCCACCATCAACTACTAAATTTGGTTGAATAAGCAAACACCCTTACGCTTGCGTGCTTGAAATTTAATTTCCGATAGTGTTAAGTTAATAATGTAAGGCATCCTTAGCATTTCCACTTAAAAAAAGCAAGCCAGCAAAACTGTAAATTCATATTCCATAATATATGGCAGAAAAAGTGGCAATAAAAATTTCAAAAACCAAGCGCGTTATGTATGCTCCACCATTATACGCGTATAACAGCCACCAGCTTTCATCACATCTCCAAAACTCATTCCCTGCTTTGTTTTGCTTTTAACGCTGTCTTCTCGACAGCAACTCCGTTTGGCGCCCGAGCGCGCATGCTATTTCAGCAGGAACGCAGTGGAGCGAGTAACGCGTCTTTACTGGTTCCGGCGTGTGTGTTGGAATTTTTTCATATCGCAAGCGATATGTTTACAATTTTTGCTTTCATGGCCACCGTGTATGGAGTTCCCAGTATTACGCTTACATGCTTTACTCTATGTTTGCGCTTATTTATTTTAGTTTGCTTTGCCGCACTTTTTCATATTGCGCCACACAGTAAATGTCTTCAAATTGAATTTGTGTGTAAAGCAATTTACATATCTCACAGGCGGAAGTCGGGCGTTCGAAGCGATTGCGGTGTGTTGCTTGCGGTTTCGTTGCTGGTGAAATGCGAATGACATTAAGATGACAACGAAAACATTTTATTAATAAAACGTAATGGTAAGGGAGGGGCAGGGCGGTGAGCGAATGATTATAGGGAAGTGGTGTGTGGTAATGAAAGAGGAGTTGTTAAGCAATATTAAAAATAATATTGAAATAGCACTGAATAGTAATAATGCCTCTCGCAAGTGCTTAGCATTTCATTGCTTGCTTTTGGACAACTTCTTATTTTTTAAGCAGCTTTATAAGTTCAAGAGCGTTAATTTTATTACCCGGCTGCCGGAAATATCATAAATCATTTTTAAATAATTATCAAAATATTCAAAACATATGACAGGCTTCAATTCTCAACAGCTGTCAGCTTTAGAAATTTCATTTTTATTCACATTAAATTTACTGTGGATTAGGTGTAAGTATTCTTGAACGTCTGCGGCTTTCTCGTTGGCTTCTTGCCACTCTCTCTTGCTTTTTTATAGACTCAACAATATTACGTTACTTCTTATTTGCTTTGACTTCTGGTTTCGCCTCTTTCTAAAGCCAATTCTGCGAATTTTATTTTTACAATTTACAAACTTCAACGGAAATACACAAATTTGGCATGAAACACACACACATACATACATAAACAAATACATACGTACTTACGTCTATTGCCCTCTCAAGTGTCCATGGCAGCCGCTTCAGCAATAGAACAGCACTCGAGTTTATTAAGTACTGTTATACAAATATAATACGCCACAGTCTCTTTGGGCATTCAATGTTGCTGTGTGTGTGTGTTCGTGCTTATAAGTGTGCGTAGGCGTGTAGACACGTCAGTTGCATTATGCGTTGGTTAATTAATTTTTTAGCCCAAAGCATTGAAGTTAAAGGTAAAGCCAACAAAGTGACGTTAAAATTAAATTTTGCGAGAATTCTTGGAAACTGCTAGATACTTAAGGCCTTTAATGGATAAGTGATAATTAATACTTTCACGAGGAAATATTTTTTACGTTTATTCTGTTATTTATGTTGCTTATTTATCACAAGTTGCAACACGCGCCTTCAATTGGGTGATTAAAAGCGAAATTTCTGAGAAAATTAAATAATAATAGCACGCATGCTGTCAGATAATTAAAAGTGCGGTTTTCTTGGGAACTAGGTGATTTCAATTTGACACACGGCGGCAAGTGAAGTAGCTTATGTTTTGGCAGGTTTAAAGTGAAATGCTTCCGGGTTCATACTTTTGGTTTATTAAGTATATTTTTGGGCTAATTTCTTTTTTTTACGCTTTTTTTGACATGAAGAGGATTAAACATTCCACGAACTAAGCCGATTTAGCCTTGCCCGTCTGTGTATCTGCTGATCCGCGAATTAGTCCCTCAGGTTTTAAAATATCGATCTGAAATTTTTGCACATATAGCATATATAGCAACATATAGCTGCCCTACAAATTGAACGACCAAACGATTCAAGTGCTTGTATTGGGGAAGGGGAAGGGAAGAGATACCTTCACGAGATTTAGCATAGCCATCAAAGAATCGTGCCATCTCCAAAGTAATTGTTCCCTGGCTTCCGTCCTGGAAATTTCGATGTGAAGGATGTACCTCAATCTGGTCGACCTATCGTTGAAAAAGACGAAGAAATTATGGAAAAAATTGACCAGGACCATCACGTAAGCAGCCATGACATTGCTAAGGAACTTAACATTTGTCATCAAACGGAATTTACATCTGCGATTCTTTGCTGAAACGAAATAAAATCGAACCATTTCTGAAGCAGATGGTGACAGGAGACTAAAAGTGGATCAAAGACGACAATAAAGTGCAAAAAAGATCCTGGTCATCAAATGGTCGCAAAGCCAGGATTGACGCTTCGAAGGGTTAAGCTGAGTGTTTGATGACATTGGTAAGGAATCGTCCACTATGAGCTGCTCCAACCTAGTCGATTGATTTTGTATTTTACTGTCAACAATTGATGAGACTGAAGCAAGCAATCGGAAAAACACGGCCAGAACTGATCAAAAGAAAGGGCTTCGTCTTCCATCAAGACAACTCTAGATCACACACATCTTTGATGACTCGGCAAAAACTGGGAGAGCTTAGATGGGAAGTTTTGATGCATCCTCCATATAGCCCTGATCTTGCAACATCGGTCCACCAGGTTTTACACTGATGAAATAATGTCTCTAGCGGGAAAATTTCAAAAAGTGGTCGACCACAATGGTTCAAATTTGGTTAATTTAGATTCGATTTAAATAAAAAAAAAAAATAGGTTGAAATTTGATGATAAATATGAAAATACTTTTTCGACTACCCAATATAACGTTTTTACTGCAGAACGATAAATTTGTAACTAAATGCGCCAGAGACATAAAACTTCACTTCAGATAGTATGAATGAGTTTTGTGGGAGCCGGTATCAAATTTGAACGACGAGCCTGCCACCTCTCACATTTAGGCGGAAACCCACATTTGGAACCTATTCGACAAATATTGTTAAAATTTGGTACTTTTTATTATCTTAATATTTTTGTATTCCAACACCATAATGGGAGAAATCGGATTACAACTATGCCTCCCTGCCACATAACACAATTTTAGGTTTCAACTGATTCTTTACTGTCTAGTATATAAATCAGGAACAAAGCAATACATCTAGAGGCTCTTGAGGCTTGCTTCCCAATGACCAAAAATTGTCAAAATCGGAACAAAACTATTCCAGCTCCCCGATACCGAATAAGTGGAACCCAGTTCTTATAGCGAACATTTCACCAAAAATTTTGGTTAGAAATCTGGAAAGCATTTTCCCCGATTGCGACTTGTGAGAGTATAAAATTGTCGGTTACACTCGTACATAGCACTTTCATACTTCCTTTTTCTTGTTTAAATTTCAAATGGAAAATTTTGCATCAAAGGAATTTCAGAGAAAATATTCTCATCTAATCAACTACTACGCATAAATATTAATTTAACTTGGATCCAAATTTTCCCATACAAAAGTTTCTGAAATTCCATATTTGAGCAGCACTTGAAAAAATTACAGATTTACTCTTCAGCATGGTTCAATATACTAAACAAACATTTACAATATACATACATACAAGTATATTAATTTTGAATAAAACCCATAAAGTGTACACACCATCAAAGGAATATTGAAAAACTACGCACTTTTTATATGCGAGCATATACAAGTATTTTTATATGTTGAATGTCACTTCGGTGTCAGATTGGCATCTGCAATTTGATTGACAACGGTTTACGTAGAGCTTAAATTTCCTCTGGCAGATTTTTACTTTTATTGTATTTTTCCCCAGAGAAAACAATTAAATGTGAAATGGAAAGTGTCAATGTTTTTGAAAGTGACTGCTGTATATAAATACATAACTGTATATTTAGAGAGGCGTTAGAAAGTTGTAAATGTTTGATTTAGCAAATTGAAAGGGCATACCACATTGCGCTTTCCACTTTTTCGGAGAAATAACCGAAAGGCTGTAGAAATTTAATATTTAATAAAGTTTTGAAAATCTCATATTGAATTGCGAATGCGTCGAAATTGTCGAAATAAAAGCAAAAGCTACGGCATTTTGTCTACAGCAGCACACTTCATGGTTTTTATGTATTTATTGGCGAGCTCTTAGCGCCGATTCATAAGTGAGCCGCCATTGAAATGCGATTAATTAGCAGACAAAATGCTCAATCCTATAATTAATTGCTGGCAGTGAACAAACAAATCCAACAAATATTACAGGCACATACACACATACTTTTACGCAAATGGAGAAGCAAACAAAAATTCCAATTAAGACATGGCAGCAGCGCCAATGAATGACTGCATAATTGTATACGTAAAAATCCCAAAAATCAGCGCTTCAATCGTGCTTACGCAACGAGTAGGCGGCACTGCGAAGGTCGTTTATTGACGCGAGTATCGAATGAGGAGTGAAATATGTTAAGTTTGCGTAGAGTTCGCGCAGCCGACACATGTGGGTTGCTGCAGTTTGACTGACTGTGGCGAAAACTCTTAAGCTGATTAGTTAATTTCGTCGCAAATGGACGCGCTGATTGAGTCCCCATAGGAAAGCTGCAATAACTTGTAAAGAGGCTAACGAAAATTGCGCGATAAATAAGTTAACGCTGCGCGCGCTCGGCAAATAGTGTGACAGCGTCAAATGAAATATGGATTGGTATGTATTTTGTAAGCCAAGACAACGAATATATGCGAAATATAATAAGAGTCGAATCGAATCTAATGGGTACATACAAACGCGGTTTGCGCATTATTCAAGCGTTGCTCAGCAGCTTTTATAGTGTACATGCTTTTCGCCAACTTTGGTGCCACAGCCGGCTGGAAACTGCCATAACTGGCATTATAATATGCTTATGTTCACACAAAACAAAACAAAGCAATAATTTATAGCGCACAAAAACTTTGCTAACACATATTTATGCGCAAGTGGAAACTGCCGCGTACACTTCCGCTTAACGACATGTACACAACAACAAATGTACTTTGCCATTTTATCGCCTGGCGCAATGAGGACTTTGAACTTTCGGCAAAATAAGTATAGACTAGTATGTAAGCAATGGAATATTTACGTAAGATATATCGGCGCGAATATATATATGGTAGCCTTGGCATTGACAGCACAAGCAAACTAATTCAATTTTATTATTTTGCATGGGTGTGTGGTTTTTATTGGCAATTGTAGGCGCCAGCGAACGTAGCTATTGAGCTGGAGCTACTTAAGGAATTATTCCGATAATGCCATTATTTTGCTGAAATTTATTGTTATTAAAGATAAGCGCGCTGAAATTATGCAAAAAAATATATAAAATGCTGAAAAGGTATATTTTTGCTTTCCTAAGCGCAATTATGGCTCAAGGACTGCTATAGAAGCCACACAGCCTTAGAAGCGGAATAAAAGGGTTTGAGAACTGTGTTGGCATAAAACTATAAGCTATGCTTGTCGAAAGAAAAATATTTTAGAAATTTTCATGCAACAATATGAACATATCGTCACCTAAAATGCAAAATAACGAAACAGAACTTTTCATAAGTTTACAGGCGAGTAAATCGATCACTTATATTGATCAAAAATTGTGTTTTGGTTATAAATTAGTTATACATACATTGGTTTATATTGGTTATTTATTGCCTATGTATTGGTTATATATTGGTTATATCTGACAGCGGAAGCTGAAAATTTTATGCTACTTGTATATAATATGATTTAGTGAATCGCAAGCAATACAAAACTCAATTTATATTTTTTTTGATTATACATTGTTTCGAATTTTAGGTGACGATATGGATATTTACATAAATATTGAGAAAAAAGATGTTTACTGCGCTGATTGGTTAGTGCTCTCCAAAGTCGATTAATATGTCACAAACTTACTAATTTATTCTTCACACAAAATGTATTAAATTCAACACGCTCGTCAAACCAAAGTGTGAAGGTCGCCATATTTGGCGCTGATAAATAATTTGTTGACAAGTGACAGCGAGCAACCACGAAAAGACAAGCGAAACATTGAATCATCAAAAGTGCACGAGCAGCGTGTTAAACGGCAATAGACATATGCACACACAGCATCGTAAAATATTATATAATATATATTTCTAATAAACACACATATAGGCGCACATGTGTGCATGTGTGTGATTGCGCATTGCTAGCATGTCTGCCATTAAGAGGCGTTTGGTGGCACGCGCTCACAAAGAGCCGCGCAATAAATGTATGCTGGCCGTTGAAAGACTATGTCTGTATGCAGGCACTTTTTCTTAGCGAAAGTTTTGCCACGAACTCGCGTAAGCGCTTGCTGCTAAGTGTGAAAAGAAGTTTCTGGCCGCTTCCGTGATTGCTTCGCGTGGTTGCTTCACGCAGATGTATGCGTATGTATATTTATTTGTGGCACATTCTCAATGCATAAACCGTTATTTGGTAAAGCCACAAAGTAAATCTGATGCAGCCTAAGCTCGCTTTAACTAACCCAAATTACTGTTTAGTGCAATTGCCGCCGCTATTTGTCGAGACGGCAATAAGTTGTGCCTTTTTATTTGATCGTAAAAGCATGGGCCAGTAGGAAATAAAATGTATTTGCCGTAAAAGATAAATGCTAATAAAAGCAACATTTTGAGTGCTGGTAAATCAAAGATTTTACGACTTAATAAGGAATATAGTTTCAACAATTCGGCGACTAAAATATGGAATCTGCTCATATTCGCTCTTGAAAGTAAGAAAAGGAAATTTAAGCGGAAATTAGTTGCTGTTGTTTTTGTTGTAGTGACTGAAGATTTTATTCACATAATGCAAAAGTACTAATACGCCATGGTTACGCTGGTTGGGTGGGTAGTCACTCAAGTACTTCTCTTTGAACCACCGAAGGAAGTTCATCAGTATGAAAAGTGTTAGCTGTGACGTCGTCAAGAAACGCTGTACCGATAGTTGAAATTCTGTTTTTATACATTATATCGTCACCTAAATACAAATGACAGAGCAGATGTTTGATATTCTTCTACTTTTTTACCTCCTGACAGCTTCGCCAATAGTCATTATAGGGCTTTTCTAGTCTGCTGGTATGTCTAAATATTATACAGTGTCAGTAATCCTACTAGAGTTGAGCAAGTCAGGATTGATTACTAGTATATCTGAGTTATATTATGAGACTCAGCTCTGCTTTTGACATGTTTGTCGACATCACTATGTTCTGGAACCGATTGAAGATTTATATAGTGAAATAAGACGTTAGATCGATGATAGATCCACTAATAGATCAGGGTTGTGTAGAACAACCCAAAAGTTGGGCTTTCAGCTGAATAGCTTGTTTGAAAACTGGCTCTGGTGACTAGTAAAATAAGTAAGCTTTTTAAAAACCTAAATTCAATCGTCCTGCGTCAACACTTTCTATGAAATAGAACTGCTTAGGACCGTTTTCTCAATATCTGTTTAGCAGCCATCTATCAGTTAAGTTCTGGTTAAAAAAAAAGGTTCTGTACGGAAAGAAGCAGTCTTGATAAAGTTAACCAGAAATTAACTGACAGAAGGCTGCTAATCAGATAATGAGAAAATAGAGCTAAAACTGTTTAGGCCTTTCTAAGTGTTACCTTTGAAATTCTCAGAAGGTCTACAGTAAGTAATAAAAAATCCAAAAAATTCAAGTGTCCAATATTTTAATACCTAGTGAACACTTCAGAGTGAAATGGCATAAAATTTGGTTTTCACTTTCATATCCTAGCGAAATTCAACTTGGAAAAACTTAGTTTGCTTCTGGAAAACATTGTTGCCTTTTCGTTTCAAACTTTGTTACTCTGGTTACTCTCGGCTTTATTCGCATGTGGAAGTTTGTAATATATAAATATTGATAAACAAAATTTGCCCTACAAACTATTTATATCATAATAATAACCAACAATGGCTGGCTATTTAAAGCACTTTCTTTATATTTATACCGCTGACTATTCTTATCAGCTTCCCTGCCGAGACACATGCACACACAGTTCCATTTAGACTCGCAAACGACCTAACACAACAGTTTCGGGCTTGTTTACGCAATGTTAGCATAACACTAGAACCTTAAAACCCATGCTTGATACATTTTCGTGCCAAAACAGCATAAGAAGATTACGCAAAATCCATAAATGCATTGCCGATGATATGGCAAGTCGAAAAGATCTATTGAATGTAACCACAAAATACACAAAAAACTCCAAGAAAATATTTAGAAAAGTGTAGGCTTGAATGAGCCTAAATGGAAACGCACACAACCGGAAAGGTTGAGTGCCACGTTGTCACAAATGTGTGTAATTTTTTAGGGTAAGAAGCGCTTTTTGCATGTGTAACGGTAATTTCGCTGATGGTAACAGTACAATTTAGGACTTTCAAATGCAGCAGCAAATAGAAAAGGAAATCGAGAAAAAATGGTTGGCGCTGGTAAACAAACCGTTACGAAAAGGTCATGTGATGAAAAGGTACGGTTTACTTTGCTGAACTAAGCTGTTATGATTTCGATTTTTTCTTTCCTTTTTTTCTGAGGCACATTATGGTTGGTTAACCAATATGGTCGATATGGTCGATATGGGTTGAAATATCAACATAAAACATTTTTGGGCATGTAAGTGTGCCATGCTGAAAAACACACCACACGTTTGTCGATCTAAATGAATTTAGAGGGAATTTCGTTGATAGCTGTTTGATTTCCATAATTGCCTTCATTAATACATATATTAAAGCACAAGCTTAAAACAAAATTCGCGTAAAAGAGTTTGGTAGCGTGAGAAGTTATTTTTTTTATGGTTCCCTACATAAAAAAATATTTAAAATCTCTAAAAAGTCATGCTTTTCTAAGTGGCAATCGAATATCAACCTTTTCCGTTGCCAGAGAGAACACGTCCGCATGATTTTTTCATCTCTTTAACAATTGCCGTTCTACCATCCATTGAGCCCGCTGACACGGTTGGCTACTACTCTTGCCTAACATTACTCTTATCGAATGTCAACAAAGCAATTCTCTACACAGTTTTCCACAAAATAGATTTTCACCGCTTGTTTTCAGCGCGGCTTTGTTGGTTTTAAAGGCCTTCCACAAATATCCCCGACTACAGTCCTTGTCCCTTCTATGCTCGCTAAGTAAGTACCAAACTTGCTGATAATTTATCTCTTGTGATTTGTTTTTGTTAGCAATAAATTCAATAGACCAGTCATTGTCAATTGAAAAATTACTTTCTCAAATAAAGTGTCGTTGGCTTGCAATGAAATCGTGAAACGATTTGAGTCGGCGCCGTTTGCCATTGTAAGCGTAAACGGGGGAATAAAATGTGTTGCTTGTAGCTTAAAGGCTATTGAGAAATTGGGTGAAAAAATGTATTTGTAAAAAGAAAAGGAGTAAGGACAATTTGAATTAGTGTTGGCAAAAATTAGTAAGACTTTTTGATTTAAATTTCACGTGAAAGCCCATTCTTCAAAATATTTTTTCTGGGTTGATATGACTGGCAGTGACATCTGTGCCAAATATTACATTAAAATAATCATGACTGTTTACTATACGCTTGCCTTTCTGATCTATATAAAGTGCATTCGGCGAATAAAATAAAGGAATTGTTGTTTGAGACAGGCTGTTTGACATCTTACTGACATCTTTGGAATACCGAAAGGATCAGTGAAAACCATTTCAGAGAAAAGTAAAAGGATGATTGGTTCCAAAATCACTAAATTTTTTCGAAAAATATAGTCACTTTCCGACTATCAGCATGTAATGAAACCTATAATTACTAGCGATGAGTCTTGGATCTATGCTTACAATCTGGAAACAGAGGATCAGTCGGCCAAATATCGTGGCAAAGCTGACCTGAAGTCGAAAAACCACGTCTAATTAGGCAAAAATCAAGGCTATGTTGCCAGTTTTCTTCAATTAGCTAGGTGTGCTGCACCGTCGCATACAGCATTCATTCTTTGTGAGTTTTTCGGCAAATTTTCAACCAATGCCGTGTCGCAACCAACGTATTCGCCTGATTTGGCTCTGCGTCACTTCTGGCAATTGAGCAAACTTAAACGACAGCTCCGGCGAAATCATTTTGAATCAGCTGACAACGTTAAACGAGAATCACTACGCGTATTGAAGGTTTTCCGGAAATTGCCTTTAACAACTGTTTCAAGGATTGGAAAAAACGTTGGCACACGTTTATTAGAGCCAAGGGAGATTACTTTGAGGAAGGACATAGATTTTGAAAAATAAATTCAAAATTTTCAGTTCTTACTATTTTTTGCTCATAGTAAGTAATATACATATCGTCAAAATGCAAAAACGAATCGTAAAAAAATTTAAAAATTTTCCAGATATAATAACCAATATATATGTATGTATAACCATTTTATAACCCAAACTTAAATTTAGTTTCAATATTAGTGGTTTTTATTATAAAGTTGTTCCTTTGCCTGTACACTTATGAAATGTGATGATAAGTTATTTTGCATTTTAAGTGAAGATATATAAAAATTACGTATAATAACTTTTATATATGTAAATACAAGTAGCTCCTATCATTTTTATACTTCTTTGATTTTATTATTTATTTTTATGTTGAGAGCATATTTAAGTTCCCTTGACAATACTATATGTAATATATCATTGTCACTCGCTTAATTTTCCGCGCATTTCGCCTCTATTCTGCTTCATCTTTTTTCGAAAGTTTTTCGTTCCTTCTATTCGCTCCCGCTAGCTTTTGGCGCATCTTCCGTGCAAACAAGCAAATAAACAGTAAATTATCTAGTTTATTAGTCCGCGCTGTGTGCGCACCGACGCTGCGCTAAATCGCATTAAAGACCACACGGCCGGATATACAATTCAACACCACAAACGAAGCTCGGAGCAAAGTTGAGTAAGTTCAGGACGCTGTGACAGGAAATGAAATGAAACTGTTTAAGGAAGTAAGCAAACTTTACGACCGGTGTGATGGAGCACCGGACGTCAATGTCGTCAAACAAAATGTCTAGGCCTCAAGCCAAGAACGCAGCAGAAATTCTCAAACCAAAAGAAAAATTAAAGAAATTAGTAAAGAAAAAAGTCAAAGCGAGAAATAAAATATTAATGCATGCAAAGTTAAGGTGTGTTAAGGTGTGAGTGCAACGTGCCGCACACACACACACCAACATGCCTGCCTAAGTGACACAATGACATCGTTGCGACACATATTTCGCCAGTTCAAAGCGAAAAGTGTCGCCTTGTGCAAAAGTAAGAGTTTGCAAACCTCTCCGCAAGGACAATTTAGCCAGCATTTATTGTGCGTTTACGGCACTTGGCGCTTCTTTGCACTCGCTTTATTGCCCGCGGCATACTTAATTATTTCTACTTTGCCACAACTTGCTGGCGCTCATTTCCCTAACCTTTTATTTCACTTTATGCTTCTTCTTCGTTCTTCGCCTGCTTTATGTCATTTTTATGTACGCCTTTGGTCTAATGCGGCGCTACGAAGGTCGCTTTTTCAAAAAAATGTCAAATATCAAAGGTGCATGCATTCCCTTTTGCCTCAGTTGCTTTGAAATTGCTTGCCAAGTGCGAGGTTCGCGGCTTCACTCATTTCTCTTGCCACAGCTCATTGACAGTTTGTTGCTGTGCGCTTTGCTTGTATTCTCTTTTGTTTTGAATTACAAATATTTTTCGTCATTTGCTTTTTTCCTGCTCATTTTCATTAAAAATAATTTTTCCTTTCTGCAACATTTTGCCTGCGGTCTGTATGGCCACAAACAATGTGCGCCGCTATTTGTCCTTATCTGCCGACTATTTAAACATATTTGGAATTTTCTGCTAATTACAAAATATTTGTGGTTGCAGTTGCGGTTCCTTTCAATATAACTTTTTTTTTTGGTCTTTTTTGGGTTGAAAGTGTTCACACTTTCGTGGCATTCTAGTAATTTCACACTTTACTAAGGGCGCTGTCGAAACTTTTTCAATTATACTTTTGAGTAATTAAGTAATGGATATTATTGTAAATAAGCGATGTTATTCTATATTGTTATTCAATACCGCAAAAATAAAAATTTGCCATCAAAATATTGACTGAAAAATATTTTTGAAAAATTACTCTTTAAAGAGGAGTAAACTAATCAGTTGAAAATTAGACTTGCAATATAAAACACTTGCTTCTAAGTGCTAGTTTGATATATATTTACAAATTTTGACGAATAATAAGTATTAAACCTTAACAATATACAATTCTTCCCATGAGTACCCACTAAGTATTGGGCAGCCGAAAAAATCTTTTCGTATTTCTAATCAAAATTCAACTTATTTTTTTTTAAATTTATAATAATACAAATAATCAAATATGTACCATTTTGGTAGATCATTTTTTGACATTTTTCCGCTGAGTACACTATTCCATCAGTGTAAAACTTTTGTGATTTCTCGGCGAAAAACTGTGACAAGTAATATTCACAGGCTTCCTTTCGAGCCAATTTTACTCCATAAAGAGAGTTCTGCATTGACCGAAACAAATTGTAGACCGATAGTGCAAGGTCAGGGCAAAATGATGGATGCAACAAAACTTCCCAGCCAAGCTCTCCGAGTGTTTTGATGAGTCATCAAAAATATGTGTGGTCTAGAGTTGTCCTGATGGAAGACGAAGCCCTTTCTGTTGATCAGTTCTGGCCGGTTTTTTCGATTGCTTGCTCTAATCTCATCAGTTGTTGACAGTTAAATGTAGAATCAGTCGCTCGACCAGGTTGCAGCAGCTCATATTTGATGATTCCTTTCCAATCCCACCAAACACTCATCATAACCTTTGGAGGCGTCAATCCTGGATTTGCGATCATTTGTTGAGCTTCACCACAATTGGGCAATGATCTTTTTCGCACATTATTGTCGTGCTGATCCACTTTTAGTCTCCTGTTAACACTCGCTTCAGAAATGGTTCGATTTCATTTCGTTTCAGCAAATAATGTTTAATTTTAAATGGTCCAGAACCGTTTGATGATGAGTGTTAAATTCCTTAGCGATGTCATGACTACTTATGTGACGGTGCTGTCTATCTTTTCCATAATTTCATCGACTTTTTCAACGATAGGTCGACCAGAGCGAGGGTTTCGTTTGGTTGAATCAAGCTTGGAATCGTACTTTTCCAACACTATATGGTGTGACACAATGTGATTGGCAGCACTGGAGGTATACGACTGTAACGACATCTATAGACAAAATACGAAAAGACTTTTTCAACTACCCAAAATACTCGTAGAACACTCTTTATTCCACTCAAAGCACGAAGCATTTCACATTTTTACTTCATCACAATCTTTCCAAACACATTTTGAAATCAATTTCCACCGGAATTTCAGCTCAGCAAGCAAGTGTTGCAGTACTAATTAAATCGTTAAATTTTGCGATTTATACAAATTTAATGAACTTATTATGCGACGGCACCACTTCCTGCTGCATTTGTTGGCCTGAAGCTTCTGTGTAAAATTTAAAGCAAAAACTTGCTGCGGCATTGCCTCAAACGCAGCACGGCTGACTTTACGGCCAACAGCCGAAAGCAATTGCGCCATTAGAAAATAAATACGAGATCCACTTGGAGCAAGTGAATCAATCGCTTCGCAGTGGCGGCAGCACTTATACGCCCCATCGTCGCCGCCTACTCGCGCCCAACGGCCCACCAATTTGCGCTGCGAACTTCAATTGACCCGCTTTGTGCTGGCAGCTCTTTAAGCGTTTTTTGTTCTATTTTCGCAAAACAGCTAAATAATGTGCTCCTGCTTTGATGTTGTTGCATTTGTTGTATTTAGTTGTATTTACACCGAATTGTTGTATTTACAGCGACTGCTTGTTTTCCTAGTCACAGCGTCTGCTGCCGGCTATTTATTACCGACTACTAACGAAGTGCTGAACTGTGCTCTGCATTGATGAAATTTTTAATTAAATAGCCAACCGCTTAACCACGCCTTCACTATCTGGGGTGGTCTTTGCTGTGGCTCGCATTTTGTGTGGTGGGCGTGGAAAGTGAATGTTGGAGTTCGTAACTTTTTCTGTCCGTGGCAATTAGATACCTCGCTTTATTTGAGACTTTAAACTTTAAACGCGAAAATTGTTGGTTTGATTACAGTAATGGCTCAGTAGCCACAAGGCACTTTTGGCAATCTCTTCAGCTATTTTGTTTCCCGGGATTCCTTTGTAGGTTAGAACCCAGAATATATCTTCTTCTTCTTTACCGGAGTAGAAAATGCGGTATTTGCTGAGTTAACAACAGCGCACCAAGATATATGCAGCCGTTATATCTGCTGCTTCGCTACTTCTACGAATATACCTTAATTGCCGCCTGGCTATCGATATACGCACTTATATAATAATCTTCTTTATGTTGTTTCCTGCATTGATAGCTACCTCAACGGCTTCCGGCTAAAAAATACTACAATATTCGTAAGGCTTGGAGGTTACCTAAGATCCAGCTCTGAGCAATAGATTCCGACTTCCATTCCTTTGGTCATAGTTGATCCGCCTGTATAGATGTTGTGAATTTCGCTGGCGCGTCGTATGCTCTTGCGTCCTGTGGCTTGAAACCTTTCCTTCCAAATAAAGCACAGGGACTGTGGTCTATTTAATCTACTAACTACCTACTTCTAGAGTTATGTCCAAACATCGTGTTAGAGAAGTCACTTAACGCTGCTAATCTAGCAGCTGATTTCACTACAGAGCTCTTCATTGTTGTTTGGTGGTCCTTTCGAGTGCAGCCGTTGGAGTAGTTCTTAGCGCTCCTGTCAAAAATAGAACAGCGAGTCCCTGTATTAACTCCAACGGTTTTCTGTATCAGATTTTGCTGACAGCGGTTCACCAAGGCATTAGGTCAGGTTCTCAGGTCTCATGTAGACCTCAGATGTTTCTTCACTGGCCTTGCTCACTCTCCTCTACATTGAATTTCCACATCAGTTTGCTAAACAAAATTATTCCCTCCTTGGGTCTCGAGAACCGTGTAAAGAGTACCACAACCGTCTTACCGGCGTTTACCTTTAAGTTTGCCGATATCGACGGTTGGTGTATGATCCTTAGAGGTGAATACACGACGCTACTAATTGTGTCTATGAACCTGTCCGTCACAAGTATAGCTTCATCGTCTGCATAGGCTATCACCTTAGGTACACTTCTTTCAAATTTCCTCAGAAGGTCATTTGCTTCAATTGACCATAGGACGGGCGACAGTGCACCCCCATGTGGAGTTCCTGCTCCCGTTAATCTATACTATCTGGATGCGATTCATTATGCATTAATTTTGCCGAAGCCTAGTTGGTTAGCGAGTGAGATGCAGTCTCCGTTGATCTACCCATCTTTCAGGTGTGTTGTGCCTTCGATAAGTTAGCCCACGAAATCTTGTTTCTAATGTAGACATCTAAAATTTTCTCGAGTGTCTTCAGAAGGAATGAAGTTAGATTTATTGGTCTATATTCTTCCGAATAAAGGGGACTTCTTTGCCCGCCTTTGGTGTGAATAAGACTCACGCCACTCCCCAAAGGATGGGCACATAGTTAAGCCTTAAACATTCTTCATATACTGTCATCAGTTATGGTACAGTCCACTCAGGAGGACTTTGAAGGTTCGAAGCCGTTGAGTTTCCAAAGTATTTTGTTATGATATCCTACAGGTTGGAAATTAGTAGCATTCTGTAAATACCCTGAAACATGCGTGTTGACTAGGTCTTAATCTAGAGTTCGAAGCTGTTTGGGCCTGATTTTCTACTTTCGAGTTTGGAGTTATAAAACTAGCGAACCAAAATCGCGAAAAATTTTGGTTTTTATTTAAAATCCCAACTAAATGCAAAGAAATACAAATCGCCTAACAAACAAGCATTTGCCAGCACTCATAATGATGTGAATAAAAATAGAATGAAAAACAACAAATTGCAAAATAGCAGCCCTTTCATTTATGCGCTACAAACGAAATGTCTGACACCCTCTTTGTGGCAGCTGCACTGTGGGGCGTTAAGAGTTACGAGCCGGAAAACAGTGTCATCTTTACTTAACGCTTTCACGCGCCAACACCCAGCGATTCACAACGCTTCCACCACTTATACTTGCCATTTCACCTTTGCATTTGGAAACTAACTAACAACAACGCTTCCGCTTAAAAGCGCTGCTCATATCCGCCAGCTACACGCGTCATTACCCAAACTCAACGCGCGCGCTCAACATGCCTCGCGCTCCCATGACGTTGATATTCATTTGAAAGCATTTTGCTGACGGTGTGTTACCTTGAGTTTAGAATTTTTTCGCTGTATACTTTCATTTCAACACGAGCGCGCTTGCACATGCTTGTATTAAGCGCCACGACTATCGTCCAGGCGTTGGGTCATTGCTGTTAATGCCCAGTAAGAAAATTTAATGTGAGTTAACGAGTTGAAAATTTTTTGTTCGTTCGAAATATTAGTGAGGCAAGAGTCAAATGAAGAATGAGAGATACTGTCTCTCTCTCTCTCTCTCTAAATAGTAAGCTAGACTACTCACTGATAACACCGATATCACATTAACCGCGTAGAACACTGGTCGGTTGTGGAGCTGCTAAAAGGCTGCTATATACTGAATCATAAGACCTTTGCACATCGCCGAAATACTTTGCGCCTATCACGAATTTTTTGAGACTCAGTTTGAATTGAGCTAAGTCAGCTTAAGTTGAGCTAATGTAATTTTCGGCTATGTCTCCTAGTTCACCGAAGGTAAGATGTTTCATCCTCAGTTTTGCAAATCTAGACAACGGAGGAGATAGTGCTCGGATCTTTTCATCTCATTCTCCTTCATAGAACTTTGACAAGTAGCGAACGACAAGGTTTTTAGCCTTAAAATGAATGCCTATCGAACAGTGTCTGGTAAGAACCCTTGAGCGGAGTATGAAAAGTTTTGAATTTATTGCTTTTATTCTAAAATAGATTATGCTAAACTTTGAACTTTGCGTCACAAAGGGAATTTCAGTTGACAAGTAACTCACTTTATCTTCACCTACATTCCGACCATACGTTCATAGATACCTGAAATGCGCATTTTCAGGCGCTTAAAAGCTCATAAAAAATAAATATTCCCACATGGTATTCCGCTCGTTATACCCTCCGCTTCCTCCCCGAGCTAACTGTTTCATGACCATTAATTCGCAAGTTCAAAAGTTACAATTAAATGGCAACTGCTGTTTACACACCGCTTTGTTGTTATTATTTCGTACTTATGCACAAGCACGCAATTTGAAAGCACACCTTTATGTGTTCCGGCTGCGGTTATCGGCGCTGTGTGTGCATTTAAGTAACGGCTAAGTCCAGCTGCTAAATTGTGCGCATCCGTCATCGGTAATCGGATTATCGTCCTTATAATTATTATTACAATTATTGCATCCGCTATTAGTCGGGCGTTCGGCGATTATGGAACGGCAATTACGCGTAACTGGCTGAAAATTTAAGTATCTCCTGACCGCAACTAAGCGGTAAATTTATGTTGGAAAATGTGGGTGGAAGAGATGCTTACCTTGCTGCTTCAGTTAATAAATTATGCCATGGAAGGTAAACAATAACGAGATAACAGCTAACATAGAGAGAGTGGGATTCCAAGGATTTAAAGGTCTTTCAGTTGTAAGTTAAGAATAGTGTGAAGCCGGTTGCTAGATAGATCGAGCACTCGGAGAATTTAATCTAGCCAGAACAATTTGTTCATTAGTGTTCTGAGAGGGCCGTGTTTGCAAACCAGAGTGCTGTAGTGCGTTGATATTCCAAGCGTAGCCAGGTCCTTCTCCACCTGGTCTTTCCAACGGAATGAAGGTTTTCCTCTTCCTCTACTTACTCCGGCGGGTATTGCGTCGAATACTTTCAGAGCTGGAGTGTTTTCGTCCCTACGTACGACATGACCGTCATATAACTCGTACAGCTCGATATTTCTTTCGAAAACTCGTAACGTTGACTCATCGTTGTCCATGCCTCTGCACCATATAGCAGGTTGGGAATAATGAGTGACTTGTAGAGTTTGGTCTTAGTTTGTCGAGAAAGGACTTTATAGTACTTCTCAATTGCCTACTCAGTCCAAAGTATTCCTTGTCGGTTGTTGATATTCCAGGCCTAAGGCCACACTGACGAAGTCTAATCAGTTTGTTGATAGTGAGTTTTAATCTTTCACACAATACGCTCGATAGAACCTGGGTTGTTCTTTTTCTTGCTTGAGCAGATAACACTTGAATTACAATCGTTGGGCATGCTTTCGTCCGACCATATTTTACAAAGAAGCGTGTTAGGAAATGTTTACTATCGCTATAGTTTTAGCAACCCAAAAGTAACAGGAAACAAGCTCTAACATCACAGTCGCAAAATAACTGTAAACTAGTGTAATTGTCTATTCCAAAAATTAATACGTGATTATTTCATATATTAATCACAATAAGCTGGCTACCATACCTAATCATGCTGTTTTTCGTTTATCTTTTGCAGATGAATACGAGCTGAAGGCAGTTTAGGGCCTCAATTGAGGATAAGGCGGTTAAAAGCTAGAAACAGCAACAAAATGGTTGTGATTTTGAGAGAAGTGTAACACATTTTGTAACAAAACTCAATGCGCTAACCTCACTGAAGCAATAATCCATACAAACGTAGCGCTCGCGCAATCTACGAATACGCATACGCTGCATGCGACGGCCAGTGACTTACAAATATCCCGCGCTGAGACAGCGTTTCCAAGACGTACGCTACAACAACGACAAGCACAACGACGACTGCACGCAACAGACGCTTCTCACATGACGCGCCGACGCTGCGCACTACGCTGCCACACCATGGGAACTCGCAATCGAGTTAGTGGCGGAAGCAGCAATTTGCCAAGTGCAACGCGACGACAGACCTTCGCTAACATGATCACTATAACGACAATGTTGATATTACTACTTCCCTTACACATAACAACATCAGCAACTGCTAGCCAAGGGAGCGGAGTTAATCAGCAGCGCGAGGGCACGCACGCATCAGCAGCAGCTGGCACTAACACCGCTGCCGCAAAGGACGCGCTGCAACTGCATTCAAATGTAGCTCATAAATCAAATGTAATTAGTGCAGAAAATAAGGTGTCAGCCTGGGAAGCGCGCGCAACTGAGTTGTTAAGAGCAACGCAACTGAATTACAGTAATGACGCCAGCGCTGATGGGGGCGCGTTGGCGCACGAAGGTGGTGTTGTGAGCAAAATGCGAGCGCTTAAGCAGGAAATGAGCGCAGCTGCGATAAATTACCGCGTTGAGCAATTAACGCGTAATGCAAGCGAAATGCGACCGCAGAAGCAAAAGTTGCAAACATTTTTAACCGCGTCACTGCGGCGGCCAACCGCGCCAACTGTGCGAAACTTTACAACTGCGCGCCACCGCGTCCCCAGCAAAGTGCTGCCAATGTCATCAACAACTGGCAATAATAAACTTGTAACAACGAATTATATGGCGTCGAACAACAGCTACACTAATGGCGGCAGCAGCAACAACCACAATGCTAGTGCAACTATGTGGCGTCAAGCAATTGATGTGCGACCTTTGGGGAAGCAGCATCAAGCGGAAATTGAGCGCATAGAGCAGCGCACAAAATCTACTCAACCACAACAATCAGCAGAAAGGCAACAACAGCAACAAACACCAATAATTGGCAGTACAAAGTACATAAATGGCAATGAAAAAGAGTTAGAGGGAAAGACGCTGAGCGGGCGTATTGAAGGAAGCGCGCAAAGCAACAAACAAATGGAATTCCTTACAACACAAACAACAACTGCAACTAAAACAGCACAGGTGAGCAGGCTAAGCGCACAGATTGGCCTTGGGAATAGCGGCACTGCTGCGCCAGCTAATCGGCACGCTGATGACCAACTTTCTGCTGAGCACGATGATGGCGTTGATTATAGTGTGGACGATGACGCTGTAATTACCTCAGCCGACAAGGGAACCAATAAACGCGACACACAAATGTTGCAATTTGTTATGCCGGCAACTCGCATACCAACAACGGCAACAATGCGTGCAGTAAACCCAACTGCAGAAATAGTTCTGACGGGCGCCGAGCTTGCGAGGGCGAATTCAGTCAAAAGCAAAATAAATAAAACAAATTCCAGAAATTTCACTTCAACGCAAATTCAAAGCGACCACAGCGATGCGACGAGTGCGGAAAGCATTGCGGTGGTGGCAGCGAGGACAGCGTTTGTCTCGCAAACAACTGCGGATTATCCAGCTAAAAGTGACTTTAAAACTGACAGCGTGCCAGCTCAGCTACTGCAGCCGACTCCGCGTGGGAATGGACCGCATGCCATTCAATCTCAGAACCCGCTAGCTGAACAGTTGCCAAATGAGCTGAATGCTAAGAGTGAAGGCGGCGAAGTGCGGCGCGGAGAGGTTAATAACAACACTGAAAGGCGCTTAACGCCGCTGACGGATTTAAATGTAAAGCTGAATTTTATCAATAAAAATGCAAAGTCAGTGAAATGCGATAAGCAGATAAAGAATGATTCGACAGCCATGACAATTGAATCGATGACAGGACATGAGCAAGCAAAACATGAGCGCGCAACGCAAAACGATGCCAGCAAAGAGGCTGCAGAAGCACAGCAAGCACTGAAAACTACCCAGGAGGATTGTAAAATAACAAAATGCTCTAAGCGATTAGGGGCCATTGTGCAAGGTGAGCAACAAGCGCAATACCAACAACGGCGGCAACCGCAAAAGTCATTCAGTGAAAGCCAACTGACGCGGCAGCAAAGGTACTTAGGGCAAGCCATGTACTTAGTACGCCCACAACAGCAAGCGCAAGGCTTAAATGTACACACGGAGCAGCTGCAACAACAAAGCGAGCACTTAGAAACGAAAAGCGACTTCTTGGCAGAGCTGACAGCACAACAAAAAACGAAGGAGGTGGAAGAGCGGAACACTGTAGTTGGACCTAAAAGCTTTAGTCAAGCGGAAGCGCTATTGAATACGGAAGTCGCACAAATGGAAAACGGCAAATTTGCGGAGAAGCTGACTAAAGTGTCTTCTATTTTACACGAGGCACCAGCGCTGAGCGGAGTGGGAGCAAAGAACAAGCAGTTTGGCAGTCATAAGCAAGAAGCCGCAAGTAGAGCAAAACTTCTTACAGATGCAGCACAAGACTCAAGCACAGCAAACGAGCACAGCAAGTTAGGCGAGCTGCAGCTGGAAGTAGCTTGCAATGAGACCTCTGCAAAGCGAAGGAATTTACAATCCCAGCTTTCAGCAACGCGCGTCGAGAAGTGGGAATCCACAAGTTTAAACGAACCCATCACGGTCGCAACAGGCAACCTTGTGGAAAGTAAAAATAGTGGCGCTAAAAGAGCCAAAATATTAATAACTTCAACTGGCGGTACAATGCCAAAGAAAATTGCACAGCTTCAAGTCGACAAGTCAACAGCGGAGGCCAACTCATGGCAGCAAACAGAGACTGAGCAAATGATAGCCGATAGCGTGGCTAAACAAGCAGCAAGTACAAGCAAAAATGCAACGTACGGCGAACCGAGTGAAGGACAAATGCCTGAGGAACAGCAGCGCGCCTTGAAGTATGCAAACAATCGAGACAACAGTGCGACAGTGGTTGCCCTGAATGGATGGCCGCCGGTTGAGTGGAATAAAGTACCGACAGCAATGCGGCTTGCTGGACTAGAGGGCAAACAAGCAGAGCAGTTTGATGCGCAACAAGACGTGGATATCAGCAACACTGACTTTAATGGACAACGTCAAGCAAATAAATCTAGAGTAATGGCTGGTATACAGCTCTTACATATGACAAATATCACGTCAAATTCCACAAGAGACGCGCACGTTGCTGAAAACCGACGTGAGGTGCATAACCGCACGAATCTGCTGTTGTCCAAGGAAATGGTGGAAAGAGTAGATGTGAGACAGCGATTGATGTCGGATAAACATGGCGTTGACACAGAAGAAATGCCAGCTTTTGAAATATCAATGAACAATAGTCTGAGTAATAGGGAAATTGAAGCAACACTGGCGCACAAATCACATGCTGCCTCAGGGCGAAACGGTGAAAATGTGTCAGAGGAAGAGAACGCCGAGCCAGCAATGTTGAACCTTACAAAAGCCCAGCGAAGCGCGTCAACGTCAACAACAGAGAAATCGGCACAAATGGAAGTGGCACAAGAGCCGACAACTGCAGCAACTAAACCAGATAATTGTGAGCAGTCAGCGCATAATGGCAATGAACCGCCATTTGATGAGTTAAAAGCAGACAGAGCAAACGAAGGCGCGCAGCAGACTGTAAGCGCGGAAGGGATTGACAACGATTATTTAGCACGCCTGAATGGTGCACAGGCTAAGGCTGAGCAACAACAAAGCAAATCAATTTTGCCCCTGCCACACACTGACAATGGTGGGCTGAGCGCTGAGGGTGAGACCATTGCGGAGTGGCAGCAGCAGCACAATCTCTTAACGGCTTACATACGTCGGCCCGACATGCGAACGGGTGAAGCGCTGAAGCTGAATGACACGCTATTGACAGCGGATGGAAAAGCGATTGTGGAGGCAGAAAGTGAGTGGAATGCAGGCGAAAAATCGATAATATTGGAACCGTTTAAAAGCAGCACGCCAGCCACAAAGCCAACGGAAACAATGAGCCCGCGCCCAGCGCACGTCGCGGAAAACACAATGGAGAACAAATTGAACGCCAACGATTGGCGCGAAAAGGTAACAGCAAATGGAAATTTTGAAGCCAGTCAAAATGAAAAGACCAACGCTCAGGCCGCGCAAATGGAAAGGGCTGAGCTGCCAAGAGAGCGCGATTATAAAGCCGTTAATTTGATGGCGGTGGATGGGCAAGAATATGGCGTTACTGGTGCAACATTTTCCAATCAAACAGGAGATAATTCCGGCGCAGGTTTTCACGCTCTGAATAGCGATGCTATCAGCAACACCACAGCGCACACACCCACACACAAAACGTATGTTGATGTCAATGAAGAGGAAGCACATTACGTCACAACTGCTAAGCAAATATTGGAAAGGACTACAACAGCATGGACGACACCTGAAGATATGCAATGGCATGAAGCAGAGCTAACTGTTGGCACAACCGACTCAATTTCAACTGCTACAATGCGGGCTGTCATGCCGCCGCTAATATCCGTGAATACAACACCAAAAACAGCAGCAAGTAATGCCACGGCAACGACAATACTAACAGCAGTTATGTCCGATGCAATGTACACCAAAGTGCCAGTGCAATCGGTGATGCGAGCGGCGATAGCGGCAAATGTGACGATAAACGACATGCCGACCACGACGACGGACACTTCATTCTTTGTATTGCCCAATTTCGCAGCCCTCACCACGGCAACGAGTACTGCAACGGAGTATGCACTGTTTTCAACAACACCAGCGTTGATTACTCCCACAATTGGTGCTACTGCCACACCGGGCGGCGCTGCTTGGCCCGTCAAACACGCTTCGGTTATGGAGGGCGACGTCATACTCGGCGGCCTTATGATGGTCCACTCACGCGAGGACAGCATCACTTGTGGCCCTATCATGCCGCAAGGTGGCATACAAGCACTCGAGGCCATGCTCTACACGCTCGACCAGGTGAATAAACAGCAATTGTTGCCGAATGTAACGTTGGGCGCACACATACTGGACGATTGCGATAAGGACACGTATGGGCTGGAGATGGCGGTTGATTTCATTAAAGGTAAGTGCACGAAAATCAAACCGATTTAAATGCTCAAAGATAAGATTTTAAGGCGATATGAGTGAGGCGATATAGTATTGTAAATTGGAAGCTTTTTGAATTTATTCAAGCAGGAAATACAAATTTGCGACAGCTCATGTACCGATTGTATACTATTTAACAGTAGACCGCGAGGATAAGAGAGCACCGATTCGCTCCCATTCTACCGATAACGACTCTGGGGCTAATTTCCTTACTAGCTCATCAGCTTCAAAGTTTCCTGCGATTCCGCTGTGGCCTGGCACCAATACCAGTCTTATCACAAATGCATCCGATGCTATTGATAGCGAGGTTAGGCTTTTAGGCTAGTATCTAGTAGCTAGTAGGTCACTTCTCTGAAGGAGGCAGTAAATCGATTGCAACCTTAATGACTGCAACCTCGGCCTGGAATTCACTGCAATAGTCAGGAAGTCTGAAGCTGGAGATGTTAGAGAGCTCTCGACAGTAGATACAGTAGCAACCTTCCCACCAAGCTTTGACCCATTCGTGAAGAAGCTCACTGCCCCTCTCCTTCAATTTCGGTAAGAGATTCCACCTTTTGCCAATGGCTTCTCTACAGCAGTACAAGGCAATCAATGCCTTTCTTGCTCTCTTTTCAATATTCGGCTTCCATGAAAGCTTCCTATCCAGTATAGATATTTTACTGTATCGGCTGGTTGCAGATGGATGTCTCCCATTCGCGGCAGCGACTAAAGAGTATACAAATTTAATTCCAAAACAAAAAAAAATATATTTTTAATTGTGTTATGCGTCCTTGAAGTAGAAGAATAAAAGGCTATGTTCGCTTCGTTATGATTTCTACCCTGAAAAATAAAACAATAATGGATTCGTTAGTAGTACGAATGTCGCTTTCAAGAAGCTGCGAAACTGAAAAAAAAAAACATTTAATTTTTAAAAATCATCTTGTAAACATATTCTCGAATAATTATACATACAAAATATAAAAAAATCGGTTTTTTTTTATTTCTGGACTAGAATACCCACCTCAGGTACATGGTAACACTAAAACTGGTTACTTTAGATAATTGCTTTTTTTAGGCTTCTTATTCCTAGCAAGATTACTGTTGTTCATTTAATTGTTTACTATAAAGAAATTTCCTGACCCTCAAACCTCGTATGGTATTGCTCTTTACGCTTACCTTATGGCGCTTCGATAGACACTTACCCATGTGTGCTTAGTACAAGCTCATGAAATAAATCTTAGCATCTATAATAGGAAACAGCAAGGTACCCCATCTCCTACAGCGTGTCTGGCTGCTTATCTGAACGCCATGCGGCTGATACTGAGCACTCGGCGCACGAGGGTCAGCATCGTAAATCACTAAAATGTCCTTGATGTTGGTAGGCTGAGCGGAAACGCATCTTGCTTGCAAGTTAGGCGCGCTTTGGCGCACACATGTTTATGCTGTGTGTAAGCTTAAGCGACCAAGCGGTTGTAGAGCTACAACTGCTTGGCACAAAAATACGTTACCGATTCATCCATGCGTGCTGAAATCGCCATAAAAGCTTATCCATGCACTTAGACGTACCTACAAAGAGACGTAATAAATGATTATATGCAGACATATGCTGTTGTTATCATTAGCCTTGTTGAACCGGTGTAAAATGGATGTGTTGCAACTTCTCAAGGAAAAAGCTCCAAACATTTTGGAAATAATTCAAATGTGACCAGCAGTCTCTCGGTTTCCTCAGCGTTTTTGTGTGTTGTTGACAGCTCCACATTCATAGCAAAGCGCGCTGTCTCTGTGGTGAGATAGACCGGTCTTATCTGCACGTAAGGCAGCTAGCGTGTATGCAGTCCAATATACTGCTGGGTAAGGCTCATGTCTTGTTTATTTTTTCGTTTATCGCAAGAATTGGTCAGTGTAAGCCTATTATGAGGGATTTTATTTTCCTGCGAAATGTAATTTTCCGGTAGCGTTGCGAACCTTCAAATATTTACTGTTACCCCGCCGTGAGTTCATTGTATTCGCTCACTATACATACTTTCTTCACATGTGTGTTGGTCTTAGAGCTCGGATGTATGCTTGTAATAATTTATAACCGCTCGAAAGACAATAGAAAGACACGAGCACGTATGATTTCGAGTGTGTTACAATGTAAGTGGCATAATTTCATTAGGGCGGGTCACTGCTCAGAAGATTAGCTATTTTACAGAAGTTAATGGTAGAAATTTAGAAATTTCTTTTAAAATTAATTAAACGTTGTCGAGTTTAGTTGGGAAGCAGCAGTTTTGAAAATATATATTTTTTTAATATAATTTCAGTGGAGAGCAAGGTTATGTGTACTCTAATAAACTTAATTTTGTGATATTTGAGCTCAGCCTTAAAATCAGCAACATTCACCGGACCGCAAAGAAAATATAATATTCGCAGAATGCTCTCTCTTAGTTGCTGGTCGTTTGCTTATCCATACAAAGCTACACAAATACATATACACGCATATGTATTTATTGATGTCACATACACATCCACACAAGTACGAATACATGTAGTTACATTGATAGTAAGTGAGGCGCATAAGCAACTTGTTATCTTGTCGAAAATCACAAGGCACTCGCCTGGCCCAAGGCTCAGCAGGCAACAACTTGTGCCAAGTGCTGCATGGGAAAGGAAACAGCTGAGTAGTTGGCTTCTCCGGTGATGCTCCACACTTGATTGTTTTCTTTAATTGCTTCTTAAGTTGGCAGAACAATTTCGGGTTAAGTTTATTGGGTTTTCTTCGAGAGCAGGCGACTGTGATGACGGTCAACTTTGTGAAACTTGTGTGCGTATGGTCCGTTTTCGTCTTAATTGTAATGGAGTTAACAATTAAATTGCCAAACTTGTGTGCTGTGTGTTTATTTTACGGGAAAAATTAAAAACTGGCGCAAGAAATGCAACCAAAGTTAAGTTACTCTCGTCGACGGGAAGCAATAATGTTAATGGAATTTCACGACGATGAGGATAACGAAATTATCTTGATGGCGCACATGAAATGTTAGGGAATCATTTTAAAGATTTTGTAGTAGGTTGGAAGTATTAAAAATAAAACCTGAATATGTGGTTTGCACTCATTGATGCCATCAAATATTTAATTCTAAGCTGTCGCACTTGTTACCACATCCACTTTTGAACTCCATGCAAAATCTAGTTTAGAGATATCAAGTTAGAAAGCACACTTAGCTCTCATTCATGAAAGACTGAAATGCGGAACAGTAACAACAACAGCAAGCAAGAAATGCAAAGTAAGCTTTCTCAAGGTTAATTCAAGCATTTTCATGTCTCTGTGTCTCTCTCCCAACGCCAAGTGCGGCTTGCAAATTGAATAGTTCTCCACTAATGAATATTTATATGCAAACGTGCTTACTGCTGTAACTTTTCTTGTTAGTTTGTGTTGACTCCTGTGCTAACAGATCCATCCAATTGCGCAAATTTACAGTTAACCAGCAACTAGCAACTTGAGCCGCGCTAGGTCCAGCCTCTATTGTATGTATTAGTGAAAGATATGAGTTTTCGTCGCACGCAAAGTTCAAAAGTAAACCCTGGCCGGAAAGGTAAAGAAATTAATAGCTTTACTTTTGTTGTTAACCGTAAACTTTCGTGCTCTTGGGTACTCAAAAGTAGTACGGACTAAATGAAGTCTTTCAGTGATATAAAGAACCACGCATTTTATATAAAATTTGATAGTTTTTAAAAAAATTTACCTAAAATGTATAACTCAATGAAGCCTTACACATACACCCTAAACAGGATTCGGCACTATGTTTTTAAAAAGTTAGAAGGAAACGTCGGAGACTCTCTTTAATATCTAGCATATAATGATCAGTGTAATGAACTGAGTTGATTTAGCCATGTCCGTCTGTCCGTCCTTTTGTTTATATCTATCTGCAATTTTACACACATTCTTTTCTTTCCAAGAAGCCACTTATTTGTCGAAACCGCCGATATTGAACCAGTGTATCATACAGATGCCGTTCAAATTGAATGATCGGAATCAAACTCTTGAATGGAAAACTTCCTCATTTAACGAGATATATTCACGAAATTCATCTCAAGTTATTGTCTAAGCCAGCAATGCAATCCCCGAAGATAGTGTTCAGATCGGATAATGTCAGCTTACAGCTGCCGTACAAACTGGACGATCTGAATAAAGTGCTTGTATAAAAAAAAAATTTTTAGCGAGATATCCACTTGAAATTTGGCACTGGTGATTACCTAAAGCAAGAGTCTAATCCTCGAAGATATTGTTCAGTTCGGATCAATATAGGACATAGTTGCCATACAAATTGAATGATCATCAAGTTATTGTATGGGAAACTTTTTTATCTGACAAGATATCTGCACGAAAATTCGTAAGATTTATTATTTAAAGCATTGCTAAAATATCTGATTTTTTTTTTCAGATCAAATCACTTTACCATATATTTGCCATATAATCTAAAAGATCAAAGTCATTGTAGGGAAAACTGGAACCGCTGAAGTGTATTCAAGCTTCGGTGCAACTGGAGTTAACACTTTCTCTTGTTCATATCATAAAATATCAAAAGCTTCGATGAAGAGTTATCGTCAGCCATCGACCGAGTTCTATAATTATCGATATTTCTCTTTCTACTTTGAACACGCGGCTGATGTAGTTGCATTCTCCTACTCAACACACTTTGCAGTCAAACTTTGAATCGCTTTTAATAGAAAACTAGCAATATATGTATGTGTGCGTGAAGATTTCCGGTGTGAAAAATAAAGTAATAACAGCATTAAGAGCGCTATAAAAGCATCATAAAAGCCATGCTGTTATGCTCAATTGAAGCTTTACGTGGAAAAACTATAAATGCATTGGGATTTTTCACATATGTGTGTATGCATACTATTCCAGCACAAATGTATAGCCGTATGTATGTATAGCTGCATTAAACGCACTTGCTAACGCTCATATTTGGTGGCTGCTGTTCGCACATTCACACATATGATTCCACTATATACACATCCACACACAAACATGCATTCGCTATACACACATACACAGATACAAATGAGCCGTTATACACACACATACACCCGCACAGTTGCGTGCTTGCGCGGCGTCTGCATTTTTATGGCCCCTGACAGTTTGATTGCTTTTCAATGTTAAGTGGCTGCAGCGCAAAGTGGCTGCCGGATTTTCTGATTTTAAACAGCTTTGGCATATGGACGCGCTTGTGTCGCTTTTTAATTTCACCATACATTTCCATACGAAACACATGTGCGTTTCCGCATATGTGCGCACACTTTGCCATTATATCGCTTTTTGTTGACTCCAATATGTTTGGCTCTAATTTGATTTCATGCGCTAGCGGAGAGCGTCACTTTGTTGCAGGTTTTCGCTTTCAATTAGTTCGCGCATCAATTGTAGTATTTGTTTGCGCTTGTCGAGCAAACGACTATTGCGAATGTGGGATATGCAAATTCAATCTTTTGCACAAATGTCTGAAATCGTCGACATATATTTGACTATATGCAATCAATGCACAGATTGTATTTGTAAAATGAATTAGATTTATGGTAAACGAAAGTCAAAGCAGGGAATTGAGAATTGGAAAAATAAAAAAAACTTAACGCTTATAATTTAGATCCAGCAGTAAATATAAATATATATATATAGTTGCATCATTTCTGCAGAAAAAGAATAGAGTATAAATAAAGAAAAAATTTAAAAGAAATTTAGTCAAAAAGTTCCAAATGAAAATTCTGATTGGTTTAGTTTAATATTTTACAAGCAGATTCGTAACTAAAAATTATCCGATTTCAAAATGCATGCAAATGCTAAATACAGAGTTCATGATTTTATTCTGGCGCTATCGCTGTTGTATTTCAATGCTGCTAACAGCTTCCTTTCCTAACAGGTTTACTGTAGCCATTTTCTGCTATATACATTCTGCTAACAGTATTACTATTAATTACGTTTTCTGCTATATACACATAGTATGCACATTCTGCTATTGAAAAATCGCACCAGAGAATGTTAATAAAAGAAAAATTCATTAACATCTTCCTACCAAACTTTAAAGTCTGTTAACAGCAGTTATATTAACAGAGCTTGGTAGGAGCAGCAAGGTATTTTTAAAGGATATTTTACATTCACTCGACTGTTGTTAAAAAGCGCCAGTGCTAAAGCAAGCATATTCCTGACGATTACCATCCTAAATGCAATAGAAAATCTTGAAAGCTTCGTTTAAATTTGTTATATCTAGAAAACTTTTAGACCTTCTGCATTTCTTTATGTTTATAAAATCCTGCTCCAAAAGCTTTTAATATTAGAATGTGGACAGAGCTTTTCAAGCCAGCCCAGCCACTTAAGCTTTTATAGCTTTTCTTCTTTAATGGCGGAGAATGCGGTTATAGCTTTTAGGACAAAATTGTTTAAGTAAAAAGTTAGAGCAACCCTTGCGGCGTATGTTCTATAAGTATAAAAGCATCTTAAGAGCTTTTGTACTAAGTTCTAATAATTGTGCTGATATGCAATCACACAAGATGTATCTCGACTGTTAAATGGGATACATAACTTATCAAAATTATTATTTCTACAGAGTCTTATAGTAAATTATTTTCCAAATAATTACTGTAGTAAAGAAAGATCAGTTTAAATATTGCTACCAGCTTTATTCAAAAATTTTTATTATAGAAAAAAATGACCACGTATTCTATTTTTATGTTTTTTCGTACTATGTACAGGGTATATTAAGTTTGTTAACCCTGTAACACCCTGAGCGAAACGTCGTAGATCCTACAAAATACTATTTAATCATATTTGCCTGTCTGTCTGCATATATTCGAACTAGTCGCTCAGATTTTGCTATATCGATCTGAAATTTTACATACGTCCTTTTCTCTTCAAGAAGCTGCTCATTTGTCAGAGCGGCCAATAGAACCATAGAACCTGAGTAATAGAACTCAAGTGCCTTGTATATACAACTTTTTTATTTGACGAGATATCTTCACGTATTTTGACATGGATAACATTGCCATAGCAGGATTATAATATTTGGAAAACATTTTCAGATCGGACCACTATATCATACTTGTATAGCTGTAAAACAAACAGAGCTATTAATATTAAGTTCTCGTATGAAAAACTTTTTTGTTTGAGGAGATATCTTCACGAAATTTTAAATAGATAATTACTTATATTCAAAGCATATAGCTGTCATATAAACTGACCTATCAAAATCGGAAACACAATTTTTTATAGCATTTTTTGCTATAACTGAAAAATGCATCTCAGTGGGGTATTACTTCTACGCTTGATTATTAATTAAAACATATTTAATTGCAGGTAAGGCGTTGCAACTATATTAACATTTATGTGTATATACACACACATCTCCAACAACACTCTTTAACTACTACTTGCTAAAGGTTATGCGCAATATTTATATCAATCAATGGTGAGTTGATGATTTCATAATAAATTTTCTACTCAAAACCACAAAATGCAGTCAGTGTGTCAGTGACATGCTTAGTAATAGGCAGCGTTAAGCAGATGGCAAATCGTCTGTGTGTGTAAGTGCACGATTACTGCAATTAGTAGAGGAAACCATAAGTATATTTTTTTTATTTAAGTAATGACTTATACTACATCATTTGCTTATTGCGGTTGCAAAACTAAAAGTTTGTTGGATAGATTGTGGTTTGGAATTATTCAAACCATTAAATGGCTTGAATATGCCACTAACGATTGGCGCAACGTGCGGGCAAGTGTTCATTTAAATGTTTAATATGAAAAAATAAATATTGCTGTAAAATAAAATAGAATTAATTGTGTGTAAAGTTCTCAACCAAGCAAACGGAAGTTGTGATGTTTTGCATGAACGCGCCTGCTTCGGTGTATGCACACAAGTACAAACATATAGAAATACACGCCATAAACTAACGCTCAGCAAATGCTTATAACAGTAATCACACAATTCGTATTAACTGCCCACACAAAAACGTTAAAAATCAACAAAAAAGTGTCGGAAATATAAATTAAATGGCGCGGGCCACTGCGTATGAGTGACATGTGGGGCGAGTGAGCGTGTGCGTAAGTATCAACATGCTTTAGGAAGTGGGCACTTACACTTCCGGAAATGTTTACGACCGTCCCGTTACCACTGTTTTGTTGTGAATGCTCACTGGTGTGACTTTTATAGCCAGACTGAGGTGCCATTTTATTGTGCTTGACTTATTCCTTTGACCGCTGCGGAGTACATCTCCTACAGCGACGTTTTGCAGCACGCATTATTACAATTGCTCGTCATATTACGGCTGTCAACGAATTTGTTTTGCATGAGGGCGCGTTGTGGGGCGCTTTTTATTATCATTGAATACCGTTATTGTGTGTTTTTTATTTGCGGCAAAGTTTGCTTGTGAAGTGAGTGATTTTACGGCGCTTATTTGCAAGTGTAAATAAGAAGCCTGCAGCAAATTGTTTTTGTACCATAAAGCATTTGCATAAAATATGTTGAAGAATTGGTTATATACATATGCTACTGGAATATGCACTGATGAAAAAACATCAATAAAATATATTATTGGTGCTTAGTCATACGAAATTTTTAAGGACACCAAAATCTTTTAATAAATTACATTTTAATTTTTTGCACTTAAAAGCGCCACTTTATTATATTAGCATGTTAGAAGAAGCAGTGTGGTTTGATGTACAGCGCAAACGTTATCAATCTCCTTTTTAGCACAAGCTGTTAACCACTTTCCCCACTCACTGTACAAGCCACGCTTGCCACGTGGGCGGCATGCAAACAAGTGTCTTTCCATTCATAAAAGTTTCACTTTCACAAACAACCAGTAACACACTTTTCTCCTGACTACAGCACTGTTAAGCTCAGCGGCCAATGGCGTATAACAGTTTGGCTCCCCTGTGGCATGTCGCGAACTGCTGCTTGTGTACTAAATTTACACGATTGCCTTGCTCCTTTTTCGACCAGTTCGTAACGTTTTACAAACTTTACTTTCACACACATTTTCTGTAATGCGCCGTGTAGCAAATTTGTCTGGCTGCAGGATTTCAGTTACACGCCGGTCTTGTGCGACAACAGTCGCTCCCATTTAAGCGGTGCGACGACAGTTGAAGCTTGCGGTTAACAAGCTGAGCATAAGCATACTTAAATGGTATAATTTATGGCAGTGTTTAAGCAGTGCGCGCTGTAATCTGTTGAGCAATAAAAGAAAAATATTAAATTTACAGTAAGAAGTTGCTGACAAGTGTGCAACAATGTGAAGGTGTTGAAAAAATGATTATGTGAAAAAAGTACTATAACGGTTATAAGGAATAAAAAAGTGAACATGATGAAAGAAAAAAGTTAAAATAAATTATGAGAAGGAAAAATAAAATAAAATTTTAAAGTCAAGAGAAAATAAAATAAAAATTAAAAAAAATAGTACATAAAAAAGAAAAACTTACGAAAGTAAATTTAGGAAATATAAAAAAATTAAAACAAAAAAGTTAAAAAAGTAAAAAACAACTAAAAAATAAAATAAAAAAGTCAAATTTTTAAAATAAATATTATAAATTTTATTTTTAAGTTTTCCTTTATACATAAATATATCAAACAGTAGCAAAAGTGTAAATGTGTTATTTTGAGTCTCACTTTCATTGATGTTAGTATTTAAAAAACTCAGAAATACATTCACTAATACTAAATAACAAACTTAAGACCAACAATAAAAAATAATGTTAAAAATAAAATGAAATAAAAAGTAAAATTAAATAACAAATTAAGTAAAATAGGTAAAATAAAAAATTATATAATATGATAAAACAAAAAAAAATTGCTGAAGTTAGAAAATTCGATCAAAAATTTAAATTAAAACTTCTCAACAATATTTGAAAAAAAATAAAATATAATGAAATTAAATAAAATAAAATAATAATATAAATAAAAATTTAAAAAAATATAAAATATAATAACAAAATAATAAATACATATGTAATAATTAAAGAAAAACAAAGAAAAGTGCTGTAATTGAAAAATTCAATAAAAAAATTAAATTAGAATTTCTCAACGGTTTTTGAAAAAAGAAAAGAGAAAATACTTCTCGTCTACTTCGACGCAACTTTTAATTTAATAAGCAATTCACTACAAAAATAAGTCGCTTGAAACACAGAAATAGTTTGTACAGTTGCTCGCAGCAAAAAAATTTCTTCATAAAGTGTGTTGAGATCCTTCATTTCGAACTAATTGCAGAAATCACAATATGATGGCCTTAAATCATACAACAAATACATACTGGCATTCAAGACTTTCTGCACGCAAACTGCGTTTTAGCCACAAAATGCCAGCACGTAACCTTGGTAACTAAATAGGTGCTTCAGACAACAGCCGATGTCCCACTTGACATTGGCATTCCAAAGAAGAAACTTTGGCAATAAAAAGTCGCCAAACTTTCGGTTGAATTCATAAGTGCAAGAAGACCGCCTTTGTTAGCCAACCGCCTGAATTCTCAGCAACCACAGCAAAGCAACTTGAAACTTGAAAGGAAATCCTTTATGAGAACGTGACTGGGCGAAGCAGTGAGCAGCTGAGTTAAGCGAATTCACTCGCAAATAGTTGGCACAGATTGTTATAGTTTTTTTATAATTTACTAAAATTCGTTTGGTGGCAAGCAGAACTTGCTGCGCCCATTTCGCAGGATTTTTCGGCAAGCAAAAACCATTTACTGTTTTTGTAGTACAAATTGTATCACCACATAGGCATTATATAACAATAATTCTTAATTCCATGCCAAGTCGCGGTCGGTGCACTCAAGCACTTCCAAGCCGTTAAGCCAAAACGGCAACCCTTAATTGTAATGCCTAACTGTCTGAGTTGTAATTTTTGCGCAACACTGCCTCGTCCAACCCAATCTTATATAAATTTGTGCTTGATGGCGAAAGTAATGTTTTTCCAACGTTTGGTCGTGCTTTTAATCCGATTTGGATACACGCCTGTGTGCATGCTATAACATTTTTCGGGCCAGCAATTAGTGCTTACATATGTGTATACTACTGAAAAGTTCGCTCTTGTAGCACAGTGTCATTTAGAGGCTTTAAAATGTCCGCTTTCCCATGATGTGGCGTCAAGCGCCTAAAATTATGCGTCGGGGCGCACATTACGGGCGGCTTTGTATGTTTGCTTGTGGTTGGGTGTCATGAATTTTTGTTACCCATCAAGCGCTGTAGCTTTTCCAGCAGCGTTGCTAATGCCGCTGTCAGCAATTTAGATAAAAACTGTTGTAAAGATATAAGCGACCATTAAAGTTACCGCAAAAGGCAATAGAGTTCCACCGCGCCAGCTGGTAATTGCAACAGCGACAGCTAAATCCTTGTCGCCTGCAACCGAGTGACAGGCGCAAATGTTGTCAGGAATGCGATTACAGCACATCATTTACCTGCGTGTACCTGCTTGCGGGAAGCGCCAAGTCAGCGAGTTGCTGTTGACAGGCGACGTTGCAGCTTTTGTGTCATCAAAGCCGACGCTTATGTGTTTATAACACAAACATAAACGCACTTACATGCAAAGAACATAATAGGACTTGCTAGTGTCGGCTTCACATACCTCTCCCACTGGCTGTTGCCACCTAATATGGCACATAAGTAAAACAATTTACAAATTTGCATAAATTAAGGCGCAAATGAGTAGGATCCAGCACATACTTTTCACAACCGCAAGCTCCTTAAAAACGCACAAGCACATACTCACATGAGACGTTGATGAGTATCATGCATGCGCTTGTAGTGAACTCACGCACTCGCTGGCTGCCATGATGAGACTTAAGAAATTTCCTAATTACCGAGTGCAGCTCACGCGATGATGTGGCGTGCCATTAAGCCTATCATAAAAACACACACACACATGTACACCGTGTAGTATTTAGATGAAGGAGCTAATTTTAATTGTGTTTCTGCTTTGCTTGTGAATATCAAAAGCATGCATAAATTCCGAAAATAATTTAAAAAAAATCACATGAATTTTACATTGTACAAGTGAAAACGTTATTCCGACGAATATTTACCGTAAACAGATATACGTAGAGGATAATAAACAAAGCAGATCTTTGCACTTATTACTGTTAATTTTATTATGCTAATTTCATGCGAAATATGATAGAATGTGCGTGTTGGCGGGCGTAATTTAGCGGAATTCCCCAACCAGCGAGTTGCGGAATAATAGAAAATGGCGCAGAAGAAGCCAAACATTTTGCGAGTGAAAGAAAAAGTTTATCGTATTTTACTACAATGTACCATAGCGTATCTAATATCATTTATGTTTTCCACGATTTAAAAAAAAATGAATGTTTAGAAAAATGCAAAGCGGTCGGTGTAAACTAACGAATGTACCGATTACTAGACAAAATATGGAACAAAGCGTTGACATAAGCAACAAAATCGAGAACAGTTACTGTAAAACAATAACAAAAATAAAGTAATTAATTAAAATAAGCGTATTTTCACAAAAAAAAATCTAATAACTTCTAAACAAGTGTGTATAATAACTCTGAAGTAAACAAATGTGAAGTCCAATTCATAGTTGTATATTTATATATGCTGAGCTTAAGACATAAGGAAAAAGTATGAAAAACAAACTTAAAAATTTTTGGCTTATTAGCATCAATGGCTTAGTATCTGAGTTAAGTCAAGAGGTCTATCCTAACAGAGATGCATGTCATATGTATTAATATATTGGGTGAAAATATTGCTTTGGTTTCTCTCAGAAAATTAAAATGGTTTATGCATAGCTCCTATTGCGATGGTTGAGCATTAAAACTTAACACTTTCATTAACTTGTACATGTCTAACAAACCGTTGCCTTCATTTAGTGTCGACTCAAATCAGTTTTTCCTGCTAATGGAAAATATGTTTTGAATAAACTCCAACATATTTCTTTTTTTGTATACAAATTTTATATTTTCGCAAAATATACATATTTCCATTAATTTTTTTTGTAATAATTTTAAAATGTAGATTTGCTACTTTTGAACAAGTTTAGCCTATTTTAGTAGCGCCTGTCACACCGCTAACACTTTTTACCGAAGTTATGTTATGAAGTTATACTTATTTTTAAGAATCTATTATAGTGACACCTAAAGGTTAAACTTTTAGCCTATCATTCTACAACTTTCATAACTCACAAAATTTAAGAAATTTTTTATTATATGACTCTTGAAAATATGTTGCGTATATACAAACATATGTATATAATACGTATATTAGTGGATCCGGGCACGCGTTGCTGTAATATAAATTTTTTACTATTATTCATGTAATAAACTATTGAATACAGTGAAAATTTTATTTACTAATAAAGGCGAACACGTTTTTGTCGGTATAAAAATCAAAGGGATTGTAGTTGAAGCTGAATTTTGAAGATGTTCATGCAAATAAATTTCATTGGAAAAAATAACGAATTTAAGGCTGTTTTCTCAATATCTGGTTACTAGTGTCCATTTAAGAGTATTTTGTATTGTATTGTACTGTATTTTTTGTTTATGAATGGCTTTGACTATCCTATCCTCTAAGTTGGTTCAAACTGGGCACAGTATTCTTAATTTTGCGAAAATCGGTTCAGTAGTTTAGGAGTCCATCGCGAACAAACAACGTGAAACGTAATTTTTATACATAAAGATATATATGGATATACTATATTTCAAATTCCGACCATTATAGTAGGTATTAAAGTCAAGAGGATGTTTGAGAATTCAAATATTAGGTATATGGGAACTAGGGTAAGTAATGCTCTGTATCACCCATTTTAGACATGAGGATGCACTGTTGTTAGAGAGAGATTATTTTCCGGATAAGGCAATGTTAAGGATAATAATGACTCGATTTTGCTTAACTGTATGTTATCATAAAAAAATGTCTCATAGAATTTTCAAACTAGATTTCACAGTTCGACAAAGGGTAGCCGTATGTATTGGGGTCGACATGTATGACATCTGGTCTTTGAAAAGTTATAGACCTATTTGGGCAATTTTATTTTGATAACTGAAATTATGTTTATTTTTTACACTGTAAGCTGAAAATATCAGATTGATTTGAAAAATTGATTACATGGGAAGTAGGCGTGGTTGTGATTGGAGTTCAAATATTTTTACTGTGTAAAATTGGAATATTCGAGTAACCATAACCTGGAAATTTGATTGAAATTGGTTAAAGGTGCGCGACGTCCCGCCTGTTCAATTTTTATATCTTCTCCTTCAAAGCTTTTCCATACCATATTGGTTCTGAAATTTAATGCTTATGGCTCATTTATTCAGTGAGTTATCGCTTTTTTAGTAGTTTTTAACTATATGAAAAGTGGACGTGGTTATTATCTGATTTTATTAATTTTTACAGCGTATGAATAGACGCTAAAGATACTTCTTCTCAGTAGTTTTGGTTGATTCAGCTTTATCGGTTTGGCAAATGTGTTCATTAAACCATTCAGGAGCGGCGAAAAATTTTTGAGGTCATAAGTGTTCCACATTACTGAGATAACTTGTACTTGCGTTATAATTTGGCTATTTTAGTTTCGTGCTTAGTTATGACACTTTATACATTTTCGCCTAACGACACTTTATGGGCCTGGAAAATCGGCGATTTCGCTCATTTACAATACCAACCATTGTTGAGTCGCACATAACACGTGCATCAAGTTTTATTAAGATATCTTCACACATATCATACACTACATATGTATGTATACAAGTATGGTGTGGTAATAGAAAACTTTTGTTTTTTGGATTACTACACAAGTATGTCAAAATTTTTTTAGTTTTGATTTTTACAATTTCCTCACAAAATACGAGTTATTTCATAACTTTTATATATTGCCCACAGAATAATAATTACACGTTGAGTTTTTAATAGCACTTACGCAATAAGCGTTGAAGAGTAAGGTTTTTGTTTTGAAAGTAATAACGTAAATGAGTGTATTATCAAGGCAAATGAAAACACATACTCTTCAACTCCTATTTCGTAAGAGTTATTTTTCATGTAATGCATTATTATGTATATAAATTCGGTTTGTAATTGCTCCTGATTTCAAAATTTCTAACTCAAAAATCATAGACATAATATTTTTTGGCTTTCTGTCACAAGGTGTGTGACAATTTCATGAAACTATTTAATTTTTGCTTCATAACGGTAAAATTCATACATCATAATATGCATGATTTGCCTCAGGGGAATACTATATAGCATATTATACTACTTGTGTAAACATCGTTCATAATTGTCTGTATATGCGTGTATGCCGAGGCACTGTGTGTGCTTAGCCGCGCGACAAAACAATTAACTCTAGGACGCTCTCGAGTAAGCAAACATGCAAGCGAAAATGTAGTGCGAATGTTTGTCCGGCACTTGTTGCACACTTGCTTAGCCATGCTCGCACTATGTAAATATGTATGTATGTATGTGTCTCTAGCAACACCTATTAAGGGCGCTGCGTGGGCAAACAGACGCTCAGAAGTGGCACATTATGTAAGTGACACTTCAGCTGCGCGCGTGTGTGTGTGCGGTTGTGTTGGTAATTGCGCTCGGCCAGCCATGTTGTTTATTTTTAGCCATTAGCTTTATGAAAATTAATTATTAAAGTTGTAACTGCCGTTTCGTTTTGGTTATGCAAAGGTCTGGCGCTCTAATTCGGTCGCGCTGCTGGCACTGGAAGGCCGTTAGCGTGTCTGTCTACCGCATTATGCGCTCGATATCGTTTGCTGAACGTACAGCACGGCGCTCGGTTGGTGTTCATTAAGATTAAATAAGATTAATTGCACTCGTTGTGAGCCGTCAGTGGTTCCAAGAAAAGCATTGACTTATGAACACTTTGATAATTATAGTAATTTACTTCGAGTGCGGCATTAAGCTATTAATTAGCGCGTTTGCTGCATGTGCATATGCAGTTTTGAATGAAGCAGCGGCCTTTATTTATTTCAAAGCAGGGTTAATGTTAAAAGAACAGTTGGCCACGTGCAATAACTTTTTTTTTGCGTTGTATAAATTAACAAGCTCATTAACATTACAATATTAACTATAATTCCTGCATTTTTTTATTAAACAAAAAAAATTTTCTGCATATGTCAAGAATAATTAACGCTTTTACAGCATTCCCGTACGTCAAGCAAAAAATATATAATTTAAACATGATTTAATGCGAAAAGTTAATCAGTTTATAATTTAATTCAATTTATTTAAATTATGCTTAATTATCGCAATTTATTTGCATGTTAAAACTTTTTCCTTTATTCATTTGAATCAGCGGAACAACGGACGTAAAATTCCTGGCTTTATCAATAAATCAAATGCAATGGCCAAATTACCATTAACACGAAATTGGAAATCGTTGTGAGCTTGATAATGGCGCGCATTCGCTGAAAGCTTTCTCTCATAAATCACGCAAGCCTATTTTGCATACACACAAATGTACTTAGCGCTTTTGTAGGCTACAACTCTGAGCAATGAGCGAAAACATTGTTTTTGTGGCAGTTGAGTGTTTTTACAATTGAGTGAATTTGCACTTAAAGTTCAATAGAAGGGTTTCTAGGTTCATTTTATGCTTTTTAAATAAATTTAGCGCGAGTCAATTGAAATTTGTGTTAAGCGGCATTATAATTTGTCATCATTAGATGTGGTGGGTAGTCGAAAAAGTCGATTCGTATTTCTAATCAAACTTCAACTTTTTATACTAAAAAATAAATAAAAAAGTATGTATAATTTTGGTCGATCTCTTTTTGCCATTTTTTCTGCTAGAGACATTATTTCATCAGTGTAAAACTTTTCTGGTTTCTCGGCGAAAAACTTCGACAAGTAATTTTCACAAGCTGCTGTTGAAGCCAACTTTACTCCCATAAAGGGAGTTCGGCATTGGCCGAAAAAAATGATGGTCCGATGGTGCAAGGTCAAGGTTATATGGTGGATGCATCAAAACTTCCCAGCCAAGCTCTCTCAGTTTTTGCCGAGTCAGCAAAGATGTGTGTGATCCAGCGTTGTCCTGATGAAAGACGAAGCTCTTTCTATTAATCAGTTCTGGCCGTTTTCTTTCGATTGTTTGTTTCAATCTCATCAGTTGTTGACAGTAAAATGTAGAATCAATCATTCGACCAGGCTGGAGCAGCTCATATTTGATGATTCCTTTCCAATCCCACCAAACACTCAGCATTACCTTTGGAGGAGTCAATCCTGTCCTTCCGATCGTTTGTTGAGCTTCACTACGCTTGGACCATGAACTTTGTCGCACATTATTGTCGTATTTGATCCACTTTTCTTCTCCTGTTACCATTCGCTTCCGAAAGGGTTCCATTTAATTTCGTTTCAGCAAAGAATCGCAGATGTTGACTCGGTCCTTTAAATTTTTTATAGACAATTCATGTGGTACCCAAACATCTAGCTTCTTTTTGTAGCCAGCCTTTTTTAAATGGTTCAGAACTATTTGATGATGAATGTTAAATGCCTTAGCAATGTCAGGGCTACTTATGTGACGGTCCTGGTCAATCTTTTCCATAATTTCATCGACTTTTTCAACCATATGTCGACCAGAGCGAGGTGCATCTTTCACATGGAAATTTCCAGAACGGAAGCGACATAACCACTGTTGTGTTACACGCACTGATACAGCATCGTCTCCGTAAACTTCACAAATTTCTTTGGTGGCTTGCGTGGCTTTCTTCTTTTTTTTATACAAAAATTTCAAAATATAGCGAATTTCTGCATTATTTTCACTTTTTTTCAACTTCCCCGGATTTAATTTTTTTGGTTAAATGAAGCTAACCTTTCCAACACTATATGGTGTGATATAATGTGATTGGCAACGCTGGAGATATACAACTGCAACGACATCTATTGACAAAATACGAAAAGATTTTTTCGACCACCGAATATTTCCATATTGCTAAAGAGTTATCTTATACTCCGTAGTTAATATATTTTCCAACATGTTTTGCTTACTAAGCTCACAACTACTGCCAATAAGCTGTAGCAACTTATATGTATGCATATGGGAACGTCTGTTTGTATATAAGTTAAAGAGTGGGTTTATTTACAGGGAGATTTTGATATTTTCTTCATCATTTGTCGGAAACAGTCAGATCGAAAAGCTATATCATATATCTCCCATATAACCGTTTATTATTGTTTTAAGCTCCACTTTTAAAATCGCTGGCTCAAAACTGGTTTTAGACCCACAGTCTCTAAAGTAAAGTTACTCAGAACGATCCGTAACATTTCCCGCTTACACAATATTCTAAAAAAAATCGACCCGCTCTAATAAGTACATATATTTTGGGCACAATGCATAGTATGTTAACTACGTACGCAAGCATATATGTATGTATAGATGTAAACTCGTCTATGTCGGCGAAAACTTCTCTAATCACTAAAGTTGTAGATGTCGGCAGAGATTTCTGCACAACAACATGCGCCGGCATTAACATTTGCCAACTTTAAAAACAACAACAATTGCTACTTTTGCACATTCTCCACAATCTCAACATTCACTACAACTTTCCTACGACTTTGCCGCTAGTTTACTCTTATCTCGTTTATACGCAGTTGTTGCTGCCACAGTGCCTTTTGTTGCGCGCCACACAACTGTCGTTGCATTGTTCGAAAGTAGTGTGCTTAAGTTATGGGCGGCAACTTGTCGGGCACAGGCTTACCTGTATATATTACACGCGCTAACTTAGTTGCAAGTTAACGTCGCTCAACGCTTAATTCGTTGCTTGGGCGCTTTGTTGTTGTTGTGTTTTATTGCAGGCCACGTAGTTCTACTGACACACTTTGATTTTTTATTTTACACGCATAAGCGTTGTGTGCGTGTTTGCTTATGGCGACCCAACGCTTTGCCACAATTCGATGTCATTAGTTACTCATACGCCCCAGCTGACACCTACTGTTGAGGTGCGCTTGTAACTCAAACCGCTCGCCGCGACTTCGGTTAGCTGGGAGTTATTTAAATTAGCAATTCCACCGCAACTCACAATCCCAGCTACTAATTAGTTTAACGAAGGCATTAATTTAAAGTGTGAACTTCTAATGAATCGCTTGATAAATTGAACGCAGCGATCTTTAGCACCGTACTGGCATCAGTCATTCTAATCTGCCCTATGTTTGGCCCTCATCAAGCTGAAATGTAATTTCAATTACCCTTGTCTTTTCGGTTTCCAGAAAATTTAAAATTCACCTGCCTTCGCTTGGAGGTTAACCGTCTGCGTCTGACAGCAACGCCGCGGCCTTATTGATAACTGTGACATGCGGTGCGTTGGCGCGATTGCCAAATAGATTATTTAAAGGTTTATATATGCACACAGCTGCCTTCTATCGTGTATTTAATTATGCACTTGCAAAGGTGCACAGACAAAGTTTGCACAAACTAATTGAATTGTTTGTAATTTTAATGAAACGTTTGAGATTTGGGCAAGTCAATTGCTCTTTAATGTTATGTTTTCCCATAAGAGTATATTAAACTGTGCTAAAGTGAAGTAGAAGCGGAATGTGAATAAAATATTTTTAATATAGATATAATTTATTGTAACTGATGTATATAACTGGCTTCTAAGAAGGATCTGTACCAAAAATAGCTATTAGAATACTCCCACGATGAATAAAATCTCTGAAAAGCCAGCGTAGCTTCGCAAGAAAATATATGTAGTTGCGTCTCGAAACAATTTAATAATTTTCATTGGAAATCTAACATCATGGCAAAGACTACACAAACTCGTGTTTTTTTTCTCTTAGAAATTATACTCCCAAAACACATAGCCATAACAGAGTTGCTCCCAAATGCAAACTTTCCATTAATTAAAGTAGAAGCGAGTATCAAAGTTGTTTGCTACACAGAAGAGTATCCGAACAAATGTAAATAAAAATTCCTAGGAAACGCCTTGTGTTCCAAATTGTTCCAAATAGCGCCAAAAATAGCTGTGAAAAGGAAGTTTGTTTGTAGGAAAGTAGTATAAAAAGGCAACTCATACAGTTTCGTAACTTTCCTATTGGAAATCAATCAAATAAAAAATAGTTGCTTCATTTGTCAGTGAATAACGAGTAGGCGGCGCTGGGTAGAAAATGAGTTGACGTAGCAGTAAACAGTACCTGAAAAACCAACTAGCTGCCTTCTGAAAAACTTGAAGAACTCAACCACCTTAAAAGTTCGGGAAAAAATTTGCTCTTGCTTCTATCACTGGAAAGGAATAGGAAAAAAATCGCCACAGAAAATCGAAATGAAAGGGATGAAAGTGCAGTGACGCGGGAACCGCACTTCACTTAGCAATACACAGGAATAAAAAATCAAAAATTGTAGAGAAGAATTAAAGCCCCGAGTTATTATTGTCAAACCACATCCCCCTCTGGCATTTTTGCTTACTAAAGCTGAGACAAAGAGCGCTAGCAAAAAATTGCAAGAAGTTGCAGCACAAAACGCAGTTAAGTTTTTTGCTGCGAAACCATAAGCGAACATCACTCAATGAACACAAAACTGTTCAATTTGAAGGAAAAAATATTCAATTTACGTAGAAAAATGAGGAATTCGCTTTCAAAGCGAACATTTTTAGAATTAATCCGAAGAACGTGAAGCACTAATATGTAGCATATTCCAATAGTTTGAAATCGAGCATTTTTGCTACATATTTTCTATTTTTTTTCTCTTAGTGGAATATGCCAAATCCAGAAATTAGAAATTTTATTATCACACATGTGTTTGACTATTAAAAACTACAAAACTTTTCGAGCGCATCGAGGTTTAATTCGATGCACATACATAAACAACACGAAAGATAGATACTAAAGCAAGCAGCTCATTCCTACTGCTACAAGTTCAATATTGTGACTCGAAATTTACGAACAAACTTTCTGTCCAATGAAAAGCTGACAGCTTTCAATAGCAGGGAGCAGCAATTAATGAATATCAATATCACTGCAAGGTCAACGCAAATAGTTGTCTGATTTTCCAGCTTTTGAATTGCCAAACTTTGATTGGCAAAGCGCGTTGGCTTCGCCTGTGCGCAGCGGCTAAAGTTTGCGAGCACTTTTTAATTGAATTTGTGTACGCTGCAACTTTTCGGAATAGTTGTGGTGCGACGAACTTTGTTGTTTCGAATTTCTACTAATTTCAACAAATTTTCAAATTTGACAAAATCTCTATATGCCCGAATTTTGCTCAGCCACTGTGCGCTCTCTAACTACTCAGGCAGTCAAACATAAAATAATTTAATTTGAATTTTTTTTTTATTAAGCAAGCTGCCGCACAACAATGCGGAAAATTTAATATTTTTAATTAGAAACTACAAAATAGCAAGTTTTCGCCTGTTTTGATTTTGTGCTGGCAGCAGCATTAAATGCATGATTTTCAGTTGCTTCAAAATGCAGTGGTTGAAGGAGTGGCATTATTACTAAAAGTTGTACCACAATTTCCCGTTTATCAACCGGTTTACATGCTCCACTTGCAGTATTGTGGCCTGCAACGCTTGCTCATACTTTTCGCATTACTTCGCAATTTACCCTATTTGTACTATGCTCGCAGCTCATTTTAAGCCAACGCCATCAAATTCATAAGTACAGTTGTATATACATACTCATCTTTGCTTGCTTGAATAGTGCTTGACTGCTTTAAGCGCACGCTTCAATTAAAGAGAAGTAAACTGTTAATACAAAACAAGACACAAGAGTATTAAATTTGCACTTATCTTTTTACAATATTTTCTTTTATTATACATATATGTAAATATGTAATCGTATATAGAGTTTATAATGTGTGTAATAAATTTTCCAGTATCGTGAATATAAAAAATTTTCCAACGGAATGAGTGCGTATACATATGTACATACATACTTAAAACTCTGCATTCATATGCCAAGGCGTATGAGCAACCGCGTGGTCATAAAGGTGTAGGTGGCGCCACTTTAACGACAACAAAAATTATGGAAATTTTGAGAGAAAAATTATGAAAAGCATTTAAAAATAATTGCTGGTTTTATTTGCTTTTCATTGTTAATATGTTTATCAAGCGCTAGCAAATCAATAAACGAAAAAAGGAGAAAGGGAAGTTGCTGCATAGACAAAGCCAACAGAGCACAACGTAGCTGTAAAATGTAATAACATTAGTCGAAATGACCAGTCGGCTGCACTGAGCTATGTATAATTGCTTTAGCAAGATCCCTGTGCCTTACAAGAACTTTGATTGGTCAGTTTGCATGGCAGCTATACGTCATAGTGAACCGATCCCAACAATTACTCCTGAAATTACACTATTGCCTGAGAAATTAAGCTTTACCGATTCTTGTGAAGATATCTAGTCGAATGAAAAAATTTTCAATACAAGATCTGGATTCATATTGTTCGGTTGGTATGACAGCTATATGCTATAGTGGTCCGATCTAAATAGTTTCTTCAGAGATTGCACCTTTGCCCAGCTTGAAATTTTTCAAGATGTCTTGTCAAATGCAGAAGCTTTCCATACAAACCCAGGATTCTGATTGTTCCGTTTGTATTGAGCTATATGCTATAGTGGTCCGATCTAAACAATTTCTGCAGAGATTACACCATTGCCAGAATTAATCATCAATGGCAAATTTCTTGAAGAGGTCTCGACAAATAAAAAAGCTTCCCATACAATCCCCGGATTCATATTGTTCAGTTTGTATGACAGCTATATGCTATAGTGGTTCGTTATCGATCGTTTTGACGGAAAAGTACCTTTTAGGTAAGAAACAGACAGATGCGAAATTTCAGGTCGCTCACTCAAAAACTGAGGGACTTGTTCACATATGTATAAACAGATTGGCGGATATGCCTAATCAACTTAGCTCATTATGCTGAACATTTATGTATATATTGTGTAGGGTCTCCGATGTTTTCTCCTGGGTGGTAGAAACTTCGTAGCAAACTTAATACAACCTGTTCTGGGTATAAAAGTACAGTAGTATGTACATTTACATACACACGTCACACTTTTTCTAAAAATACGAAATTTTGTCAGTTAATTTTCAATACTCAGCTTTCTCCCTTGTAGTCTACGAGTGTAGAAAAAAACGGAGCCTAAAAATTATAACATATCAAGTGTTCTTAAATTTTGAACTTTATGGCTTATATAATTACCATTAAATGAGCACATGTACTTATCTTAACCGTAAGCAGATAAGTACAGGCTTGAGAGCCAACAACAGACACTCAACTTGAAGTCTTATTTCATATTATTTTTGTTGGCTCTGTACTTGAAGCGATACAAGCTGCTTAGGTCAACCGTCAACCACAGGCTGCGAGAAGTCAAAGGAATTTCCGCCGCGTAATCGGAATGGGTGTGGCGGCACTCTGGCCGAACAGCGCAGCACCGGCACAGCAGCCAGCGTGTACCACACGTCATTGTAGTATTTATTGTCAGCCAAAGCCACTCACAGCGGATTATGGGCTTTTTCACTTTACACAGCCGGGGACCACAAACCCCAACTGGCCGCATTGCTTACGCAGCGCTAATCCACAGAACAAGCCAGCGCCGGTTTTTTGGCATTCACCACTAAGTTATTCGCTTGTCTCAGACTACACTCACGCCCGCACGCGCACTGCTATGTGCTTCAGCATGTGTGAGTGCGCCATTTTTGATGGCGCGTTTATTTAGCGCCGTGCGTAAATTGAAATCGAGCCATCACTCTTACACACACATGAGCAGCAACACATAAAAAATGCGAGAAGCACAACAAATATGGGTGATATGTTAGGGTTTGATACATTTTGACAGCGCTCATTGCTTGGCATGCTTTTTTATAGCCAGCAGCAGCCCATAAGTGCAAGGCAGGGAAAAGGTCGCCAGTAGGCCGAGAGGACACAAATTGCGTGTTCATGGGTCAGCGGTAATAAATTAAATGCTGCTGATAGCAAAACCATTTTCATATGCCTAAACAGTTTGCAGCCAATTCATTGCTCGTCTCGCTTTTTGCTTGATTTCTCTTCAAATTTTATTACTATTCAATGGCAATAAAGCACTTATATTGCTGGGACAGCATTTTGGTGACTTTCGTACCAGCAATGGTGCTTAAATTGGTTGTGTGCCCAGTCCCAGTACTTCTACCGTTCTGTTTTGCCAAGTAATATTCTTGTCACCATAAAATATGCAAATTTAGTTGGAAAATTATACACCCACTTACATGCGTTTTATATTTAGCTGGTCCTTTAGGTATTATAAATAAACACTTAATTTATGTGCTCATTAAAAATGACAACAAATTATGTGTGGTTGTCAAATATTTTGCTTATCAGGACGTAACGAAGCCTTCCGTCAGCAATTAAGTGACGTATATGAACCTTAGAAAATTAGTTATGCAGGTGGTGAAGAATATCTATGTAAATTTAGTGTGTGCAAACAGCTTAAAATATTTGAATTTGTAAATGAAAATAATAAACACTCCATATTTGTTACTTTAAAGTGATAAATGTGTTGAGAAATATCAAATAATTGAAGAGAGATGCTTATAATTTAATAGTACAGTTTTCCCGTATTTTTTAAAATTCATCCCAATACTTGCTCTTTCATACGGATTCAATGGAGGATTTTGCCAACTATAGACTACCAGGTTGTACAATAAGTTTTGTCGTTTGATGATTAAAAATACACTTCATTATTCAGTATAATCTCCCTGAACATTAACACACTTGCCCTAACGATCCTCCAATCTGTGGATCCCATCCCTGAAGTGAGAATCCGGAAGGTCTGCAAAATACGCTTCAACAACCTTTATTTGATGAAAAACGCTTGCCATGCATAAATATTTTGTGTTCTGGAAACAAATGGAAATCGGGGGGGGTTCAAACCTGATGAATATGGTGGATACTCCAACAATTCGAACTTTAGTTTTTCTTCTGCAAACCAGGTCTTTTCCACGATTTTTTTCTTTAACTGGTCCAAAAGGTTGCAATAATATTACGAATTATTTGTTTTACCAGTTTGTAAGGTCATCCACAAATGAAATTTCTCTCGCATCCCAAATAAACTGATGCCATAACCTTCTTGGCCGATTTCCGGACACGAACTCGTTTTGAAGCCGAACAATCATGTTCACACCACACTTTAGCCTCTTGTTTTGATTTAGAATCATGGTGATAGACTTAAGTCTCACATATAGTGATGAATCGACGCACAGAATTCACTTTATCCTTTTTAAAACACTCTAAATATTGCTGAGAAAGTCGCATTCGAATGTATTTTTGTTCCATTGTTTGCGAATGCGGCGCCCATTATGCACACAGCTTTCTAAAACCCAAAATTTCACTTAAAATATGGCTCACACTACCTAATGAGATGGGTACAGCCTCTACTAAATCTCTCTTAGGCAATCGATGACCTTCAGAAACCATATTCTGTATTTTGGCTATGATTTCTGGTGTTACTGTGGCACGGCGACACTAAATGGCTTGTAAAAAAAAAATGAATTGACAGATTGAAATGAAACTTCTCACACGTTCATATGAAAAGTGTACCAAGAAAACAAAAAAAAAGTAGGGCTAGGAGCAATGACATCTCTTATCGAACAAAACTTATTGAACAATAAGTGGTATATAAGCAGAACAAAAGGCGAAAGGAAAATCAGAAGTCGTCGGCTTTATTATAGAATTAAAAGCGCTGAACTTCTGTAGGGTTAGAGAAAAATGCAAAATTTGCCTTCGCAATGCGGCACCCCTCAAATATAAATTAATCCTTCATCCAAATTTTGGTCGCCTTAGTATCAACTATCGTTACTATTTTCACTAACAAATTGGTTTAATTCTTATGCCAAAATCCCATAGTAAAAGTGATGTTTGAAGTTAAATCATTTATTTTAGCCAATTTACTTTTTTCGTTGCTTGAAATTGCGCTTCCGAGACACCACTCTGAGCATACCAATTTGTATGGAACCTGATGTGATTTCAACAGTCACGTTTATATCATTTATGTGAAAAATTAAAGTAATTATAATAATAAATTATAGAATTTCATTTAAGAAATAAAATCAGCCAACAAATTCATTAGCCGCAAGTGAAAGCTGAAACTTAAAACACACACTTTCTCCGCCAAAAACGCCTTCACTTGCCACCAACGAAGTCGCAAAGAAAGAACAGCAGAACAAACATACATTTAACAAGACCATAAAATAACTTGGCTAGCGCTGAACGAAAGCAGCAGCAGCGCTAAATTTTGATTAACAAAAGAAGCACGAGGATTAGAAGCAAGATTTTAAGCACTAAAGTCCAGTTTCACGATCAAAACACAATGTGCAAGAATGTTGAAGAATAGTGTATCTAAGAGAGGAAAAAAGCATCTTTAATAGCCCTGCTTTGAAATGGCACATTCCAGCGGCAGAGGGGGAGAGCAAACAATGCAAACATTGTCGCAATAACAAAACGGGTGCATCAGACTTTATCGCATGATACCACCACAGCACACTTGTGTAGGAAGCTACGCGGTAATTTTTTTCTTCTTTTGCCGTCAAGCGCTTTTACATCATGTTTAGAATGCTGTGACACCAGCGCGCGCCTTGACAGTTATAGCGAATTCTGCGTTTGTCAACGTGGCGTTCATATGACACGGGCGTGAATTACGAGACTTTAAGCAAAGAAATAAATGAGTTAAAGTAAAAAATGTTGCGCATAAATCTACGCCAGCGCAATTGCAACTCCAACGCAGTTTATTACAAGCGGAAACAAGATAAAGCACTGACTGGCAAACGTGTTGTATTTCACCGATAAGCAGATTGCAGTCACCAATTTGCGTTTAATAAGTTGAGTTGCACGATTATTAAAACCATTAAATCACTGCGCCGTGCTCGCCTGTGCACCCGGATGTGAGTAATGAACATGCCACAATGTTAGGCGCAAATAGTTAGCGCATTAAGTGAACTAGTGTGTCTACGTGGCGTATGAGCAACCTCGTTCAGCCCTGGTGTGTTGTCAAGTTGTGCACAGCCGTTGATTTCTCAACCGAAACTCAATTATATTGAAGTAATTGCTTTTCAGTGTACATTAATTGAATACTGCAAGTGCACAATTTCAATATACAGGGTGGTGCGAAAATTGCTAAGCAATTTCGCAGTGAATCAGTATTAATTTTTGTGATTGTTTGGAAAACTGCGGCATATGACGTGATACTGTCACGAAATTTGGTATGTATTTTTGACTAAAGCAACACTGAAATTACCAAAAAAAAATTCTTAATAAATCAAAATAGCATATAGCTGTCATACAAACTGAACGTTCGGCATCAAGTCTTTGCATGGAAAACTTTTTAATTTGACAAGATATCGTCAAAAAATTTGGCATGGATTATCACATAAGGCAGTCATGTAATGTAGGAATGGCTTACGGAAGAACGACACGTAGTGGACGTAACTACTGACTACTTAAAAACACAACCCTACTTACTTGACACACAGAATACTAACTTGACGAATTGAACTAAGCGTGCGCTTGACTAGAGACGAACAAGACAGTTGAATTTTAAACCTGAATAAAGAAACATCAATTCGCATTCAACTAAGTTAAAAACCCGTCTTTTATTCAAAACCTCCACATGTAATATCCGAAGAAATCTTTCCGATCGTGTCATTATAGCATATAGCTGGCATACAAGCAGGACGATCCGAATCAAGCGCTTGTATGGAAAACTTTTCCAATTGATGAGATACCTTGTCGAAATTCGATATGTGTTATTTTTTAAAGCAATAATACAAACTCCGAAAAAAATATTCAGATCGGATTACTTCTTTATTATTTAGAAAAATATTAGTGCAAAATTGCTGTGAAATTATCCTTATAGTATCAGCGCTGTTAATATTTAATACTACCACATATGTATGTATCCTACCAATATTTACCTGCAAAACTAAACCCTTCACCGAGAGAAATGTTGCGTGGACCTATTTTTTGCTCTTTGGTAGTGTAAAGTATACAATTTCAGTTATATACCCTCCGGCATCAATAATAATGAAATAAAATACTGAAACAAAAATTAATATTGCGACATTACATGAACACTGAACCGCGTGCTGGAAATCGAAATTTTCACTTTTTAAAAATTCAAAATCCTTTTTAAACGCTTCCGAGCTGCTCATTGTGCTGTTAATTGCAACACATGCGCTTATTTTGTGCATATATTTTATCTTCAGCACTTATGTAAACAATTGCATACTTCTGCTGTCATTATTGCACAATAATATATTGAATTGCAGTGAGCTTAATTCATACATTTATACATAGGTCATATATGAGCGATTGCCCGTTTCCATTACAGTAATGCTATTTGCGACTATTTTGTGAGATCTGCCGGCATTGCAGTGAAATTTGCGCTCTCCATATGTTTTTTTTATTTTTTGTGGAGCTGCGTTTTAACCACAAATTAAACTGAGCTTAACTGTTGCCAAAGCGTCTGCGGCTGCAGTCAGCTGTGTGTGCACTGAGACCACATTTAACTGTAATTAAATTGAGCTGCATCGAATTGCGTAACCACACGCGCACTTTCATATGTACAGGGCAATTTTTACAACAAACATAAAGGAAGATTTATTAAGCTGTTATTGCTTGTTTAAGTGCAGAGATAAAAACAAAAAGTGCAGAGGTATATGTAAGGCTGTTTAACCACTTTAAAATGCAGCTCAGGATGTGGCTGTTGAATTTTGTACAGTTTTCGGCCTCAAAAAAAATACTTAATACTTTCTGCATTTTTTATATTGGTAGTCGAAAAAGTCTTTTCGCATTTCTAATCAAACTTCAACTTATTTTTTTATATTTATACTAATAGATAATATGTACAATTGAATCGACCACTTTTTGCCATTTTGCGCCAGAGACATTATTCTATCAGTGTAAAACTTTCATCAGTGTAATTTCGAAATTTCCAGAACGAAAGCGAGCGAACCATTGTTGTGCTACGCGAACTGATACAGCATTGTCTCCTTAAACTTCACAAATTTCATTGGTGGCTTGCGTGGCATTCTTCCCTTTTTATATAAAAATTTCAAAATATCGCCGATTTCTTTATTATTTTTAATTACTTTTTGACAAATGTAACTTCTTTCAACTTCTCCGAATTCTCCGCTTGAAATCTCACCTTTCCAACACTATATAGCATGACACAATGTGATTGGTAGCAGTGAAGATATACGGCTGCAACGACATCTACTGACAAAATACGAAAATCCTTTTTCGACTACCCAATATTTTATATGAAAAGCAAATCCACAAAATTGTATCTCATATTTATTGCTTCGTCTTTGCTCTTTACTGTAATTTTCATTTTATCTTGCAATGCTCATCAAAAACTTTAAATTTTCCTTTGTTGCAGTGCCTCAACTTCAGTTTACTTGAAACTGAATTGTGCACAGCTAATTATTCTGAGACGTGAGCAGAGTGTCTTTAAAGCAAAATTTTCGTATATGAGAGCTATGTGTCTGAAGCGTGCTTCAATGAAGCTGAATAGTTCTAATTTTCACAGTGAACAATTTTCACTATTTGCCACCAAGTATGCTCACTAAATACCACCAGCGCGCTTGAGCTTTCACATGCATTTCACTTTTCGTGTGAATTTATGTTTAGCAAATACAAACAAGCAGAGTGAAATTACAGCGAAGGCAACTAAGTTGGCACACGTGTCTCTGGAATACCATTAGCGGAGCTCATATTTCATATTTTCGAAAACTCAATAGACACATATGTAAATGCAAAACACTATTGAAGAAGTAAGGTTATGGCAAACTTTCGACTATTTATTTTAGCCTGAACCGGCACATTGTTCGTTAGCTATTGTGAAGCAAAGTATTTTAACTGGATTCGTTGCCACAGCTGAGCAACCGCGTATGTGCGCTAGCTGTGGTTAAGGTATGAACACATGCGCACGAGGCACGTTCTAAGTTTCTTAATTACATATTTTACTTAGAGCGTTAATTTAATAAAAGTAGAGCGCATAGTGCAGGTGGTGCGGTAGCGTGTAGTGGCAGGTACATGTGTTGAACCAGCTCAGTTTTCGCACACACACACACTCAAATGGCGCTACAACTCAAACGTCTTGTTTGCTTGGCTGACAGACACATCTCACACCTTTTAACGGCTCATGCCACAAATCACACAGTTCCAGCTATTTCTTGGCTTGCCATTCCACTTTTCTGCTTGCGGCGACTTTGAGTGTCTGAAGGTGTTTCAAGTAATGGTTAGTTATTTAATGTGTGTGGTAGCATTAGAGTTGATGGCTCTCGCCACTTAACTCAGCTGGCTTTGTTCATGCGTAAGTGCGGAGCGCTTGTGAAAGTTGATGTGTATTTTAAGCTCTTTACGCACACCTCTTTGCAGCCGCGCATTAGTTTTCGTGATAGAAGCGGTGTTTGGTTTCTTAGTTATATTGTTAAAAGAACATCTGTCTTCAAAGGTATTTACGTGATGTGATGGACACGAAGTAGGTCAGACTTTTGTAGTAATTTTCTAAGGACCTTAAAGCACCGTTAAAGTGATATATATATATATATAATATTCAACCGAAATTCAACGATTGTTTTCTAACCAAAAGAAATTATGCCACTAAAACAAGGCATGTAAACAGAAAATTCAAATTTCACATTTTCTGCTTTAACTTGAGACACAATCTCCCTCACCTTTCTTACAAGCTGCTATTAGTAAAACAAAAATTCATTGCCCTGATCATTTGCAATAAGCATACTCGTACAAATATTATGCGCATTCGTGAGTGGCAGCGGGAATAGTCTGCTGCGGCTAAGCAAATTTATACCGACTCTGACCATTTAATTCATCCCACAAGTCGTTTATCTCTTGCGTTGGTAAGCACAGGATGCCTTGCAACTTTGCTTGCGCTTTCAGCCATTTATGCGCATAAATAAATTTCACAAGTGTTTTAACATTTTGACCTTCCAATATTTTATAAAAAAATATTTAATGCTGAGTGAATGCTAAGTGCCCTAAAGGCTGTGAGCGTTAGTTGGAAAATGTGGAAGAGTGTAATAAAATGAAAGAAAGTGCAAACAACAACAAAAAAATTGTAAAAAGGAATTTAAAGGAAGAAAATACTTATATGCGAGGCAATAATACCCTTCACAAATAGAAAAGTTTGTTTACAAGAACTTTGATCGGTCAGTTTGTATGGCAGCTTTATGTTACAGTGGTTCTCTAGGAACAATTTCATCAGATATTACATAATTTTCTTAGTGAATACGACATACCCAATTTCGTAAAAATATTCCGTTAAATGGAAAACTTTTCCATACAAGCACTTGACTCGGATGGTCCAATTTGTATGGCAGCTATATGATATAGAATTGCGATCTGAATGATTTCTTCAGAGCTTACACTGCTACCTTAGATTGTGATCCATGCCAAATTTCGTGAAGACACCTCGACAAGAGAAAAAGTTTTTCGTTTCAGCTCGTTCAAAAACTAAGGGACTAGTTCACGTATATACAATCAAACACTGTTCAGGGTATAAAAATTATTGTATGGAATTAAAAAAACCACGAAAAATGCTTAAAAGGCAGACAAATATGGAATTGTGATAATGTAATTTGCATATTATGCGAACTGATGCTTTACAGCTTGCTGATAGATACCAGTTTATGCATAAAACAAAGTTGAAATATAATACAAATTGGTGTGTTTAGTTCATGCATAATTCTATAGAGAAATACAAACTACTCCCATATTACTACAACCACACGCCATAAGGAATATGTTGCAGAAGCGCTAGCCACACATTGTATGCATATAAGCATTATTCGGTGTTTAGCTTACTACTCGTAAATGTCGTAAGACAACTGGTAAAGTGAATTTGAAGTGAACGCACGTCAAATATTGCTAATTTCACTGGAAGAAACGTCGAAAAAAAACTGCATAAAAATACTAGAGCGCAGCTGGGAAGAGATCAAAAGCAACTTTACGTAATAGCGTCGCATTTTATACAGCATGTACGAAGGAGTTACAACGAATTCCTTTTACACAAGCGCTCTGGCGGCAACATTCAAAGCGTCGGCTTATCAAAGTCGAATTTCTGACAGCTTGGCATGATTACATGCGTATTCATGCCCAATTGAGCGCATAGACCTAACATGCGGCTTTGACGCTACAGCAGCCCACATGTCACAACAGCGCGCTGAGCCAGCGAAGAGTAATTGCTGGCTTTTTGGCACTCAAGCAGCTACATTTGCCGCTTGCTTGCACGGCGCACTTATTTGCGCTGAAAATTGTTGCGCGCATTTAGGCGCGCCAGCGCGCGTTTGACACGCTCAGTCAACAGCCTAAAAATATGCAAACGAGGAATTATTAATGATGCGACAATACGCTTTTTATGCCTTTGTTATTTAAGCAAAGAGAGGTCTTAGTTGCGTGTGTGACTTGCTGTTCACTCGACGGCTGCCAGCGCCTAAAATGCATGGGTAGGCGCGGGTAGGCGGCAGGCTCGCCTACTTCGTACTACGCTGTGTCAACATGCCGTTTGATTTGCGTGCCGGCTGCAGTCAACAAAAACGACCAGTAGTGATATGCTGTTTTGTTATTTCTAATGTCATTGCACCCGTTCGTTTCAGCCTACCCACAGTTAGGGGTAAACACATTGCCATGCCATCTTATTATTTCTCTCGTGTTTACATTAGGCGTTTGTTGGAAAATATTATTTTGAATAACTCTTATTTCGTTATACTTTGCGCCTTCATTGCTTATTTATGCTTAGAATTTTTGCACTATTCTGTTATTTTTCTCATGTTGTTTTTTTATATATTTAGATTTTCATGAAAATTTATTCGAACTTTTCAGAATATTTTATTTTGGTGCCATTCTTATCTCTTTACATATTTTCCTTGTCACCCTTCTTAGACAAACGCCCAGCAGCTATCAAAGCATGTAATCAAAGAAGTGTGATATTTTTGTCTCCTTTTGTTTTCGGCCTTCTTTTACTCAGTCTCACATTTCAAATTATACGACTCATAGGCTTGATTTTTGCGTGTCTCGTGCTTGACTACGTTCTCCAAGCAATGCTTCGTGCATTCAAGCCTTTTTCAGCATACTGTCTTCAGTCTATTGTTTTTTTCTTGTTTTCTTCTTTTTTTGTTTGACTTTGACACATTTCCATTATTGCTTTGTGTATTTATCTTTTTTTACAAATGTCTTTGAGCAAAAAGGTTTAATTGGCAACCGCAGAAACGCCTAAAGTTACGCTTCTAATGAAAAGGACAAACACTATGGGGCTGCGCACGGAAGGAAATTTAAAACAAAAGCGAGCATAAAAAAGTTAATGTTTGGAATGTTTATTTACTGTGCCTCAATGTGGCCACTGATTAATGAAAATGAGGCGGACGAGTGAAGGAATACTGATTTGTGCCGCCTTTGTGATTCGATGGTCGACAAATTTGAAGTGGGTGTAGGGTGACTTCCTGTACAAAAGCTGGAATTTATACACAAAGGTTTGAAGAAAGGTTTGATTCTAATATTAAAGCATTAGAGCACGCAGAATGCATAGAAATATTTTACTTTTAACTTATTGAGAATTTCTTGCAAATTAACGACTTCATGCTAATTTTATGCATAACTGAAAAAAACTATACAAATTTCTTTTAAAAAAAATTCACAAAAACTGCTTATGCTTCAATACATTGTGATTTCCTGTATGAACTTCGCAATGAAAATTGAAACACATTTTCTCAGTAAATAAGATTTAGAGCTGTATTTCAATAAACAAAGCGGTATAACTCTCATAAGCCAAATAGTGCAAAATGAAATTCCGTGAAAGAAAAATACAAATCGTATGCAAATGGTTAGATACCTTGTAGGGAAATTTTCAAAAGAATCAGAAGTTATTTCAGAAAACACAAAAATTATAAAAAATGGTGTTGGTAAGATTACTGAGCTGAATGGCTCAAGAATTCAAGAGTTCTCAAAAGTAAATTCAAAAATGTTGCAAATGTTACTTTTATGAAAAGCTCTATATCTATTTTGGATTACACATTTTCAGGTTTGAAGTGTATATTCTACTCGGTACGACTAAGAAGTCTTTATACTTAAAAACAGTATAAATACGTAGTCGAAAAAGTCTTTTCGTATTTCCAATCAAATTTTTTTTATATTTACAATGAACTTTAATGAACCAAATATGTACCATTTTGGTCGATCACTTTTTGCCATTTTTCCGCTAGAGACATTACTTCACCAGTGTAGAACTATTCTGGTTTCTCGTCGAAAAACTGCAACAAGTAATTTTCACAGGCTTCCCTTAAAGCCAGCTTTACTCCATTAAGGGAGTTCTGCATTGACCGAGACAAACAGTAATCCGATGGTGCAAGGTCAGGGCTATATAGTGGAAGCATCAAAACATACCAGCCAAGTTCTCCCAGTTTTTGGCGAGTCATCAAAGATGTGTGTGGTTTAGCGTTGTCCTGATGGAAGGCGAAGGCATTTCTGTTGATCAGTTCTGTCCGTTTTTTACGATTGCTTGCTTCAATCTCTTCCTTTTTCCTTTCCAATCCCACCAAACACTCAGCATAACCTTTCGAGGTGTCAATTCTGGTTTTGCGATCATTTGTTGAGCTTCACCACAATTGGGCAATGATCTTTTTCGCACGTTATTGTCGTGCTGATCCACCTTTAGTTGCCTGTTACCATTCGCTTTAGAAAAGTTCGATTTCATTTCGTTTCAGCAAAGAATGTTAAATTGGTTCTTTAAATTTTTCACAAACAATTCATTTGGTGTCTGTAATCAGCCGTTTTTAAATAGCTCAAAACCGTTTAATGATGATTTTTTAATTCCTTAGCGATGTCAGGGCTACTTTTGTGATGGTCCCGGTCAATATTTTCCATAATTGCTAGCACTGAAGATAATACGACTGCATCACATCCATTGACAAAATACGATAAAACTTTCTCGACTAGCCAATATATGACAAAAATTATCAATTTTCTTGAAACAAAAATAGTTCAATTATTAACAACAGAATATCTCCCAGTTTTCCTATTTCAACTTTTTTCCTACCGGTATGACTAAACAGACGACTATTTACGATTTCACTAACAGCATTGTACGAGTGTAGCATTTCCGTGCCTGCAACTTCTGGGCACATGCATAGAGAGGCCACAAACGCTCCGACTATTAACACAAACAATTTATGCTACCTCTGTGGTTTCGTGCGCATTCTGCACAGTTACACATTCCATTAAGGCATTTAGAGCGCTTACATATGCAGGTCGCGTACTCGACGCATATTTTGTATGATATATAACGGGCGGAAATATACATAAACTGGCCACAAAGGCAATAATAAATTAAATGAGTATTCAGAGTAGCTTCCGCTTTTGCTTAGCCTTTGCTTAGGAAGCAAGTATATTGTGTACATATGTATACATATATATATATATATATATGTACATATATGTGCATGTTTATATACAAGAGTGGGCGTGTGAGCATATTGCGACGTGTAATGGGCGGTAAATAACTGCATAACGGTAGTAATTTAATTTAATGGAAATTCCACTAAATTTTTCATATAATACTTTAAATATTTTCAAGGGTGAATTAAATTTTATTAAATGTGCAATATATGAAACATGTACTATCGGGTAACTAATTGGTCAGTTATCTAAATTCTTCCGAACTTTCGTAACAGAAAATGAGTAAATTTCTCTAAAATCAAAAAACCTGGAAAAAATATCCGGTTTTCTTATTTCTTTGTAACAATTGTTCATTTAATGCCACTTAAAATATGCTGAAGGCTGACGTTATGCCATGCTACTTAAATTGCCTTAAAGAGCGATAGCCTCTATTATAGCAAGACGCTGGCCGATAGCAACCCAATAAATACCGTAAATACTGGACTTAAAGGATAGAGAATAGAAAAAACTAATAATCATAAAAACCGTCTCCCACTACCGTTAAGATAGCCGGTGACTAGGCACACAAGCAATCATATAAACAACGAAACTCTGCTGTAGAAAGGACAAACACCTAAAAGCTGCCGCGCTGCGCAAAGAAACGCATGTACTACTTATTGCAAACTATTTGTTTTTGTCATTCTTAGACAGAGTAAAAACAAAGAGTTGTAGCCGACACGTGGCCTCCCGGCGTGCTACTGCGTGATGACTTAGGTTACTGCTTTGTGGGCAGGGTGCACGTTGCAAGGGTTGGACGTGCCATATTTTATTAAAAAACCTTTTCGCCTAACGAGCTTATGAAGCACCAGCGGCATTGAACCCAACCTAAAATTTTAGCCTCTGAAATTTGTAGGCAGCTGCTGAAACAAAGCATGCTTCTAAGCTAGATGTGCGGGTGTTGGCTGCCGGGGTGAACGAATATGCTGAAAATGGGCGAAACTGCAGACCTAGCTGACCTTTTTGGGGACCCACGCACGTGTGTGAAGTGTAAGCGAAGCTTGAGCCGACTGCTTGCGGTGCTCAGCGTGCAATCCCCGTTACAGAAAAATTTACGGCCTGAGTAATGCTAACCGACGCATTTGATTACACTTTACATACAAACAGGAGCAATAACAATCTCACAAATAGGATCATAAACATATACCATTGCCTGTTTTATGCTCGCTTTTAGTGTCTGCTTAATTTTGGTGCGAGAATTCGTCTTTTTTGGGATTGCAATTATTGTACGAGGCCGTCTTGTTTCCGGTCCGGCATGTCTGGTAATGAAAAGCTTCCGGAGTTAGGCAGCTATTTTCTAGCGCTCTCCTTAGCATTTGTTTGTCTTTGTGCCCAATTGAAAGCAGGTTCATGATTTTTATTGCGTTTCTATGAATTCGATGAAAGCTCACACCTGCTGCCCAAAAACAAAAAATAAAATAAAAAAATATTACTGTTGCTGTAATATATTATTCCTTTCGTTTTCTGTTATTGGTTTTCTGTTCGTTTTCTGTGCGTAATTTTTTCAGTTTTTCTTCCACTCCAACATTCTAAGTATTTTCCAACAATATGTGACCTGATTCTTTTGAAGTTGTGCCCTGCTTTAAATGTTTACGCTCACAGCATCACTTAAGCGCGCTACAAAGTATACATATATGTGTATATGTATGTGTGTGCTGCAAACATGCTTTGAATAGCCTGTGCGTTAAGCGCTGCATAAAATTATGCCGATATTCAGTGCTGAGCTTCAAACGAAACGGAAGCGACATTAAGCGGAAGCACTTAAATGCGAGACGGTCTCACGTGCGGAATTAGCCCATTGAAGCGTAGGAAGTAGAAAGCCGGCAGATGCAGCCGCTTCCTTTGGCACTTAAAAGGTAATAAGGTAATGCAGACAAAAGTGGCAACACCTTTGAGCCAAGCCATAAAATAGGCATACTAACAGCTGCGCTAACAGTAAAATTTAAAACAAAGAAAGTGTAGTGCCGTTAGGCCAAGACCTAAAATACTTATATACCCGAGCATACTTCGTGAGATAAACCGAAAGCGCGCACGGAAAATGTGCCAAAGCAAAGCAACGGAAATAATTAGCGCGTTCGCCGCACACACTAACACAAGCGAGGCACATACAATAAAAATACGTGAGTATGTGTGCGTGCTATAGCGTTGTGTGGCAACTAAAGCTTTTAGTTTAAAAGCGTTGATGCCATTCGTTGCTAAAAGCAATGTTCTCGCTATGGATTTCCAAAGCGCTCATGTGTTTTGACTTCAACTCACACCTTCACACTGAGTTTCCGCAGCACCTCGCGCGGCACGGTGGCAAATTAAAAATTAAAACAAATTAAATATCATAACTTCTGTGTACGGTGTACAAAGTGGCACAAGTGTCATGCAGTCTACAGTTCTTTACTGTTACTATTTGCCTTTCTCCTCGTGGCATGCAGTCAGCGCTGCCAAAAGTTCTCTAGTCCTTCACGCACATTTGTTATTTCATTTATATATTTTCAGAATTCCGTGGGTTTTGAAAACTTACAACTTGCAGCGCCAACTTCTTCTGCATATTTTTATTTTTTGTTTTTGTAATTAGCAGCGTTGGCAGTGAGAACAAATGTAAATATGCAAAGTTGCACTACTTAAGCGCCTTGATGTAGGCTTTGATAAAGCGAATTAATTAAAAAGTTCCGTTATGCAAATGAGCAGCGAAAGCAGAATTTCGACTTCGGAAAGCAAGCTGATACAATTGTCTTTTTTGTTTTGCAACAACAAAAGTTTTGGAACTACATAATTTGAAAATTGTATACTATTAATGAGGAATCGATTTTGTGATGAATTTTTCAGAAAATCAGTAATAATACAGACGGTTCTATAAAAAATTGCTAAGATTAATTAGAATAGCATTACAGTGGTTTTCAAAAGTCATTATATTTAAGGAAGAATGCAGAGCAGTTAGCGGTCTTGGATGTAGTTTTCAAGGGCGCCCACTCAAAGGTCATAGGTGTTGCGTGTAGGTAGGTGGATAAAATGCGGACTATACGCCGTTTCTTAATCCCTTCCCCTTTTAGCTGCGGCAAATATTGTTTTGAAGCAATTCCGTTTTTGCCGCCACCAACATTCCATTATGGTTTGTGTAGGTCTATTTGTACTTTTCCTAGACGCATTTAAAAAGTCCTTTGTTCTTGTATTGTCATACTTTGGCTATATCTTCTATCTATTGGTTGGATGTCAATGGAATGATATTGTCTGATGCATTTAGAATTAGTTCGAGCTGATTCAGGTTATTGCTATGTTTATTTCTTTTCATATTCCAGCTTCCTGTCTCCTTGATTCTTATAGCAGAGAATATTGCGATGATGTGAGAGTATATTAAGCGATATATTAGGGCTGCCATATTTCCAGTGTCAGTATTACATTTAATTTTTTAATATTATATTCTCTCTTTAAAACTGGCCACTAGTCGTATACATTCACATAACTGTATTCGGCTTTAGGTGCCTGTTCCTGCTGCTTATTCATTTGCACTTGTAATATTATCATTGCTGATTTATTATTACCTCATCCTGAACCTGAAAATAAGTTGAATTTTCAATTAAGAAAAAGTTTTTTACTTGCAATCACCAAACGCATAATATTGTACGAAATTTTCTGCCTAATTTTTACTTTATTTCGAAATGAAGCTCACCTGATGACACCCTGATAAATTACATTCGGCAATACTCGCATAAACTGGTATTCCAATGTGACCGATGCTCCGCCGCCGGACACGAAAGTCACAGCTCAAACTATCAACATCGCCGACGCTGTTGTTGTTACTCGTTACATGTAAAATGCACTGAAAATGCACTGAAAACTTTCAAATGTGTTGCTGAATGCCACAAAATCGCCATAAATCCCTTTATTCGTGCATGCCGTAGGTGGTTCGGACATTTGAAAATATAAAATTAACATTTCGCTTTCATTTTAACGGACGCTGGATAGGCGCTAATGTTTGTAAGCGGATCTGACCAAAAATTACAAATTCGTAATTCGAATTTAATGATACATTTCGTTGGAAGTTACAGCCAACAATGCATTGTTTTTGCGTGTAGGTGCGTTGAGGTTAGGGTAAATGCCAGCGATTCATTTGTTTGCGGTTTCGAGTTTCGGTTCTCACTTTGGGCTTGAATTCGTGTCGAATTCTAATGGCAATGCGGTTTTGCAGACCAAAAGCAATGACTGTGTGTTGTGGAAATATTGCAATTAATCTTAAACTAATTTTACGGATGGTTCTTTCATTTTAGCAGTGCCCAGAAGAATTTTGAAGTACAATTTTAAGAAGTAGTTATTTTTGAAACTGGCGTAAATATTCTCACCATGCGAAACCGAAATAAAAAATAAAGCAGCATTATTTGAAACTTCTACAAACTCCAATACTAAAAAACTTTTGGGACTTTTTTAAAATACTCATAATTCATACGCTCGAAAGTCAAGTTTTTATTTTTTATGTTTCAATATTTTACCCAGCGGGCATAAGTTAATTTACGATAGACCGTAAGATTTATCGCTTAATTGAAGATAGCAACCAAGTTGAATTCTTTGAATTGTGAGTGCCGCTTCAAATTATGCAAAACTTTTCCACAACAAATATAAATTTAAAAGTGCATTAAGAGAGGGCTGTGCGCCTACCCATGCATAATTAATTAACGGTGAAACAATTTATGAGCCATTTAAATAAATGGAGATATGTGCTCGCATTTTCATATTGGTGTTAAAGCGTCTCGTTGGGCCAATGCTCTGTGGTTTCGTTTATATGGGAGCTGCGGCCATAAATATTTTCAGATGAGATATTGTTTTGAAAATTTCACCAAAAATTTATAAAAATATGATGCATACCTCATAAAAAATTGGGCATATTTTACGACTATATCCTGTAGCAGACAGTCAGTAATCGATCAATTTTTATATTTTATAGGTATAATAATACAACACAAAAGTAAAGGGATTGGTGACACTCAAAAGTGTTGTTATAACTGAAAACAAAATCAAGAAAAAATTTTGAATAGAAAACGAACAAAAATTTTACAAATAATGTTCATATTGTCCTATCAAGTATATCTATACTTGACTTTAGGAGCGTTCACTTGTTTTTATAAGCAAGTTTTCGTTTCTTGAAAGCAGTTTTTTCATTAAATCTGCATCTGAACCATGGAGTGAAATTTTCCGTGTATGTTGTGACCCAAATATTTATATATATTTAATCCTTGTCTCTGCAGGTTTTTCAGAAAGCTCTCTAAACGGAACCAAGAAATGTTTTGTTACTTCAAAACTATGAAGAAAAATTTTATGCACCGCTGCAGGGAGAAAAAACCAGGAATATTTGCCAAACAGCTGCTTTGCGCTTTCAAGAGTTTAGTCTGCAAATTTTGCTGAATTAACCTTGTAACCCGAAGTTAAGGCATGAAACAAAGTTTAGGCTATGAGTATTAAATCTTCATCAATTCTCGTACTATCGGCAGGTATAACACGATTATTGGATTATTGAAAGCAGCGGATTTACAAGGCAAATGCGACTTTAAATGAAAAAGATGATCTTAATATATGGTAAATTTTATGCAATTGGCAGCTACTCTTAATTTTTTTTATTACCTTAAGAGCTTCAATTTCAGGCATAAAATAGTCGGTTATCATGGCGATAACAGTCCCAGACCACAAACCACACCCAAGCCTTGTGTTTTCTGTTTCAAACGGCAGCTCTGGAATCTCTTCAGGTTGCTCTTTGTCCTAAATGTGGCAATTTTGCTCCTTAACATAAACATTGAGCCAGAATTTGAAAAAAAACGAAACGATGTCGCTTGGGCAGGTCTACGCTTCAGTTCTTGCACAAGCTGTATTGTGTACGCTTTAAATTGAAGATCTCGACATAAAATGCGCCTAGTCGTTCCATACGTCACGAGTTGATGCGAACGGCGCCCAATCGACTGTCCACGGTCTACGTGTTCACTCTCAGCTACGCCTGCTGGACGCGGTCTATATTATCCAATAATGAATGCTGGGTCTCAAGATAGGTGATGGTGTTACGAATAATTCGCTCAGTAGGCCGATTATGTAGACCATACCATAAGTTAGTTGAAGCGCGCGAAACACATTCTTAACAGAACGTGAAGTTGAAAAAGTACCCCTACCTAGATCAGCCGCATTAAAAATAAATTAAATTCGTAAACGTTATAAAACGTTTGACCATTTTGAACTTCGCTTATGTTTCAAAATATTGACGCTGTGAGCTATTGCGCTTAAGTCCAGTTATATTTTCAAAAAACAAATTTTGTTCGGAATTTTAGAGACAATTCGATTTTTTTTAATTTTTGTGAAACCACCGTGCAATGGCGAAAATCGAATGGATGGCTATTATATTTTTCGTTTTAAACTTCCAGCTTTCATCTGCATGAGTACTTTTAACATTTTGTATTTACTTAAAATGTTTAAATTTATATTAATGTGTGAATTAAAAATGTATGTAATTAATTAAAATGTTATTCATAGCAACTTTTAATTAATTAGCTCATCGATAATATGTCTAAAACAAGTTCATTGATGATTGGAATTTCAGCTTTCGATCTGGATTTTGGTATTAATTAAAACTATATTTGCCTTCGCGCTTTGATTTCAACAATAAATCTGGATTGGCTTCAAGAAATAATTTCGCTTTAAACCACTTAAAATAGCCCGAACGAATTTAAACTGACGTGTTTGCCTTCAAAACTGCCAGAAATTGTAGGAAAATCAATTTTTAATTGCTGTTTCGTATATGGACGCTTGTGTTTGTGCCAGTTGTTTACATGTTGAGCTGCGCAACCTTGCAAAGGTCAGTAGTTGCATGATTTCTGCAATAAAGATTCGAGACGACGGTCGTCAAAATTCACAGACATGCGATGGTCGCCAATGCGCGGCAATATTTACTCACCCGCGAGCAGAAAGACAGACGACGACACACGGCATAAAGTTTCAAGAAGCACGCCATATGCTTGTATGTGTGTGTGTACGTCAGACTTAACACCTTGACACTCGTGATGGCCGCTGGCAATTTGAACACATGCAAAGTGGCAGCTGTCACACAATGCGCCTATAATACAAATTTGCTGTATTAATGCGCGTTTTGAAGCTTTAAGCGCGTTGTACCGACATCATGACGCCATAAATCAAAACATTGACCGTTTTTCATTCTTCGCGTTTAAGTTATGACAGAGAAATTAGCTAGGAAACTAAAGGCAGGTGATTATTTAAAGTAAACATAGCTTTTAAAGCTTGCTTGAGGGTATGAACTTTCATCCTCTCGCTGACACGGACTAAATGCCCGACGCGGCGTTCACTGAGCTACGTCAGTTACGAGTTTTGCGCGCCAATGTCAAATTTGCATATGCACGAGATGACACACGCGAACGAGTGCATTAATCACACACACACACAGACATACACGCAAATATGTATGCATTTACTGGTGTGTTCACAGTCACTTTGCTGTCGGTGGGTTTGACTAAAGTTCACGGAAGTGAGTTTGTGTCAGGTTTCAATGCCAAGGCGGGTATGACAGCTGTGGCAATGAGATAGTTGGGCATGGCGGGATTTTGTCTGTGTGTGTGTGTGGGTAAGTGCAGCAGCTGCCACATTTCAATTAACTACGATTCGTACTTAGTTCCAAATGTGGCGGGATATCGAGTTCGCAGTAGTCAATTAAGCATACTTTCCCAAGTGATCATTCGTTATGTTAGTTATGTACTGCTGCCGATGCTGTGGTGAAAATGGAGAGTATAGATCGAAAGTGAAATACATTTATTTAGAAAGAGATTTTCAATGGAAACTTCAGGTTTCTAATGCTTCAAATATAATTCAATCGCCGCTGAATTTAAAAAATTAAAAAAAAAAACAAATCAAGAAAAAAATATAACTTCCTCTCTGAAATGGAAAATTTTTCATACTAGAACTGGATTTTAATGGTTTAGTTTAATGACAGCTATATGCTATAAGGACGCAATATCGAAGCTTCGACAAGCCGCTTTTTGGAGAAAACGGAACGTATGCAAGATTTCAGATCGAGATCTCAAAACCTGAGCCCCTAGTTCGCGTACATGCCTTCTTCGACTCAACTCGTCTCGCTGATTTTGTTCATATATATATGTATTGGGTAATTAATTGGCTACATGAACTGATACAGCATCGTCACCGTAAACTTCGCAAATGTCATTGGTGGCTTGCGTGGCATTCATCGCTTTTTTATACAAAAATTTCAAAATATAACGAGTTTCTTCGTTATTTTCACTCATTTTGGAACAGCTGTAACTTTTTTTCAACTTCCTCAAATTTAATATTTTTTTTAGTTGAATGTAGTTTAAAATCTCACCTTTCCACTATATGACATGTCACAATGCGATTGGTAGCACCGGAGACATACGACTGCAACGACATCAATTGACAAAATACGAAAAGACTTTTTCGAATAACCAATATATGGGTTGTAGGGTCTCCGACGTTTGCTTTTGGGTGTTAAAAGCTCTGTGGGAAACTTAATATGCCCTGTTCGGTATATAAAATTAAATTTAAATAATATGTTGATACATAAGTGTATTTTATGTGTAATGTATATTTATAATAAAATTAAAGTTAGAATATGAAAAAAACTCTTCATAAGTCCCTGAAACTGATGGGAAAGCAAATATTTTAATCTTCTTCGCACTTCCTGTTGTATTGCGCTCGTATTGTGTGTGTGGGCTAAACGACAAGCGAGTCTTAGTTGCACGTGTCGCTTAATGAACAATTTCGGCACCAGAAATCAAGGTTGTGGCAGCATTCGAATGAAAGTTAAGTAGCTAAAAGTGGTTTATATTTAGAAGCTTAAAGCAACTGAGCAGAGAGCAGAGAACAGACATTAGACAAATGCTGCATATGTTGGCTCTTAAAAGGAGGAGGAAAACAACAACACTATTCAACAAATCTGAAGGAAAATGTTGCAACTGATATGGTGTGAGCCTTGTGGGGCATTTTAGGTGTTCTGATTTCGAATTTGAGTTGAAAAATTTTTCATCACGAGTAGCTTTTTTTTGTTATTGAAGCAAATGGTGTTGGTTGGACTCCTACACCCCTTGACTACAACACAAAATGTCTGTTGGCAAATTGTATTAAAATTTAAGGTTTTAACAACACAAAATTAGCAAAAAAAAATTGCCTCTAGCAACATAGTCGTAAAATGTCTATAGACTAGTGTAATTGAAATGAGAAATTTGTGCAAATTTCAGAGCAACAACCATTTCTGCATTTTATTTTTTATTATAAATTATTAAATTTCGTTCAGGTTCCTTCTCAGCACTAGCTAAAGATACAGAAATATATATAAAGACATAGTAGATATTAGAATTTCACTTCTTTTAATTTAACAAATTAATAAAAGCGTGTCTGAAATTCACTCCGCCCTTCCAGCTGCCAAATTTGAAAAATTTTAATTTGGTTGCAACATTTTTCGGCAACTTCCCTGTAGCTTCTGTTGTTGTAGTACCAAAAAACATGCTTGAAGTTATTTCGAGAAATTGCGCTACAGTCTGTTTATGCTAATGTTTGTGCAGCAGAATGTTGGCTGTCATGCTGCAAGTACATCTGTTTGCACATTTTCCGCATGTAACAAACAAAACACCGCTGCAAGTTGTTAAGGAAAACTACAACCGACAGAAACATGCAAGTAGAGCTTTCGCATGTTACGAGACTGATTTCTTGGCAGTGCGGGTTGGTAGGTTCCAAGCGTTACTTGCTAGGAAAAACTGATTTTGGACATGTTGTGTCCGCGCATAACTTCAGTGAGTAGTTTGCTAATTTTGTAGCAGTGCAGCTTAAGCAAGAGTCGAACGAGATTAAACGCAGTATTGCTTTAGATCTTTGAAAGTTTGCGAGTCCTTATCTCCTGTCTGATAATAAGGAAGCTGCTCATATTTGGACTAGTACTTTTTGAGGGATTTATAATAAATTTGTGTGTCACCTTAACTGAGTAATTGTATTGTATACAACACAGCCATGCTTCACAAAATTTCTAGGCGCAGAAGTCTTTTACTTTCCATAGTACTTGCTGATATTTGATAATTCAACCTAATGACAGAAACTTATTGATAAATTGGCAATTAAAAGCAACAGTCTGAAGCTCATACCTGCAGAAAACGCCACTCAGGCTGCCAGAGCAACATTCTACACACATACACACATAGTCATGAGAATTGATTTCAGTGCTGACTCAATAAAATGTAAGTGTCAGGCGACAGGTGCCAAGTTTCAGCTCTCGTGAAAAGTGAAAACAATAAATAAAACTGTGCAGCGCACAGGTCGTTTGCCTGCTCGCATCTTCGTTAAAAGTTTCTCCACTGGTCGGGAGTAATTTAAGTCACCCACGTGCCGCCGGAGTAAGTTAGCGCACACTTGGATTAATAAACAAGCCAGAGCATTATGCAAGTGAAAGCACCAATCGAGCGCATAGAATTTTATGTCAAAGCATATCGTAAATTTCCACTTTCACTTTCACTTTCACTTAAGCGCAGCTGCCAAAAATTAGTTTCAAAGTGCACAGGTTAAATGCAAAGCAAAGCGAAGTGTGCATACAAATTATAACCGAAACATGCGCATGGCACACTAAGTGTTTTATTGCTATATATGAGGTCTAGACTGAAGCTGCTAAATCGGCAAACTCCACACAACAACTGCCATAAATTCTGAAATTACTTCAAACACACATATTTTATAAAGAAAAAGGCATTTCAAATTTATCTTTCATCTAATAAGTTTATCGAAGCGCACTTTAATGGCAGCGAGCAAAGTTTATATGTTTTCAAATTAGAAAATAAATATACCACTTATGTATGTATGGCTGTTGCCATTTGCTGAACAAGCAAATCTCATTAAAAATACATACGCTATGAGTTTGACGTCGCTTTGAAGCGTATATACATGTTGTTGTTGTTTGTGTTGTTGTTATTGTGGTTGTTGTTGTTATTGTTGTCGTTATTATTGCTGTTGTCGCCGGTGCGTTTGACAATATCAATAAGCGCAATAGATATTCAACTGGCGTTAGTTGCTTCCAGCTCGCAATATACACTGCTTACCTAACGGCGCCCCAGCTATCATTGAATTAAATTTCCACCCACCCCCCGCGGCACCACACACACGCAGCGCCGCAACATAGCAACGCGACACGAAACAAAAACTTCTTCCTTTCCGCAGGTGCTCCCGCTAGGCGCTGGCCGTGCATGCTCGAGTGGTTATTATGCAATATATATTGTTGCTCATACCCCACTGATTTGTTGTTGTCAGCATTTATTGTTTCTTTTTATTGCTGCTGTGTCTTGTTGTTGCTGACACTGTTACATGCATGCAGCCTCAGCCGTGCTTTGCCATTTTATTGGCACTTCCTTGTTTACGTCGTCCTTGGAGTCGCCGTCGCTGTTGTTATGATTTTCAAAGATTTTTATTGCGCTGCTCAAAGTGGAATTATCAGCGATATCAGCTGCTGCTTCTACACTTTTTGTTGTTTTGTAAATCTTCCGGCTGGCTGGCATTGGCAATGAAAGCGGCTTTGGCTGGGAGATTTTCTTTTTATTGTTACAAAATTTCTGCATTCTCATTTACTTGAAATTAACACAAAATTCCGCACAAAAATTGTTTTCTTTAACGAGGAGAATATTTAAGGAGAATTAAAGTGAAGAGCCGTGTTCATGGAAATAGTAGTGCCTATTTGGCTCAAGGAAAAACGGGGAAAAAAGTTAATGGTTCAAATTTCAAACACCAAATGTTTTCGTGTAGTTAATACTTGATTTTACAACCCTTAATTTGAATACTTTCATACTCAGACGTTACATAGAGTCTATTAGATCCTTATAACGCTTCATAGCGATTTGGTCCCATGCCTCCTTGACCACAAATTTGTACTCTAATGATAGGTTTCTGTTGTTACAACTCGTTTAAGATCTCTCTATAACTTTTCGATTAGATTTAGGTCTACTGCCTGCGGTTGCTGGAACATTACCTTGATCTTTTCTGAAGCAAACCACTCCTTATATAGCGTCGTCGTTTGTTTTGGGTCGTTATATTGCTGAAACGTCAATTTTGTAGGCATTTTCTCACTCGAAGATGGAAACAAAACATCGTTCAGTAGGTCTGGGCAGTTAAAGAATATATAAAAAATAAAAAAAATATAAAAAATTTTCAAATTACCGGCGGCTTGAGTGGTAGCAGCAAAAAAAAATTATTTTTTTGGACTTTTTCAAAATTTTTAAAATGATTGAAACTAAAATTTTACAAAAGCTGAGGCAAGTCCGATTTCAATGGAATTGGTTAAGAAGATTATTGAAGAAAGAAAAAATGTCGAGGAAACCGCATTTAAAGCCTTTGATTTGGATTTTAAAAATCTATGTGAGGAGATAATTTGATTATCTAGACTGTTGAACTATGAAAATAAAAAAGTTTTTTTCAAAATTTTTGGACTAAAATACCACCATAGGTCGCCGTGAAAGTTGGGCAATAGTTTACTTACCAACAACACAAAAAGTTTTCATTTCTTAAATTTCCAAGCCAAAATTAAAGCAAAATCTTTCACAAGAAAAATTTAAAAACTCAACTTTTCAGCTGTGTCATACACACAGGAAAAGAAAATGGCAAAAAAGTGTTTCGAGCCGAGAACATGGCAAGTCAATCATAGCCACTGAACCGATAACGGTACATCAACCACCTAACAAAACACACAACGGCTTTAAACGAAATCCTATTTTCCTTCACGTCGCTGCTGCCACGAAAAACCCACACAAATCCACGCCTCATTGAGAGAACAGCTAAACAAATATTGGTGCGCCAAGAAAAACACTAGAAAATTTGTAAGAAAAACTGGCGCAAAGCACAAGCTTGTGAAGGAAGCTGCTGAGCGCGTAAAGGCGAAAGTTCAAACAAAAATTTAATTTTAACAAAATATAAATTTACATTTATTTGGGCAGCCAAAGCAAACACTGCGCCACGATTGGCATGCTTGATGATGCTCAGCCACCGTTGTGCGCGACTCGACATTGTTGGCCAACAACACACACACACACACAAAGCGCAAAAAGCCGAATCACTCGAAGCGATAGGTGACTATTTGATTTATTTGCGCAACTTTCGACGATCGCGCCAAGCCGCTCACCGCGCTGGCCTGCCGCCGCAAGCGTCTTGCTATATTAAATCAAAACAATCGAACGTCCTCAACGCAACTGGCAGTGCCGCCAAGTCGATGATTGTTGCCTACGGTTCGCACTTCAATTTATATTGGCGGGTGGGCAAGCGCATGTACGCCGACTGTCAGTCGCTTTGTCGCAGGGTTTGTCACTGGTGCGCGTCTCATAAAAAATTCATCACAACTACGCCGAGGGGCTTTGGCATAATAAAGTGTTTCGTATAATTTAAACTCGAAACGAAAGTCAGCCGCAACAAAATAAATGGATAGGTGTTACACAATCGATCCAATACACGGCTGAAGGCGGTCGGTGAGTGGCGTGCGTACTCATGCTCACTGCAACACCTTCTCGTAAAGAGCTTTTATTCCTTGTTGACATTTCGTTGGCTGTCAGTAATCACAAAAGGCGCAGATCAACGCTGCGGTCGTGTGTGCGCACACATACATGCATATAGACATACACATAAATCAATAATATTTACAACCCTGGGAAAGGCGAAGAGAAAAACCAATGGATGTAATGGAGTCAGTAGAGAATTGGCTGGGAAATTTTGTGTTTGAGAACTTTTTCGAATAGAAAACTGTCTACTTAAGGCACTGCTACTTTCAATGGATAAGGTTCTTTTTCAAAATGAGCGGACTTTTGCTCATAATTAAAAATATCAAATAGTCGAAAAAGTATTTTCGTATTTTTTCAACAGATGTCGTTGCAGTCAAAAAGTGGTCAACCAAAATGATACTTGGAAAATACTTTTTCGACTACCCAATATGCATATTTTTAGATTACTGAAAATATAGAATTTTCTTATCTTTTTAGCCTTAAATGTTTACTCAAGGTAAATAATCCAATCAACCTCATTTTGAGTACACAAATGTCTCTTCCTTTTCAAGCTGCCATTCCATGCCATTGTCTCTTATTCCTGTCTCATATTCCTCACATTTCTTGTTAAGATTTTTATTGTTTTTTTTGTTGCGATTGGCTCGAATGATTTTCAACTTTGCTTCTTTTTAATTTCTTTTCGCGCAACCTTTTGTTATTCGGTGACTTTATCTCCCTTTATCTCCGCTGGGAAGAGCAATCAATAATTCAAATCTTGTTGATGTAATTTTGCGCGACTTTCTCTTTTCGCTGCACGAAGTTTTCACATGCAAAGTAGAAACGGCGCTGCTGGGTGTTTGAGCTGCTGCTCAGACACACATACTTGTATAAACACACCATTATGCACAGTGTCGGAGTAGGATGGAGCAAACTACATGAATGGCATTGGCAGCAATGAAGTATGCTGCTGGGAATCGCATGTAAGTAACGGTATTGTGCTGCGCTTTTATTGCTGTCTTATCTTAACCGCAACAGCGAAGTACGCGCAGCGAAGCGCGTTTTATGACGTTCGAAATGGCTACGCAAATACATTTACCTCACTCAAGTGGCGTTGAAGAGCCGCTTAATTTCGATGATGAATTTTTGATGATTTATATTTACGCGCCATAATTCGGTTCAAATTGGCAATCAGCCAAGAATGCGAGCAATCACACTTTCGAATGCGTAGACTAATCTAATTAAGTGAAATTTATATGACTTGCCACGCGTAGGCACAAAAGATTATGGCGCACTTGATGCAAATCGATCCAAGTGCCAATTAAAATTTTTGCTTTAGAAAATATGTGAATTTTTATGAGAAAATTTTGTTGTAATATTAGATTTTAATTCAAAATACTGTTTTTTGCACGATAGCAACTTATAAAAATGTTGTCGAAAAAGTCTTTTCGTATTTTTAACTAAATTTCTACTAATTTTTTTTATATTTATAATGCACTTTACTGAACCAAAAAAGTAACATATTGGTCAACCACTTTTTGCCATTTTTCCGCTGGAGTCATTATTCCATCAATATAAAACTTTTCTGGTTTCTCGGCGAAAAACTGCAAAAAGTAATTTTCGCAGGCTTCTCTTAAAGCCAACTTTACTCCATTAAGGCAGTTCTGCATTGACGAAAACAAATAGTAGTCCGACGGTGCAAGGTCAACGTTATATGGTGGATGCATCAAAACTTCCCAGCCAAGCTCTCCCAGCTTTTTTCGAGTCATCAAAAATGTGTGTGGTCTAACTTTGTCCTGATGGAAGACGAAGAACTTTCTGTTGATCAGTACTGTCCGTTTTTTTCGAATGCTTGCAAAAATCTCATCAATTTTTGACAGTAAAATGTAGAGTCAATAGTTCGACCAGGCTGGAGCAGCTCATAGTGGATGATTCCTTTCCAATCCCACCAAACACTGAGCATAATCTTTCGAGGCGTCAATCCTTCTTTTTGTAGCCCGCCCTTTTTAAATGGTTCAAAACCACTTGATGATGAATGTTAAGTTTTTTACCGATGTCACGGCTTCATATGTGACGGTCCTGGTCAATCATTAATTGCCATTATTCCCTTTTTTATAAAAAATTTCAAAATGTGGCGAATTTTTTCGTTATTTTCACTCATTTTTTAACAGCTATAACTTTTATTCAACTTCCAAGAATGTAATGTTTTTTGGTTAAATGAAACTCTCGCCTTTCCAACATTATATGGTATAATACAATGTGATTGGTAGCACTGGAGGTATACAACTGCAACGGCACCTATTGACAAAATACGAAAACCCAAAACAGCGAAGAGTCGATTGGGTTGTAAGAAACACTAAAGTCACCAAGAGTAAATGTGAATCTCATAACCGGTAAACTGCTAAATACTTTTAGAATATTTTACTGATCAAAAAACAAAAGAATAACTAACTTAATACCTTTTCTCTTTGGATGACTAAGAATAAATGAAGAATATTGCAGTAACCATAAAACGCTGTAATCCCAAACCACATCCAATTTCACCTTTAATTCGTTTGTCGTTGAACAAGCGACACGCGTGCTCTTTTTACAATTTCTCTTTTCACTAAAATAACTAACATGCTATCTGATAACTAAATCCGAATTCATTGTCATAACAATAAAAATGTCAATTTATTTTATGACTTTCTACAAGTGAACAGCGCCGCGTACAAACCGAAGCCACCAACCGCTAAGCACATGTCTAGCAGCTAACACGACCATACTTTGGCTTTCGGCAACATGCAAGCCCATCCACGCTCCACTTTAATGGAAAGACGTTTATGCGTGACTCGCAGGAATCACAATTCCTACCAAATTCCTGTAAGTGGCACACACACACTCACCAATGCAAGCGAGGACAAAGCCTTTTAAATGCTGTCATTCGCACTTGGCTGTTGACCTTGAGCAAAGCGCGTTTGCACACATGCCTGGCGTAGATGCGACGGAGTGCAGAGGCGTGCCAAGTAGCAAACTGACTGCGAGGCACCCAATTTGGTGGATTAAAAATGCATAGAAAATGCCAAAGTGCCAACTTTATGCTGCAATTTCGTGCGTGCAGCGGCACTGCATTTCCTTGGCTGACTTACATATGGCACGTGGCACTGCTAAATCTCTTGGAAGCAAGTTTTTGGCAAGACATTGAAATTATTTTGAGACTTTTGTAGCTGACAAGCTATTAAATGTCGCGCATATTGCAACATCTTTTAATAAGAGACTCTAAATATCGCGATTTCAGCTTAACGGAACTTTGAAAACAACTTCCAATAGTGAAACGTTATATTAGTCTTTGAGACGTGCGTTGCGTATACGCCACGTGTAACAGTGGATTCGGAAAATTTCTTGAGCAGAAAGCATATGAGACTTCTGCTGCATATTCACATCTATTATTTAAATATTGAAATGGCAAAATCACGAGCAATGAAAAGCATATTAGACTAGTGTAGCGGCACTTGAAAATAGTAAGAAAATTAAAAAAAAATAAATTAATTAATAGCAGCAGCGGAAAAGAAAGATGAAATAACAAATATTAAGGAGAAGATAACTTACGGGCGATCTGAGGTCGGGAAAAGGAACGAGAGGGGCGTTGTTGAATGTTTAAGTGTGAGAAAAGGTTTATCTCGATTACAAGCTAAACTACGGGTTCTATAGAAAACAAGGATATGACAACTTTGTAGCTAATCATATTATCTATAACTCTTGTATACAAACTTTTTAAACATAACCTCCAAATTTATGTGAAGAATTCACATAACACAATTTTTGGGTTTTTTATTTTTACCTTGACCAAAATTTTTTTTCTATTTTAAAATCACACTGTATATTTCTATATAAAATATTTTTTTTGGTCGCCTTAACTTGGACTAAACCGGAAAAAGAGCTTTATTTTCAATCAAAAGATCTCAAGTCAAAATTTAAAATTTTTCTAAATGTAAATGGGCTTTATAATTTTTTAAATCTCTTCTTTCTGATGATATTAATATAGACACACACTTTTTACCAAGCGTTGCACAGTGAACTCTCAGCGCTATTAACCTCTTTTCCATATTTTCCAATGACAACTGTCAAAAATGTAGAGACACACTCGCAGACGCGTGCGAAAATAGAATAGAAATTACAAATCGCAAGCAATTTTTTGTTTTTTGCTTTTGTTTTTTTTTCGAATTGGTTGCATATTTCAATATTTGTGCTTTGCCTCTGCACTCGCATGCAAATTTTGCGCCACCACGCATATGCTCGTTGGCACTCGTTGCAACATTGCACATTGCAGTCAAGTGAAATTTCAAATTTTTTATGCTTTTCGTATGTGGAAGCTTATGCCTTTGTATATATGTGCATGCGTGCGAGCAAACGCTGGGGCGAACGTGCTATTTTTACTTTTGGAAATTTGAATATGATTTTATTTGCCGCGCAGACTTGTTAGACAACATATTGGCTGCACTGCCAGCATAGGAAAATTGAGTATCAGCATGACAGAATTTGAAAAAAGTGTCACCAAGAGCCAAGTGAAGAAAAAGTTTTATTAAATTTTCTAAAATCGCTGGGAGTGCAGTGTTTTGTATGTCAAATATGCTAAAATATTAACAGAGTTTGAACTTCACTTTAACAGTGTGCGTGATCTCACTGTTAATGAAAACAGAGGGCATCTGATGCTTTTAGGACTTAACTTGTAATCTTCTTTGGTTGACCTTTCAACCTTGTCAGAGGTGTAGAAATTAATTGCCAAATTGCCACTTACTGACACATTGTCCTCAACAAGGTAACGTATACGCCCTGGTGTCCATATTGATACTTCGTTACTCCGTGCCTTTTTTAATTTCAATCGATGCGAGCTGGCGCGTAATATGTTCTCGCTGGTCTCTCATGTCTCTCTGTTAGTTAAAAAGTTTTAGACTAGTTCTTTCCACTTTCAACGCTATTTACTTACACGACCAACGCTTCAACCTTTGTAAACCGTTTTTTTGTGCCTCGTTTACCTGCTAGTTTTTTTTCCTTCAAACATATGCACAAATTTGTTGTATCGGTTCTTTTACTTTTCCATCTGTCCCACTTCCATATCCTCTCTTCATCTAGGCGCACACTCACTCTGGCATCCCAGTCACGCAGCGCCAAAATGAGTGAACGTAAATTTCGAAAAACTACCAGACTAAAACTGTAGCTCTGTGTGTGTGTGTGCGCGAGTAAGTGTGCGTATGTCCTTAGGTAAATTTTAAAGCTGTTGGAAAAGTTCAAATTGTATGCGCTCTGCCGAAATCATCATTAAGCGCAGAGATTTTGATGCTTTAATGGCCTGGAAATACTCGCTCACAGTCACAGCACGTGCTCGCTAGCCACTGTGTGTGTGTGTATATGTGTGTGTGCAATGTTACCATTTGCTTTGCTGTTTGTCTGCTCGTGCCTTTCATTAGTGCGGCTTACACATTTTAATTTCCCGCCATACATTCAAGGGTCTGCAGCAAATCACTTGACTGCTACCAAAGGCTTTTTTTGCTTTTGAGTGAGGCTTTTAATTTTGGCATACGGAATGCGGAAGGCCACGCTTGCAACTTCAAATAGCTACAAAACGAACTTTCTGGTGCTAGATCTGTTTGGAAAGAATTAAGAGTTTTATGAAAGGACTTTTTATAAATATATATTTTTACAATTAGCGATAGTCGCCACGTGCCTCACATTCCTGATGTGTGGCGAAATCGAAGTGCTTTTGGAGCCAAAAACAGCAGTTAGTGACTTACATAATTATATGTATATACATATTTTTCGACTTTAATATCTCTAATACAGGTTTGATGCAGAGATCGCACTTGCACTACACTATACAGTCCTTTGTAAAGCCATATAAGTAGAACTCCTGTAATTTAAACTAATAAGTCAGCAAAATGGCTTTCCACAGGCCTTTAATTTCTATTCACACCAGTTCGTTGGGATATCTGAAAGTGTGAACTCTCGAGAGTTTGAGTCTTAATCTTACAAATTCGGGACAATCAAGAATGAATTGCTGCGGTGTTTATACCATACAGCTTAGCAGATGGCATCTGGTAAGACTCTCAACCTTACGCCATGGATGCCGAAAGGGCAATTGGCTGTTAGAACCTCCATAACTAGGGAAAGGTTAGCCTCACTTAAGGAAAAGAGCTTACTGGCTGTCTTGTGATCAATCTTGGACCAAAAGAGTATTGCGACAGCGGATTAGCCGATTATAACTAGTCCAGCGCTAGCCAAATTCCCACAAAGCTCAGCTATCCAGTAGTAGAACATACGAGAAGAAGACGGGTGCACCAAACCGTTCTCATTGTACAGATGGCGTGGCCAGGAAAAGCAACCTTGCCAGCTAATCAGCTTTACAGTTGCCTTCGATTCCACTGTGGTCTGATCCTTATACTACTCATATCACTAAGTGTCTCGCTGCGAATTGAAAACGAGGTGAAGCATTACTTATCGAGCCTTGAACGCACGGTTAGTTAGTAATCGGCATGGATAGTAATTTCTCTGAAGAAGGCTGCACTCCGGCACTGTAAATCTGCTTCCACCTTAAAGGCAGCAACCTGCAATAGAGGCAGTCTAAGACTGTAGTTTATAGAGACGAAAGAGAGTAAAACTGTAACGAAATAAAAAAACACATTGAATTCTATAGAGTAAAAAAAAATGTTTCTATTTAACGAGCTAATAATTACACTAATTGAGTAATTACACTACTAAGGCACAATTATATAGAAATATGCTGCGAATACCTAATTAGCTAAAATATTTTCAGAACTAATTTGCATGTGTTAACCGAAAACCAAAGCATCAGCCCACATAACAGCTTTGCAACTAATTTCGATACCCGAAAATACACACAGACACACACTTGCACAATGAGTGCGTTTGATATTCCCCTGTCTGGCACCACCCCGGCCTGCGTTTCGGTTGCAAGCAGCTGCGATCTCCAGTTTCCAATCTCAATTCAAACGAATTAAGTAAATGGTGTAATTACAATGTGTGCGCACTGCAGTTGTTGTTGTTGTTGCTAACTTAAGTAATTGCACACTTTCTTCTATTTTCACAGTTCCTTACTGTCTCTAAAGTAATGTCCAATTCAATTTTATATGCATGTATTAGCCAACGATGACACTCAGCCACATGTGTGTGTGTGCGACACGTTGTTGTTGTTGCGTTTTTCGACGTCGTTTCGGTCAACGTGCTTTCGTTTGCCTGGCAAAGCAATATTTTCCAGCTCGTTTATTTTTGTGCACTTGCTGCTGTGGACTGGAAAAACACAAGCCGGATTAAAACACAAATACAACAAAAAAACATGCACACACACAGACAAGCGTTTCTTTTTTCTTTGCATGTGTGCAACTAGAGTTTGTGTTTACAACATTTACACACTGAGTGAGTGCCTATATGTATATGTGTGTGCTTCACACACTCGTTGCAACAAATTAGCTGTATAACGGTAAAATTTTAATGCACAACTTATTTGATTGCTGCTGCAACTGACATTCCATTTGCTGCTTGTTGCTCTAACCCCACATGGCTAGCTAATGAATATTTATTAATAATTAAGTAACGCACCCGGGACTGGGGGAAAGTGCTCACCTCCATGCATACATATATGCATGAGCCACGGGTACGAGTGCGCGTGGGGCGCTTGCTTGTCAATCCGGTTGTATAAGCGACAATTTCTCACTAAATTTTTTGCGCTTTGTTGCACACTCCAGTTACGGTTTGGACATTTCTATCTCTTTATGTGTTATTCGGACTGACCTCTGCATAAAATTCTGCATTTTCCACTCACACATGCATAAATGGAATTTGCTTTTGCTCATCACTTCTGATTTCATGCGGTAAAGCAAACATTTACATAAAAGTGAGCGCATAAAAACAGTAATTTTGTTGGTGTTTGTTGAAGTTTCTTACATTTTAGTTTCAGTAAAAGTTCAGTGTATATTCAGTTGGAATTTCGTAGCATATGTGGCACGCCTACCGCTGCTATTTGGATTCCAAAGTCTCACTCTTTAGCATTCTCTATAAATTTTTAAGCTGGTTTTCGTTGAATATTGTAGCAAAATAGGAAAACCTGAACTTTGTATGTCATTTTATTATAACATAAAGAAACAATGTATGTCTCTAGAAAATATGTATATATACATATTAATGATCAGCCTGATGAGCTGAGTCGATTTAGCTATGTTCGTCTGTCGATCCGTTTATATATACGAGAAGTCTCTCAATTTTTTAGTTATCAATCTGAAATTTTGCACACGTCATTTGCTCCCCAAGCAGCTGCTCTGTTATTGGAACTGTTGATATTGAACTGCTATATACCTGCCATACAAACTGAGCGATCGGTATGAAGTGCTTGTAAGGAGAACTATTTCATTTGAGGAGATATTATCGCGAAATTTTGTGTGGAATATTTTCAAAGACAACAAAGTTAGCTCCAAAAAAAATGGTTTTGATCGGATCCCTACAGCATATAGCTGCCATACAAATTTCATGATCAGATTAAAATGCTTGTATGGAAAACTTTTTCATTACAATAAATATTTTCACGAAATTTTGTGTGGATTATTTTCCAAGCTCCCATGAAATTGTTTCGATCGGATGACTATAGTATTAGCTACCATACAAATTGCATGATTAGCTTAAAATACTTATATGGAAGTTTTTACATTTAACGAGATATCTACAAAAAATCTGACTCGGCTTATTATCTAAGGCGTCGCTACAATTTGCGAACATATTTTTTAGATCAGACCATTATATCACATAGCTGCCATACAAAACTTTTGCATTCAAATTTCTTTCCAATATATTTATAATAAAGTTTCGTGTTCGAAATAATGATATTTACAAGCTTCCATTAATGGATATTAGCAGCATATTTTATGCGGATGTTGCATCTACTACCAGCTCTAATTGCCCAAATGTCAGAAAATTTCTATAATAAACATTATGCTCATCTTTGTAATGGCGAAAAATGCCAGCATTTTCTTTAACAACGTCATTTTCATCAGCACTGCCAATAACGGTAATCGTAGCGCACAACAAAAATGACAAACATAACTGCTTACTTATAACCATATACTTGTATGTAGTTGTAAAGAATTTAATGCATTTTCGGCCATTAAATGCGGTTATTAACGCCACTTTTATATGCGCCGTTAAAATATCACGTAGCTGGCTTATATTTTATTTCAATAACGAAAATAAGTGTCATTCCATTTTATGCAACGAGCCATGTGAAGCTTTCTACAGGGTGTTACGAGCAACGAAAATAACAGACACTTGATTAGCGCTTTTATGCTTATCAAGTTTAACGATTTAATCAGGGTTCAAGCAGAAGCATTTTTCAAGGAATTCTAGTTACTTTCTTTGGCTTCTAGTATCTTTCTTTTAGCGTTGCTGTGTTGCGAGCATATGATTTTGTTTAAAAATCGCATATTTTTCCGTTTGCAACTCCTTGCATTTAAAGCAGTGCCTGTATGAAAGTGCGTATGAGTAACGTGTAGTGAAATTTGCATATGTGACTGCGCTATGTGCGGGCTATCAATATGAGAGAAAGCTTATATCAAGTGAAATGCGCTTGATTTATATGAGTTAAGACTGCGTGTCATTCACGCAAAATGACGATAAATTCAATTTTCGAAGCGTGGTAAGGCATTTCACATAAATCAGCACATAAATGTGACAAATGGCTCGGCGCGATTTGAATTAGCATAAATTCAATTGAAATGCCTTGCACTATCTAATGGTGAAATAAGATTTACTCAATTGTCAAAGTGAGTTATGTTTATGTACATATGTTAAAACTGACAAGAAAGCTTTTGGAGTAATGGCTTCCCTTTTAGTTAAAGGTTTTTATAAGTTTTCTGCCTTTCATTACTCCCCTTGTTGTCTATATTGACAGTTAAGCTTGTAGCTACACCACACGCCGCGTTAGTGAATAACCTATGTTAATATATATTATATAATTTTCTCCAACGCAGTGTACTATTTTCTAATTTTCTACGCTATTTTCGTCTTAGGGCATTCACCTTGCATTGAATTCTAAGTAACTGACAGCTAGCTTTACTTTTTTCGTACAGACTTCCGCTTGAACAGTGAAATATGACCACATGCAAGCTTGAGCGCGCCAGCCCATGAACACACCCACTCGCTGCCCATCGACGCCACTTCAAGTAGTATAATTACACATGCATACCGCGGTCTTGTCTAACAACAGCTGTGAATGCTAAAGTGAAATTAATTTTACTGCCGTAAATTCGCACCCAATTCCTGTGTTTCCTCCAGCACCCTTGCTACGCCATAAATTCTTATTGCTGTAAGGGCTTATATACATACGAAGCAACCCACACAGCTGTCTAAACATTAGTAACTCGGTTGGGCCAGTATGCTAGAGTTGCGGCATATGCCACCGCAAGGCCGTAACTTGTGGCTGCCAGGCGGCCAATAAGCAAATTGTAGAGGATGCGGCAATTAGTGTTACAACACACCCTACATGGCACTACTTTTTGCTGTGTGGGTGAGCGTATCCCTTGGACTGCCCACTCCCACGTTGTATTATTACAAATAGACTATATTCGCCAAAGCATGAGCTTCGTGCTGTTTATTTATATTTCAGCTGATTTCACTTTTTGCTTTCTCCCACACGCCGGCGCTTATTGATACAAATGCGGCTTTACCAATAATCGAACCCACCAGCACACCGATCATCTACAGCAAACTCTTCCCCTCACTTATATGTGTTTACATGTACATATGCGTGCAGGTGTGCGTGTGCCGCATCGCTGTTAAATTTACGATGGAAGCGCATTGGCCAGTCAGCCGCATCCGCTATTGTTTCCGGCGCGCTAGAGCCTTGTAGCGCGGCTAGCTCTTTGCCACCGCAAGCAAAACGAGTTAAATTGGTCAATAAAATTCGATAATTAATGTGCGGCAAACATGCTAGCTCAAAATGTGTGTTAGCAGTGAAGCGGCAAGCAACCTGTTGGTCAAAGGAAACGCTGATAAAAGTAAACGCGTACAGACACTTTCCAGCTGAAATGAGGTTAGCTTGAAAACATGGATATCCAGTATGCTTTAAAGCCATTAAAGCAAGCGCGTATCTTTAATAAAATTAATTAGAATAGTAAATATTTTTAATTAATTTTTTTTAGTTCAAATTTAAACCTGCGTTGGTCAGTTGCTTTCTAACGAACTAAAATTAATTTTTGTTGCAGTTAGCTGTCAAAAAAAAAAAAAATTCTGGTCACTTTTTGCTCGAGTAAAGCATTTAGTTCATTTTCAAACGAAATTTTTCCGCTCAATAAATTCCAAAAATTATCTGCGCTGCCACGTAGCCGAATTTTCAGCGCAGCTACAATTGCCTTTGTTGATGCAGAAAATATGGCAAACGGTTGTTTTTTATAAAAAAGATTTTAACTACGTAAACACTTGAGTTGCGTGAAAATTGCTAAATTGCGCGAATAAATTCGCGGTAATAAATTAAAAGTGTATTTTGTTAGAAGTTACAACAACAAATATTAATAATATTTAAATACCGAAATCAAGAGCTAGCAATTACGAAATATATATTTTTTTAAAGCTTTTGAAATGCTGCTGCTGTTGACAGCGGAGATGCCTGTGGTGCTGCCACTTTTATTAAATCACGTTTTTTGTTTAAGGTATGCAGATTTTCATGGAAACACATTCTGAAACTAAAAAAATATTCTGCAAAATGTTTGTAATTCACTTAAAAATGCATCGTGTTATGGCTGATTGATAGATTTAGGGGTAATTTTTATTAACTGCGACATTAATGTAGCTATATAGCACCTATTCGGCATTTTTGATGAACCAAATGAATAAGCAATTAGAGACCAGAATGCTGCCTTATCATATCTCTATGCGCAAAATTGGATATCCTCAGAAAAAATGTTGGACTGCTTCCTTATTCCTATTGAAATTTCAGTTAAAATATACACTGTTGCAGCGGTTATCAATTATTGCCTGATCAAAGCTTTAATTCCAATCGCCTTTGCACTGCGCTGTTTACTAGCACATGCCACCTCATATTGCCGTACTTCGATTGCTTGGTGTGATTAACTTATAGCTGGATATATGAAGAACTCATCAACTGTCTACCAACAGAGTTCCCTCCAGGTGATTTCATGGCAATTTTCACTTTTGACTCACCAAAGGTGGCTTCGGTTTCAGCCAAGACGAGCTTATGGTTGCCTTCAAACTGCTTTTACAAAAGTTTGGAAGAGCCCCAAAGATCTTCTGTACATATTACTAATGTAAAAAAAGTATTTCAAATTTTAAACTGATTATTCAATTCTATATAAAATATTTAATAGACAACTTCGAAAATTCTTTTACATTATATAAATTTCACAAATATGCATTTATATCTTATATTTATGTTAAAGTGTATTATATTTTTAGCATTTTTGAGTGCAAAAATTACTAAATGCATATTTTTCATAGCATATATTTGCGCCTGTATCTATAGCACCCAATAATTTTCTTTTCTATCAGCATCATCAGCCATTTGTCGTCTTGTCATTTTCCTTTCACTGTCAACCTTTGAGCGGAAATTGCGATGAATTGAGTAGCAGCAACAGTACTTGACTTAAAGTCGTTTGGTAAGCAAAGAGGGCAATTTTTATATAATGAAAATGGCAAAGTAACAACTTAGTTTTAATACAAAGTGCGAGGGAGGTTGCTTAGTAATTTTGCTTATTAGCTTAAAGACGTCTACTATGCCAGTGCAGTCCGACTGAGATTAGTCTAAAGCGAAGTGACAAGATATATAATTTTGAAAAGAGTAAAGATAATATATGGAAATGCCAGGCAATTTGTATTTATGGTTAAAGTAAACAGAGAAATATATAAATTTTTGGTAGTCGAAAAACTATTTTCGTATTTTTAATCAAACATAAACTTTTTTTTATATTTATGCTAATAAATAAATAAACAAATATGTACCATTTTGGTCGAACACTTTTTGCCATTTTTCCGCTAGAGACATTATTTCATGAGTGTAAAACGAAATTTCGAAATTTCCTGAACGGAAGCTTGCGCACCATTGTTGTGCTACACGAACTGATAAAGCATCGTCTCCGTAAACTTCACAAATTGCACTGGTGGCTTGCGTGGCATTCTTCTATTTTTTATACAAAAATTTCAAAATATAGCGAATTTCTTCATTATTTTCACTAATTTTTGAACAGCTGTAACTTTTTTTCAACTCCCCCGAATTTAATTTGTTTTTGGTTAAATGAAGCTTGAAACCTCACCTTTCCAGCATTATATGGCATGACACAATGTGATTGGTAGCACTTCGGATATATGACTGTAACGACATCTATTGACAAAATACGAAAAGACTTTCTCGACTACCCAATATAATTCTGAAGAAAGTAAAGATAATAAATGGAAATGTCAGAAAACTTGTACTTATAATTAAAGAAAACCGAAAAATATAAATATTTTTAATTCTAAATCCAGTTTTCTAAAGTCTTTCGCTTTTACTGTCATACATTTATTTCCTCTCTCATATCTTCTAACATGAAAACCATGAACATTAAGAGACTTGCCTGTGTGTGCTAAACATTTACAAATTTATGCATGTCATTATTACTGGTAAAACATGAATTTCAAAATACTATTTTTCATATTACCTGTCAAAAAGCCACAAGTATACATTAATTTAAATTTCTCTGTTAGCATTTGTACGCACTCGACTGCTGACATGTGTCAGTGACAGTTCATATCTGAACAGGAATCATCAATGTCATTACGATGTTGTCAACGTAATGTAAATTCAATCAATTTTACTTGTTTTGTTGTCAATGCATGCCAGCAACTGCCTAACGCCATACATACATACATATGTACATATGTATGTACAGCACTTACAGTACAACAAAGTGCGAATTAGAAAATATCAAATGCCTGATGCTTGTTCAATAGCATTACATAATAAATATAATCGATTAACAAAACACCGCAAGTTCAAACTACTTCGACAGCAAAGTAGAATTCGTGCTTATAACAAATATTAGTCTGATCGATTCAGTTATTGTTATTACAAAACAAATGTGCTGCTTCCCAGTTGGCATTCCTACATATTGTTTTAGGAAAATATTTCAGCCAAAACTGAGAGGGTATGTGAGCATAGCTGTTATTGTGTAAATAAAAGTACTGCAACCTCTAACACAGCCTATAACCAACCCAAATTTAGTGTGAGCCCGAATTCCTGCCATGACAATACGCCTACATATGCAACGAAGTGGCACATAGAAACCAAACAAAACAACCCCTACCAGCATTCTTGGCGGCGCGCCTAAAAATATACATCAAATATTTGCTGTCCTATGGCTAGACTAGTGACAACCCCACCGGCAGATAATAGACATTTCTTTGTGCCACGCTGACACCAAAAACAACATTCCATGCACATTCCCACACAATGACTTTTGTCAACATAACTCATATTTAAGCTCTCCCACTGTGCTGTGTAAGTCGAAACGAAAGTGAATGTGAGGCTCAACGCAATACCATAATTTATATTGCATGCGACAAGCATACTTTTTGGCGGCGATATGCGCATTTCATTATTTTGTTTGCATACTTTTGAGGTGTGGTCGTTTTAGGAAAAATCCAGAAAAGAGTGTAATTGTGGCGCAGACCAAAAAACTTTTCATTCCTGCTTTAATGCGTGTAAATAAATGTGTATCCTCATTTATGCTTTACTTATGGTAAAAGTGTGCCTAATGAAATTTATTATAGCTTAGTAAATTACTCGAAAAAATAGTAAATAATCAAATAATTGTACACTAAACCTTAACCGCCCGCAGCCCTTATTAAACGTGAAATTTAAATTTAAGTAACCTGTTGAAAGTTTACCCAGTTAGTTATGAGACTACTGCACATCTGAGAAAATATCAAATACTGCAATTTAATTTGAACTCAAAATTAGTGTAGATTTGCGCAAAAGCTTCAGTTTTCATAAAGCATACTGTCTACCTATGCGTCCTTAACAGTTACTACACCTTAACTATCTTGTCTACGCCTGCAATGCCTTTGGCGAAATTTACGGTTATTTACTCAAAGGAAATTCCGTATTTGTTTGTGAAATGCAACCACACAGACTATTAGAGCATAGACATCCATTTGCGCGTTAAGGGAAGGGAGACTGAAAGGGCTTTTTGTTGAAAGGAGTAAACGAACTGATAGTGAAATACTTGGTTTATTGTTACAGATATAAGCAACAAAAAAGGGGAAGGAAGAAAAAACGTCAACTTCAGTTGCACCGAAGCTAGAATAGCCTTCACAAATAAAAAAAGTTTCTATTCAAGAAATCGATTTTATTTCTTTCGGTTTGTATGGCAGCTATATGTTGTAGATGTCCGATTTCAACAATTTCCTTGGATCTAACACCTTTATCTTAAGCAAAAATCTATACCAAATATCGTGAAAATATCTCCTCAAATAAAAACGTTTTCCATACAAGGACATGACACTGATCATGCAGTTTGAGCGGCAGCAATATGCTAAAGTGGTCCGATCTGAACAGTTGCTTCAATGATTGCATCATTATCTTAGGCAATAACTCACGCCAAATTCCTTGAAGATATCTCCTCTAGTGAAAAAGTTTTCCATACCAGTACCTGATCCCAATCTTTCAATTTGTATGAGAGCTGAATGCTATAGTGATCCGATGAACAGCATCTTGCCGAGCAAAAGACGTGTGCGAATTTTCAGATCGATATCTCAAAAACTGGAGACTAATTTACGCATATCCGACGGATGGACAGACGGACTTGACTAAATCGACTCAGCTCGTCGCGTTGGTCATTTATATATACAAGAACATTTTATAGGGTCTCCGACGTTTTCATTTGAGTCTTGCAACATCATGGCAAACCTAATATACCCTGTTTAGCGTAAACCAATTACACTAAATGGCAAAAGCGACTTTTCTTCTTAGTAATCGAACATAACAATTCTTTCGAGAGTTCTTTGAAGCTGGCCTTCTAAATCGAAATTGCTTTCGTATTGCCAATCGATCGTTTGCCAATATTATGCAAGTTACCGGAATCTTTGGAATACCATATAGACGTTATCTAATTTACATTCTCTTGGTTCAATGGTATGCAACATTTTTCTTTCAAGCTTATATGACAGATGCGGCGCGCTAACTTGAATTTCGAAGAATAAAAAAATTAGTTCAAAAATTCTGTTCCCTTTTTGAAACTGACTGGCAGAAAATTACGAAGCATATGTTCAAGTTGATAGACAAAACGAAGGAGGGGTTGTGAATACTGTTGAGTGATGAGTTCTATTGAATTACTTGATTATTGCCTTGAAAGCTGCGGTGATTCTGATTTCATACAATTGAATATTTTGCAAGAATTGAGGAGCACAGCACTTGATAATATTGTTTTCGAAGATAAATTTCGTCATTTATGAATTCAAAACAAGAGTTGTCTCTGAAGAACACTTGCTTAATATTCATAAATTTATTATTATTGAAAACTATGGCCATTTGTTTAACAAAAGATGGATGTTGAACTTAATGAAGCAGCGATTCATTTATTCGAATTACTTCCAAAAGTATTTGTGAATTAAATTTTTTCATAATTTTTATTAAATATGCATTAACTCAATAACTGTGGTTTTGTTGCATTCGCAGTGATGTGTCCACCGTGAGTTGCTGCACAATCCTTCACTTGCTACCGGGAAAGTTGAAATACGAGACCGCTGCAGCCTCCAAACCTGTTCACAACCTCTTGTGTCAACATGTTGTAACCACCAACCAAAAAGTACTTGCATGCAGGTGCTATGGTGGTTGTGGTGATAGCACCTGGTTTGTTAAAAGTTCACATAAGAAGTCAGCGAATACTTTTTCTCACTTTCACATACATATCATGCATTCAAATCCACCTCACTGTCGCTTTAAACGAGCAAAGTATTGAAGTAGTGTTTCAGTTGATTTTCCACGCACTCATTTAACAGCAGCACAGCAGAAAAAGTGTTGGCGGCTAAAAAATTTACAATATTTGTGCAACAACGATAGCGAACTTTCATGTTTGACATTGCAACTGCAAACAATTTGCTGTTATTACACGTGGCATAAAAACTTGTGGATTTTTTAACTTGTCGCTTGATACATTAAGGATATGCTTGTGGCATGTTTTACAAACAAGCTTCTGATGAAAGTTGTTTAAACTTTATATGTATATATGTACATATGTACATAGAATTTTAATGGAGTTAAAATACTTTAACGCCAGCTTGCAGTTTCACCAAAGAGCGTGTAAAAAGCTTGGCATATATATTTGGTCAATTTATCTTATTTTAACAACTCAAAAGCTTTTGGTTAGTGGAGGCAACGAGAGCAATACGAATTGTTTCAGACTGTTTTTATTACATAAGCAGTTTTTAGTCTACTTTACGTAGTAAATAAATTATTTGGGTTTTGAAACTTATAAGAAGATCACACTCAAATTGACAAAATAGTTAATAAATATCACTGACTCAGAACCATTGACCAGCATATAATTTCAAAGGAAGTCAGCAGGGTGCTTTTCAGACGCACCTTGCACTGCACTTGCAACTTAAGCGTAAATTATGAGTGTTAATCATGAATAAGGTATTGTTGAATATTTTGCCGTGTATATTATTGGGTACGTATTGGGTAACTATTGGGTTTCCATGGAACCAAAACTAGCTGTGTGTAAATAAATTTGAATTGGCAGGTGGTCTATGTATCTCAGCGCATTACTGTTTAATTGAAATTGGAATTGGCATGTGATAGCAACAACTACCATATATGCTGCAAAAGCAGGGTTTTGCGGTTCGCACTGTGTTTTACCTCCGCTGGGTGCCAGTAAAGCAATCAATCTTATTAATTTGCCTCTATTTAGAAATAGATTTACATATTTTCACAGGCATGTGTATGAGTAGGAATTATTAAAGATATTGGTTTGGTATATAAAGTTGGTTTATAAATTTATATTTGCCAAATTTTCAAATACACAACCCAAATTAATTACTTATATTTGACAGAAACATAAAAATTGAAGTAACCTATTGAAAGGTTACCTAGTTAGTTATAAGGCTACTGCACATCTGAGAAAATATCGAACCCTGCATTTTCAATTTAACCTCAAAATTAGTGTACTTTGTGTAATACATTGCATCAGCTGCTTAATTTAACCAACATCATACCTTAAACTGAACTTGTTAAGAGGCAACGGGGTAAACGAAAATGAGTAATTGCAAGCAATTAATACAAGAGTGCAAGCTGGTATTGGACAGCACTGAGATTGCATATCGAACGGATATTACAACAAAGTAGCATTGTTATTGACGTGCTATTAATCTCGCTGCTGTCAACTGCAGCCACAGCACAGCATTCATCTCTCAACCGCAGATTTACTTTTGCGCAGGTTTTATTTTTCGTTGACTTCTTCCTCGCGCATCGAGTACTCACTTATTAATTGCAGTTTCTCTGATTGAGTACGCTCATATTTTCTTTGCTGGTGTCTTTTTATTACGTAACGGCAATGGGGCGCTTTGTGGCGCAGAGAACCTTTTTTTATGGTCACTCTTTCTCAAGTGCATAGTCTACCTTTGGTGAAGCATTTTTTGTAAGATTTTGGTGTAAAATTTTTAATTGTTGTATTTTCTTCTTCTTATATTGTTCTAAGAACATCTGAGATAATTGCTTTGCTTGTTTGGTAAGCGTAAGCTGAAGATAGTCGCATATTTGTGGCTAAAACATAAAATCATTCTGGTATCGTTAAAGACATATGTATGAGTGGATATAAAGCATTCTTTTGGTTCTGCTTTAGAGGTAATGAACGAAGTAATATCTTATCTGTCACTATATGCAACTTGCATTGTGCCTAATGGCAAGAGAAATTAAAGCAATCTTGGCAAAGACTCAGCTGATTTTTTTTTAAATTACTGTTTTATTCGTACTGCAGTTAATTTTATTGCTGCCCTTAGTGCTTATCCATACACATATGAAGATAACAGAGTTTTCTTGTGACTTGGTGATAAGAAAAAATTTAAGACAAATTAATGCTGATTATTGCTAGACAGCGAGAGAAAGGCATTATTAAGATCTCAATCAAGTGACAATAAAAAAACCTTTGTTTCCACCAGTAGGCTTCCAAAAAAATTAGTAATGGTGCTTCGAGTAATATTCACATTATATGAAAGATCATAAGACATTAAGACTTCACGCCAACCAATTTCACTTTCTGCTTGTAAAACTTTATATATAAAGCTAGCCACAATGAGTGCTTGCTTTGGTCGACAACTAGAAAAGTCAGCGACGCCAAAGGCTCACGAATATGAGGCGTGTGCGCTAAAACCCAAACGCACCCACACATCCAGACAGGCCATATGCGAGGCGCACAAACAAACAACAATAACAGCAACAAAAGCAAAGACATTTCAAGGAAGCAGACAAGCAAAAGCGTAGCCAGGTTACAGCAGCCGATAAAACAAATAGGCACACAAAGCGCCGACGAAGCGAACTAGAGCACGGCTGCCTCAAGTAAACAATGAGGAAACAAAAACAACACACAAAACGCAGGCAACAAGCAGTAATGTTGGAATTAAGGTGCGGCAGCGTGTGGCTGAAAGGAAAGCGAAAGTGAAAGGCATTTCCAAGTACTGCTCTTCCTCACGCGAGTGTATGCGGTGCGGAGTGCATGTGTGTGCCCACGCGCTGTGGAGTGGGCCGTAAACAAAACAGCAAAGGAAACACTGACAAAAATTAACTTATGTTAAATCGTATACGTAAATTTCCTGCCGCTTGGCTCACAAGCCTTCCACTCATGCCACACAGCGCTACCTTTTATCTGACGTTATGACGTTTTTTTTTTGTGTTTTTTGTTTCCTGTTTTGTTTTCTGGTGTTTACCGACGACCAAGTGTGTAAATATTCAATTAGTATGGGCATGTTTTTAGGTGTAGGCGAACACTTGTTTTCACAAGAGCACAAGCGTACGTGCGAGCACTCACTTACCCACACATGCGTATACAGCGTATGCGTGTGTGTGTGTGCATATAATAAACGTGTATATGTTTTGCTAACATATTACGTGCTCTGCCGGCCACAAACCTTTCACGACTCGTCGGCGCAGCGAAAGCTACTTGTGGTTTCATTGCATGTAATTCAGCAATATTTGCACATTTGCTTATTTTACAACCAACAACAATGCAAACACAACTGAACAAGAACTTTTGTGCGGATAAGCAGCATATAGATGTTGTTTGTGCGTGGCGGAACTGCTCTGCCTTTTTTCACATAGCAATTGCAGGAAAACTTAAAGTGGCCACTTCAATGGGGCACAGTGCTTGACTTTTGAAAGTTCCTTTAATGTTGCTTAATATCATCTCATTATTGTTATTGTTGCTGAATTGGCCTCAGGACTGTGCCACTTGCATGTGTACACACTCATAAGCCGCAAGTTACTTACTTATTTACTTGCTCAAGCCCTTCTCTCGATTTGCGGCCTTACAGGCGTTTACCAGCATTTAGCAGCAATTAAATTGTCGCACCGCCGATTAAATACAACAAAAAGTATTTATAGTTGTTCATTGCGTTTTATGCTTTCAATAAATTCATTTCGTGCGCGTTTACGCAACGGAAAATTCAACGTTGAGTTATGCTAAAATTCAGCGAACCTTACTGTAGTCGGTCACGCAGCCAATCGTTAATGTTTGCTGTTAAGTAGCGTATTTTTGAGCGAAATTGGTGTGTTCTAAGCTGTCGATGGGACCCTTTGAGTCTTTGTGATATGAAAGGAAGTGTCTTTATTGTATGCTTTTGTTGTAAAATAAAAAAAACAATAAACAAAATAACAAATTTCATAAATGAAATACAATTTCGGAATTACTCTAAAAACAATTTGCCATAAATATATCCATAGGCCAGGGTAGAAAACTTCTTTAAAAAAATGGCGGGTTGAATCCATGGGAAATAAGAAATAAAATAACAAACATTAAGGAAAACAATTTTCGAAAAACACAATATAAATTGGTATACATATATATTTTTAGCACCACCAGAAAGCAGAGATTTTTAATAATCATAGGGCTGCATTTACAAAAAAAAATCCGAAATTTTGCTTGAGATTTTTTGACTTAAAATTTGCGAGTTTTTCAGATAATAACTCAATAATAACAAATAAAGAAACAATATGTTTGGTAACAACTTAAGCTTAGATAACATTTCGTAAACGAAAAAAAATTGTAAAAGATAAAAATATTGGGTAGTCGAAAAAGTATTTTCGTATTTTTAATAAAACTTCCACTTATGTTCTTTTTTTAATTTATAACAATAAATAAACAAATATGTACCACTATGGTCGAACACTTCTTACCAATTTTCTGCTAGAGCCATTATTTCATCAGTGTAAGTCGAAATTTCGAAATTACCATAACGGAAGCGAGCGAACCATTGTTGTGCTACACGAACTGATACAGCATCGTCTCCGAAACTTCACAAATTGCATTGGTGGCTTGCGTGGCATTCTTCCATTTTTATGCAAAAATTTCGAAATATAGCGAATTTTTTCACTATTTTTCTGAATTTTGAATAGCTGTAACTTTTTTTAACTTCCCCAACTTTCATTTTTTTTGGTGAAATGAAGCTTGAAGTCTCATCTTTCCAACACTATATGGTATGCCACAATGTGATTGATAGCGCTGGGGATATACGACTGCAACGACATCTATTGACAAAATACGAAAAGACTTTTTCGACTACCCTATATTATTTTACCAACAGAAAAAAGAGATTTCTGCAATCATAATGTCTACTGACATTTAAAACATCTGCAATTTTGGTTTGACTTTAAATTATGGTCTTTCTCCCATATTAGGTCAATAAAAAGTTACAAAATAAATATTTTATATTACAAAACAAAAACTCAAAATGTTTGAAAAAAAAGTAAGTTTAGATCAAATTTCGGAAAGAAAAAAATTAAAATTTTGCAAACAAAAGTTATAGATAATTTGATTACCAATAACATTGCCATACAACTTTTTTCCATAGGACTCTTAGTTTTGCTGAAAATCTTGAAAGTCCATTTTTAACCCACGAAAGTTCAACCAAGCCTCTTAGCCAACCTTTATCCAGCCACAAACCGCACGTAAATTATTTTTCGCTTAATGTTTGCGATTTTACCTTTCGCCTATCATAGCTTTCGACCTACTTTGAATTTCCTTCATTTTTTATCATTTGCAAAAGCTGCTGCAAGGGTCTATCCTTTAATTTCAGTATTTCAACTGTGGAATAATTTCTTAATTTTTTTATATAATCCTTAAAGTAACAATATATGTTGTTTTGAGTAGTAAAAAAATCCTTATTAAATGCATGTACATATGTATGTATATCACTTCACTGCAAAGCTATGGCACAAAACATAGAAAGTCTTTGTGCTGTTGGCTTTGTTTTACAATTTCCACTAAAATCATTCAGATTCCTTCATAGAATTCAGAATTGTAAAGCATGCATATGTCCATGGAATTAAGTAATATTTTTCCAAAATGTTCATTTTAACGCAAAATGTCGCTTTATTTTTTTTTTTGCTCCATTTAAATAATAAAAGTCAGCTTGCTTCAGAAAATTCACTAATATTTTACAGAAATTTGTAAATATTTGGTTTCATTATTTAGTTTTATTACCTACAAAGTAGAAATACTTTTGCGGGTATAGTAATTTATTTTTATTGAGTTTCAAAAAAGTTAATTGGAAAATATATATGAGTAAAGTTTTTGGGACTTTGTCATTATTCAGAAGCTTTGTCGCTTAATTCCTTAAATAAAAATTTTCGTAAGCAATATTGCTAAATTATAAAGACATTTGTTTAATTTTTTGGCATCTATCGAAAATAAATAAACACGAATTCTTATGTAAGTAAAAATTGATAAGCATGCATAAAAATATTGCAAAGTCACGCGAAGTGAGGAAGTTTACAGCAAAAATTGATAAAAGTTAGAAATCCATTATCGATTGCTTGAATGGGTAGAGTTAAAGGCAATATCCCACAGCAAGTGGACACAATTTAAACATTATAAATTATATGTATATATACTATTACCTGCACTTAAAAAAATTAATAAAAATTATCGAACTTTGTGTTGATTCCAAATCAAACATTTATACACCAGCCTTTTCCGTCTGAAAATATTTTCGCAATCAAGCAGTTTTTCCGCCAACCAACGGTAGTTAATTAATCAGTGCTATGCGCGCCTATATAAAACGCTATGTGCGTAATATACTTGCGGCTTAATGGCGTAAGGGCTTTCAGAAACGCTCTATTTGTAGCGCGCCTTTATGTTACTCATACGCCATGTGGCACAATGGCTTATTACTTACGCCTTGTATGATAAGAAATGGGGTCGCACATTGCTGCTTGTAGTGAGTGGAAAAATGTGCTACATAAACAATGTCATTATATTCTACTTGCAAACGTGATTGCCAGCAATGGTTGTTGCTGTTTGCACAGGCGCTGGCAGTTTCTCAGGTGAAACAACTTTTGAAAGTATGAAATTATAGACATACTGCCAAGAATATTTACGACCTCATGTGTGGGCTTCGTTGATATGTATACAAATACAATTTTTAAGTGGAGCTGTGTTAATATTTTAGGTTCTTAGGTAGGCTTCAGGGCGCTTACCTTGTGCAAATTGCCCTTAAAACGCCTAAATGTTGTGCTACGGGCACTTGAATTGCCAACAGCCTGCGCATTCAGCCATCGTTGAGCAGCAGCACTGGCGTATGGCCCATCATTTGCCTCAATTTTATTGTCACATCTGCACGCTGCCGAGTTTTCATTTCCCATTTGCTGTCGACATTTCGTCATATTAATATTCTACGCCTTTCATGAAAATGTGACTCAGCCAACTTTCTTGCTTTTTTGCTTAGCGCCGAAAAGCAAATTCGTCAGCGTGTAGGCACCTGATTTCAAAGCGATGTTCTGCTGTTTCGTGCATATGTCAAAGTCAAGCATTTACGCACTTCTGTGCAACATGTTTACACATGTGCGGGACAAGTGTGTGAGAATGGATTGGGGATGAGTGACAGCCGGTTATTCTGCGAGGATTGAAGTTGAATTGGCTAATTTGTAATTTTTATGTGCGTAGAATTCCTCAAACAGATATACATAAACACTGAAATCGCTGGATGCAAAATATGCATGCAACAATATTTTTATATAGACATAAATACATAAATGCTAATGAATCGACTTTGATTACGTGGGCGCATGCTAAAATTGGAAATAGAATTATATTGACATGAAATGAAATACACGTTGACACGCCCACACACAAGCAAAGGTTTTATTATGCAATTTTTATTTACTCATTTTTACTTTTTCCTCTCTAACCTTTGCATATCAATAAATAAATATGTTGAAGCACAATCAATCACAAAGCATTAGTCTGACGAAGAAATGTCCTTTAAAAATAGCAAATATCTCTGCATCAAGCAGAGGTGCGCAAATGAAAACGTGGGAGATAGGATTGATCAATTTATTTTAGAAAATAATTTACAAATTATAGTGTTGTAAACTTTTGAGGCTTCGTTGAAATTAAATTAATTCTTGTAAATACTTCAGGCGACCCAACGCAGAACCACTGCTTCATAGGGCATTAGGTAAATTCGTTTGCTCAAATCCACTTTATCACTGAAATACAAGAGAACGTTATAAATAAGCGCTCTTCATACAAATGTCGTACAAAAGTACCCGTATCTGTGCGGCGAGTAAGAGTTAAGTATGACATACTCCATAGTTTTGTTCGTCAAACCATCTAAATACTCGATCTGATCGCCGAAGTTGGCAAGTACACGATACTCCTCAATATTTGGTGCAGTTCTGGAAGATAGCGTGCAATATATCTTACACAAAGAAGCTTGTCAAATATTATTGATCGCAACCAACCTGATAATTTGAAAGACTTGCTCTGTCAAAGCCTCATACGCGAAACCGCCCTCCTCTTTGAACGATTTGAAAGCAACCGTTTTCTTAAGCGCCGTCATGGCCTTGTATATATTCAATGTGCTACGCGCAACACCTCGCTGTCGCTGTACATTGAGCGTCTTATAATTTGAATTGACGGGCAACCAAGTTGAGTTGCCTTTGCTGAAACCGGCATTTGTCGTAGAATCCCACTGCATTGGTGTCCGCTCGGGGTCACGGAAGTCGCAACTGTCCCATGTGCATTCAGCTTCATAGTCGGTCATGCCGATTTCATCACCCTAAATTTCGCAAATGGAAATTAAATTTTTTTTTTTTTCAATTTTTTAAATTTTCATTGGTAAACCACAACACTCACATAGTAAGTAACGGATGTGCCAGGCATGGCGTGTGCTATAATCGTCATCATATCACCGCGTTGTTTCCCTATGCGCGTCGCCGGCCGGCCGTTGTCATGATTGCCGACAACCCAGTTGGCTTGCTTATGTTTGGTCCACATGACATTCATCCAATTGTCAGCAAGTTTTTCAACATCTTTCGCCGTCGTAGTGTCTCCCAATTGAATAAAGTTGAAATTCATGGTCAGTTGAAGGCCGACGTGGGTGCCATTGTGGATATAGTCGCTTAAAATATCGATTGGGGCATAAGCTTCGCCCACGGTAGCGCTGTCGGGTAGAGAAAACTTTTGGTTAAAATCTATCATTCATTAACGCATTATTTGAAGAAGTCTCACCGTGTGTCGCCGCCATGTTGCCGTTGGTACTCGTCTAAAAATTCACGCCACTCATACAATATCTCCGCATTCTCAGGCTGATTCATAGTGTACTTGTGTGTGTAGTATAAGAAACTAGTTGTGTCGTTGGTTAGGCCACTAACTTCTTCGTCCGGGTATGTGCCATTCTCAAAGCGCTTTTCAAAAAAGTGTGGCACCGCATCGATTCGAAAAGCGTCCACACCGCGATCCAGCCAAAACTCCATAACCTCGATTAAATGTCGGCGAACCATTGGACTTCTGAGATTAAAATCCGGTTGCTTAGCCAGAAAGTGGTGGAAATAGTATTGTTGGCGCTGCTCGTTCCAAGTCCATCCCTCACCTTCGAATAGCGAACGCTGTGCGAACATAATGCTCACTTTACTAAATGAGTCGAGCAATATTTACAGCAATTTACTCACCCAATTGCTTGGTGGCATACGGTCACCCGTTTGTGGATCTATCTTAGCGTCGCCCCATGTATAGAAGTCATCGTAACCATCTTCACGACTTATAGACTTTTGAAACCATTCGCACTCATCACTCGAATGATTTGGCACAAAATCTAGAATTATCTTCAAGCCTAACTCATGCGCTTTCGCCACCATGGCATCAAAGTCTTCCATCGTGCCGAAGAGTGGCTCAATTTTCGTGAAATTGGTGACATCGTAACCCATATCGGCCATCGGTGACTCGAAGATAGGCGACAGCCAAGTGGCGGTCACGCCTATTTCCTTGAGGAAAGGCAGCCGTGACGTAATGCCATTCAAATCGCCCACGCCGTCACCATCACTATCCATAAACGAGCGTGGATAGATTTGATAGAGCGTAGCCGACTCCCACCAATCGACATCACTGACCGCGAGGACACTGCTAACGAGCAGAAATAAAAGTTTTACTATACGAAATGACGCGGAAGACATCGCAACGAAAACTGAGTTGACCATCAAGCACCCACGGCATGTTATATACCCCCAGACATGTCAGCGAATAATTATTAAGTGTCATTTCATTAACCGATTGTTCTTAAAAGATATAACTATCTTAACTGATATCGCTTATAACCAATAACTAAGTATATATTATGAAGACAAAATACAGTTCTACACTCAAAGTGTGTCCCAAAAATAACCGGACTCCATATTTAAACCATACAACATGCAGCAAAGCAAATAAGAATACATATTCAGCCTTTTTTAGACACACCTGCTTTTATGTACACGCGAGACCAACATTAAACTTATTAATTAATTAATTTATTTATTTATTTAAATATGACCTGTAAATAAATTTATAGACAGACTAGAAAACAGAAGGCAATTGGCTGCTTAGGCCTCCGTCCCAAAAATTAAATTAAATTATCTATAGAAACCGAAAAAAAACCGCCAAGCCATTCCAATTGATGAAAAATTTATTGAAAAGACAATCAATACCCTGTTTGGAAAATTTTAACAGAATATTTGGGTAAACGAAAGGTCTGTGCGCATTTTGTTCCAATTGAGTTAAATGGAGACCAAGAAAGTGAACGATTTTTTGTTGGTAAAACGAGTTTCTCTCATCAACTACTCGCCTCTGGATGTCTATTTTATATTACCAAAACTATAAATAAACATTAAAAGCACCCTTTATTGCGATATTCAAGCCATTCAAGCAGTTATAAGCGAGGTTCTGAAGAACTTTCCTATATACGACATAAAAAAATCTATGCTATCTGTAACTTTTGAGTCTGAAGCGAAGCAAAAAACCTTCGAATATAATATAAAGTGCACTTTACTATACGAGTATATCAAAAACCTTCGGTTATTTTTATGACACAAGTTGTATGTCCAGATATAATGAAAACAAAACTACTTGAACCGCAAGATTAAATAAATTAGTAGCCACATGCAATATCTTATCGATATTTGTGGTACAAAATGTTTTGGTTACAGATTGCACAGAATTTAATTAAGCATTTTGTATTTGTATTCTGAGCATACTTATAGGGTGTCTAACAACTGCGGTACTATCAAGGGCCTATTAACGCGCTCCACGAACTTATACAGTATATATATATATACTTGTATATACAAAAAAATACCCGGAAATTGTAAATGAAACGCAAAATGTTTGATTATTCATCAATATTTATTTTGTCGCCTTCAAAGGAATCCCCACCAGATATAACACACTTATGCCAACGATTTTTCCAGTCTTCGAAACACTCTGCATAATCACTTAGTGCGATGGGCTTCTGCTCCTTCAGAAAATTTTATTTTATCTCTTCGATCGATTGAAAATGGGGTTTTGGGGAACAAGAAAAAACCACACGGAGCCAATTCAGTTGAATACGGCGATTAATAGATGGTATTCATTGCATATTTGGCTTTAAATTCGGTCACAGTCGTCCGTTCGATGCGATGGTACATTATCATCGAGTAAAATCCATGAATTGTTCTTCAATGAGTCCGGCCATTTTCGACAGATCTTCTCACTCAAATGCCTCAACACGGCCAAATAGAACTTCTTATTAACCATCTGTCTCTCTGGATCAAGTTCATGAGGCACCAAACCACGTACATCGAAAAAAAAACAATAGGCGGGACCTTAATTTTTGAGTGACTTTTTTGGTTTTGGCTCGTTTTTGCCTTCATTTCGATGATCGTTGACTTATTTGCATGTCAAACTCATAAACTCATGTCTTTTCGGCAGCTATAATACTTTCCAAGCATATGGGATCGGAATGTCTAGGAATCTAAGGTGCTCCGAATTAAACAGCCGACAAAAACAAACTGGTTGACAGATGGCGCTCATATTTGGCATAGTAATTAAGAATAGATTTGGCAACTTAGCAAAATCGATTTTTTTTTACATGTCGTTGACCCGGGGAATTATAATTTCCGGGTGCCTTTTTGTCTTAATATGCAGAATAATATCTTTCATTCAAAATTGCAAATCATTTCAAAGAGTATTTAGAAAGTTGCTTTAAAGATTTGTAAATGTCGCCGACACATTTGTTAGGAGGTAGGAGGATGTGAGTCATCCGTTTTCGTACTATATATCAAGAGATATCAAATAGATTTGACCTTGGCGATAAAGCTTCAGTGGTTTGTGAAGTATTTGCATTAAAGTAAATAACGGGTGATCCAAGTAGATGTACTTTTTTCAATAGCCCTTTTTTTGAGTCGTGTCAAGCTGTCATATCATTTTTGTTCATTATTGTATTCACGTATTCAGTATTGAAAATTTACGTTCTGTAAAGAATGTGTTTCGCGCGGTTTGCTCAACTTATGGTTAACGTAATCGGCCTACTGAGCAAACTATTAGCAACACCTTCACCCATCTTGAGACCCAGAATTCATTATTGAATAATACCGGATACGACCGGATAAACCACGTCCAGCAGTGAAGAAAATATAGCAGAAGTAGCTGAGGGTGTACACAAAGACCGTAGAGAGTCTATTCGGCACCGTTCGCAGCAACTCAGTCTGGCGTATGGAACGACTTGGCCTTCCCAATCGACATCGCTTCGCTCTTTGGGTCAACATGACCTTGATTTTTGAGTGACTTTGACAGTTTTTCGGTTTCGGTTCGCCTTTGGCACGATATTTGCTCGATTGATCGGTTATTTCGGGATCGTAAGCGTAGATCCAAGTCTCATCTCCAGATATGATGCTTTTCATTACGTTTTGATAGTCAGAAAGCAATGTTTCACGGTCTTTTGCGAAAAAAGTGAGTGTTTTTGGAACCATTCGAGATTTGACTCTTCTCAAGCCCAATTCGTCTTTCAAAATCGTCTGCACCGATCTAAAAGATATGCCCAAACTGTCAGCAATGTCACTAATAGTTAATCGACAATTTTCAAGCACCATTTCTTTGACTTGTTTTACGTGATGTACATCAGTCGATGTCTTTGGCCTGCTTTAAACTCCATACCACTTCTAAATACTTTTAGAACACGAAGTTGGATCCCCAAAGGCTTTTTGCAACATCCTCAATCCTTGAGTGAACATATAATGTCCAGAAATGTGTGAAACCGGTTCACGAATTGCCTACGCTCTCGTATCCTACATAAAATTATTTTCGTCATTCTAGCAGATTTTATACCAAATATATCGATTTGTGTGTGAATTGTTTTCAGATAATTGCGTGGAAACATGTTCACGTGTACTTGCAAAAGCAATCACTCCACTTCTTACCCAGTCACAATAGTTTTGGGATTCGAATTTACAACTGATTCTGAAACGTTTATTTTTGTTCAAATTGAGTGGATATTTTTTTCTTATCATCACGTACTGATATATCTAGTTTATGTTAATAGGGTTGATATAACTATTACCGATACCAAGCTTATTGTACAGGAATTCCGCAAAAGTGTGGGCTTTAACACAAGTCATTAAGATAACAAATGTGATTGTAGATCGTAGACCATTCCCAGTTTCGTCGAATAACGACCGACTGCATTAGTTTAGCAAAATCCTGTTAATGTAAACGCGAGCTAGTCTCTCAGTTTTTGAGACATCATAGCACCGTCGTTATCGCATCACTACAGCATAGAGCTTTGGTACAGCAGCGATAACGATCAAAATCAACTTCTGCTAAGGAAAACTTTTTAATTCGACAAGACTTCTTTCAGAAATCTAACATCCATTATTATCCCCAGCAATCTTCAAATAAGTTTTTCAGATCGGATCACTATTGGCGCACAATCAGTCACAACGCGTTAGTCTGCCAGAAAATTGTCAAGTATAAATTGAAAATAAATCTGAACCTTTGATTTCGACGGACATATGATGGCTTCGTTCCTAACAAATCTGTTGTGAATTTATCAGAGAGTTAAATAAATTAGTAAATATTAATAAATTTATTTTAGCAAATAATTTACAAATTATAGTGTTGTCCACCTTTGAGGCTTTGTTAAAATTAAATTAATTCTTATAAATACTTCAGGCGACCCAACGCAGAACCACTGCTTCATAGGGCATTAGGTAAATTCGTTTGCTCAAATCCACTTTATCACTGAAATACAAGAGAACGTTATAAATAAGCGCTCTTCATACAAATGTCGTACAAAAGTACCCGTATCTGTGCGGCGAGTAAGAGTTAAGTATGACATACTCCATAGTTTTGTTCGTCAAACCATCTAAATACTCGATCTGACCGCCGAAGTTGGCAAGTACACGATACTCCTCAATATTTGGAGCAGTTCTGGAAGATAGAGTGCCATATATCTTACACAAAGCAGCTTGTCAAATATTATTGATCGCAACCAACCTGATAATTTGAAAGACTTGCTCTGTCAAAGCCTCATATGCGAAACCGCCCTCCTCCTTGAACGATTTGAAAGCAACCGTTTTCTTAAGCGCCGTCATGGCCTTGTATATATTCAATGTGCTACGTGCAACACCTCGCTGTCGCTGTACATTGAGCGTCTTATAATTTGAATTGACGGGCAACCAAGTTGAGTTGCCTTTGCTGAAACCGGCATTTGTCGTAGAATCCCACTGCATTGGTGTCCGCTCGGGGTCACGGAAGTCGCAACTGTCCCATGTGCATTCAGCTTCATAATCGGTCATGCCGATTTCATCACCCTAAATTCCGGGAATGGAAATTTTAAAATTTTTGAAATTTTCTTTGCAAAACTACAACACTCACATAGTAAGTAACGGATGTGCCAGGCATGGCGTGTGCTATAATCGTCATCATATCGGCGCGTTGTTCCCCTATGCGCGTCGCCGGCCGGCTGTTGTCATGATTGCCAACAACCCAGTTGGCTACTTTATGTTTGGTCCACATGACATTCATCCAATTGTCAGCAAGTAGTTGAGCCATCCTCGCCGACGCAGTGTTTCCTAAAAATACAAAGTTGAAATTCATGGGCAGTTGAGTACCGACGTGGGTGCCATTGTTGATATAGTCGCTTAAAATGTCGACAGTTGCATAAGCTTCTGCCACCATAGCGCTGTGGGTTAGAAAAAACTTTTGGTTAAAATCTAGCATTCATACACGCATTATTCGAAGAAGTCTCACCGTGTGTCGCCGCCATGTTGACGCTGGTACTCGTCTAGGAACTCTCGCCATTCATACAATATGGTGGGATTCTCCGGCTGGTCCTTTGTGTAAATGTGGTTGTAATACCTGTTACTATTTGTGTCGTTGGTCATTCCGCTAGGTGGCTCGTCCGGGTATGTGCCATTGTCTAAACGCTTTTCAAAAAAGTGTGGTACCGCGTCGATTCGAAAAGCGTCCACACCACGATCCAGCCAAAATTTCATGATCTCGATTAAATGTTGGTGCACCATTGGACTTCTGAGATTAAAATCCGGTTGCTTAGCTAGAAACCAGTGAAAATAGTACTGTTGGCGCTGCTCGTTCCAAGTCCATGCCGGTCCATTGAATTCCGAATTCTGTGCGAACATAATGCTCACTTTACTAAATGATTCGAGCAATATTTACAGCAATTTACTCACCCAATTGCTTGGTGGCATACGTTCACCCGTTTGTGGATCTATCTTACCATCGTCCCATATGTAGAAGTCATCGTAACCATCCTCACGTCTTATAGACTTTTGAAACCATTCGCACTCATCACTGGAATGATTTGGCACAAAATCTAGAATGATCTTCAAGCCTAACTCATGCGCCCTCGCCACCATGGCATCAAAGTCTTCCATCGTGCCGAAGAGTGGCTCAATTTTCGTGAAATTGGTGACATCGTAACCCATATCGGCCATCGGTGACTCGAAGATGGGCGACAGCCAAGTGGCGGTCACGCCTATTTCCTTGAGGAACGGCAGCCGTGACGTAATACCATTCAAATCGCCCACACCGTCACCATCACTATCCATAAACGAGCGTGGATAGATTTGATAGAGCGTAGCCGACTCCCACCAATCAACGTCACTGGCTGCAAAAGCGCCGCAAGCGCAGAGTAATAAAATTGGTACTATACGAAGTATACCGAAAGACATCGCAACGAAAACTGAGTCGACCATCAAGCACCCACGGCATGTTATATACCCAGAGGCAGTATTGCGAGCAATCAAGTGCCTCTACTTTATTAGCCGATTGTTTTTAAAGATATAGCTGTCTTAACCCTTATCGTCTATAACCATATCATCCACTTCTCACATATGTCCGGATCTAATCAAAGTAAAACTACTTCAAGCGCGAGTAAAACAACAAATAAAATCTTATCAATATTTAGGCACAAAAAACTGTGGAAATTTTGGGTACATATTTCACGTATTATGAATTAACATATTTGTGTTTGGAGCGCTCATGTCCGTAGGGTAGCTAACAACTTCTATAGTATTATCGAGTGCCAATTAAAGGCTGAATTTTTTCGAATGCTTCGAGAATGTTGTATTGGTCTAGACAATGTCTATATGCACTAAAAAAAAACAGCAATTTTCGAAGCTCCACAGTGGGCAGTTTAGAAATAATCGAGTGTGTGAATTATGTTTTCGAACTTCTCATTTCGGTTATGCAAAAATGCTCCACTTCCTTGCTGCATCCGGTTCTTTCGATTAGATGTATGCACACCGTAGCAAAAGTACTTTTTGCTTCTCTCTTTTATACAATTTTATTTTCTTGATATACAAACTAGCTCTAAGTTGCAGCTTTACTAGCCAAACGTTACTAGAGACACGTACGTTGCTCTTCTGGCTCCTTTTTCTCTAAAACATGCAAACATCTTCAAAGAGGTCGCTGGGTTCCCGACAGTCTTGCATGCATTTAAGTAAATTAAATTTCTTTATAATGCCTTCGAGCGCATTGTCTTTGCCGCTTCAGTTTGCTCCAAACTTTGTCGATTTTTATGTTTGCTAAAATGCAACGTCAATTTGTTTTCGTAGAGATTTCAGATTTTGCATTTGCAACTTGTTACTAGTTCGAGGCGCAAACTGTCACTATTTGCTCGACTGTTAATGCGCGCATATATACATACATGTGTATCTATATATATTAAGGACACTTATGTATTTACATAAATTTGTAAGAGAATATGTGCTGAGTTTCTGCTTCGCATTTGCATTAGCTTTATCGATCCACTGGGATTTTGTGGATAAGAGGCGGAAGGGTATGTGTGAGTACACACATATATTTCTGTAGATCTCATACAACGTTTTCTTCCTACTTTTGCTCAACTCGTTTTATTGTTATTTGCCTTGAACAGCCGCAGAACTTACAAAACTACTTGGAAATTGTTTGCAACACACTGTTTCACTTTGCACTTGTGCGACAGTTTAGATGTTGAAAGTAAAAGCATGTTATTGACATAAAGCAACTCATATTTCATTAGGAACTATTTGGTTAGATTTTGAACACTGTTTGCAGTTTCAAATTTCTATATCGCATACGTCACTCAATTTGCTTATCGCTGGATTTTCCAAAAGCAAGATACAGCATACAACTCAAAGGTAATTCGACTGCTCGCTACTCTCTGGTTAACGGTAAACTCTTAGTTGGTCTCTTAGTTTGTCAGGTAAATCAAGAAAACATACCTCAACTCGCAGATTAGATAATGATCACCGGAATTTAGTTCTCAAATCCAAATGCCGAACACAATCTAATTAGTTTCGTTGACATTGATCGATAAACAGTCTAATCTGCTCTATTAATCGCAAATAATTTATAGTCGGTGGTATTTTAGTTTCAATTAGTTTGTATAAGCACTCTAGATTATTTATTGTATTTAATAACAAGTGAGAAAGGTATAAGTTCGGGTGCAACCGAATATTTTATACTCTTGCAACTTACAAGAATCAAAGCCAGGGTATAAAACGTCAATCCGAGGATCGAAATCTAAGCAAGTTCATATATACATGTAGAGTATACTACATACAATAACTATAACTGATACACTGGCCGACAAATTCGGCATAAGATTGTTAGAAAAACGAAAGTACCTCACATAAAATAACCAATCATTTGGAGCAAAGTCGAAGATGTTCGAAAATTCTGGTAAGGGTTATAAGTGGCTGGGTCAAGTTTTCGCTCAAATTTTTCCATTTTAGGCACAAATATAAACTGTCATGATTAAAACACGCTCTGCCAATTTCACTCAGATAACTCAAATATTGGCTGATATATCTAGAATAAAGTCACCTGGAAGTTCTAAAATCTTTGTATGGGATTTATGGTGTATTTGGGGTCTCAGGGAAGTATTGGCCCGATTTGATCAATTTTTGGCATAGAGACATACCATTCTCAGATAATGATTGTCCCTGAATTCCAATTACATACCTCATACATTGACCGATATTTTCGGTCAGAAGTCAACTATTGATACTGAGGTCCACATATTCGGTATCTAAAGTCTTGAATAGTTTTGATTGGATTGGATAATTTTTTATCAAAAACTGCCATACTTTCAGGGAATTATTATTGCAAAATTTTATTGCGTTATATTAATTATTAATTACTGCTTGATTTGAACACTGGAAAGAGAAATTTAAAATTTGCTATGTGCGAAGTAGGCGTGGTTGTTGGCCGTTTTCATCTATTTTCACAATAAGTCATAAGCATTTAAGAAGAACGCCACGTACTAAATTTAGTCGAAATCGGTGGGTCGGGTCTCGAGATACGCGATTTCACCAAAAAGTGGGTGGTGCCATGCTTATCGTCCAATTTTCACACCGGCTCCCAAAAAGCCTTTACCTATCATCTCCTAGGTAAAAGTTAATGTCTCCGGCGTACTTAGTCATTTATGTATCGCCCTTTAAGTAGTTTTTAATATTCCCGTTAAATGGGAAATGAGCGCGGTTATCTTCCGATTTCATCCATTTTCACACTGTCTGTTCGTATAAGAGTTGCACTCAGCAAATTTGATCGTTGTAGCTTCAGTGGTTTAAGAGATTAAACCTATTAAAGGGCGGGGCCACGCCCACTTTTTCAAAAAATTTTCCCACAAGTGCCTCTTGTCACAGCGATCCTCTTTACTAAACTATAGCTTTATATCTTAATTTAATGCTTAGTTATGGCACTTTATAGGTTTTCGGTTAATGACTTTTTGTGGGCGTGGCAGTGGTTCGATTACGCCCATCCAAAAACACGAATTTTTTTGCACCAAAGAACCTGCATACCAAGTTTTATCAAGATATCCCAACTTTTACCCAAATTGCAACTTACACGGACGGACGGACAGATAGTCGACCGGATTTCAACTTTTCTCGTCCTCCTGATCATTTATGTCTATATAACCCTATACCTTGAAAAAACAAGACTGTTCTCTCCACTATAGTAATGAGTGACTTCGAGTGCTTACGCAGCTACAGCTTCACTAATTTTGTGGTTTTCAAGCGTTTTTTTTCAGCACGCGCAAATTAATCTCGCCAAACTTTCTGCCACTCCAGGCGCCACAATCTTTTTGTGTTGTAATATTTATCTAACGGTAAAGTTAAATTAGACGCCAATGGCGTGAATATAAGCGGGGGTGTTTTACATAGTTTCTCTCCTTCTCTTCTCATTCAGTTTCAGTTTTCTCACGACATCCCTTTCTACTTCGCCTTAGCTTTATTCGCATCGTGATAGCGAAACTAATCAACGCCACATTAACGGTACATTAATTCACGCAGCAGCAAGCAGGCAAGCCAGAAAAGAACTTCTTAACGCGGTGCGCCCCCGCAGCACACTACCACATCCTTTCGGCCTCCACTTGGACTTTTGCAATTACGCAGATTATGTGCGTTTATCTTTTTAACTCGATCGCATGATGGGTCATTAAATAAATAACTGTACAACCGAGCTCATCAACGCTCGTCGGCCCTGTCGCGGCTGCTTCAACACAGGCTTTGCGCCTTATTTTATTTTCGCATTTTTTTTTTTTGAATGATTGCTCTTACTCTCGCTTCACTTTCGCTTTCACGACGCTACTGCGCTTCTGTGTGGGTGGCATACTAATCTTCTCGCGTTATTATTAGGTTATTTGCCTTTTGGCGCGCCTGCTCCGAACTTTATGACAGGATATCCATCATTTAAATGATCTTAGCACTTTCTGTCTTTCAAAGGCTTTTCAACGGCTTAAGCGCTGCCCGCATACATTACGCTTTCTGAGTGCGTCCGCATCCGCTAAAACTTGTTTATTATCGTAGGCGTTTTGCCGGATTAGTGCAAGAAATTTCACGTATCGTTAAGTATTGGATATTCAAAAGAAATCATCACAAGCTCAAATAAATATATGTACATGTATATATATAACATAATTTTTGATGCTAACCAGACTCAACTCAGATAATACACCGTCATACTCATTTTTTTACGCTCTCAGACTTTCTTTTGTATTCGGAGCAACTTCAAACGCGCAGTTTGCTCAGTTGTGTGCTTTAACTGTGTCTTATAAGGCTGAATATTAATGAAATAAATGATCTTAATCAAAAATCGACTAATTTTAAGCATTTGACACTCTCTTTTAAAAGAAAATATGCCCTTTCGGAGTATCATTATTTTCCGATGATATAAAATAGCGTTATCTTTCTAGGGTTAAGTATATAAAGGCCCATTAACATGTAACTTTCTTTGCATTGCTTGACAATTCATAATTCAACAATGATGCGAAGCACGCAAAGGGTATGTCCGGCTGAATGCTTAGCTTTCCATGCTTCTCTCTAATAAAATGGCAGCTGCTATTTGAAAAGATGTCAAGTTGTCTAACACGTTGCCTCCTCGATCTGAAGGAACTCAAACAAAAGCATACATCAAACTTTTTTCTCAAAGCATATATCAGAAGCAAAGCGAAGCAAAAGTTGCATCAGAAGCAGCCATAAATGTGCATACATTTTGCTGAATTATGAAAAATGTTGAGCTGAAAGAAAAGTTTTTGAAATGGACCCCACTGAGGTGTCTAATAGCGATATAAGAATTAATTTTTATATGAATTAGAGCGTTCCCTTAAGTTCTCTTCTTCTTCTTAATTGGCGTAGACACCGCTTACGCTATTATAGCCGAGTTCCCTTAAGTTCTCACTTAAGTAATTACATAGAGAGTACATTGAAACTCAAACATTGCAGAATAAAGTATTGGACGAATAAAATATTTTACTGTTGGGATAATAGGTTGGAAATATGTCAAATATATGAAATGTGCTCAAGAACTTTTTTTCTTAGTTTACCTACTAAACATATGCGCTGCTTGGTGCTCTTTACTAAGCAAATATCTATGAGCTTACGCCCTCTCTTCATATTTGGTTTGACCAACAGGAAGATGCTTCAGTTAGTGAATGACGCAAAACCGTAGACCGAATCAGCTGATACGTTCTAACTTATGAGAGCGCAGCGTAAATGAACACTCGTCACCACTTCTACCTTCCACTTCTAACATCTGTGGACGTTGATATTCGCGAAATTTTGGTTTTATCCGTCGAAACTAGTCAGCTGATTGCTTTCTTACAACACAATCAGTCTCCTTATGTTGTAGTTATTAAAAAATGAACTTGAATATATTTGAAATATTCTTTAACTAACTCAGAATCACAGCCAAATACTGTGGTTACAATTGAGCAATGCCAACGAGAACATTTGATTTCTACGTTGTCCCCACGGGCATAACTTTTAACACATTTTTTTTGATAAGAACGGTAATAAAGGAAATATTCGGAGCACCGGTCACTAACTGAAGCAAAACATGAACAAGCGAAAAGCGCAAGAAAGTGCGCTGACGTAGTGAGAATGAGGCAGTAAAGTATGCCTGCAATCAATAGTTGACTAAGTAGATTGATGCGCATGGAAATGTTTATTATTTATGAAATTGTAAAATATCATACCTATTATTACTGTTTTAAGTTAACATATTTTTACATTAAAGCCTAATTTTCACTCAAACTGAAGTGTAACTGTTATTAAAGCAAAAAATATCATGTGAAAACTTGAGGCTTATATCTGCTATTTCGACTTGTGCCAGCAGACCGACTATTTTCGATCGTAGATTCGCATTTTTACATGGTAAACAAGTTCTACTTTCATACATTAAAATATTATAGTGTTAGTTTGGATTTCCTCCCTTTCGTTTAGACGGTTTGCGTTCATATGCTGTTGCCTAGCTTTTAGATATTAGTATTTTCTTTACTCATTTGCGCCACTGACAAAGTGTTTCATTTCTTAATAAGCTCCAGCAAATTGCGCTCATTTTGACAAAAATTTCCCTCCAATGCTATTATTGTTATCGTCATATCTCATTTACGCTTATTACATGCTTTTTTGGTTGAAAACACGCATTTTGGCAGTGGGACAGATCATTTTTTACGGAATAAAATAATTTCAAATGACAAATTGTTTGTAGACATATAAATTGTGCATTATTTATTTGGGCATAACACAAATAGGTTTAGTTGACGGTTCAGGTCATACAAATGTATGTTATGAGCTATCAACATAATTTGTGCTATCAACTTAGGTGACACGCTCTCGAGAAAGCGAATTGTTTTTGTGTGTTTGCTTGTTGGCTCTAAGCATAGAAAGTTGGAGCAAACGACGGGTGTCAGAAAAGATTTCAATAAGATTAGAGAGCGTAAAGCTTGGAAGTAATTTTATATTATTTTATTCCATTTTTGGAAGTCTTGAAATGATTTCTCTGAATTGTATTTTAGCGAGATTATAAAATTGAAATAAAGTCAAGGAAATTTTTATCTGAAATGTTTAACAATTTGTTGCTCAAACTCTCATATATGATAAAAACTCTAAAAAATTTAAAACTTCCACCACAAAAAGTAAACACAACTTAAATAAAAATAATAAATAAAACTAGAACAAACATGACTAAAAAGAAAAAAGGATGTGCCATAAGAAATTACTCCAACTTGCAAAGTTTAATAAGTGAAAATGTATTAAAACAACAAAATATATACAAAATAGCTCTTTCTTCGCATGAAAAGCTTGAAAGGCTTCAGTGAAGCTGCCAAACAGCAAGTAGAAATTAAAGCAAGAAATAATAAAAAAATTTAATACGAACTACTTCCAACTGAACTAACTTAATTAAAGCCCTAATAAATGCGAACAGACAAAGCGCACTCAATTAAACGAAGAAGGCGTAATTTCCGAACGCTCAATACACATACATATCCACTAACATAAACACGATACACCAGCAGCAACAACAACTACAAGTCCAGTACGAGATAATGATGTGCGAGGAAATTGAACGCGCCGCACATACGCAATACCAAATCAAATTGTGTTGAACATACCAATAAAGGCATACCGTTAGCATATTTCAATTAACTTTGGTTTACGTGCCGAAAGCCTCAAAGTAGGCAACACAATTCGGCCACAAAACAAAGACAAACAAAATCACTGCACGCGCTCACAATGAAAATGACACCAAAATGCGAACCAATGCTGTGGCGAGTTTTAGTTTATCTCTTTGTTGCTGTCGTTGCCTTGCTGCCCGGCAGTTGTCGGCACTCGCCGCTGGCTGCCGCAACAATAGCGCAATTGAACGCTGACCGTGAGCTGGACATTGGTGAGACAGTGGCAGCAGCTGGCGAAGATCTTGCCGAGTTAATGAGCTATGCAAGTGAAAATGATGAAAGCGCGACCAACGAACAAGTCGTCGGTGATATTAGCGAACAGTGGGGTGCAGCGGCGGACGCGGCCACCGAAGCCGAGTCCGAATTTCGTTGGCAGCAGATAAAAACTAGGAAAACGGAGAACTTCAATGGACAACTGAAGCAGCCGTTGGCTGTTGTGAGTAGCAGAATTGCTGAAGAGCAAATTAAGCCAGCAAATGTGAATAGACACAGCGAAAGTGGGGATTTGAAGCAACCGAATAGGCCCTTGTTAATCGGAAAAGTAGTGCACAGCTCATCAACGCTGCCGGTTGTCACCGCACATCACCATAAACAGCAGAGAGCAGGGCATCATTTGCGGCAACCACAAGAGGATTTGCCGCCCAGTCGCTGGGAGCATAAGTCGCCAGCAGGAGGAGCGCAGGCTCATCAGCAGCAGCACAAACACAAGCGGCATGGCAGTAATGCAAGGCATGTGAGGCTGCAACATTGGAAATACAAACACAAAGCGAAGCATCACAAACGCATGAAATATGCGAGAAACAATGTGCAAGCTCCAAGTGATGGACGGCACTGGCAGCACAAGCACCAGCGGCAGGAGAGCCAATCGAAGCATAAGCACAGCGCAGTGTCAGGTGTGGCCAAACAATTGCACACTGATGTGGAGGCAAACAACAGGGCAGGTGATGAGTTGGAATTACCTTCTTTGCCGTTTGCTGAGACACACGTTTGGCATTATCAGAACGACGACGCCAATAATGAAGACAACTCATTGTGGCACACTGCTGTTGCAGGCAGTGGAGAACAGCGAAGGCTTACGCATACGTGGGAATTGAGTGATGACATGAGCTTACCAGCATTGTTGCCTGAAAGTACGCTTCTCAGAAATTACACCTATCTAGTTACGTCCAAACCAGCTATGCTACAACAACCAACACCAAGCCGCCAACATCCTTCTGGCCAAAGCGCGCTGCATACAAAACTAACACAACATAAACTTCCACTTCCGGCAACCGAGACAACAACTAAACAGCGCAACGCCGCCTCTCATATAAGGCTACCGCAGCTGCCCACACCAGCCACATACAAGCACGAGTCCGTCTTCACAGACCACAATAAGTGGCAAAGCTATGCAGCAGATGCGGAGCTGCACGCTGCGCCACGTTCGGGACGCCATCGCGGTCGCTACACTGCATTGCCAACGCTTGCTCAGCTGCCATACAACGGCCGCAACGTTGGTGGTGGCAAGGTATTTCGTTCGCTACCCGATTCGGAGGATTTCAATTACGATCAACACGTGCAGCGCATGTTGGCAATACAACCGCAACGGCACTGGCCCGTGAAGCGCGAGGCTATCGTCGAGGGAGACGTCATACTCGGCGGCCTAATGATGGTGCACTCACGTGAGGATACCGTTATGTGCGGCCCAATAATGCCACAAGGCGGCATTCAGGCGCTCGAAGCAATGCTCTACACCATCGATCGCATCAATGAGGCGAGTCTGCTGCCGAACATTACGCTCGGCGCGCACATACTAGACGACTGCGACAAAGACTCGTACGGTTTAGAGATGGCGGTGGATTTCATAAAGGGTAAGTTGTGGCATATTTCAGCAGCTTGTGGATATGGTTTCTTTTGTGTACAGTGACTCTGAAAATGTGTTTAAAAACTATTAGAATTTAAGTCTGGCCGCTGAGCTTGTTTTCTAAACGAAAGAGTGGATGGTATTCAAGCAAAATAAAAATGACAGTTGGATGAAACTGAAGGTGGAACTACATTTTGCTCAATTTTGAGCTGTATAAAAACAGATCTTTGAAAAAATATATGTATATTGCGCACCAGGTTACTTACATGCGAGTACATTTCCTTAGAATTTCACTAAATTTTGCACCACAAGATAACTTTTCACCCTTCGGATTGCTTATTTGCACCATGAGCATTATTGAAAACACCCCAGAAGACGGCTTGGAGCTTACCATGCATACCATACATTCCCTAGAGAGCAGCTCATATATCATTTCTCATGAAACGTTGCATCATATTTTGCTCTTCTCCTTCGAAATCATAACCTTGTTCTCCAAGAGATATTATGGAGATTAGCAAGACACGAGAAACGGCCCTGAAATATTCATGCATGAAATGCGATAACAACAATCTAATTTGAATGGTGACTACAGCATCGATATTGTTGACTACTCCAACGACAGTGTCAAACCTGCTATGAAGGGCCACAGCATGGCTGCGCATGGCTTGCATATTCGATTTACACTCGCTTTCATGGTTCTATTGACCACGAAATAGAGCACGCGCAAATATTTACAAAAAAGACGCAACGAATATTTGCGTAAATAATATGTCCTCATGCTTATGCTTATGACTATGTCAATATGTATGCATAAATGCCTTATGGCTCATTTTAATATGCCAACCAACAACACAGAGCCAGACAGCACAGACTTCATTGTGCAAATTCCAAACGCACACACGCAGAAAATACCAGCAATTGGCAGTGAATTTATGTATCCGTTGGCATTTGTTGTGATTTGGCTAATTTCATTATTGGCCCAACTAACGCATGGCGACAAGCCAACACAGTCCGTCATCACACGCCACCTTCGCAGTGGCTTTCAGCGCCATCACTCGTGAGGTGGGTGACAATTTGTCGATGTGTGTGTGTGTGTAAGGGATCCAGCCGTCGCCTTAGTTATCCTGCCAAAGCAGCTGTGATGCGAAAAATTGCCATTATTGGCACTTTAGAAACATGGAATTGGCACATAGACCACTTGGCACTTGTCTGCTGCTTTACATCGCAGACAAGCAATGTATGTGCGTAGGCGTGTGTTATCAAAAGCTTTTTCCACGCTTATAAATATGTGCTCAACACACGGGTGTGAGTCTGCATGTGTGCGTTTATTGGGCATAAAATTCATTTTCGATATTTACACGAGCATGAGCGCGCACTCTGGAGTATTTATGTAATAAGCATTCAGTGGGGATTACTTGTAATCATATTTGATCGCATATGCAAGCGCGAACCCAGCAGGAAATTAGTTGCGTATTCGTGGTCAATTAAATGTTAAGCGAACAGCCGTTGCTTTCAAAAAGAACCGAAACTTGATTAATTTTCCGAAAGAGACGAAATCTGTGTTCTTTTTTTTTTGTTGTTTGGTGCCAATTAGAGATTCCAAGTGCAGCCAAGTCCTTCTCCATCTGGTTTTTCCAACGAAGTAGAGATCTTCCTTTTTCTCTGCTTCTCCTGGTGGGTACTGCGTCGAATACTCTCAGAGCTCAGGTTTTTATCCATTCGGGCGACGTGACCTAGCCAGCGTAGCCGATACCATAAATTTTCCGCAGAACCTTTCTCTTCAAAACTTGTAACACCGATTCAGCACATGTTGTCATCGTCCATGCATCTGCACCATATGGCAGGACGGGGATGATAAGTGACTTGTTCGTCGAGAGAGGACTTTACTTCTCAATTGCCTACCCAGTCCACAGTAGCACCTTTTGACAAGAGTTATTCTGCGTTAGATTTCGAGTCTGACGTTGTTGTTGATTTTAATGCAGGTTCGAAGATAGACGAAATTATCTACGACTTCGAAGTTATGACAGTCAAAAGCGACATGGAAGCCAGGTCGCGAGTGCGACGACTCTTCGTTTGATGACAGGAGATATTTCGTCTTTCCCTCGTTCACTAAGGCTTTGCTAACTAAAAAGTCAAGTTAAGCCAGTTAAAATTGTAATGTGTAAAATTTCCCACCGGCAACTAAATTTGTGCACACACACAAGCGAATAAACATCAAGCAACTCCCGAATGCTTTGCGGTCTTGCGTCAAACAGAGCCGTCACTGCCCGCCTGAATGTGCGCAGATAAAATGGCAAACACATTATTCATTGCGGCATCTTTCCGTTGCTGTGCCTCTATCCGCCTAGTGTTGTCCCCGACGGCGTGCTCTGCTTTTAGGCACACGCATCACCAATTCCTGGCATATGTGTGTATTGGCGTGTGTTGGCTGTGGGTGTAACGAGCTTTTGCGTTTACAATTGGGCTGCGGCTAAGCGCGCCACACACGGCACATGTTTGCGAACCTTGTGGCGTGGCTATGTATAGTTAATTTCCTTTTTATTGGCAACTGGGAATACAACGCTGACTGGCTTAGCGAGCGCTCGTTTTTGTTTCTTCAGCTTTGTTGCAACTAATTTCAGTTAATATGACCTGTGGCATGTGGCTTGCTGTTGGGCAGAGGTTAGTGTTTGGGAGCGCAGCGCGAACTTTGTTCAATAAGTGCGTTGTTGTTTTTATTTATTTATATATTTACTTTTCAATTGACTTACCAAGTTTTCCCATTAGCTTTTGACTCTGCTGCTGCTTACTTGTTTACCTAAGCGATATTTTACTTTTTTATTACTTTATATATTCTTTTAATTTTTTATTTTTTTATATTTTTTTTATTTTTCCTTTTTTTTAATAATTTTAGTTTTTTGCTCTTATTTGTTGTTTGTACTTTCCATGAATACACAAGCACAGCAAGTTTTCTATTCATTTATTCATTTTGCGCACCTTTTCCATTTTATCGCTGCTCTTTATATTGCCTAGTTTATGCGCACTACTCTGCTCCGGCTGCTCCCCATTACCGCTTAATGTGAAATTAAGTTCGCTTAATGACTTGTGCGAAATCTCTGCGCAGCAATGCTAGACAAACAAAAAGGCAGATCAAATCAAGATAACATGAAAGAGGCAATCTAGATAAAAAACGAATTAGCTGGCGAAAAAGTAGCTCAAATAAAAGTAAAACACACACGCGGTTGTGCACTCGTGGCTGGCACGAATTCTCCAGCGGCAACGAGGCAATTTTCTGTTGCTTTCATTTCTGTTGATTTCGGACGCATGCATTTTAATGTGACCTTTTCGACGCCAAAGTTGCTGAATGTCAAATCTGCTCATTTGAATATCTTGAAACGCATTGTTGTTATTTCAATTAATTTATGCAATCTCTGCAAAATGCAATTAATACAATTTTGTTGTGTCTGTGTGTGTGTAGTCAAAGCCTCGACTGTCTTCCGTTTGCCTTATTGATCAAAATCCACTTGACGTTTGCTGGCAATTTGAATGTTAGAAATCAGATATACAAAGTACTATTGAAAGTGGCTGGAAGCAATTATGCAACATACAACGGACCTTAGTTATTTATTATTTTAATATGCATTCGAGTGCGCTTGAGCGTTAATTGCAGTTAAATCGAATTGCTTCCTCACATATATTCGCACATTAAATAATTATTAAAGCGAATGCTGCTAGCAATATGTGGAAATGTATTGTTATTTGCAGTTTCAATTATCTTTCCTGAATTTATATATAGGGTACTTTTTTAGAGTTGTAGAAGTCACATTGAAAAAAATATGGCAATATGCTATATTTAAGCTTTCTTTTTTGGCAAAACTTATAGATTTCAGTGTTTAAGCGGAATTTTGAGCACAATTTCACCGGCTGAAAGCCATGCTGCGAATCAAATTTTGTTAGTTTGCTTGTTTATCAGCAGGAAGCCTCTTCTAATGGAGTCCAATCGCGTGACCTAGATGCTTAATGGACAGATCCATTTTCGAATATGATTCGGTCATCGCGCAGCTGGAACCATACAGCAGTTCGACGTTTGATGGTGATGTAGGAAATTAGGAAGAGGAATCTTTAACCTGGCGAATTGAGTATGGTTCCATATTTAATTTTAAAACAGTATACAGCAATCAAATATACAAATTCCAAGCCACACCGTACAGAAAATATTGATGTACAAAAATCGTTGGAATTGGTTGGCTTTTGAAATATTTTAGAGGGGTTTGTAGAACTTGGTGCGGCGCCAGGCTTTGTGAAAAGAAATACTCAGCAAAAATATCATTCAAATACAACACATACAAGGGTTGTTTAGGAGAGAGGATGCATATAGCGCAGTTTTTCAATAAGGACGCTACAAAAGTATACCGATAAGGACAGCAAACGCCATATTTTTTCTGCTTTTTTGACATTTCCCTTCAATAAGGTTTGCCATTTCATCAGAGAAAGATATGCGATCCAACAACGAGTCGAAATTATTAAATTTACTAGTGGCCTCAACTTTAAAATGCTACGTCCAATTTATGGTCGTCATAATCGACCTATCAGATCAACAATTGGGCGTCTAGTGGAAAAATTTGAATCCACAGGCACTGTACAAAATATTCCCATGCCAGTGAGACATAGAAATTTGCGTAGTATCCAGAATATTTTGCCGCTAGCAGATCAATTGAAGAAGACCCAAATGAGCCTCTCACATGTCGTTCTCAAGTGTTGGGCATCTCTGTGACGTAGTTTTGGCGAATTTTGCGAAAAGATCTTGGCCAACATCCCTACAAGATCAAATTGACGCCAGAACTGAAGCCGCTTGACCACCAGAAACGTCCTATGTTTGTGATTTGGGCTGAGCAACAACTTAAAAGCGATCCGGATTTTCATCAAAAAATCATCTTCAGCGATTAGGCTCATTTCTGGCTGAATGGCTTCGTCGATAAGCAAAATATTCGTTATTCGTCAGGCGGCAATCCACACGAACTCCATAAGTCACCATAGCATCATTGCATCCCAAAAAAATTACGGTTTGTTGCGGTTTATGCGCCGGCATCATCATTGGGACGTTCTTCTTCCGTGATGATCTAGACCACCACGTTACTGCGAATGGGAATCGCTACCGCTCAATGATAACTTAATATTTTGGGGCCAAATTGGATGATATGGCCTTGGACAATATATGGTTTCAACCGGACGGCGCCACAAGCCACACAGCGAATGTCACAATCGATTTATTGAAAAACAATTATGGTGAACGTGTTATCTCAAGAAATGGTCTACTCAACTGGTCACCTCCGTCCTGCGATTTGCCGACGTTAGACTATTTTCTGTGGGGCTGCGTCTAGTCTATGGTCTATTCCAACATGCCAGTGACGATTGATGAACTTCGCTTGAATATCGAACGTGAAATCGGTCGATTTATTCTTGAAGTCCGTCAAAAATTAGGTTCAGCACCTAGACTTTTGTAAGCGTGCCCGTGGTGGTCATGCAAAGAAAATCGAGTTCCATACATAATGGCATCAAATATACTTTCGCAATGAAGAATTTCATTGATATCCCAAACCCTTGTTTTATTAAAAAAAAAAAATATAGCGCTCTTATTCAAAAACCAGTTACTACGCCTCCGAAAAGATCCTTTAAGTATATAATATATATATATTTACTGTTCTATATTTAAATCAAGTATGTTGAAGATAACACACAATTAATACCAATGTTGTTCTGAACTTTAGAAATATAGAAATATTCCTTTTTCGGGTGTGGAAAGTTCGTAGAATATGGATAATGACATGTTGGAAAGAACATTTTAAAAACGCTGTAAATAGAATTTAAAATAAAAACAAATCGTTGAAACTGACAACACGTTTTCACGCTTAAAAGCCGAGAGCCACACAAATTTATAACCATTTATTCATTAGAATTCAAAAATTTAATGGAATTCCTATTTCGACGCAGCCACACTTTTATGCTTTATAAATGTATATGTACATATTTCTAATGAATTTCAACAATGACTCGCAGCTGAGGGAGGAGTGAGCAAAAGAAAGCTGTATATAATGAAAACTGGTATGCCACTCACAAACATTACATACACAACAAACAAACTCTGCCTTTATGAGTAGCATGAAATGGTCAAGAAATTCTTAGCACAGAAAGCTAACTATGAAGCACATTTAGTTTTATTATAGCACGGCAGTATTGATGCTTTTCTTTGCGTAAACAAATACAAGTGAAATGCCTTTGCAGCTATGCCTGACATTTTACTGCTGGCATTTAGTTAAAATCTGCAATGTTTTTACTTGAAATAAACAGAATTTTTGCAAAATACTTCACGGCGTATGCAAGGCATTCACTTTGAATTTACTTTGAAGGTTACTGTAATGGCATTTAATGGCATAAATATGAACTTAACAGTTTTTGAAGCACAAGCAGCTAAGAAATGTGGACAGACATGGCGTATGAGTAACCAGTCGGCAGTCAAATGCCTGTAGCGGGCAGTTAAATGTCATTTAGTGTGCAAAAAAATCTCTAACAGTAAAACACATTTTTATGCACATGCACACGCATCTGTAGCCATATGCTGACACTATCACTATCGTGGGCCGCCTGGCTTGCGGTATGCCAAATTGAATTTCAAGCGTCTGGGAGCAGCTTTAATTGCATTTGTGGTTACACGCAAGCAATTTATGTGCACCAGCTACATATAAACACTTTTCGGGTATACACTTAATGGAAAAATAGGCACTTTAGCCATATGAATGGGAGAAAAAACGAAATGGCAAAATATTGTACAAAAAGTCTACACGAGTTCAGCACTGTTGTAAACATATATATACAATAACATATACATATATATGTATAAATACATATTTGCTTAAGATTTTGCTTGTTTCTTTCAACACATGCTTTTGATTTACAAATACTTAGCGCATAACTACAAAGTGATTCATAAAATATTTTATTAAAAAAAAATAAAAAAAATGTTAAGCCATAATTTATTTTCTTTAATAATTTCTGCATATTAGGAACTACGCTTTAAATTTATAATACTCACAATTTATTTTCATTTCGCTTGACTTATTCCAGGTTCCATTAGCAATATTGACGATGCCGAGTACCACTGCAACAAGACGCAGGTGCGGAAGGTAATTTCCGGCGTAGTTGGCGCTGCCTCTTCCGTAACATCCATACAAGTGGCGAACTTGCTTCGCCTGTTTCGTATACCACAGGTAAGCGGCAGCAAAAAAAAAAAAAACAAGACAAAAAATGCTTCATGAAAGAAGTGAAAGGAAAGATTGAAGATTAAATGCTTGCTTTAATATTAAACAAATCAATACAATTTTATACGCAGAAAGCGGTTATGCTTAAAGTTTAGAATTCAATTTAATGTGCTGTTATTATACTATGAACAACTATACGCATATAAGTTGATCTCAATACTTCCAATCTTCTTAACTTTACTAGGCCAAATATATGCCAAATATATAATGAATAACGAGTACTTGCCACTATAAAACGAAAATCAAAAAAACTTATTTAATATAACAGCGCATAAAACATAGTTTTACGATTTATTATCATCGCCTCTGCAGCTTAAATTCAAACACCTTCATGCCAACCACACTAAATGCAGCGCTTTTAAGGCTATGAAAGTATCCAATATGCTTGGTAAATGCTTGCCGTGAAAATACAATTTCATTGCGCTCGGAATCACACTTTCACACCAATCAACAGCGCGCACTTCAATGCTTTTATTGCCAGTGAGTATGCATGGGTCACTCATACGCCATGTCACCATGTCACCATGCCGTAAAATATCCACTCAAAGCCAAGTTATAGCTGCTATCTCGCATACTGCATGCCATGCGCCAGCGTCAGCATAAATGGAAAATAATAAAACTTCGAGCTTATCGTTCACACTCTGCGCTGCGCACTGCCAAATAATAAAAATGCATGTTGGTGGCATAAAGCGCAAACATATGAGCTTGTAGTTTACCAGTTTGTTAATGCCTTGGGCAAAAGTTAACTATGGTTAACCTTGCAATACTTGGAGTTCACCGCCGGTTGCAAGTTAGCAGCGTGTGATTGGAGAACTTTCCTTTTTTACTGTTTATTTCTCTAACGGCACGCGTATCGATAAAGTAAGCACTGTTTCAAGCGTAGCGAAAGATCTTCAGAAATGCAGCAACATTGTATTGTTGTTCAACAATGACTTACAAGCTATTTGCAAGCAAGTTTCGAGCATTGCTTGCTGTCTACTGCCAGTCATGCTTTGCTTTTGGCTTCTTCCTTCCACTTTTCTCATCAATTTAATTACTATCACAAATTTTGAGATGTGTGTGCGTAGAAAACTTTAAATTTACATTAGCTTTTACGAGTTCAGTGTTTATTTCGATTTATTCAAACCATAGCCATGTTTCGGCGTACAGGGCGTATACGTAATACGATTTTCTTGGAGCCACAGGTAGGTAGGTTTCAGTGATGATAATATTTTTCGCAATTTGAATTGTGATAAAAGAAAAAAGTTTAGTTTCACCAACGATATACAAAAATTAAAAATAAAAATAAATTAAAAAAAAAGATATTATAATGTAGTATATATTTTTTTTTAGATATTTCTTTTTTTTAAGCAAGCTATTTTTTTGCTGTAGCAGAATAAAGTAATAGTTAAACTGTTATAATTTATCATCCTAACAACCACTTTTGCGTACAAATGTTAACTAATGGTCGAATCTTGTAGCCTTAGGTCAGGCGCGTTGCCACCAAATGCCTCACATGTTACTCTTTTTAGCGACATGCTGCTTTCCCAGTCAGCATTTATATGCCGTTATCACAACGCGTGCGTGCCTTTTGCCCCATTTTATTAACTTGAAAGCATTTACTTGTTTGATGCACGCGGCACAATGCTCGCTGCATAAGAAATGTGCGCGATAAAATTTAAAGTTAATAGCAGCGATAAAAAAACAGCATTTACTTGCATATTTACTGCATGAACGGCATATTTGCCACACAAGTTTCACCTTTGAGTTGTTTACTTTTCGCTTGCAAACTATAAAGTTTGTAAAGGAAGCAAATATGAGCAAGCGCGAAGTGGCCACAAACCTTCTTTGGGAGTGACAATGAAAAATTCAGTTCAGACAGCGCATATTCTTCTTCTCACATAAAAGGCGAGAAATCATTATTCCTGCGACAGCGCGCTCATTGTCGCAACGATATAGCCATTAAGTGCGCCCACTTCATTAGCGGTCATCATGAAAGGCTTCCGGATCATCCCTCTGTTATTATAGTTTGTGTGTTTGTATGTGTGTTTGCTATGAACGTTTTCAATATATATATTTAAGCATTAAATGCCTTGCATTTCAATAATAAACTTTAATTATGACTCAATTGAAAGCCTTGCGGCGCGCGCGAATGACAGCGTAATTGAAAAAAGCAAAAGTTTTGACATAAAATCAATGAATGCGCAGCGCATTAAAGGCACACAAACAAAGGCGAAAGTTATGCATAAAAAAAGCTAATAACCTAATAAATAAACTGAGTCAACATTTACACAGCGCGAGTTAACATTGAGTGGTCTTATATACACAATTCATATTCATAAAATTTTGCGATGAATGCGCCAAGTCGGTAGGGTGGTACTAGTGGGTCAGAGGAATATAAATATCAATTATTTCCAGACAGCGCATTTCAAATCTTTATTAATAAAAGACTGCAAAGTGGCACAAGAAATAAAAGTTTTTGCCTAAAAGTATGCTCCAAGCATATAACAATTTCATAGCAGCGGACGTAGGACTGCGAATTTTCCACAAAATAGTCAATTTCGGTAAAAAGACACCAGCAAATTCTTAAATGATTAACACTGTACGTTGATTTGTTCGTATTTAAGTCTTGCCTGCCATTCTTGATCAAATTCCAGATATTTATTTCGTACAACCAAACACATTAATATTCTTATTTCATTCTCATTTCCCAATTTTTCCAGGTTTCTTTCTTCTCGACCAGTCCGGAATTGAGCAACAAGCAGCGCTTCGAATATTTCTCGCGCACGATACCCTCCGATCACTACCAGGTCAAGGCGATGGTGGAGATCGTCAAACGCATGGGCTGGAGTTACGTCTCAATCATATACGAAGAGAGCAACTATGGCATAAAAGTAAGTAAAAAATTAATACTCGTCACAAAAATACAAAATTTGCGTTTGTAAAAATGCAGTTGGCAATGTCAAAAGTTTTAATTAAGGCTTGCCACTTGCCGCGTGTCAAGTCACAAACCGTTTTAGATTGCTACTAATTTCCGCATAGAATTTGCGAATGCTTTTTAGCTTTAAGACTGGGTTATTAGAACTTCACTAAATTGCATTTTCAGAGTTTTGGTGCACGCTCTCTCAAGCCAGCTAGTCGCTCATAAGAGCTGGCTGGTTGCCAATATTTAATTGCGTCGCCTCCGGGCTGTGCTATTGTTAAAATTCCGCAATTTTGAATGCCTTGCGAAATTCTGAAAAGATTTCAAACACCATTGTATTAATTAATTACATAACATTTCCGCTTAACACTTAAGATTTCGAGCAAGCTCTTCTGCACACCATTCAAGTGCCGCTCGCAGAGTCAATAGAATATAATGGCTTTCTAGCTGAGTGTGTTGACGTTACGGCAATAGCTCTTTGCGCTTGCTTTCACCACCACTCTCTTACTTCTTCTCTCATTCTACTTTCAAAACAAACAGTTTAAATGGCTCTCAAGCAGGCGACAAATTATAATGGGTATTTCGCCACGCTGCAAGCACCTCCCACCGTATTTTGCATAAGTCCGCTTAATGAGATGGGCTAAAAGTGGCAAAATGATTAATTGCAGAAGCAAGCACATGACATGCAACAAGCAGTTGCTCAATGCGAGTGCATCTTAGAAAATATTTCCTCAGTGGTACTTGATTTCTGATTGAAAAGCAATGTCTTTAAATGTTTCCTTTTAATTTAAGCGCTCTTCTCTTATACTTTTTCCTTTCTATACATTCTACGCAGGCCTTTGAGGAGCTGGAAGAGCTGCTGGCACGTCACAACATCTGCATCGCTGTCAAGGAGAAGCTCGTCAAGGACTCCGGCGTCGCCGAGGAGATCGCCTACGATAATATTGTGCAGAAGTTGCTGACAAAGCCACGTGCCAGAGGTAAGTAGAGCGCAGCCCTAACCAAAAGCCACGAGCGGAAGCGGCAAACATATTTGATAACTTTACAGTTTCGTAGTTATGAGCAACTTAGCAGACGTGCCCACAAAAAATTGCGCGTAAAAGTACGAAAAAAGAGAATTTATAAAAGTGCAGTACGTGATAACCGTTATTCAGTGTATTATTTCCGGTTTTCGTTTTTTTTTCATTTGTAAGCACTGCTTAGCTGCCAAAAGGAAGTGAGATAACAAAGACGGAAGTCACGAAACATTTAAGCTCTAAGTAATGTGTACGTAGCATTAAACTGCAATGCTTCTTGCATAAGGCGCTTTGTTACTATTTTAACGGCAGCGGTAGAGAATTAATGAAAAAGCTAGACCACATGTTCCAGCAAATTGAAAAACTCTTTAGGTGGATTAGATGTATTTCCGTAATTCCTCACGAAAAAGTTTTGTTTTTTAAGAACGCAAAATTAATGAAATATGAGGAAATTATGATTAGGTACAAAGTAACATTACTTTTCCAAGTAAACCTGTGAAATCACTGCTGCCAATATACATTAGAGCGGGTTGATTTACAGGGAGCCAAAAAGAGAAAAAATGACATATGCATGAAATGTTCTACGCATCATTGCGACAACTTTGCCAAAGAGAATATGGGTCTAAAATCGGTTTCAAACCAGCAATTTTAAGGCAAAGTTGTTTAGGGATTATAAAAATTTGTACGGCAGTTTTTGAGATATCCTAATAAAATTTAATATGTAAATGCATTTTCATATGCCTTTGTCAATTTGCCGGAATCGGTCAGATCGGACAACTACATCCCATATCTCCCATATTACCGATTACACAAGTTTTTGAAACCTAGACTTAAAAATCGCTGGCTCGAAACCGTTTTTAGACCCATAGTGTCTTAGGCAGAGTTGTTCTCAATGATCCGTAGAACATTTCACGCATACACGATTTTATAGGAAAATATCGACCCGCTCTAATATTTATATATTACAAGTAAGGAAGGGCTAAGTTCGGGTGTCACCGAACATTTTATACTCTCGCATGGTAAAGTGATAATCGAGATTTCATAATACGTCATTTACATATTTTTCAAATACCGTATTTTTGTAAAGTTTTATTCCGCTATCATCATTGGTTCCTAATGTTTATACTCGTATTATACAGAGAAGGCGTCAGATGAAATTCAAAATAGCTTTATATTGGAAGAAGGCGTGGTTGTGAACCGATTTCACCCATATTTCGTACATGTCATCAGGGTGTTAAGAAAATATTATACACCGAATTTCATTGAAATCGGTCTAGTAGCTCCTGAGATATGGTTCTTGGTTCATAAGTGGGCGGCGCCACGCCCATTTTCAATTTTTAAAAAAAGCCTGGGTGCAGCTTCCTTCTGCCACTTCTTTCGTAAAATTTAGTGTTCCTGACGTTTTTTGTTAGTCGGTTAACGCACTTTTAGTGATTTTGAACATAACCTTTGTATGGGAGGTGGGCGTGGTTATTATCCGATTTCTTCCATTTTTGAACTGTATATGGAAATACCTGAAGAAAACGACTTTGTAGACTTTGGTTGACATAGCTGTAGTAGTTTCCGAGATATGTACAAAAAACTTAGTAGGGGGCGGGGCCACGCCCACTTTTCCAAAAAAATTACGTCCACATATGCCCCTCCCTAATGCGATCCTTTGTGCCAAATTTCATTTTAATATCTTTATTTATGGCTTAGTTATGACACTTTATAGGTTTTCGGTTTCCGCCATTTTGTGGGCTTGGCAGTTGGCCGATTTTGCCCATCTTCGAACTTAACCTTCTTATGGAGCCAAGGAATACGTGTACCAAGTTTCATCATGATATCTCAATTTTTACTCAAGTTACAGCTTGCACGGACGGACGGACAGACGGACGGACAGACGGACGGACGGACAGACAGACATCCGGATTTCGACTCTACTCGTCACCCTGATCACTTTGGTATATATAACCCTATATCTGACTCTTTTAGTTTTAGGACTTACAAACAACCGTTATGTGAACAAAACTATAATACTCTCGTTAGCAACATTGTTGCGAGAGTATAAAAATTACGTATCACGTTGTTTACCCGCGATGGACTCCTAAACTATTGAACCGATTTTAGTAAAATCCAGTTCGCACCAACTTAGAAGATGGGATAGTAAAAACAATCCATAAATAAAAAATACAGCGAAGGCTTAATTAAATGGACGCTCTATTAAGCGGACATTTCCATTAACCATGCACATTGGCCGGTCTTAACTGGACAGAAAGCCTGGTAACCAGACATATTTTTTCCAATGAAATTTATTTGTATGAACATATTCAAAATTAAGCCTCAAGTACAATCCCTTGGATATTATACCGACAAACACGTTCTCGCCTTTATTAATAAAAAGTGTATTCACTCTATTGAACAGTTTATTATATGAACGATACTATAAAATGTATGCCACAGCAAAGCGTGGCCGGCACCACTAGTATACATATATATATAGCTGAAATATAGCTGACTCGTTAGAACATACGAATATTTAATAGTTTTCGCGTAAAGCGGTCTGATACACAATCCTGTCAGTGGAACGCACTTCTTCGCTGAATTTGAAATTCTCACCAAACTTTTAAAACACTACTTAATTACAAAGTAGCCACTTATGCAAGTTTACACACATGTAAGCAATGCAAGTCATCGTTCCGCCACTTAATATCAGCTACCTGGAATTGGCCGCACACTTTCTATTTACAAGCACCGCTGAAACACTTTACTTGCCAAAGAAAGTGTAATAAATATTAAAAATTTCTTACATTCCGTTGCCCCGAATTACACCGTTATGCCGCAGGCGAGCACCGCACTCAGAGTACCATCAAATATTCAGCACTCGCTCGCCACCTCCACGCGAAATTAAATGATTGCGAAAATTTCTTCCACCAAATTAACTTATAAACTTCGTGGAACGCAGACGGAAAGCACGCCCCGCCCGTGGCACTGCAGGCCGCCAAGGGAGCGCCAAATGCCTGCCATACATAAGATCGAGTGAGGTTTGTGGGGTTTGAGCTAAGCCAGTCCAGTCCAACAAAGCTGCGCTTCTCATATGGCACATTCCTATTGCCCACTTGCCCATGAACTTAGTCACTCACTCAGCTATTCAGTCAACCGTTAATTTATTTGATTTACGCGCCGATTTGCAGCGTAGCTTGTAAAAGTTTGCGAAGGCTGTTGTTAACCGTCAGCTGTTGGCAACTACAACGCAGGCAGCTAACAAGATAAAAGATTAATTTAAATTTTATGAAAACTTGCAGCTGCTTGTTGGAGAAAATAGAACAACAAGAGCGGGCTAAAAGCAAGCAACACGAAGTGACAAACAGTAGTTCTATTTTGGAGACATATACAACTGAGTGGTTGACGGAGGGTGTAGCTAAACATGATACTGCAAGAGAACACTTAAATTAATTTGTGCATTTGGTTTCTAAATTCAAAACACACAAAAACAAAATTTATTGAAAAAGCAATACAAATGTACAATTGTAGCTGGGATAACTTAGAAAAATTTGCTCTTTTGGCTTTGTGTAATGTTTATTTGCTGGAGCTGGTGCGCTAAGCCGGCTCTACATCTTCCAATGCGCTTGGAAAAACTGGCTGGTTTCCTCACACTTCTGGCGGAGTAGAAAATAGGTGAGTCCCGCAATGTCATTCCACACATTACACCTGGATATTTAGCTGTAGTTGCTTGGCAGGAGAGACTGCTTTAGACTTAGGAAGCTGAGTATTTAAGGAATCCCGAACAAGGAAATAGCGAAACTCTCCACTGCTTCAATTGTATTCCTTTAAACCTAGACCACTACATCGCAGAACCCTCTCCAGATGGTTTTTTTCTTAGCACACAGACCCGCGATGGATTTGTGGGTGGCGCAAAACCGTTGAAGCCGAGCTAAGAGGAGAGTAGATGGTGGAGTATTTGGTTTCCAGCTCTCCTTCAACTCTAGCTACAAACTACTATACCACTTTCAGTGTCTTTCAAAAGGAAGTGACTGCCATCAAAGCAGCAGTAAATGCTTTGCTTCGAAGTGCAGCTTCTTTCAGAGGGGCCAGCATTTACTGCTACAGCCATGCAGATATACTGGCAGTGAGTTCGATGACTATGCGCTCAAACCTAGTCAAGGAGTCCTTATTACCACTAGCTTCAAGATTCTTCAATATTAGGCTCTAATGCGTGCTCGGTTACACCGGAATCGGTTTACTGGACTCTTGAACCTTCAGTGAGCTCAACAGGCACAAGTCAATGACCAGAACTTACGCGACCGCGACTTTTGGCTCAAAGTGAATCATATGAGGTTTTACGAACCTCTGGCTCTTGACAAAGTCAATCTTGCTGCAATTGTAAGTGTTCTGACTGGATATTGTACAATAGGTTTACACGCTGTGCGGCTAAATATTTTGTCGAGCGCTCTTTGGTAAAGCTGCATGGAGAAACCGAAGTGGAATCATTTTATCCCTTTCTTCTCTATCTCCCAGCTTTTGCTAGACTGAGATTGAAATATTTCCATAGACACGCCTTTGGCAAACCGCCTTAATACATTTTTTGTAAGCTCAAAATGCTTGGTTGATCGATTTTTAAGAGTTTGTGGGTAACACAAAGGACAAATATCTGTGCAAGTGATATTATTCGATTTTGGATCAACCCTACGGCCTTGCCTAACTTAACCAAGCAAAACTCAACACCGCAAACGAATATACAGATATATAGATATACGAAAAGAGTTTTTCGACTGCCTAGTATTACGGACATGTCAAATAAAACAGTAAATATATTTTAAATAAGTTGTAAATTTCCTAATGGACAATCGCACTAAAATCGCAGCCAAGCTTTTCACTTTAAAATAAAATGCTACTCGTATGTTATATAATTGGATTTATTAACGCCATCATTGTCACATGTCCACAGAGACTTTGATAAATCCAAAATGCACAAATGCCATTAAAACAATTCGTTGCACATTTGCCCACTCAAGGCGGGTAAAAATGGTGAGGGGCGGTGAAACACTTTCGGAAACTAACTTTGAGAGCAAAAGGCTTACAATATCAAAATGGTGGCTGACCAACCAACCACACACAAACACACTGAAAAGCCACAATTTAGTAAAACAGAAGTAAAATACAACAAACGCATAAAAAAAAGTCACATACACACGCACACATGTGTAGTTGGTTAGAGAGAATGTCTGCGTTTGATTTATGACATTAAATATTAAGATAGCAAAGGCACATGACCACAAGTGGGGCAGCAGGAGGAAGGCACGAGATACAGAAAATGGAACTTGTGGTCGCTGGGGATTTAAAGAAGCAAATTACAGATATCAAAACAAATATATCTCTGCCTTAAAATTCATTATTTCCACTTTAAGTTATAATACGTGTACACTTTCAACTGAAGAAGAAGCATAAGCATACTTTTCGCTGTAAAATGTTAGAAATGACTTTATTGTGTAAAGGTTTTTTTAAATTCGCGTACTTTTCACACTTGATCTTTGTGTAATAAATCAGCAGCCTTTATTATTTGACTCATTCTGGATTTCTGGAGGTCAGCTTGAAATGATTAATGATTGAATGCTGCAAATTGCCCAACAGTTCTATAAAATGTGGTTCCTTTGCGATTTTTAAATCCTTTGCTACTGTCAGCTGCCTTTGCAACGCATTGGATACAGCTGAAGTAAAATAAAAATTCCAACAACAACAATTTAACACAAATTTCTTGTCTTAAGAGCAATAAAAATTACCCTAACTATTCAACGCTTCTCATTTGCTATGCCTCACCTTCTCTGCTGTTGCAATCGTGCATACCATTATTCAAATTGCCTACCTTTCTGCGAGCACCTTGCGCTAACGCCCCACACCACACATCATCCCATATTGTGTGAATGAAACTACAATTCATGCATTTTCTTCTCACCCAACCGTTCCATTCTAAAGAGCAAAATGCAAAGAAGTAGCGAAACCAATAGAGACGCCAGAGAAAACGAAAAGTGTCGTTTATTGCCTTTATTGTCGTTAAGATATCTGACAACCATTGACTATGTCAAATTGCACGTTCAAGTGACAATGCGAACGAGTGGATTTGAAAAATGGCTGAATAAATGGCTATACCCAAGAAGAAGTTCAAAATGGAAGCGAATTCAAAATGCAGCGAGGCAACAATAACAGATAATCGGTATGATGTAGCAACAAAAGTTGCATAGAGAATGAGTTGTGTGACTAAGAGGAGTAAGCTTTTGAACAATAGTTTGAGTAAGTTTCTTCAAGAGAAAGCTTTCAATATGTTTAAAGTGAATTTTACGAGCCTCTACGCATAATCATCAAAAAGGGCTTCTTGTGAAATACTGTTGGCATAATTTAGTAAAATTAGAGACTCTTTTTTAATTAAACAAGATTTTGTTGATTAAAAATATTTCAGAGAAAAAGTTTACCAGTGCCTACGAACTACCTTGTTATCGGTTGAAAAATTCCTGAAAGTACTATATTTTGACTAGTTGAATTTTCGTCAAGTCTTTCCAATTTTCTATTCGAAGTTTCATGGCTAGCAGCATATGCAGAGGCACATAAATTCTATTAATGGATATTACATTTCCATTCACCTTCATATAGAGGCACGCACACGCACATACATATACACAAAAAGTGGAAAAGTTATTATGCTTCATTTTTCTCATTTCTACGAATTTTTCATTGCTTCCTACTTGCTGTCAACCCCACACGTAACTCTAAAGCTTTGCTTTTATCCAACTGATGTAGATTTATGTGCAAAATTAACCTTTTCACTTGCTTATTTTACCTTTTTTGTGTTGCTGAAGTAGGTTTCAGTGTTTTCGTTTGCCATTTTCCATCAAGTCAACTCTTCTTAGAAGAGTAACTCCTCAGGTGCACTCCATTCGTAGGACGCATGGGTTCCAGAGCAAACATTTCGACTGCTTGGCTTAGGTAGAAAAGGTAAGGGCTCAATTAAGGCGCATTGGAGCGTAGCATTGATAATAATTACAATACTCTTCACAATGTGTGTGCATACTGTACGCATGTGTGTGTGAGCAGGATTAGTGAAAGTGTAGAAAGTGTGGAAAAGTGTATCAGCTGCACATAAGCTGCCGGCGGGGTTGCTGAAATAAATAGTGCTTTCTTCCTAGTGGAGCAAAGCCAACGATAAAAGAAAATGTATACAATATCCATTTTGAAAATAGGAGTGACTGAGTGACTGAGTGACTGTGCATACTTTCAAAGCGTTGGCGCTTACGGAAAGTTAATATTGGAATGATTGTAAGAAAAATGCTGATAAATGCCGCTTTTAGTTACCTTTAATGCAAATTTCCTTGACTTCTTGCGCGGCTACGGTATTTTGAAGCATTTTCTTCGACATACCTTCCGCGCAATTTCAGCACGCCTTTGGCTGCAAATGTGTGTGCTCCCCTTTTTTTTTAGCCGCTTTTTAGTTTTAGTAACTTGCGTCGCCTCAAAGTGCCAGAAAGTAGGTCATATTATGCACCAAGCGCCTTTGATAGCCATCAAGCCCATATGTCACACAATTTTCTTGAGCCATCAACACCTTTTCCCGAAGCGCACACACGAGCGCGCCGTCAAGCCAAGCGTAGCATACACACGTCTAACCTACTTTCCGAGCAGCGCGCAGTTGCAAACGCAGGAAAGTGTGGCAGGCGCCACATTCAACCGCGCACGGTGCTGCACATACTTCTTGGCATTCTTCGAATTTTGCCCCGAAAATGACTTTGCAATTTTTCGAAATGTAATGCTCAGCAGCGCCTCTGTCTTAGCATTTTAACGCAGCGAAATGCTGCCATGCCGCAAAGGGCGTCGAAATATCGCATTTTTTACTTAATTTTTTCACTCTTGCAACATTTCAGTGCTCCATGAGTGCACATTCATTTCAACATTTACAACAACACAGCAACAAGCTGCCTGCGGAAATTGTGTTGGCCAGCTAAGCCATGTGTTCGCAACTACCCATATATCCCGCTCACATGCAGAACTATGGCAGAAATGGAGCGAAAATTAGTTGCCACAAAAAGTTGCTAGTTTTTGGTTTGCCGCAGTGTTTTTCGATAGAGCCAAACAGGCGGTTTAAAGAGAAAAAAGTTCTACAATTTCATTATTTTTTTCAAGCAGGAAGGAAGTGCGTGCGGTGGCGTTGTGGTGATTTTTTTCGAAATTTTTGTAATCCTTAAATTTGCAACACCAAATATTTGTGGCTACACTGTTGTGGTTTTTCGAGGAAACTTATATCTCTGCTATGGATATAACCTTTTTTCATTTAAAGTGGCAATATTAATCCAGTAGGGTCCCGCGTGTATAGCTATTTAAAGTTTAGCGAAAAACAAGGGAAGGTTGCTAAATCTTTTTTACTGATGAGTCGACAAAGGAAGTATATCCGTCTTCTCAACCGCTTCGTTAATAAACGCGCCAACGTGGATCATCCGTGACTCCATTCGTAGGATTTTTTGATGTGATAGTAAGAATCTGATCCTATATTTTAGACCCAACCAGTCCGATAGGACCGGAACCGTTCTCTTTTGTGGATCCCCACACATTGCAAAAGAATCTACGCAAAGAGGAAAGCGCAAGTAGACGACACCACTGGTAACCAAAGCCTGAACTTCAACAGGCAAAAATATTTCTGAGAGAGTATGACACAAAACAATGCAAGAAACCAATCGCTCTTCCCAGAGACAAATAGGGACAGCTTGTGGGGTTTTATATGGTGTGTTGTCATCTGCACAGATTAGGGTACTTTTCAATGGATCAATGTCGCCTTTGCGACCGAAGAGCAGAGACACCAGAGCATATACTTCTAGATTACCCTAAAATAACAAGAAAAAGGAGTCAGACAATCGGGAAATTAAATCCGAAGTGAAAACACATTGCCACCGTTAACTCAGGAGCTTTACTAAACCTCTTTCATATAAACGATTAAACGAAGTGTTGTAATAACCGGAGAGGGTACAATAAACCACGGGTGCCAGTACACTCCTCAAATTTCAATTAATCAAATGATGCTCTGGTTTGTGGATAAGTATTAAAATGAATTTAGAAAGTGCTGACAAAGCTAAAAATCGCTAGTGTACTGACTAGAAGTCATCAAATATACTAAAAAAAAAAGTTGACTGTGCTAACTAGAGGCCTGGCAGTCCATTGTCCATAACAGCCAGATTCATAGCTTGCTTATGGGTTCCTCAGATAACTTCTCTAGTAAGACTTCACATGTTTTCTACAATATCGACACATACACTACAAAAGCAGGAGAAACTTTGTTGCCTCTGTAACGAGACCATATTTTTATCTTCAGATCTCAACCAGAAAAGCTCACATCATTAAATTGTCAACGTTGCGTTCATTATTATGACATTACTAACTGATTACATTTCAAGGTCAGCGCACTACAATTGACACCGCAGATGCGTTAGAATCTATCTTTATCCTCAACGCAATGTGTTTCGTGACCGAAAACTTAATCAAGCAGCATTAGCTCACTCATAACGAAGCACGGCAGCTTTCTCAACGAAACTAGTCATTCCATTTCATTTAATGGCTTTCACTTCTATTTTCAGGTGCCATTATATTCGGCTCGGATCAGGAAGTGCGTGAGGTGATGCGCGCGGTGCGGCGCAACAATGCGACTGGTGCCTTCTCGTGGATCGGCTCGGACGGTTGGAGTGCGCGCAACCTGGTATCCGACGGCAATGAGCCGGAGGTAAGTAATTGCATGGTTAATGAATGGCGAGCGCTCGCCTTTTATAGTATATTAAGCGTGGGTAGGGGCATGCGTGGGTGCTGCGCAGGATATGACCACTTATAATGGCAATTGGCCAAAGGCACTTCATCAGCAAGCATCAGCAAACAAGCATAAATGCAAATAATAGTTATAGTGTACACGAGAGAGCGAATGGCAATGCGATGGTTAGCAAAAAATGTGCTGCGCCCGTCATAAACGGCGCACACACAAATGAACGCCGTAGGTACTCGTACACCTTCCACTGCTGTTGTGTGAGCGGAAATTGTGTTAAAAGTTAGGAGCGTAGGTCACACACATGCATGTGTGTGTGTGTGTGTTTGTGAGGGTAAAGCGCCGGAATGAGCAACAAATTGATTAATGAATTGCTGTCGGAATCACTTAGACCAGGTCGACTGGCTGCGGTAATCTCATTTTAGTTGAGCAAACACTACAAATACACACAGCCATAAGCGCCGAGACGTGGGTGGGCGTTCTTGCAAATGTTGTTGCAAGTGTGGGAGTGCCGCAGACAGACAACTTAATGTTACCTTTTAAGCATACCTAGTTGATATAAGCACAGCTAACACAGGCATCGGCCATTCACCAAGCCTTTGCGGCGATAACCTCTATGACCCATGACCGCACACGTTCGCAGAGAGATAAAGTAATTATAGCTGCTTGAGCATTGCATGTTTTCCTTAATCATTTATTATGAATTTCGGATCATAAAGAATATATATTTTTTTGCGAAATTATTTTTATTTTGGTTTTCCGCAGCGATGCTCATTAATAATTTCATTTAATTGTGAAGGTTAAATCTGATACATGAAGTACAGAATACAAACAAGCGCTTGCATGTAAGCAGATAATGCAAAACTGACATATACTTGTACGTGCATATTTATATGCGCACAAATGCGTTTACAATTGCCGCAACTGCATGAGCAGGCAGTGCTCGGGGTAACGGCGCGTATGTGCTTTATTTAAACACAAAGCTTGTGTGATTGACGACAGGAAAATTGATATTAATTGTTGCTCGCGCAGTTTTCTAACGAAAATCGAAACGACATGACAACAACAGTAATACAGACAATCGATTTAATGTTTAACTGGCCAATTAAATGCCGTTATTGACTTTAAACTAACTCAACTCAGACTTAATATACAAATTATTGAACATGATTTTATTAAAATTTCCGGAAATTGGACTGACAAAGAATGCAATTTAGCCTAGCCATTTTTCCATACGGCTTGGATTTCACTTTAGTTTAGCTTGTTTTAAAGTCTTATTTAAAGTTTTATTGAATTGACTTTCTTAATTTATGGAGCTAAAACAGTTATTATAACAAGTTAATTGAAAAGTCCTTGGCCTACCATAGTAAAACATATTTTTTTGTTAAAATACTTTTTTTTATTCAACATACTACCTGTTTGATTCTGCACCCACTCACTTCACCTCCTTGACACTTACCACTTTCTTTCAATTTTTTTGAAATCAAAACGCTCGGTTTCGGTTCTCCAGTGTAATGTCATCGATTAGGTGTTTGCATGTGTGGATGTGGGGTACTCTGCGTGTGGGTTGTATTGATATGGTTCGAATGTGTGGGTTCTGTTGGTGTGGTGTATCGAAGTGTGACAGTGTTGTGACTTCGTGTACAGCTACATGGATGTGGTGGCTTTTTAGGGGTAGACTTATCTCATTTGGCCATTTTGCATCAAGGGTAATACACAGATTATAGTGACTCTAACTTTGCGATACCATTTTTGTAGTACGATTTGCCTTTTGCTTCAAAATAGGCCTTAATGTCGGCATTCACCTCTTCATTTGATGAAAATTTCTTCCCAGTGAGCACTCCTTTGAGATCTGAGAACAGAAAATGGTCACCGGGGGTCAGATCTAGAGAATGTGGTGCATGAAAAAGCGACTCAAAGCACAATTCATAGATTGTTGTCTTGCCGTAGTGAAACAGCAAACAGCCACAACCTTGTCAGCCGACTGTTGCGTATTTCCACGCTTTGAAATCAGCGATGCTCCAAAGCATCAACTCGTCATTGCTTTTGGTAAAAAGTTAACTCCTATAACACCCACTTTGCACAGAGCTTTGGCATACCCAAATATTCGAGATTAATATTTTCAGAATGCCTACGATCTCGAACAACTTCACTTTACGGTAATCCAATATTATTTTGAGATCTTTTTTGATGCTTTTTGATTGTTAGGCCTAACCAAATATTATATGGACTTAATTCTAGCAGCGCCATCTATGTGTCAGGACTTGTTAACTGGCCGTAAAGATAAAATTAGAGTAATATCGAAACACGGTTGATTTCCAGAGTGCACCTTAGTACTGCTTTTTTGTTTGAAATTCTTTCTTAGCAATGGCGCTCAGCTTGGCAATCTTCCAAATAATTTTTCGAAGCTGCAGAATCCACACTAAAGATTTTAAATATTTGTGTTTTGTAGCAAGCAAAATTTCGGCAGATCTATTAAACATTCAATTACAGGTTGAGGGCACCTTGTCCGTGCAGCCACAAGCGAATCCTGTGAAAGGTTTCGAGGAATACTTTCTAAACTTAACGGTGGAAAACAATCAACGAAATCCATGGTTTGTAGGTGAGTGATTCGAGCATATGTTGTCTTCTTTCTTTCTTCGTTTAAAATTCAATTCAGCGGAATTTCAATAACGCAAAACTGTTGAAAACTATTTTACTACAATTGTCTTCATAGAATTCTGGGAGGATCACTTCCAATGCCGTTATCCCGACAGTCTGAGTACACCATACAACAATTACAATCGCACTTGTACTACCAAAGAGCGCCTCTCCAAGAACACAGACTTCGAAGATCAGCTGCAGTTCGTGAGCGATGCGGTGATGGCATTTGCATATGCGCTACGGTGAGTCGACTGCAAGCGCAGAGGAGCGTCATAAAGTATAGGATACTATATAATATTTATTGCTAGCCAAATAGTTAAACTGTTAAATTAACTACTTGACATATATTTCTGTGAACTTTAATTTAATTTAAATTTTTCCCCTTCTTTTCTTCTTTTTTATTTTGGATATCGACAGCGACATGCATCGCGACCTCTGCGGCGGCCGACCCTCGCTTTGCGATGCCATGAGACCCACCAAAGGTGCCGACTTACTCAAATACTTGCGCAAAGTGCAGTTTCAGGGTAAGTAGCATGCAAGGGGGGCTAATTTAATAATCTGGCAATCAAGTAGAATAGTTGAATTATGATTAGAAAGGATATGGAAGTGTACGCTTGTGTTTTTTCAGTCACTTAAGTAACAACTTTCTAGCGTACATCTGGGTATAAGAGTCCCATATATACCACTAGTGCAACAAAACCAGTTGCCTCACACATACACACATAATATATACTCCGCATAAGCAAAGCTTACATGGAAATTGGCATATGTACTTAGAGCACGTACCCTAATGACACTTTGTAACATTTCGCTCTAACAGCAACGTGCTGGTGTGCGGCAAGCTCCGAGGATGCGTTTCGCTGACACCCTGGCTGTTGCTGCAACTAATGCGGCTACTGATGTGCTCCCATTGTCATTGTCACAACGAGGCATCCAAGTGGAAAATTGGCTTTGTTGCTGCGCTCGGTGCGCCGCTCGATCCCGCTCTCCGCGCGCGCACTCAGCCGCACAACTTCCGGCGCCACCAGCCCAGTGCCGCGTTGCTCATCATTGAATTGAAAACGAAACTCAATAAATAATTTTATAATCATAAGAGCGCAAAAAAAAAGGAAGAGAAAATGTAACAGTAAAAGGAAAAATTGCTCGTCCGCTTGGAAAGGGTCGAAATATGCGTGAACGCGCTGCATGCGGCGCTGAGATAAAATGGATGGCGTTGCCGCTAAAAAGTTACAAAAGCGACAAATAAACAAATGAAAAATGAGCGCCGTACAAAAAACAACAAATACCCGTACAACACAAATTGCTCTCGGTGTGTGCGTGTGCGTGAATTTATACGCCGTTATGTGCGTCGTGATTAGATTTGCATGGCCTTAACATTTTGCTTGGCGCTCTTGAGTGGCTTGTTGCTTACGCCTGATGGCTTCAGCTGATTGGTGACGCGGTTGCGCATGGCACTGCTGCAGATAAGCGAAATTGGCAGCGTTGAAAATAAATAGGCGCGTTCGAATTTATAATGCGAGCGTGAAAGGGCGTAATGAGCAGCGTTGAATGAAAAATTGTCATCAAAACTTTTGACAGCTAAACAAGTAGCAACAACAAAGTATTGCTTAACCCATTTTGGTGCGGCTGCTGATTTAGCCAACAGCTCGATAAGAGCACACAGACACACACATTACATACTTATGTACAGTGTATATAAGAGAGCAAGCTGTGCATACACCTACGAATCATAAAAAGCAATCAGTTTGCGCAGGCTGTAAGGCTGAAATTATTCAAGTACTTGCGGAAAAGTAATTTTCCTACCAATTTTGCTCGGCAATCGGGTTTTTAAAAAGCTTGATTTCATATATGAATAAGTACATTTATGTTTCAGGTTTATGTGTGACATTATTTGTTTTGAATTAATTTGAAATTGTATTCCTTTTTAATGCTTTTCAGGCCTCAGCGGTGATCACTTTCGCTTCGATGGCAATGGCGATGGTCCAGCGCGTTACAATATCATTCATTTCAAGCAGTCAGCGGAGGGCCTCTACCACTGGGTCAAAGTAGGTGAATACTACGAGGGTGAACTACGCCTGAATATGACAGGTATGAGTAATATATCAAGTAAACGCTTCTGGTATAGACTAGCAATCGCTATTTTGATGAAAATTGCTTTTCAAATACTTTAAAAATGAGTTTTTAAATTTTTTTTGCTGCTTTTAGGCGCACAAACAGAATTTTTGCTTTCATATTCACAAATTTAAAATTAATGAATCTGTTTATTGAAATTTAAAACGCAGTTATAATCATAAAATAAAACAAGAGAAAACATCAACTTCGTTTGCACCGAAGCTGTAAAACCCTTCACAAATACAAAAGTTTCCTTATATAAACTTCCGTCGGCCAGTTTGTATGGCAGCTATAAGATATAGTTATCCGATTTGAACAATTTCATCAAAGATTCCACCTCCGTCTTAGACAACGACTTCTGACAAATTTCGGGAAGATATCTCGTCAAATGAAAAAGTTTTTCATACAAGCTCTTAATTAAGGTCATTCAGTTTGTATGGTAGCTATATGCTATAGTAGTCCGATATGAGACATTTCTTTATACATTGTTGCACTGAATAAGGAAATGACCTTTATTATTTTTCATAAAGATAGCTCGTCAAATACAAACGATATATAAGAACTTGGCTTCGGTCGTTCAGTTTGTATGGTGGCTATATGCTATAGTGTTCCGATCTGAACAATTTTCTCGGAAATTATAGCATTGGCTTAGCCAATAATCCAAGACAAATTTCAAGAAGATATCTTGTCAAGTGAAAAAGTTTCCCATACAAGCACTTAGTTTCGATTCTTCAGTTTGTATGGCAGCTATATATTACAGTGGTGCGTTATCAGCAATTCCGACAAATAAGCAGCTTCTTGGGGACAAAAGAACGTGTGCAAATTTTTAGATTGATATCTCATAAAATAAGGGACTAATTGGTGTATATAAAGGCAAACACGCTAGACGGACGAAGAAACCGACATGGCTAAATCGACTCAACTCATCACGCTGATCATTTATATATGTATATACTTTATAGGATCTCCAGCGCTTTCTTATGGCCGCTACAAATTTCGTTGAAAACTTTATATACCCTCCTCAGGGTATACTAAACTATTAGGATTACTCTAAACTATTGCAAAGATCATTTTCAGCACTTTTAAGAGCAAGTAAACAGTAATTCAATATTATTTATCAATCAACTAACCAATCTCCTGCAATAGTTCAGCAACTTACGGCTTAAAGCGCCTATTTTTCAGCCTTCATTCCACTTGCGAGCTTGTTTAGCCTTCAACAACTAACAATTTGTTGCAACGGCAAATCCATTTCAGCATCACAAGAGCATTTAGGCGCACTTGCAGTAAATTTGCTCGTACTTATTGCTGCCGCATTTGTAAACTTATCTGATACACATGTACGCCTCGCTTCCTTGCACACTTTTCCGCCAGCACTCGCTCGCACATTCATCTGCACTTCATTATACGATCTCGTTATTTTCTATTCTATTTACTCGAGTTCATTTGCTTTGTTTCTGCCGCACATTTTCATTCTTTTCTCATTGTTGCTCTCTTCCATTGCAGAGGTCCAATTTAAGCTGTTGCATCCGAAGCCACCTGAGTCCGTCTGCAGCTTGCCCTGCGAACGCGGACAGGCCAAGAAGTATGTGGAGGGCGAGAGCTGCTGCTGGCATTGCTTCAATTGTTCAACCTATCAAGTAAGTTCAAGCAAATTTACAGTTGTCACTTAGCACGGCAACGCTTTCCAGCGCCATCGCAGTATTGGCACACAAACAAAGCCGATACACACACACACGAACGCACACGCGCATGCATGCCCCTGAAAGGGTGACAGCTGGATCAGCCGCAAACCATATTGTGCGGCCGTGGCGGCTGAGGGGCGGGCGGTGCGCCACCTGCCACTGAGTTGTGCATATAAATTGAAGAGCTTTGTAGAGTAATTGATTTGCTTGTTTTATATTGGTAATGCTTTTACTGCAGCGCATTTGTATACCGTTCTACAAATACATTTGCGTGTGTATGTTTGTGTGTGTGTGTGCTTATTTGAGCCAACTGCAGCTGGGAAATTGGATTTTGATTTAGAAATTATGCTGTAGCAAATTGAATTCAATTCACTCATTGAACCCAGTTGAGCAAAGCATGAATGTTGCAAAGCTCTTTTTAAAGCGAAGGTCGCCTCGCCTTCGAAGCGCGAATTTTTTCTGAGTCAACCTCTTTCAAAAGGGTAAAATAAGCGAAGGAGAGGAAGTTTTGCAATATTCTGCATAAATTGTTGCTCGCGGTTGTTTTACTAAAATATTTAAATAACACTTTGGAAGTAGTGGCACGCGTTTGCCCTGAGCTGAGCTGAGTGATTAGGAGCGCATCAATATTTAATTTAGTTACGGTATTGCGATAGAAATTCGCCTGTGCAGTTTGCAATAATAAAATATGTTTCCTTATAAAATTTTATTAAAGTATTACAGTCCAAGCTCAATCAAATTTTTTTTATTTTATTTAACTTATAACTAGTTGAACAGTTTTTAGCCACAAAAATGCAAATATTGTGTAGTCGAAAACATCTTTTCGTGTTTTTAATCAAACTTTAACTTATATTTTTTATATTTATAAGGAACTTTAATAAACCAAATATGTACCATTTTGGTCAACTACTTTTTGCCATTTTTCCACTGGAGTCATTATTCCATCAATGTAAGACTTTTCTGGTTTCTCAACGAAAAACTGCAACAAATAATTTTCACAGGCTCTTGAAGCCAACTTTACTCCATTAAGGGAGTTCTGCATTGACCGAGACAAATGGTAGTCCGATGGTGCACGACCAGGGCTATATGGTGGATGCATCAAAACTTCCCAACCAGCGTTGTCCTGATGGAAGACGAAGGCATTTCTATTGTTCAGTTCTGTTCGTTTTTTACGATTGCTTGCTTCAATCCCTTCAATTGTTTACAGTTAAATGTAGAATCAATCGTTTGACCACGCTGGAGCAGCAGTGGCTGATTCCTTTCCAACCCCACCAAACACTCAGCATAACCTTTTCAGGCGTCAATCCAGGCTTTGCGACCCTTTGTTGAGCCTCACCACGCTTGCAGCAGGATATTTTTCGAACGTTATTGTCGTATTTGGTTCTCTTTTCGTCTCCTGTTACCATTCGATTCAGAATGGTTCGATTTCATTTCGTTTCAGCAAAGAATCGCTAAAGTTAATTCGGTCCATTAAGTTTTTAACAGACAATTCACCTTTTTAAATGGTTCAAAACCATTTGATGATGAATTTTAAGTTTCTTAGCGACGTCATGGCTGCTTATGTATCGGTCGTGGTCAATCTTTTCCATAATTTCATCGAAACACAATGTGATTTAAGTAACTCATCCGAGAAATTAACATAATTTTATCAATTTTTTCAAAAACATGACACTAAACATGAAAATTTATTCGCCAATATAGAAATTTGCAAAACTATTAATAACTGAAATCCGCTAGCCAAGTAATTGCTGCCTCACTTGTTACATTCCAAATTGCAACGTTTATTTGCCAGCTTCCTTCACGTTGTCTTTCTATTACATATTTACAACACTTCATCTAGATACGCCATCCCATCGATGAGACACAGTGCCTAACGTGCCAATTGGGCACTTTGCCCGATGCCAGCAAGCAGTTCTGCCAGACAATACCGGAAGTCTACTTGCGGCCCGAATCAGCTTGGGCAATTGGCGCGATGGCCTTCAGTGCCACCGGCATTTTGGTCACGCTCTTTGTTGTTGGCGTGTTTGTGCGGTAAGTGTGCAACAAGCACTAATACATATACATATATAAACATGTGCTCACTCTCTGCATCCTTTTATTTACGGTGTCAATTGCCAACTGTCGAATGTCAACAATTGATTGCTCTTTGTCGTTTTCTCGCTACTGTTTATTTCCACGTCTTTTTGTTTTGCTTTTTTTGTTTTTTTTTATTTATTGCCAAGTCGACATGCTACTTAAGCTTCTTGATTTTTAAAGTGGGCAACTTAGGCTTTTTATCAACGCCGGAAATATTTGTGTTTCATTTTCTTTGTTTATTTATTTATTTTTGCAATTTTGGTATTTTTCGCAATTTTTCTTGTGCTTTTCACTGTTTGCTTTTTAAATAAAAGGCACAATATGTTTTGCCTCGTTGCTTTAAATATGAAAATTTACGTTATTGTTTGTTTTGGCGGCCTTTTTTACAATTTTGCAAGGAGCAATAAGAAAATATTTACAAAAGAGATAAAGCGATTTCTGAATTATTGTTTTGGAAATATATATTCCAAATTTTGCTTCACTTTTTACGATTTTTCTTGTTTAACAAACATTTTCTCTGTCCACTCATCAATTCTTCTCGTCCCTTTAATTCCCTTAGCCACAACGACACGCCCATTGTGCGCGCCTCTGGCCGGGAGCTCAGCTACATACTACTCGCTGGCATATTAATGTGTTATGCAGTTACATTTGCTTTGGTGTTGAAGCCGACGAATATAGTGTGCGCCATACAACGGTAAGTTGCCACAGAGCTTTTCACTAAATGACACTGAAAAGCTTTTACTCGTAATAGTACTATCCAAAAAATAAAAAAAAATTTTAATTTCAAAAAAATATTAAAAAAAAAATATTTTTAAAAAATTAAAAAAAAAATCCAAAACTTTAAAAAAGATATTTGAATGCATTATATAAAACTTTCATTTGCATATTATCGTTTTTTCTCTCCGCCAGCTTCAGCGTCGGCTTCTGCTTCACCGTTGTTTACGCCGCGCTGCTCACCAAAACCAACCGCATAGCGCGTATCTTCAAAGCGGGCAAACAATCAGCGAAACGACCTTCGTTCATAAGTCCCAAGTCACAATTGGTTATCTGCTCGTTCCTAATTTTCATACAAGTAAGTGCGATATCTATGACAATGGCAGCCAGAGCGCACACAATAAATGCGCAAGAATGCGCCAAAAGATTTCGCGACGCAGCGGCTGCATGGCCACATTCCGGCGTACTTTAGCTGGCATGTTGCATGCAACCAACACGCTGCCACACCACATATTTACTCACACACACACGCAGCCACACAGCTTTTTCACACATATTTGCTTTCGCCGCGAACAAAAGCACTCAGCAGCATCCATTACACCTTTTCTCTAGCGCTGCTTTTGCGCCGCCGCGCCATTCATCAACACAATAGCGCTTTACTTTGCCATTAAAATAATGTTTACATATATACACACACATACACACACACAACTAGAACTGCATTCGTTTTTCCTTTTACTAATGACCGTTCTTTATGTGTTTTTCTCCCCCCTTTCGTGTTTGCTTCCATTGCAGATTCTCATTAATGGCGTTTGGATGGTGATTGCACCGTCGCATGCCATGTACCATCATCCGACACGCGAGGATAACTTGCTCGTCTGCGATTCGTACATCGACGCTTCCTACATGATCGCATTCTTCTATCCCATCGTTCTGATTGTAGTCTGTACGGTGTATGCGGTGCTGACGCGCAAAATACCAGAGGCATTTAACGAGTCCAAACATATCGGTAAGTAGTTGGCGCGAGTTTGACGAGCGTCTGGCGAGCTTCAGCTTTAGCGCGCTTTCAACTTCATACCACAGCTATTTACAGAGTCAATTGAACGGTTGTAATTGATAGACAATGCTTGATTTGATTTTAAGGTTGTAAAGCACAGCAGAAGTTTTCCATTTCGTATCGCTATATGAACCTCCACTAGAGCGGGTCGTCTTTTTTTCCCATAAAATCGTGTATGCGCGGAATGTTTAACGGATCATTCGGAACAACTTTGCTTAAAAGATTATGGGTGTGAAACCGGTTTCGAGCCAGAGACTTTTAAGACTAAGTTAAAAATATCTGACTATTCGATTGTATGGAAAATATGGTTATCCGATCTGGCCTATTCCGACCGTTTTTTGTTTGTTTGTTTGACTCCCTATAAATCGACCCGTTCTAATCTCCACATACCGCATTACCATAAGATTTTTACTAAATGTCTCTTAAATATTTGTCTAAATAAAACATTTCAACTCCATTCTATTCCTTTCGCATTCGCTTCACTGGACGCTGCCATTTGTGGACAAACGACTTCAACTGCACAAAACAAAAACTGTCTTACACCTGCTGCCGTTTCGCATACCCATACATGCCTATCTTGCCTATGTTACGATCGCTTGCTATCCTCGCCTGCTTTCCATTTTCTTTCATCCAACTAATACGCTACCGCCTCAACCATCTCTTACATCTACTCAGGATTCACCATGTACACCACTTGCGTCATCTGGCTGGCGTTTGTGCCGCTTTACTTCGGCACCGCCAATCATGTGCCGCTGAGGATAACATCGATGTCGGTGACGATAAGTTTGTCGGCGAGCGTCACGGTGGCGTGTTTGTTCTCACCAAAGGTAAGTGAGAAGCAACTTTGATCCATATGCCATTAGCGGCAAATGCATGTGTGTTTGTTTGTATAGCGTCTACCAATAGGGACGACGGGATTTTTACAGCTCGGTAAGGTTGTTGTTTTAGCAGGTACCTAGTCCCCGTTAGGTTGATAAGGATTAGCTAAGTTGTCGTCGACGTCATCTAACGGAAGGCCCAAGAAACGTTCTGTTTCGACGGGTTCGGACCAAACGGAGAGGGGTGTCAAATAAGTAAGGTTGGTGGGGCTTGCAAATATTGTATATGTTGGGGTCTATTCCAGATAGATAGGAGTTTAACCAGCCACAGTATCCAGAACGAAGCTGCGCAAAGGTCACTCTCGTTTCTCGCGAAACCTCGAGCTCTCCGTTTGCAATGGGTGATGGTTTGACTCCGAGTACGCCATTCAGTGGACGGGAGACGAAGACGGTGTTGATGTCTCCCCTGCAAATGGCGGTCAGTGCTTGTAGGAAGTTTGTTGCATTCGAAGTTTTTTGCGAAAGCAGGAACTAGGAGCATACTGGCCTGACTATGCAGGTGTTTGATAGGAGACTTCAAGAGGCATCCCGTCCGGAGTGAAGTATTCTGACAGGTCTGAAGCTTCTTCGTCTGCGTTTCACTGCATCCAGATGATCATATTGATGCGGCATAGTTAAGGATCGGCCGGCCGATTGCCAATTAAGTTGCCAACAACGTTTCTTTGACCTTTCCCCATGTGCTGCCGGCTAGTGACTTGAGGATTTTGTTGCTTTTTTCGAATATTGGCGCCATTGACTGCAATATTAAGGTCAAGTCTGTACTCCTTCGACCAGTTTGTAAATATGCTCGCTGTAGATTTAGTGAGGGAAGATATTAAGTTCCGTTCAGATAGGAAGTGAGAAAGGTCGAAGACATAGCCGTTTACTTTTGAACCCATGTCATCGATTCCATTGCCCAACGACGATATTGACGTGTAATCATCAGCGTACGAGGTTAAAGAATATCTTTCTGGTGGATTTGGAACTTTTGAGATATAGAAGTAACACGAAAGCGGGGAAAGGACACCAACTTGCGAGTCCTTGCGTAATTCTTCTCAGTTTAGAACTTTTCCCTCGAAATAGTGCTGATGATTGACGACTGCTCAGGTATTTCATGATCTTCAATCCTGAAGGGAGCGTAGTTTTTTCGATGTCCTGCAGTAGCATTGCGTGACTGACTATATCAAAGGCTTTTGACAAGTCCAACGCTATGAGGATCTTTCTCTCACAGGGTGATTTCTGGTTATTGCCACGAACTGTCTTGGCGTTTATAACGCTAAGTGCTGTGGTGGTGATGTGCACTTTTCGAAAGCATTGTGTGCATTTAAAATGCTAATAAGTTTTAATTTTACAAATTTTTAAAGCTACTTACACATTATTTTCATTTGAAATGCTCGAATTTATTTATTGATTTTCTGTTGCTTGGACACATTTCTAAATTTTTTCACTCACTTCTTTTCGATGTTCATTAAAAAAAAGTGGTGATCCAATTTAATTCCAATTTAAATGCCTGTAAATGCATAAAAACAGCTCATATTTATAAACATTTATTTTGCACACGCTTATTTGTTTATTTTCTTCCCAACAAAGCAATTCTCTTACACAAATACCAACTTTAAAATAAACGAATTGAAATATTTCCCAATATAATTTATGCAAATTAAATTCATATTTTTGTTGCAAATACTGCAAACTCGCAAACTAATTTTATTAAAATTGCCAGCAAACTATATATAAGTTGCATAAATTCCACTGATTCGTATACATATATATTTGCCTTACCTTGACGTCCACCTGCTTGCACGCACGCACTATTAGCTATGATTTAATTAGAGCATTAAAAACAAACCTTGTTGCAAAAACTATGAGCTCGCAAATAGCTTGTATAATTTCGTGGAAATTAGTTTATGCAGTTTAATTCAACCTTAAACTGCCTTCAAGTGTTATGTATTATGTGGCCATCAGCGGTGTATGAACCGCTTGAACTGAGTTGGCAAGGACCACTTGCCCTAAAGAATATTAGTATGTTCTGTTTATATTTTTCAAAACTTGCCTTCAAGTATGCATATCTTCTTTTATTTTAACCTATAGAAAAGTCATATATAGTACATATGATCAAATATTAACCAAACCACAACTGGTCAAATTGACAAGGATCTTCATTTTACAGAGAAGAAATACAAAGTAGTAGTAGTAGTAGTTAGTCACCATTTCCTTCACGGCCGCTATAGAAACATTCAAGTTTCTTTGTTTTCTGCTTTTACGAGCCATACCAGCATATAAATTCGATTACTTCAACGAAAAAATTTTATAAAAAAAGTTCTGTTGACAAGATTCTTGCTAAAAGCCTTGATTATTTTTCTGACTTTCAACTACAAAGCAGTTAAAATAACCATCAATTTAATTTTGAAAAAAAAATAAACTCATGAGGGTTGGCATTTTCGAAAACTTGTATGCATTTGTTGATATTTTTCACCGAAATGTGAATATTCTGAAAGCGCCTTTGTTTTACACCAGTAAAAGTGTTCATCCGTTTATCAAGAAAATTTCACCTAAAACTGTTGGCACGCTTTCAACTGTCAGCCATCAAATAAATATTCGAGTGAGCAAGTCAACTACAACAACAATAACTCACTGTAAATTCACTGCAAATTTTATTCACATGCAAAGCAGACCCTGACTGCGCATGTATGGGTAAATATGACTTTCTGTGTGTGTGTACGTATGCAAAGTTCGGGTGTGAAATTCAATTCAAAACACACAAAAACCGCCCGCATAATAGTTTCTGTGGCACGTGACAGCTAACTGTTGATAAACGACCGCAAGCAAAAACATAATATGACATAATGCGCAAATCCTAGTGAAATCCACAATAAATATTGTGTCGCTAAAGGCAAATATGGCAAATGTCAGTGCAAGTCAACTGATGGTAAAGTCAGATTTGACATCAATTAAACATGAATATGCCATGTTGATGCGCTCGACAGCAAACAAAACCTTTCACATGAACTGTAGACCAGCTAAAGCACAAAAACTTGATTTTTGCGAAATTTTTTTGTTGTTTATGAAATTAATATTGGCATTTACATAACCTGCACTGCGTTTTTCAGCTGTACATAATACTTATAAGGCCCGAACGCAACGTGCGGCAGAGCATGATGCCGCCGCGCTATGGAAACATGCACCGCGCGGGCACCGGACCGTCTTCTATGATGGCGGCCGCCGTGGTCACAGCCGCTACATGTGCGCAAGAGGAGAAAATACAAAAGCATATCACACCAACTAATACAGGTGAATATATAGCTACAGTAATAGCAACCAGACCATTTACTATATTCAAAACTAACAGTAGTTTATTTTGAAGGCAGCTTATAACTCTCTTTGATAGTATGCACATAACCTATACATTTTTTTCTACTCCTTCTCGCTTCCGCAGAGCACAGCACCAAGGCGAAGAAGCTCTGTGAAATGGCAACACAGACCATCACAATAACGAATATCTTCACCAATTTGGACAGCATCGCCTACAGTCAGATCCCCTATGCGGATCAGTATGTGCCAAACAACAATCATCAGCAACAGCATGAGCAACAAAGCCAACAATCATTACACCACCACCCACTAGCCGCCAACAGCGAAGCTGAAGTGGTAGCGAATAATAATAAAATCAATCAATTGCAACATGGCAACCCTAGCGCGCTGGCGCACGCCACAAACACCGCCACCGCTGCAGCGACTACAACCAGCACAGCGGCCACGTCGGCCACAGCAGTTGCGGCCATTAGCACAGCCGCATCGCCACCAACTTTGCATGCGCTAAGCAACCATGTGATGTTGCAGCAACATGTTGCGCTGCACAACTGCAGCGATAGTGCGACTATGTGCAGTGATAGCGGTCGACCACAACTGGAGACAACGAATTTATAGCCCAAAGCGCCGCTAACCAATGCTGTCAGCGCTGGCGCTGCATTAGCAACCGCAAAAGCCATCGAATTGAAAGCACATGGCATGAATTATGTGCTGCAGCAAGAAATCGCCTGTGATAGCTGTGCCGCACCGCCAGCACAAGCCAAGGCCGGTGAGTGTAATAAGCACAACAACAACAATGCCGGCAATCACGCTACCACACAACACACGCTCACCAATAACAACGGCAGCGGCAACGTGGATGGAGACGGTGCAGCAGACCGCACCACTGCCATCAGCAGCAACACAGCCAGCAATTGCAGCAGCAGCAGCAGCAACAGCAATAGCAGCAGCAATGGCGGCAACGGCAGCACGCGGACCGGCAGCAAAAAGCGCTGCGCCATACCCGTGTGAGAGTGCGCGCACTGGCCCTAGGCGTGCAACATTGGCAGCGCAATAAATTGCTGAATTGCTGCCACTAGAGGATATAAATATATTTGTAACTGTAAGTAAGTACCAAAAAATAGTTTAAGCCAAACATATTTCTTTTCGAAGAGTTCATAACTGACTGCTTATGATTTAAGTTTAAGGGTTTTTGTGGGTAGCGGCTCTTGCAAAGGCATAGGGAGGCACAGAGGGTTTATACTTTAGCGGTTCCAATGAAATTACAATGAATTTAGCTAGTTAAGATGTGCTATTAGTATATTAAGTTAGTTGAAATTGTAAATAAGCAAGTTAGTACACTACTATATAGTAATTATAAGAGTATGGCAGTGTTTTATACTAGCAGGTTTGGTGCAAAACTATTTGGTTACAGAGTTATGAGGAAAAATTAGAGTGAGTTCAAGGTTATAAGAAATATAATCGTCATTTATTATTAAAGTTCCATAACTAAAAAATTTGTAACTTCTTATTTTGTTCTAATTAAGCGGTTGAGAATTGGAACAGCTAACAGCTGTTCGCACGAAATGTGCGCGACACGCCTAAAACTATGTTTGTTGGCGCACCGCTGTGGCCTCAACAGCTTATTTTCACTTACTCTACTACCTTTCTCTTCAAGTATCTAACTCTTTTGCTTTTATTAGATTTTTTCTCAACGATTTCTCAACTCTAGTTTATAAATTTCATGTTATTTTATTATTTTTTGTTATTCTTTTTTACAAATTTAGTAAAAATACTAATCATAGTTAAGATGGCGCTAACATGTGATATTATTTAGAACCAAATATTAAGTATTGAGGCCAAATGTATCAATGTATGTACATATGTTAAGAAACATAGTTTTAAGCCTTTATTATTAAGTTAGTTAAGTTCACGGCGCAAACCTAATTTATAGTTAATTTTTAAATAAAAAAACGCGATTTTGTTACAAAAGGGATAGCAACTAGTATAAGTAAATAAAAGATAATAGATTTTATAAATCATGTACACTACAATAACAATATTATCCCTTCTGCAACCTAATCAAACGCTCTATTGCTTGGCCAAGTGCTTACGTGTCACCTGTGCGCAGTAGAGGCAACTAAATTTATTACGTTGTTTGAGCCCAGCAACATAATGAATTCATTTGCAAATAAACTCAACGTTAATGGAAGCCAAAATAGTTTAGTTTTTCTCAGACTGAAGCACGCTTTTATTTGTTATAAAATAGTTTAGTTTTTCTCAGTCGCAAAGCAGAGCTTTCACATACGAAAGCTTTCATATACGAAAGCTCGTTGAAATGCCTAGAACTGAAGCACGCCTTTATTTCTTATAAAGTAGTTTAGTCTTTCTCAGTCGCAAAGCAAAGATCATGTATAACAGCAGAGCTTTTACATACGAAAGCTCGTTAAAACTCGATCGTTTCTTTTCTTATAAAATAGTTTAGTCTTTTCAGTCCTAAAGCAGAGCTTTCTCATACGAAAGCTTTCATATACGAAAACTCGTTGAAACGCCGAGAGCTGAAGCACGATTTTATTTCTTATAAAGTAGTTTAGTTTTTTTCAGTCGTAAAGTAAAGCTCATGTATAACAGCAGAGCTTTCACATACGAAACGTTGTGAAACGTCTGGAGTTGAAGAACGCTTTCATTTGTTACAACTTATGAGCTTTTCAACTCATTTCAAGGGTTTTTAGTTAACTTCCTTAGAAATGTTAATTGCAACTACAACAAAAATATGCCTTTCCAGAGAAAAAACTATGTATGTAATATTGTATATTGTAATACTCTAAATAAAGTACACTAGAAATTTATGACCGTAAATATTAAAGCATTAAAAGCTGTACTATATTTTTCCTAGAGGGTCAGCTTAATTAATTAATTTTAGTATAACTAATTACCCATAGAGATGTAAGATAAGGCAAAACAAGCATTGTAGTTAACCGTAGTTCTAATAGCTATTATAAATTAATAATGAAATGATTTATAGCAGACAAACTCATGACCAAAAATAATCAAGTAATTATGCAAATTGATTACAGAGCAAAGTAAATATTGAAAATTCTAATGAATTTCGAAAGAAAGAAACCTCGTTACACACAGTTGAATGTTTCTACGTAAATATGTTCAAGCCCATGTAAATAAATAATGCTTGCATATACGCTGTACATATGTATACACGTACATAAACTATTTGTATGGAAGTAAGTACCTTAAATTTATGCATTAACTATGTAAATGTAAATTGTTTAAAGTTACTCAAATGGATAAGCATGCAAGTAACGGTTAGCAAATAAATTTCCACACATTCTAGAAAATATGTAGCATATGAAATATTGAAAGCAAAACAAGTGAATTAATATTCTGAATAAAATAATGAAACAACTTAAATAAATTTGGTTTCATTAGCGCGAAACACTCGACGACGCACTTCATGCTTTTATTGAAAAAAATATGTTTAGCACAGGCAAATACGAATTGAAGTTTATTCAGAAATACGAAAATACTTTTTCGACCATCCAATACATTCAGTCCAAACTCAATTAGCGGGGCCACTCAAAATCAAGGCCTCACCGGCTGCCAGCGACAGGCTCTTGGTGTTAATCTCAGAGCTGGAAACAAGTAAGGGATCGAATATTTTATATAAATATATTAAGAGCTCGGTCACGTGAGTTGTACTCACCCGCTGGTTTTCGTTGAGTCCAAGCTGCTTATCGTCAAGGTCATTGCAGCGGGCAGCAAGACATCGAAATCCTGCTGTAGATCCACAGTGGTTGTGTCATTGCCAAAATTGGCGATGTATACGATGGTGTCCGCACCTGTTAGATAGCTGGAGTAAAGTGAGAAAGTATGTAGTAACCAAGTAAGTATTATTTAATATGCAGCTGTTTACCGTTTCAAAGCGAAAAAGTTGTTTGCGAGTGCCTTATATTTGTACGAGCCATCCTGTAGGGTTTTTGAGCTTTTGCGCAATTCGATCAGTGACTTGTAGATCTTCAAATGAGAATTGGCGCTCGAGTTCTCCACGTCAACATTGAGGGTTTGGTAGTCTGGTGCAAGTGGCAGCCAAGTCTTTGCAGCATTGGAGAAACCTTTTTGAGAGTACAAACCATTAGAAGTTCATAAATTTATTTATATTGAGCTGCGCTTACCGGCGTTAGTGCCTGCGCTCCATTGGAATGGCGTACGTGACGGATCGCGCGTAAAGTTTTCATATATATCTTTATTTGAGTTACAAGCAGCGGGGTCAACCGTATCTTCCCATGAGATCTCACCATCAATCATGCCCAATTCCTCACCCTTAAATAAAAGTTTCGCATAATCACATGCATAAAAACCAACAACATGGAGCTCACCTGATAGGTGACACTTGCGCCGGGCAGAGTCATAACCAGCATGTTCATGGCATCCGTACGTTGCACGCCATAGCGGCTGGCCGCGCGACGTTGATCGTGATTACCAATCTGCCAGTATTATAAAAGTATAACAACATTAGCGCTAACACAGACAACCCAACCTGCGCGCACTTACCACCCAATTCGCTGTACGTTTCGCCGGCATGTTCTTCAGCCACTCATCGACCGCCTGCTGCACGTATGACGCGCTCACACCCTGCTTCAGCACGGTAATCAAATTGAAGTTGAACGGCAAGTGTGCGCCCTCCACTGTACGGTTGCCGTACATTTGCATCGTGTATGCGGCCGGCGCGTACGTTTCGATTAGCAGCACACGCGTGTCGCCGCCATGTATGCGCTGATAGTCATCCATCACTTGACGCCATTGATAAACCATATCGATGGTCTCCGGACGATTTTCAATCAGATCCATTTTGAGGTAAGCGCGATCATCCTTATCGTCGGTGTTGCCACTCACCGGCTCGTCGGGATATTGGCCATTCTCGTCGGGCTCCACTTCGAAGAGCACCGGCACTGCATCGACGCGGAAACCAGCTACGCCCTGGTCGAGCCAGTAGCGAATTATGCGTTTCATTTGTTCCACCACAGCAGGATTGCGGTAGTTTAGATCGGCCTGCTGCACGGCGAATTGATGCAAATAGTATTGCTGGCGTTCCTCACGCCATTCCCACGCAGAACCGCGGAACGATTGCAACTGAAAGAGTAAAGTACTTAACAAGTGAGTACTGAGAAAAGATACTTAGCTGTAGCTTTTTCTCCACACTCACCCAGTTACTCGGCGGTATGCGTTTGCCATCCGCGTCCAGCTTGCCATCGTGCCATACATAGTAGTCCTCGTAACCGCGCTCACGCTTAAGTGATTTCTTGAACCACTCGCTTTCGTTACTGGAATGATTTGGCACAAAATCCAAAATGATCTTCAGACCCAATGCATTCGCCTTTGAAATCAACTCGCGAAAATCATCCATCGTACCGTATTCTGCTTGAATTTCGTAGAAGTCCGCAATGTCATAACCAAAATCCACCATCGGAGATTTGAAAATTGGCGACAGCCACGCTGCGGTTACGCCAATATCTTTGAGGTACTGCAAACGCGACGTAATGCCCTTCAAATCACCAATACCATCGCCGTCGGAATCCTGGAAGGAACGTGGATAAATCTGGTAGAACTGTGCAGTTTGCCACCAGTCCTTCTGCTCCGCCTGTGCGCCAGCACGGTTGGACAGCGTGCAAGCCAGGCAACCGCTTTGCGCGGAAAGCACCGAAAAAACTACGAACGCCGCGAAATACCGAGAAAGTGTTGTGAATTTCATGTTTGAGTTGACATCATACTGCAACGGTTGACATACAAGCGGCGCCTTTTATAGGTTCTGCGTGTTATTTATCAAATATATTGAGAGCATCTTACTTGCATTTGAAAAGTAAACACATATTGGCTTCGATAAGACTCAAGTGTGCGTTAAGTAATATTATGACGTATGTTTACAAGTATAGGAAATATTTTGTTGTAAAGTGGCGCTGATTGTTAGGTACGTGTAAGTGAGCCCTCCAGTGAAAATGCAGTTGAGATAATTCAATGAATTACACTGTTTAATGTTTGAAAAGCACTTGAAGACTAAAAGACTGGCAAAAAATTAAAAATGTCATTTCAAATGGACACGGGTTTCCCACCTCTGAATGTACACAAGAGACTGCTCCTGCATTACAAAGCAAAGCGGTGACTTGACTATGCACGCCAGTGACCTTTAAAATCTTGTAATGATATCGAATATAGCAACTAACTGAGTTTTTAACTGTTTTTCTCTCCGAAACTATATCCAATTTATAACGAGAACTCTCTGCATAATGACCAAAAATACTACAATGTTTTAATGATACTTTTAACTTCAGTTAGAAGTATTTAAATCCAAAGTAGATGAAGTAATCTAATCACTTAAAATGAAATTTCTGCTCACCAGCTTTTTGAAAGCTCTGTATGAGTGCTAATAACCACAACTCTATCACACACTCAAACATAACCGTAATCACTGGCATTTCAGAAATTCGAAAGCGAGCAAGAGATGATATCAACTTAAAGTGTACAAAAAATCGAAAGAAAGCAAACATGGAATGGAGGCCTGAGCAAATAAAAATGGAAGAATTAAGTTGGAATAGAGAAGAGACAATAGGAAAATTCCGGCGAAGAACCGACAAACGCATTCACAATGAAATTTTGCCGAGCGTTGGGTATAAAAAGCAGACAGAAAAGGGACGAATGTAGTTTGAGCAGGGTTCTGCATTTGTCTAAGCAGACCTATATTTTTTTAGCGCATAGCTTCCGTCAAGAAGAAAGTATCATATGTGCCGTACGGACTGAATTCCAAAAGAAAACAATGCCATAACTTCTTTCCATGAGCAACTCTACAGGAACTGCGTGTCAACTTCGAGTACTTCTTGACTGCCTGGTGTTGATTGCCATTGGCTTGCTTTGTTGGCCTGCTCAGTCTTATTCAGCGGTTGGAGTGTGTTATGAGAAGGCACGCGGCACAGAAGCGCTATTCTGCTGCGCTTCACACTTCTACTTTTAGAGCATTGTCTGGTCACAGTGGAGTCACAGGAACTACGCGTCGATTTGCTGCTGAAGGAAGAAGTATTTTTGTGTAGTTTAGTTCAAGCCTGATATTAAACATATTTGAATGTAGCTTTAAGGAAGATTTTACATTGAAAAAACATAACTATAATAAAACATAACAGGATATTTTATGATGTTTCCTCCATTGACTATGTGCTTGGTGAAGAAGACTACAAACAACTTTCTGGTTAACCTGAGTAGCCATAGTTATCCTGGGGAATTTGTATTTAATCTTTGTTTCTCTTGTTATACAATCTACTTCAAATATAGACAAATAGTTTAAGCAACAACAATAAAAACAAAACCCACGCGCTCACCGAAACAAACAAAGAAGCTCTTAAACGCAATAATCATTATGATATGAGACAAAGAGCAACCTCAGAAAGCAAATATGTAGCCAAGCGTTGACAAATAGCGTTGTTGCCCTTCGCATTTCACTCGCATAACACATGCCTTGCATACTTATTGAGTTGTCACTCAGCGGCAGCCAGTGGCCCACCTCCACCATTCTCCAACCGCTAGCTGCCAGGCGCTAGTCGCACACTAAAGACTAAACCGAAGGGCACACAACAACAAAGCCAACACACGGTCGCACATGTGTTCGATGCTCGCAAACCATTGTGGTTGCCACTTGGTTAGCTGCCTTCTATCTGCTGATTTCAATTCGTGCTGCTGTGCCTTCCCTCGCTGATGTTCGCCTTTTTATATTCCCTTCAATTATACATTTTTTTATTTCCGCATTTTTTGCTTTGTTTCGTTTTCTCTATTCTTTCATTTCCTCATTTCGATTGTGTAATTTGTTGCTGGCTCGGCGTCGTTTTGAATACCAAAACGCTTTGAAATAACGCATATAAAAGTCGGTCAAATTCGGGCGCAAATTAAAACGGCACAACGCCTCACACTTTTCCAACTGTGTGCAACAGAAAGTCTGAAGCGTGTTCAATGCTCGCACGCATATGTCAGCTGTCTTTCTAGCTCTTGCTGACTTTTCGATGCGTAATTGTGTCATTTGAATTCGAAATTCGTAGAGTATTACCTTTAATGACGAGTTTTCAAGTAGATTAGCGCAGCGAGTGGGGAAGAGGGAGGAGAATTGAATGGTTTTCAATTTCCATAATAATATTTCGTGGATTTCTAGGGTGCCTAGGCAGTTAACTGTTATAGAACAAAAAATAAAAAAAACAACTAGTTTGGCTTTAGAAATATGTTTTCAAATTGATTTGTTTGGCCATAATCCAATTCCAATTTCTCACCTGAGTTCTTGAACATCAAGCCCGAAGAGCTGCGTGCGAAATTCCAAACTGGTGTTGCCAATTTAGTCGCCGTATAGTTACAGATTAGTTAGCCAACTATTGCTTCGGCACCACATAGTGTTGCCAATGGTTTCAAGAATCTATTGGCTATTGCCGCTGCAACCGAAGTGGACTTCAAAGAAGCTGCTACCCCCAAGGAGGATGAAGGATCAAGGAAAAGAAGGAAGAAGCCAAAAAGGAGTAGTTGGAGTCCGAGGAAGACGACGATATGGGTTTCGGTCTCTTCGACTAAACAGCTCAACACTAAATTTGATATTTTTATAGGTGTCCAAACAAGATTATCTTTTTATATTGATTCCAAGGAAGAACTCATGGAACAGACATTCCGAAACTTCATCTAACTTCGTGCGCATGCTCGGAGTTTGGAAATAATTAATTAATTAACAGTCGTCACTAAAAGAGGACAGCAAATCGACGCAAAGCTACTAAGAAGCTTTTAAATAATTAAAATAAGAAAACTGATTGAGGTGACCGAGGACTGAAAGTCAGATTGTAAAAGACATTGCTCCAATTTGAGTGAAAGTGGAAAAGGCAAGCAAAAATGTTTACAATAAAAACATCATTATTCCACTGAGAAAACTTGCTTACCATTAAGCGGTCAAGTGACAACAAAAAAAGACAAAGACAGCAGCTAAAATAATAAGCTACGTGGGGTACACAAAAAGGTTCACTACGACACACGCAGCCAAGCGTTGCCGCTCAATTCTCATTAGCGCCAAACTTTGGTTACGCAAATTTGTATGAGCGTCACGTCGAGACGAATGTCAGGCACGAGACAGGCCACTGGCTTACAGCAGGAACACAGCACTTGGCTGCCACACAAACTGCCAAAAACGTCAAGCAAATGCTACATTGACTGCCACGAAAGTGAAGTGATTAGAACGCTTACACCGAACGCTTGACTTGGCAGAGACAACAAAAGAGCAAATGACGAGACCTGCAAAGATTTTGTTATTTACACCTGTACACTGCTACGTAAACCTTAAGCGACTTAAAAATTAACGCAACTCGAAACACCCAAATCAGTTTAGCGTGCGTGTTAAAAGGATAACACACTGCTAAGCGGCCACGATTGCTGAGGTGGTGATGTGTGAAGGCTTTCTAATCCATGACAAGACTTACCACGCTTGTAACGGCGCCCGAAATATCGACGGAACTTTATGACTTGGCCGCTGAAGCGCTTCACATAAGAAATGCTTCGGTTGACATTGAAAAATCAATGAAATCAGTTGAAAATACAAACAAAGACTCAAGCAAAAGTAAAGTAAAGTAAAAAGTATCCAATCAGGTGTATATAGTAGAGGTATATAAAATTTGTCATGATGCTTGTAACACCCAAGAGGAAACGGCGGAGACCCTGTAAAGTTTATACACATATAAATGATTACAGTGACGAGCTGAATCGTTTAAGCCTTTCCCGTATGTCTGCCCCATGTAAAATACGACCTTGTACCTCAGTTTATAAGATACCCACCTGAAATTTTCTACCCATTCTTTTTTTACCAAGAGGTGAACTACCATATCATATAGCTGCCATAAAAACTGTATGATCAGAATCAAGTGCTTGTATGGAAAAATTTTTTTATTTGACGAGATATCGTGACGAAATTTAGCATAGATTATTATCCAAAGGAATGCACTATTATCCGAAGAAATTGTTTGGATCGAGTCACTATAGCAAATAGCTGTCATACAAAATAACCGATCAAAGTGTTATTAAGCTAACAATTTGTATTTATGAAGTTTTTTTCTTGTGGTATTTTCTTTTAACACGTTGCTTCAGACATGGCATAACATCAAAGCTTAAGAAATTAATTACTTACCACAACTGTTGCCTGGCAAATTTAAGCGCTTTGCTGTGACGCCTTAAAATGACTTCCTGCGCTTCGCCTAACCTGCACGCATTAAAAGCAAAAAAGGGTTCAACTTTCTTTGTAGCCGCGCATTTTCGCTGTGTGCTGCGTGTTCTCTTCAGCATCCCACACACATATGCACACTCATACTTTTTAATTACTTTCATTTCGTTTTAACCACACAATCCCCTGCGCTCTGGAGCTATTATCGGCGATACAAAATGGTTTGCGCTTTGCGATTTTTCAATCGATGCGTTGATATTTTTGCTTTTGTTTACCGCAACAGCTTACATAATCTTTTCGCAAAGTCATTTAAAGTGGGGAAGCAAGGAAGAAAAGAGAAATGAGGAAAATGCTGCACATGTCATTTTAATTTTCCGAATATGTGGAACACACTTTGCTGCGCTCTTCAAATGAGTGTGTTGCTTGTATTAAATAAGTACAGCTTAAGGTGTTTTATGGATACTTATATATACATATATATATATATTGGGTAGTCGAAAAAGTATTTTCGTATTATATAAGTATAAAAAATAAATTGAAATTTGATTACAAATACGAAAATACTTTTTCGACTACCCTCCATCATAACTTGACATTTTCCTAGACCAGTGCTTAACATTAGTGGAATCTCAAAATAATTAAATATGTGTTTCCTTAACTTTTTTATTCTCTTTAGTTAACGAAAGGCTCATGCTCTCATATTTCACCTATTGGCTGGCTTAAACCCCAACAAAGTAGTCGAGCGCTTTAATTGATGTACTTTACTTTAGAAAGTTATGTGATTTTTCCGTTAAGGAGATTTTTTTGTATATTTATGTGATTTGTTTAAGATTGTTTTGTGATTTGTGGTTGTTCAAAAAATTGAAAATCCATTGCCGTTCATCACGTTCAATATTGCTCGTTACGTGCCGCCATGTTTCACAAAACCAATGCTTGCATAAAAATGGAATAATTCTTCTTTTTACTCCCTGAACGTTGTAAGCAAAAGTACAGCAAGACTTCTTCTTACATGAAAGACATGGCTATGAGCACCGATCCACACCGAAGGCAGATTAAAATTTTGTCAAATACAGCGCGGGCTGTCGACATTTTCACTGAAATATTCTCGACTAATATTTACTGTGCAGCCGCGGCTTGGTGACTGCTTTGCGTGTCGGCGACCTGCCCGTGAACAGCTGCCGAAAATGTGCATGTCAATAGCGATAATGATTATGGCCGCTGATGAAGAAGATGATCACAATATTTATGTAGCAAAAGACTTGAAAGCAGAGCTGTAAAAAAAAATAAAGGCAAACAAGTTTACACTCACATTTTCTGAATTTGTAACTGTACTTCGACGTAGACAAATTTTCCACGCTGCTCAAAGCACACGGCCAGGACACAAGGTGGCAAGGCACTCATACGCCCTGACGCCCACAAGTTTGTGAAGACGCTTGAGCATAAATTGTGTGTATGTAGCTGCATTTATAGACTTTCTAACGGCACAGTTGCAAACATATTTTTAAACAGGTATATATACATACACACAAATATGTAGGCAAGTGTTTTCAAACTCATAAATAAAAATTTTGCATAATGAGTCTGGTTGCTTTCTGTGCTTGCACCGCCAAAGCGTGATTTGTTTTCTGAGTTATCAATCATTCTTTATGCGCTCGCAAAACTCCAGTGCAAACTTCAAGTTAGCTGTGTGTTTGCACAAAAACGTTTACATATTGAAATTTGTTTAGGTGTGAGTACTTCAATACAAACTTCTGCCTTTGTGTAGGTGCCGAATATGTCAAGAATTAAAGGGACTTGCAGTTTGAATATATTTTAGAAGCATTCGTTAAGCTCCGCTGATTTCAAGAACGAGAGGTATTGAAAAAACTGTTTTTTTTTTAATAAATTTTCTAAAATGTAATTTCATAAGTTTTAAAATAAAATAATAATAATTTTTGGTTTAATACTAAATTAAAGAATACTTGATTTTCCGCAACTTCTCACACTCACAGCACGCTACTTCACATCGATTCCACTATGATCGCCTCATAGGCACCCAACGGCACATTGTTGACGGCCACGACGTCACTGCAAGAAAATTGCGACTTTAAGAACCAAGAAAGAAAATGTGTGGCACAGTCACCTACCCTTCTTTTCTGGTCGATAACATATTTGTTATGGTAGTGTTGAAGTTGCCACTGACACGCAGTACATCGCTAAGGTCCGCGGTGACAGCCGAGTCCAGCACGTTGGCCAATAAAAGGTATGTCTTTTCATCTTTCAAGAAACTGCGGTCGAGTGATAAATTCAAATAAAATTACGACTGCTAATTTTTCTTCCATTAACTTACCGCTTAATGGCCAAAATATTATCGCCAATAGCTGCATAGCTGACATCGCCTTGCTGCAGTGTTTTTGTCTTGCGTAAAGCCACCAGCTGATTGTAAATTGTCAGATGACTCTTTGACGCTTCTTCCTCGGTCTGCACATTGACAGTCACATAGTTTGGATTGATGGGCAGCCAAGTTGTGCTGTTGGTGGAGAAACCCGCATTGGCACTATTGTTCCATTGGAAGGGCGTACGCGCGGGATCGCGTGTAAATTGTTCGTAAATATTCGCATTTGAATTGCAGGCAGCGGGATCGCGACTATCTTCCCAAGAGATGTCCAAATCGGTCATACCAATCTCTTCGCCCTAAATGAGTAAATATGAGAATTATAGCGATTAAATTACTGCGCATAACCCATTTTGACTGTTCTCTTTATTCTCCCGCTCTCCAAAGAAACACTTAATTTACGCTCTTAAACATTTCTCACACTCCCAGCTGAATTCATACTCACCATATAGGTTATACTAACACCCGGTAGGAACATCTGTAGCATATTCATGAGGTCAATACGTCCCTCTCCATAGCGGCTGCCCACACGCCGCTGATCGTGGTTGCCCATCTGCATAAAGGCAATTATTTTCAATGTTCATTCGCATTTCATGCGGCTCGAATACTCACCACCCAATTGGCTGTGTGGCCGCTCGGCATATTATCCAACCAACTGCTGATGATCTTCACGAACCCAGGCGCTGGCAAATCTGTATTGTTCTTATCTGAATTACCGCCAACAATGAACTGGAAATTGAATGGCATTTGTGCGCCTTCGGTCGTGCGGTTGCCATAGAATTTCATTACGTAATCTAGCGGTGACCAGGCCTCAGTAAGCAGCACCCGCCTATCCCCACCATGAATGCGTTGATAATCATCCAGCAGCTTGCGCCATTGATAAACCATATCTACGGTTTCCGGTAGATCTTGGGTATATATATGCAACAGGTAGCTGGAATCATCAGGATCATCGGTATAGCCACTCTTCGGCTCATCAGGGTAGCGGCCAGTCTCGTCCGGTAATACCTCGAAGCACCAAGGTACGGCATCTACACGGAAACCAGCAACACCGCGATCCAGCCAATAAGTGAGAACGCGCTTCATTTGCGCGACTACGGCGGGGTTGCGGTAGTTCAAGTCAGGTTGTTTGACCGCAAATTGATGGAGATAGTATTGTTGACGCTCCTCGTTCCATTCCCAGGCAGAACCACGAAAAGCTTGTAGCTACAACGGCAATATTGAATTTTGTAAACGAATTTATAGATATAACATGCCTGCGAATTCTTCAACAATGTAAGACTCACCCAATTACTCGGCGGTACACGCGCACCGCTTTCATTTTTATAGCCATCGTGCCACACATAGTAGTCTTCGTAGCCACGCTCACGGCGCACTGACTTCTTAAACCATTCGTTCTCATCACTCGAGTGATTCGGCACGAAATCCAAAATCACTTTCAGTCCAAGTTTATTAGCCTCCTGCACAAGGTTGTCGAAGTCATTCAATGTTCCATACTCGGGTTGTATATCGAAAAAATCAGCAATATCGTAGCCAAAATCGGCCATTGGTGAAGTGTAGATGGGCGAGAGCCAAACGGCAGTAACGTTCAAATCCTTCAAATAGTTTAAACGCGAAGTGATGCCAGCAAGGTCACCAATACCATCACCATTGGAGTCCATAAAGGAGCGCGGGTAGATTTGGTAGAACTGTGCCGACTGCCACCACTCACGGGAGTCCCCACTAGACTGCCTAACCGTGCCATCACAGGCTAAAGAAGGCTGTTGGGTAAATGCCAGAAGCAAAACTAGCGAAATTATTTTTCGCATTTTCGAAAGGAAACACGCTTGTAACACAACCCAGGAGACGATTGAAAAGATACTGTCTGAAATTGGTGTCGCAACCGCTTATTTAAAGCATTCGACTGACGAATGCAACATCCGTTGGTGGGCGGTTCTCGCGTTAATATTAAGTGCTTTCAGATTCTTATCTCATCGTTGTTGTGTTGCAGTGTTGGAAATTTTTCAAACTTACTTAAGTAGCTGATAAACAGTAGTTGTTTATTGCAAATTCATTTAAGACAAAAGGCTTGATTGCGCCCCAACAGGCCTCAAGTGACCCCTGGCGGTGGTTCGAGTGGACTCTAGTACGTAGCTGTCTGTTTTAGAAACAAATACTCGAGATAATTTTTTAATAGATAGGTGTCTACGTAAGGGGACGCCTTTATCAACAATTTAAGAAACTCATTTTATTCACTCTTTATATTGCATAATATTTATAAACTAAATAGATGCTTAACACTAACAAAATTTTTAATGAAATACAAACATTTAAAGCTCTTCAGTATGACAACATTGATATCTAGTATTAGTATTTCAGACTTTTAGCAACTAACTCGCTGCTCTAATTTTTATCATTTTTTGGCATGTAATATGCAAAATAACCCACTGTAGTAGTCAATTTGGTGACAGAACGCAAAACCACGGCTTCCTTCGGTAATATTTGAATGCCCGTCGATTTTAGAGTGTCACTGAAAAATCAATACAGTTAGGGATATAATAATAATATTGTGGAAATGTCCCGATCTTCAATATTTACCCCCTCTTCGCTTTGCTTTTCCCGGTAACAATAATATATTCAAACTCATTCGGTATATTATCGAATGCGCGCTTCAAATCCACTTCCTCCGTGGAATCATAAAGATTCATTAGCAAAACGTATGTGTAATCATTGAGGAGCATGCTATCGTGAAGAAATATAAGCTTTCAACAAATTTTATACTTTTTCTATATCCCAAGAACTCACCGCTTCACCGCCAAAACATTTTGTGTCACGGCCTTTACCTCCACACTACCGTGACGCAATGTCGATTCGTTTCGCAGAGCGTGCAATTGTTTGTAGATATTCAAATGGCTCAGCGCATCGTTGCGTTCGCGTAAGACATTCACTGTTTTGTAGTCGTCAGCGACTGGCAGCCAAGTCTTTTTAGCTGTGCTGAAACCGGCATTCTGTGCATCATTCCATTGGAAGGGTGTACGTTCGGGATCACGTGAGAACCTTTCATAGATATCCGGATTGGTGTGACAAGCTGAGGGATCCACAGTATCATTCCACGAGATCCATACGTCAGCCATGCCGATCTCTTCGCCATAATATGAGATGCTAACACCAGGCAGAATATTCGTCAGCATGTTCAACATGTCAATACGATCGGCGCCGAGACGAGAGCCGACGCGATTTTGATCATGATTGCCAATCTGGAAATGAGTAGCGCCAAGTAATAAAGGTATTTTCAGTTTAACAAGTGTACTCAGCTTACCACCCAATTGGCTGTACGTCCTGCCGGCATGTTCTTTAACCAAGTATTTACTGTCTCCGCAAAGTGGTAGGCATCGGAGTCATTTGACAGCCAGCTGATCATGAGAAAATTAAAAGGCATCTGCGCACCCTCTGCTGTGTCGTTACCATAATACTTTACTACCACGTCGATTGGTGAATATGCTTCGGTTAGCATAACACGTTCATCGCCACCGTTCGCTTTCTGAAATTCGTCCAAAACCTGACGCCATTCATACACCAAGTTCAATGTCTCCGGCTGATCAACGGTGTAGATGTGTTTAACATAATTGTAGTCATCCGGATCGACAACCCAGTCATTGCGTGGCTCATCTGGCCAATTGCCATTTGCATCTGGCGCTACTTCAAATGCAAACGGCACCGCATCGATGCGAAAACCAGCGACGCCCCGTCGTAACCAAAACCGCAATACGTCCTATTAGCAACCGCGAAACAAAGAATAATGTTAAAAAGAAGAAAGAAAAACGTTAAAGTAAATGCTCACACTCATGGCCGCGCGCACTTTCGGATTACGATAATTCAAGTCCGGCTGCTTACTCAGAAATTGATGCAAATAGTATTCTTTGCGCGTCTCATGCCACTGCCAAGCGGAGCCACGAAATACACTCATCCAATTCGTTGGCGGTAGACGCGTGCCATTTACCACCCGCCCCGGATGCCAAACGTAAAAGTCTTTGAAGTCATTGTCGCCCGCGACCGATTTTTTGAACCATTCATGTTCATCGCTCGAGTGATTCGGCACGAAGTCCAATATTATTTTCACACCAACTTCACGTGATTTGGCGATCAACGCATCAAAATCGTCGAGTGTACCGAATATCGGATCAATGTCGGTAAAATTGGCGACATCATAACCAAAATCCGCCATAGGCGATTTATAGATAGGAGATATCCATGTCGCGGCAATACCGATCTCTTTAAGGTAGGGTAGCTGCTCTGCGATGCCTGCAAGTTATAGTATTTTCCATATTATAACATTTCTAAGTTTTTGCGCATTTTCTTATAATTAAAATTTTCAATACAGGGACTCACCCTTCAGATCACCCACCCCATCGCCGTTGCTGTCTTTAAATGACCTTGGGTAGATTTGATAGAGCGCCGCCGATTGCCACCACTCCTGCGAAGCATTCACCTTCGCCGCAGCGCTATGCTTATCCCACGCGATAAAATCGAAATGCGCATGATAATTTGGAAAGCCGCCAGCGCTCACAACGGTGACGCCACTACAAATCGACACTAATAGAAATAACAATATGCGCCTAATCATCGTTTTGCCTTAGCATTCAGTCTCTACTTTTGCGTATAGCGATTGCCTTCCAGCTTCAAATCAAACATTAACTTCACTTCTTTCTTTTAGAAGACTCATAAGCAAAGAGTCATAAGAACCACCCTCACTTTAAAAATGCGCGGACGAGCACTCCAAGCGAACTGATGCAACGGCATAAGTAATAGTTCAGTTCAGCTCGTTAAATTAAAAGACGCGACCATAGAATAAGTCCTAAGTTCTCTCCCATCTCTTAATTGTGCTCCCATAACTCTTTAAGAAGATCAGAGAGCCCCTCTCTTCATTAGCTTTATTTACCGCTTAATCATTTCAATTTACTTTGCTTGTGGACTATGCAGACTCTCCGCTGATCGCTTATTGACAAATAAAGAAATAACGACAGATCTGGCTTTGGTCTTACATTCCTATTTGTATCTCTTGTATTTTTGTATATCCCCTTAATTGCTTTGTTATTGTAAAGTGACTGTATTGATAAAAGCAAACGATCACTTCTTGTACGGCTTCACGGTTTGTTTCCTATAACATCAGTCAGCTGTGGTAATCTCAGCACAAGTTCAGCTGATAATCAGCTTCTGGCAATGCCCTCGTTCCAAAACATTCGTAAATATCTGTATCGAATAAAAGAGTTTACTATTTGAGCTGCGCAGTGACTCGTGTTGGCTGCGCCCAAGCACGTAGTGCTTAAGAGTAGAAATTGCACGACGTATTAAAGAGTATTCTAAGTAAAGAAAAACGAAAAGGTACTGACAGTGAGATTACGAAAACAGAGAAGAAGTGTGATTGCCGGCAACGGCGCAAGAGATCGCGCGATTACTTTTCGGCTGCCGGTTCGAAGTCTACCTGTGTTTCGTCACTTATTGGTGGATAGTTTCAATTGATACAAATCGGTTTTTGTAGCTGAGTGTTTAATTGTATGAACTCTAGAACATCATTATAAGTAAAACTAATTCATAAACACTTAATAGTATGCAACCCTTTACGCCGACCAGCGTAGGACGACCGCCTCATAAGGCATTAAATAAATTCTTCCGCTTAAATCAAGCTTGTGACTGGAAAATAAAAAAGGTATATTGATATAAGAGAAACTCGTATTCTCCAAATGCCTCTTACCCGTATCTGTGTGGTGAATAAGAGTTAAGCAAGACGTACTCCATTGTTTTGTTCGTCAACCCATCGAAGTATTCAATTTGGTTGCCTAAATTGGCAAGCACACGATATTCCTCACGATCTACCGCGGTTCTAGAAGAGAATGCTCTGTACTTGTGCACTTGAGAAATACCTTATTTAATCAACACACCTTATAACCTGGAAAACCTGCTTTGACAGAGCTTTATAAGAAAAGCCGCCCTCCTCCTTGAACGCTTTAAAAGCATCCGTTTTCTTCAACGCCGTCATGCCCTTGAATATCTGCAAGCTGCTACGTGCCACTCCTCGTTGAACTTTTACATTTAAGTATGTGTAATTGGGATTGACGGCCAACCAAGTTGAGTTGCCTGTGCTAAAACCGGCGTTTTTCGATCCGTTCCATTGCATCGGCGTGCGCTCTGGATCACGAAAACCGCAAGAGTCCCCTGTGCAAGCGTCGGCATAATCAGGCATTCCAATCTCTTCGCCCTTAAAATATTTGATTTTCAACATAAGATTATAGAAAGTCATACCGTTATACTTAAAAGCCACTTACGTAATAAGTAACCGATGTACCGGGCAGTGCATGTATTATCATAGTCATCGCATCCACTTTGCTCTCACCCATACGTGTTGGTAAGCGACTGTTGTCATGATTGTTTGCCACCCAATTCGCCATTTTATGTTTGGTCCATATGACATCCATCCACGCGTTAGCTTGTGTTTCAATGGTCTCCGCTGTGGAGTTTTCGTCCAGTCTCACGAAGTTAAAATTCATTGGCAACTGTCCACCAACATGCGTTCCATTAGTGATATAGTTACTCAGAACGTCGACTTCGGAATATGCTTCAATAATCATAGCTCTGAAAGGCAAACAATTTCATTAACAAAGATGTATATATTAAAGGATGCAGGTCTACCTTGTATCTCCACCATTGACTCTCTGATATTCGTCCAAAAATTCGCGCCATTCGTATATAATTTCTGTACTTTCCCATTGATCTTTAGTATAGCTGATGCCGCTCATACCTCCGCCACCCGGTCCAGTATTAATTGGGTTATCTGGATATGTGCCATTTTCAAAACGTTTTTCAACCAAAAAATTCGTAGCATCCATGCGAAAACCGTCTACACCACGATCGAGCCAAAATTTCATCACTTCCAACATACGCTCACGCACCGCGGGATTAGTGTAGTTCAAATCAGGTTGCTTTGCAAGAAACTGATGCAGATAGTACTGTTGCCGCTCTTCAACCCAGGTCCATGCGGAACCACCGAAAACAGCCTCCTATAAAATATTATTGTAAATAAATCAAAGTGTACAGTATTCGCAGATTCACAGCATACTAACCCAATTGCTTGGTGGTGAACGCTCGCCAGTTTCTGAGTCAATTTTGCCATCATCCCATACATACCAATCATCGTAGCCTTCTTCGCGGAGTATCGACTTCTGGAACCACTCACACTCGTCACTCGAATGATTGGGCACAAAGTCCAAAACTAGTTTCAAATCCAATTCGTGAGCCTTAGCCAACAAAGCATCGAAATCCTCCATTGTGCCAAAAACCGGATAAATTTTCGTGAAATTCGCGACGTCATAGCCCATATCAGCCATCGGTGAATCATATATGGGCGAAATCCAGGTTGCTGTTACACCAATTTCCTTAAAAAACGCCAACCTTGAGGTGATGCCATTCAAATCGCCTATACCATCGCCATCGCTGTCCATAAAGGAACGCGGGTAAATCTGATAAAGTGTGGCGGACTCCCACCAATCAACTGTGTCTGCAGCAGTAGCGCCCACAGCGCAAAGAAGTAGAGCCGCTAAAAACCGAAATAAACAAGACGGCATATCGAAAAGTACTACGGTGCAGTCTGAGGAACTAGCGACTATTTATACCGGCAGATAGTTGGAGATAAAAGTTCTTACTACTCCAATATTCAAAACAAATTACTCGCAAAATCTTATCAAACACTCGATATTGTCAATCTGGGCCTTCTGTGAATTGGATTGCTATCGCTGATCACCAATTCACCTATGCGATAAACTGATCATGTTTACTAGTATTTGTGGGGTTTTTCGCCTGCTACCAAATTACCCACGATTAACTGAGTCATAAAAACAATACATACATAAATCTCTATTTACTTATACATATATGTATTATTTTTAACATAGGTAAGTTATATGCATGTACATGTACAGTGTCGGATAAAACATATTGGACTCATACCTATGAGTTACATTATCATCTCCTATTCTCGCAATTATCATTTTAAATATAAACAAATCACTCAGATTTGAAGAATAACTATTTATTTTATGAAAACATACAAAACCTTAGAAATTATTTGACTCCATGCCTTTCATTCACTCCTTCTCTGTCTATCTTTCTATTTGTTATATCCTAAAGATCTCAATAGGATTGAGATCCGTCGATTGAGTTGGCCAATTTAACATAATTAGCGACCATGAAAGTGTCATATTGCACTTGGCTTGGGAAAGCATCACGTTCTGGAGCATGTCTTTGTATATGAATCGATCCTTAATGCCATTGATTCGATGAAAAGGTCCAACACCAAACTCGGAAAATCGCCCCCATGCGTAATGCCACCACAGCCCTGCGAAACCGTACCTTGGCAGTATCGGGGATCTAACCTCCTATTTTTTGGTTGGTGATCCCTTCTCATTCCGAATGAATATTTCAAATTAAGTTTTGATTCATCAGAGAAAACTATTGTTTTCCATTGTCGCAGTCAATATGGGGTACTTGTAATTTCTTTTGTATAAAATTTAAACTATTAAAACAAATTATAAGGTTTTTCATTGTTTCACTAAATAAACAGCATGCCTTCATATTTGAATACAAAATTGTAATTTGGAATATGCCACATGTTTTTAGCATTCATAGCCATCGGTCCAATATGTTTTGTCCGACACTGTACATATATTGTATATATTCACATGTATAGTTTTATCGTTTGCTGTAGAAATGGACGCTACCAAAGCCAGTATACAGATCGCTACCGCCGGAAGTCACCAAAATGGTGAAGTGTCTTGCTCCATAAAAGCAGCTGCTGTTAAGAAGGAAAATACTTTGGCTTGCGTCCATATAGAAAACTCAAAATTATCAAAGTTATCCTTATAAAACTCCAAAGTTGTTAATAATTATCACTCAAGTCAGTTCCTGTAACGCTTTTCAGTTGCGTCCTAGCAGAGAACGTATATCATATATACAAACATATTCATATGTACGTATATGAAATTATATTATAGTATCAAACATAAGAAATATTTAAAAGATAGCTCTTTTTCGCACATTAACTACAATTATTGTTTTGGAAATAGCATAATTTAATTGGAATGTTATCAGTTTTGCATGTATTCGTAAAAATACGTAAAACGGTAATCATATCAATTAAACGATAGCATGTACACACGTATAAAAATATAAGCAAAAGGCCAACATACGTCTGTAATAGCAATGTATATTTCTGAGCATAATTTTCATTGAATGCTCAGCTCTGTTCACGCGCCACTGTTAAAATTTCTCCATCTTAGCGAGCTGTGGTGAAACACGCTCATCGCATTTTGTTAGCTTTTGACAGTTCAATCAGAGAACGTAAAACATAATGTTTTGTTTATGTTTTTATAATCTCTGACTGGACCTTCTCTATAATTTACGTTCTCTGCTAACAATATCTAATAATGTTAGTTAAATCAAAAATTATGTTAAATGATACATGACTTTACTGTAACTCAAATTTAACATTAATAAATTCATTCTTAACAGCTGGCATAGCCTTATTTGAACCATCTGGTAACATTTCCCTTGTTGAAATATATTCCAGCTGCAATGATTTATCTCGTAACTTCTCTCGTATAAATTTCGTCTTGATATCCACTTGCTTAGTTCGGGGCGAAAAATTATTCTTTTGAACAATGTGAATTGCGCTCATGTTATCGCAGCACATTTTGTTTTCTTCTGTACCACCGAGAATTAGTTCCGACCCTAACTGATGTAACCAAATCGCTTCTTGGCTTGCTCTCACTACTGATGTTAGCTACGCCTCATTTGATGATAATGCTACAGTTCGCTGTCTGTGCGATGACCAAGATATAGCTGCACCTTACATTATGAATACGTAACCAGAAGTTGACCGCCTTTGATCAAGATCTCCTGCCCAGTCAACATCGCAATAACCAGTTAAACCTTGAGCTGATTTCTGCCTTAGTTAACTGCACCCTTTAAATACCACATCACACGCTTCAATACGTACCAATGAGCTTTGTCGGGGTTTTGTGAAAAATAATCAATGGGGTTTAAAAATCAATTTCGAACAAATTGCTCTTTTATCGACGAACTGCATACTTATTTTTACATTGAACAGCTGCCCCACTCTCAACAGGAGAATCTTACCCACATTTCGAAAGTTTGCTGACATCACTTAGTTCGGTTTCATTAAACTCCCCTGAATTGTTAATGTTGCTAGCTTCGTTTTCATTAATAAAATCATTTATTGGATTTGGCTCTGGTATATGAACCATCGCTGTACTTCTACAACCAAATATGTGTTTCAAATTCGGCTTCATACCGGACCGTATTTCTTCTGAACTTTGACCATTACCTCTACAAGGAATACGATTTACTTAATACGCTTCTATATGCTGCAGCTTTTGCGCGAAATATGTATCCTAGGCCAGAAACCAGCAACATGCATTTCACACGCTCAATTAATGTACAGTACATCCGTTCAGTCACCTCGTTTTGCTCACACGTACATGAAGTTTTTTTTGGTGAACAGTACCACATTCACGCAAAAATATTAGCACAGTCTAATTTATACAAACCGTTTTCTGCATACGCTTTTGCAATTAATCAGTTTTACGCATCAAGGACCATATATACATTGCCTTCGAACACCACCTTTTTGTTTCGTTTTGTTATTTGCCGAACCGACAAAAGATCCGCGCAAAGCTGGGTACATATTCGACATTTCGAATATTGGTTTCGACTTTTTGTCTGTTTACATTTAAAACTATGCTGACTTCGCCTGCGTTCTTAACAAGAACTCACTCGTTCTTGCCTACACAATCAGTTAACAGTGGCAATCTCAGCACAAGTTCAGCTGATAATCAGCTTCAGGCAATGTCCTCGTTCCAAACCATACGTAAATATCTGTATCGAGTAGAAAAGTAGATTATATATTTGTACCATTACTAAATAGTGAGGGTATCTTAAGCACACACTGCTTATGAGGAGAAAAACACACGGCGTCAGAAAGAGTAATGGCAGTTGACAACTATGAAAAAATATTGGGTATGAGATTTTAAAAAATAGAGCGGCACAGGAGAACAACCGATTAATGTTCGGTCGCCTGTACGAAGTGGCCACCTTTAAATGGTTCAAATCGCGTTTGTTGACAGAACTAAATATTTATTTGTTTATATTCTAGATCACTATTATAAGTATTACTAATTCATAAACACTTCGTACTATGTAATTTTGCAGGCAAATTTTCTATGCCGACCAGCGTAAGGCGACCGCCTCATAAGGCATTAAATAAATTCTTCCGCTTAAATCAACCTTGTCACTGCAATAAAAATAATCGTATTGAAATGAAAAAAATCGTATTCGTAATGGCACTTACCCGTGTCTGTGTGGTGAATAAGAGTTAAGCAAGACGTACTCCATTGTTTTGTTAGTCAATCCATCGAAATATTCAATTTGGTTGCCTAAATTGGCAAGCACACGATATTCCTCGCGATCGACCGCGGTTCTAGATAAATATACTCTATATAAGTGCACTTATAAAATACCTCATTTGTACAAACTCACCTTACGACTTGGAAAACCTGCTTTGACAGAGCTTTATAAGAAAAGCCGCCCTCCTCCTTGAACGCCTTAAAAGCATCCGTTTTCTTTAGCGCCGTCATGCCCTTGAAAATCTGCAAGCTGCTACGCGCAACTCCTCGTTGAACTTGTACATTTAAGTATTTGTAGTTGGGATTGACGGGCAGCCAAGTTGAGTTGCCTGTGCTGAAACCGGCATTTTCCGATCCATTCCACTGCATCGGTGTGCGTTCTGGATCGCGAAAGTTGCAAGAGTCATCGGCACAATCGATTTCTCCATCAGGCATTCCGATCTCTTCGCCCTTAAAATATTTAATTTCCAACATAAGATTATAGAAGGTCATACCGTTATACTTAAAAGCCATTTACGTAATAAGTAACCGATGTACCGGGCAGTGCATGTATTATCATAGTCATCGCATCCACTTTGCTCTCACCCATACGTGTTGGTAAGCGACTGTTGTCATGATTGTTTGCCACCCAATTCGCCATTTTATGTTTGGTCCATATGACATCCATCCAGTCGTTAGCTTGTGTTTCAATGGTCTCCGCATTGGAGTTTTCGTCCAGTTTCACGAAATTAAAATTCATTGGCATCTGCCCACCGACGTTGGTGCCATTAGAAATATAATCGCTCAGAACGGTGACATTGGAATATGCTTCGATTATCATAGCTCTGAAAGGCGAAAAGTTTAATTACTAAAAGTAGATATTTTAAAGGATGCACGTCTCACCTTGTATCTCCACCATGAAGTCTCTGATATTCGTCTAGAAATTCGCGCCATTCGTAAATAATTTCTGTATTTTCCCAATCATCTTGTGTATAGATGTGTTTGAGGTATCTAAATAGAGTGGAATCATTTGTTTCACCGCTCAGTGGTTCATCTGGAAATGTGCCATTTTCGAAACGTTTTTCAACTAAAAAGTTCGTGGCATCCATGCGAAAACCATCTACACCACGATCAAGCCAAAATTTCATCACTTCCAACATATGCTCGTGCACCTTGGGACTAGCGTAGTTCAAATCCACTTGCTGCGCGAGAAATTGGTGCAAATAGTACTGTTGCCGCTCTTCAACCCACGTCCATGCAGAATCACCGAAAACCGACATCTAAACAATATTGTAGTGAGTGTAAGAGTAAGATATTCTCAGCCTACTAACCCAATTGCTTGGTGGTGAACGCTCGCCCGTCTCTGGGTCAATTTTGCCATCATCCCATACATAGAAATCGTCGTAGCCATCTTCACGACGTATCGATTTCTGGAACCACTCACACTCGTCACTCGAATGATTGGGCACAAAGTCTAAAATTACTTTTAAATCCAATTCGTGGGCCTTAGCCAACAAAGCATCGAAATCCTCCATTGTGCCGAAGAGTGGGTCAATTTTCGTAAAATTCGCGACGTCATAGCCCATATCAGCCATCGGTGAATCATATATGGGTGAGATCCAGGTTGCTGTAACACCAATTTCCTTAAGGAACGCCAGCCGTGAAGTGATGCCATTCAAATCGCCTATACCATCGCCATCGCTGTCCATAAAGGAACGCGGATAAATCTGATAAAGGGTGGCGGACTCCCACCAATCAACTGTTTCGATAGCAGTAGCGCCCAACGCGCAAAGCAGCAGCGCCGCTAAGAACCGTAACGAACAAGACGACATATCAATAAATACTAGCGTGTTGTCTGAGGAACTAGCGACTATTTATACCGGGAGATAGTTGGAGATAAAAGTTCTTGCTGTTTCAGTATTGAAAACCAAATTACTCACAAGATCTTATCAAAGGGTTGATATGGTCAGTGTGGGCCTTACGTGAACTGGATGAGCACCACTATATAATTCTGATAAGCGGAACATGTTGTCTAGTATTTGTTGGGTTTTTGGCATAATTACCTGATTAGGACCAAAAAACACACGATATATAAGGCAATATATATAAATCAAGGTATGTACGAGTACACACGCATTTATTAATTTTTAAGATAGGTAAGTTATATTTGGAAATCTGTAATTTATATTGGTTTTGCTTTTATCAGGTCTATACAAATGCGCAATACGTAGGTTGCCTTTTACATTTAAGAACTGAGGCAAAGATGAGTCATCGAAAATTTCTTAATTGTTTTCCAAATCATTCTCAACTAAGATCCATACATTTTACATGCATTTGAACCGATTGACGAAGCACTTGTGTCACTCTGATTGAGATATAATGCATTCTGAATGCATCAACCGCATGTCGAAAAACGTTAAACTCTTTCTATATTTCATTCGGACGTGAATAAAAACAAAACGGTCGGTGTCAAATCAGGACTTATACGGTGCTTTATCTTGATGTGTCGATGTCTTAAGTTCCCAGTTGCTCAAATTCAGTTGAATTATGGAGTATTGGTCTACATCGTAGTTCTTCAACGTTTGCAATGCACTAGTCGGTAACTTGTTGCCTTTTGACATTTGCTTCTGCCCCCCAATGGCATTGCTAATGATCAAGTTCACCTTTCAGCTTCAAACGTCACACGGCGTTGTCATTATGCAGAAGATCTTTGAATATATCTATCAAGTAGTCAGTAAGATTTTCCATTCCTTTGGTTTTCAAAGTGCATACTTTTTTCTGGAAGCAGAAAACTCAGTTGAAATTTATCCAATACTTCTCTAGAAAAGCGCGTCTTCAAATCTTCGCCGATTGTATCCAACAGAGGAATGTACATTGCGACCCTGTAGTATTCTTTGCAAGTTCTCACGCAAAATTTTCGTGTTTTTTTGTCGGAAGCAGATTCGTCAACTTCCAGTTCTGCCGCCATTTTTCGTGTCTGAATGAATGGATTGAAAATGTTCCACAACTTTTTGTCTTCGATTTCGGAACGTCACAAGCAGAGTATCGTAGTTTTTTCCGCTATTTCCTTATTTTTCCAGTTACTAATTTTTCTACAATGTACCAATCGAACATATCACCCCCCATGTTCCCCCTCTGAATCCGCCACTGATAAACGTGCTGAGTATGCATAACAACAAAAAAGTCAAACTTTACGATACATTTGTGAATTGCCAGATTGTAAAGCTAGTGTCGCCAAGTCCCGAAATATAAAAAGCAACCTACGTATTTGGCGTTCATTAATGATTTCAATCCAATATCTGATTCACTCCAAATAAGAACGCACGCAAGTCACCTTTAAACAACACTTTAAAGTGGCTCTAAAATACGTAAATCTATTTTTAGAATGGCCTTATCACTCGATTTATTGTGTGATCCCAAACCAGCCGCCTGAAATCGCAAAAATGTTGAAGTATCTTGCTTCACAAAAGCAATTACTTTTCATAATTAAAATACTTTTGATTGTATTTCTTAGAAACCCACAACAAATGCCGATGATTGACTCTTATTTCTAGAAAATAAATTTAAGCAAATTTCGAGGTTAAGTAATACCCCAACAAGCAAGAACCCAAAATGTAAAACGGTACTATTAAAAACTTTTGGTGAAATCACATATGTCAGGACGCGACCAACCGTTTTCGACCTAATTGGGTACGTGACATTCCTCTCACATTCTCATGTCACAGTGCGAAAATGAGCGTAATCGGACTATAACCACGCCTACCTCTCACACAGCATAATTTTAAGTTCAAGTACTGTACAAACCAAGAAGCAATTGATACCATGGAATCGCATATATACTATGCACTAATAATTCCTTTAAAGTATGCCACCTTATGACCAAAAATTGCTCAAATCTAACTAAAACTGTTCAAGCCCCTAGGTACCTAATACGTGGATCCCAGGTCTATAGTTCACTTTTAACCGAAAATATCAGCCACTCTATGTGATATACAATAGAAATTCAGAGAGAATGTTTTCCTGACAATAGTAATTCTGTGTATCAAAAATGGGTTGAATCGGATCAGTACTCCTCTGAGGCTCGTATGTATACCTAATATAAATATTTTAGTACTTCCGGGTGACTTTATACCGCATATATAGCGTGTTTTACTCACAAAAGTGTATCTTTGTGCCTAAAGTCGATAAAATTATGCAAAGACTGACTGACTGGCTGACTTTACTCCATGTTATTGGTGATTGTATGTGAGGTACTTTAATAAAATCCAGGAAACATTTTTTTAAATATATAGCAAGTAAATGGTATGTGTTACTGGTAAAAATAGATAAAATCGGGTCAATATTACGCCCAACTCTCATATTTTCCTGAAAGATTTTCTCAGATTTTGATTCCTGCGAATTGCATGAGTATAACATTTTCGGTTGCACCCGAACTTAGCACTTCCTAACTTGTTTCAATGTGTGTTTTTTTGATTTGATTACATTTGTATGCGTTTGATGCCAGACCATTAGAGTCTGTCTGAAGTATTGTATTTTGAAATATAGTATATCGGATCTCTTTTTTATGTTTATGTCTAAGTCAATAAGTGCTTGGCAGCTGTTTGTCTACGACACGAAGCCTTATCTGACGATGTTTACAATGCAACAAATTGAACAACGATTGTGCTTGATAGTTTGGGTTTCCCATGGAGTCACGAGAATTAATGAAAATGTTGCAGACGTGCTTTAAGAACTCTACTTTTCCACGAAAACAGGTATTTATGATATTAATGAAGATAACATCGAAACAGTTATAGAAATAGAGATTTAATACTAGACTCGCGACAAGAGACATTTTTATTAGAAAACTATATGCTAGTATTTAATTAAAATAATATATATTTTAGACTGGCCTTTTTAATATTTCCAACTTTTTCATCTTTGTGTCAATTAGCGACAATTGTGATGCAAGTTCTTAGGTTCTGGCGCCTGTCCGAAGTCTTATTGTGTCAATTATGTGTTTTGCCAAATAGCCGTGCCCACTTTTAAGTGAAACACATCTTTTCTGCTGACAAAGCTAAGCATTTAATTGTCTACATGATCTTAGATACATATTGTTAAAATAACCGCTCAATAATATATATGTAATTTTTTAGGAGAACCTTCATGCCGACCAGCGTAAGACGATAGCTTCATAAGGCATCAAATAAATTCTTCCGCTTAAATCAAGCTTGTGACTGGAAAATAAAAAAGGTATATTGAAATAAGAGGAACTCGTATTCTCCAAATGCCTCTTACCCGTATCTGTGTGGTGAATAAGAGTTAAGCAAGACGTACTCCATTGTTTTGTTAGTCAATCCATCGAAATATTCAATTTGGTTGCCTAAATTGGCAAGCGCACGATATTCCTCGCGATCGACCTCGGTTCTAGAAGAGAATGCTCTGTACTTGTGCACTTGAGAAATACCTCATTTGTACAAACTCACCTTACGACTTGGAAAACCTGCTTTGACAGAGCTTTATAAGAAAAGCCGCCCTCCTCCTTGAACGCTTTAAAAGCATCCGTTTTCTTCAACGCCGTCATGCCCTTGAAAATCTGCAAGCTGCTACGCGCAGCTCCTCGTTGAACTTGTACATTTAAGTATTTGTAGTTGGGATTAACGGGCAACCACGTTGAGTTGCCTGTGCTGAAGCCGGCATTCTCCGATCCATTCCACTGCATCGGCGTGCGCTCTGGATCACGAAAGTTGCAAGAGTCTCCAGTGCAATCGATTTCTCCATCAGGCATTCCGATCTCTTCGCCCTTAAAATATTTGATTTTCAACACAAGATTATAGAGGGTCATACCGTTATAATTAAAAGCCACTTACGTAATAAGTAACCGATGTACCGGGCAGTGCATGTATTATCATAGTCATCGCATCCACTTTGCTCTCACCCATACGTGTTGGTAAGCGACTGTTGTCATGATTGTTTGCCACCCAATTCGCCATTTTATGTCTGGCCCATATGACATCCATCCATTCATTAGCTTGTGTTTCAATAGTCTCCGCATTGGAGTTTTCGTCCAGTTTTACGAAATTAAAATTCATTGGCATCTGACCACCGACATTGGTGCCATTAGAAATATAACCGCTCAGAACGTCAACAGGAGAGTACGCCTCGATTATCATAGCTCTAAAAATTGGAAAGTTTTATTGTTAAATTTGTGTGTTGTAAATGATACAGGTCTCACCTTGTATCTCCACCATTAAGTCTCTGATATTCGTCCAAAAATTCGCGCCACTCGTAAATAATTTCAGTATTTTCCCATAGATCCATGGTGTAGATGTGGTTGGGAGGAGTTGTATTACCATTCGGGTCATTCGGTATGCCGCTCGGTGGTTCGTCTGGATATGTGCCATTTTCGAAACGTTTTTCAACCAAAAAATTTGTGGCATCCATGCGAAAACCGTCTACACCACGATCGAGCCAAAATTTCATTATTTCCAACATACGCTCACGCACCGCGGGATTAGTGAAGTTGAAATCAGGTTGCTTCGCTAGAAACTGATGCAGATAGTACTGTTGCCGTTCTTCAACCCAGGTCCACGCAGAACCACCGAAAACCGACACCTAAACAATATTATTGTGAGCATAACAGTAAAATAATCACAGATTCACAGCACACAAACCCAATTACTTGGTGGTGAACGCTCGCCCGTCTCTGTGTCAATTTTGCCATCATCCCATACATAGAAATCATCGTAGCCTTCTTCGCGGAGTATCGACTTTTGGAACCACTCGCACTCGTCACTCGAATGATTGGGCACAAAGTCTAAAACTAGTTTCAAATCCAATTCATGCGCCTTAGCCAACATATCATCGAAATCCTCCATTGTGCCGAAGAGTGGGTCAATTTTCGTAAAATTCGCGACGTCATAGCCCATATCAGCCATCGGTGAATCATATATGGGTGAGATCCAGGTTGCTGTAACACCAATTTCCTTAAAAAACGCCAGCCGTGAGGTGATGCCATTCAAATCGCCTATACCATCGCCATCGCTGTCCATAAAGGAACGCGGATAAATCTGATAAAGGGTGGCGGACTCCCACCAATCAACTGTTTCGAAAGCAGTAGCGCCCAACGCGCAAAGCAGCAGCGCCGCTAAGAACCTTACCGAAAATGACGACATATCGATAAATACTAGCGTGCTGTCTGAGAAACTAGCGACTATTTATACTGGCAGATAATTGGAGATAAAAGTTCTTGCTCTTTCAGTATTGAAAACCAAATAACTCGCAAGATCTTATCAAAGGGTAATATGGTCAGTGTGGGCCTTACGTGAACTGGATGAGCACCAGTATTAAATTCTGATAAGCGGAACATGTTGTCTAGTATTTGTTGGGTTTTTGACATTATTACCTGATTAGGACCAGCGGCACAATAAATTACGCAATATTTATAAATCAAGGTATGTACGAGTACACACGCATTCATTGGTTTTTAAGATAGGTAAGTTATGGTTCATTAACAATTTGAGAACAATATCTGATTCACTCCAAATAAAAATGCACTCATAACGAAGAGACCTTTAATCAACACTGTAATATGTGCCCTAGTCATAGGTTACGATATTCCCTGATTTCGATCTTAGGCACTGATTCCCTGATTTTCGTGAAAAATGCACTGATTCCCTGATTTCCTTCTGAATCGATTTTTGTTCATTGTTCTTTTTTTTGAGCGAGTGCGAGAAAAAAAGTGAACATCACAGCGTTTCAGTATATTTGGCATCGATCGAGAAAGAAAACAATAGCATTTTGGAAATGATGGATTTTATAATTGATAAAGTTGTCAACGCTTTGCAAGAGAGAATTGAAAAAATTTCATTCCTTTCACTTTCACCACCAAACTCAATGCTTTCAATGCTAAGGGAAAACGTGAAGAATGTGCGAACTTTCGAGAAAATGGTTTCATGGTTTATTGAGAATCGTTCTGTACCTATGCAACGGGATTGATTTTGACTGAGACCGATATGGTAACCCTAGCTATAACGTACGTAAATCTGCTTTTAGAATGGTCTTATTGCTCGATATATTGTACGCTCTCGAATCTATACAGATCGCTGCCGCGTGAAATCGCCAAAATGTTGAAGTGGCTTGTTGCACAAAAACAACTAATTTTCATAATCAAAATGCTTATATTGTTTTTCTATGAAACCCACAATGCCGATGATTTACTCATATTTATAGAAAAAATAGCAAACTCAGAAGGAAAGTGATTTCCCAGCAAACTCAAAAATAAATTTTCAAGAAAGTCATTTATGCTTTATTTAAAGAGGAAGGCAATCTCGTTACCAACAATAGCCAGCGTTATCACGATGTTGGCCGACTTTTTTTGCGGAATTTGTTTACGACGGACAATCTCTAATTCCAAGAAGACATGGTTTACTTCTAAGCATAGACACATTGTGTGCAAAGTTTGGCAACTCGTTAATTTCGAGAAATGAGGCAGTCAAATGGCCGTCAAGATCATGCGATTTGAGATCTTTAGATTATTTTCTTAAGGGGGTTGTTAAATCTAAAACAACGCTCGAGAGCTCGAAGATAATATGCAGTGCACTGTAGCAGAAATTCTAGCAGAAATGCTGCACCTGGTCAAAAAGAGAGTGGAAATATGCAAACAGAGAAGTGGCCAATTTGTTAAAATCATAAATGGCACAAAATTATCTACACAACAAAAAAAACAGAAACCATCTTGACCAATTTTGAGTGATTTATTTCATTTTATCTTCACGTCGTTCTTGTTGGTACACCCTACGCCGTCTGTATGTCATTAATGATGTCTAAGTTTTCCGCTCTTTTTAACATGACCAACGTGTTTGACTTTTTTGGTTTTGGTGCAGTTCTTGCCCTTTGACCATCCTAAAATGAGCGCCTCATGAGGCTTCAGATAAATTCTTCCGCTTAAATCAACCTTGTCACTGAAAAATAAAAGAGAATATTGAGTAAGGAAAATTTGTATTCACCAAATGGCACTTACCCGTGTCTGTGTGGCGAATAAGAGTTAAGCAGTACGTATTTAATTTTTTTGTCAGACAAACCATCGAAATGCTCTGTTTGGTTGCCTAAATTGGCGAGCACACGATATTCCTCGCGATCGACCGCGGTTCTAGAAGACAACATTTTATTCAAATGCACATGGCAAATACTACATTGTATCAACTCACTTCACCACCTGGAAAACCTGCTTTGACAGAGCTTTATAAGAGAAACCGCCCTCTTCCTTGAACGCCTTAAAAGCAGCTGTTTTCTTCAGCGCCGTCATGCCCTTGAATATCTGTAAGCTGCTGCGCGCCACTCCTCGTTGAACTTGTACATTTAAGTATTTGTAGTTGGGATTGACGGCCAGCCAAGTTGAGTTGCCTGTGCTGAAGCCGGCGTTTTTCGAAGAATCCCACTGCATTGGTGTCCGTTCGGGGTCACGGAAGTCGCAAGAGTTTCCGGTGCAAGCGGCGGCATAATCAGGCATTCCGATCTCTTCGCCCTTAAAATATTTGATTTTCAACATAAAATTATATAGGGTCATACCGTTATAATTAAAAGCCACTTACGTAATAAGTAACCGATGTACCGGGCAGAGCATGTATTATCATAGCCATTGCATCCACTTTGGTCTGACCCATACGTGTTGGTAAGCGACGGTTGTCATGATTGTTTGCCACCCAATTCGCCATTTTATGCTTGACCCAAAAGACATCCCTCTATTCATTAGCTTGTGTTTCAATGGTCTCCGCATTGGAGTTTTCGTCCAGTTTTACGAAATTAAATTCATTGGCAACTGTCCACCGACATGGGTGCCATTAGTGAAACAGTTACTCAGAACGTCAACAGGGGAATACGCATCGATAACCATAACTCTAAATAGTGAAAAGTATCATTGTTAAAATTGTATGCTGCAAAAGAATGCAAGTCTTACCGTGTATCTCCACCATTAAGTTTCTGTTATTCGTCTAGGAATGCACGCCACTCGTATATAATTTCTGGACTTAACCATTGATCCTGGGTGTAGCTGTTTTCTAAAGTGTCATCCGTTCCAGCCTTGATTGATTCATTTGGATATGTGCCAGGCTTGATCATGGCGGGTCTCACGTGATACTATATAATTAATTAGAATAAGACAAACATGTTTACATGAAAATCGGGGGTTTTTGACAAACTCGTCTGATATAAAAATATTTTGTAATTATAATATGAATATTGGGTCTTCAACAATTGGTGTTCGCGAGATTTAAAGAAAAGCCAACATAACCTTTATATACGAAAATTACGTGGCACGTTGTTTGTCCGCAAACTGATTTTAGCAAAATTTAGCCCACTGTGTCCAGTTGGCAGCAACTAAGAAGATAGGGTAGCCAAAACAATTCATTGATAAGGAATACAGTGAAAGCTGCATTAAATGGACGCTCTATTAAGCGGACATCTGCATTAACATATTGACCAGTCCCACAATTTGTTGATATTTATGAAGTGCAATCTATTACGCGAACAACTCTAACAACTAATGGGAGATTTCACTGTATACTTTTTTCAACATACGCATGTATTCACAACCCCCAAAAAATATAATATAGTTAAACTTCCGCAACTCAAACTTGTATAACTCGAACTCTTGTATTAGCAATAGAAGTCAAATTGCATGCAAATTTCCTGCCATAACTCGAATTTTTTTTGTGGATTATGGTGATTCGAGTTAGGAAAGTTCTGTTTATAATTTTGTCAAACATAAAGGGCCATTTCCTCAATGTTTGTTTAGCCGCCATTTGTCAGTTAAGTTGTGGTAAACTTAATCAAGACTCCTTCTTTCGGTAAAGAACGTTTTTTTAAATAGAAATGACAGATGCTCTTAACCTAACTGAGGAAACAGCCATAAATTCGTTATTTTTTCCATTCACATTTATTTGTACGAGCATACTTAAAAGTAAACCTCAAGTACAATCCCTTGGATTCTTATACCGACAAAACCGTTTCGCCTTGCTGAAATGGGTGATTGAGTGACTCCTAAACGTAAACGTTGTGCGAGGTCTTCTTGGAGTAGGAAGTTCTTCGTCTTCCAAGCAAAAATAATCACTTTTAAATCGTGCAAACCACTTATGGCATGTTCACTCGGCTTAAACATGTTGAACAAACAACATCCACCAGAAACAATGATTTTCCACAGATGTTTTCTTCATATTAAAGTAATAAAGAATAAATATATATTTAAGTAAATAAAACGCTTCAAATGAATGACATGTAATGAAGAAGACGCGCAAGGGCGGTAACTTTCTAGCTGATGTTCGGATTATTGGAACAATGGAATCATAATCAAATTTCATCTTGGCAAACCGCATATGTTTGTATGTAGTTATAGACTTCTTTTAGAAATATGCGTCTATTATTATGTTATATTCGTGAATTATAATTTATATTTGTTTTGCTTTTAAATAAAATCGTGTTACACATACTGAAAACAGTTTACATTTCTTTAAAAAAATATCACTTCAACTTATTGCCTATGTTTGCCGGACTTTGGATGTGAGCCACGTGAGTAATTCTCCTAAAAACGCAGCATTTCCAGCAATGTTTGTATATTTGAAACTCAGTGGTACTAAAACGCCTGTTGAGCGGCACTGTGACAAAGCGATGAAAAGTCAGTACAGCACGACGAACAAAATATCCTAAAAGTATGCAACGTTTAGCTTAAAGCATCAACTGCAAGTAAGTATAGGTGCTGTAATAACAAACGCACACAAACACATATTCTTAGAGCAGAGAACGGCAACGAATCATTAGAATACTACTATAAAGGGTATATTGGGACTGGGGGAGGGTGTAATTTCATTAATTTCTGACATTCTGACAATTTGCTAAAATAACTTAAATCATTATGCATAGTACGTATGTATACATATATGGGAGGTGGAGTAATTCTTCAACCGATCTCATACATTTTCGGCATTAAGCGGTGGGGTATATAATAATATTCGTTCGTTCAACGTTTTTTATTTTGAAAATTATCCTTTTGGAAGGGAAAAATACTGTTGAAACAAAAGCTTTTCTTGATAACGAGTTTCCGGACAATATATGTAAGCCAAACTTTATAGATACCCAGTTGTGCATCGTACTGAAGTAGACAGACAAATAAATGAGATGTTAAAACAAAATATATTAGTTCAGAGCAATAGCCCTTATAGCTCACCTTTATGGTTACCAAAAAAAATTGACAACGGCGGCGAACAAAAGTGGCGATTAGTAATAGACTTCAGGAAACTAAACGGACAGACGATTGATGACACATTTCCAATTCCTAATACGGAAGACATATTTGACAAATTACGCACAATAGACCTTGCTAAAGGCTGTCATCAAATCGAAGTACATCCAGATGACAGAGCCAAATTGGCATTTTTGACGGCAAGTGCCCACTACGACTTTAATCGTATGCCCTTTTGGGTTAAAAACAGCTAGAGATTACATTAATAAAATTTGTGTGGTATATTTGGACGATATTTTAATTTTTTCTACTATTTTTATAGAACATATCGACTCTATAACGAAATTTTTTTAGAAATTAAGTAAGTGAATCAAATTTAAAAATTTCAAGACGAAAAGTGCCATTTCGCAGCATTTACAACGAAATTCCTAGGTCATGTTGTTTCAGTTGACGGTATTAGACCAGATCCAGACTAGCAGCATTGCAGCTGATCTTAGGAAAACTAACATTTAAAGTTTATTTAATCAAAAACTTTTTAACATCAACTAGCAGTTCATTTAATAATCTCTTGTGGCTATAGTAGATATAAAGTAATACAATTCATGTGAACATTATTTAAACTTAGAGGTAAAGTGACTTTTACGACTTTAATACGGTCAGATTTAGAGTTAATTTCCGGAAAAAAGCTGTTCCAAACTCGTTCAACTTGAGTCCAGAGTTCATCTATGGGTTTTGGTGTTTCTCTTTGAACAATTAACCGTTTTTTAACAATCGCCTATAAATTTTCAATAGGATTCATATCGGGTGACTGAGCTGGCCACTCCACCACCCGAATTCCGTTATTTTTCAACAAAGATTTTTTAATACGGGCGGTATGTTTAGGGTCATTGTCTTACATGTGTAACAAAGCACCAGGTTCACATCCAAAAATCTCGAAGCTAGGGATAAGTGAATCCTCTAGAATGCTAATATAGTCCGTAGCCTCTATTATTCCGTTAATTTGACGCAGTTTTCTTACCTTTCTGCCACAGAAACAACCCCACATCATAAGTGAACCACCTCCGAATTTAAGTGTGCGCAGCATATTCCTATCCGTGGGACCGCATTGCTTGTCATACCATGTCCAAATGCGTCTATATAAATTAATATGATCAATTTTCGTTTCGTCAGACCAAATTACTAGTTTCAACTGTTCGCTTCTCCAGTTTTTGTGCTCTTTCGCAAATTTCATTCTAGCCGCTTTGTTCTTCGCTGACATGTACGGTTTTAATCATTGCTCTTGCACGCATTTTAAATCTTTTCAACGAAGTTCGAATGGTATTGTTGCATGCTCTAGTGCCTAAAGACGACAATAACACTTCCTTAGCTTCCTCCGCGTTTTTAGCTGCATCAGTCATGATAAAACGCCGTAAAGTCCTTTCTGTTTCAGGAGTGACTTTTTAGGTCTGCCTAAATTTTTTTGGTGGTGTGTTAATATTGTTTTTTTTGTTGTTGTTTGTTTTTTTTTATTTTACTGATGACACCAATTGAAATTTTATGCTTTCGAGCAATCTCTCTAACTGAAACCCCCTCCTGCAAGTCCGAACATACAGCTTTTTAAAAAATGAGGTTCAGTTTTTTAGTCCCGTCTGAAAAATGACCAGGTTTGATAAGTTCCCAATTTTTCGACCTTTAATTTTTGTTACAAACCTTAGTAAATGTGAAATCCTTCGCACAATAAAATTATTAAAAAGTGCTAACCACTATTTGGTAACAACGAAATTAGTTACATACAGCGTCACATCAGCTCAGAAAGGGTTCACGAGCGCTTACGGATTTTGAACTGTATTTATTCAAATTTAAATAAACAAGGAAGTCTACTGAAGTGGGCTTTCAAAACTAGAATGTCGATGCCATATAACAGCAAAAAATTTTTCTTCAAATATTGTCATATTTGGATGAAATTCAATGAGAAAAGTAAAATTTTGTATAACGTGAACACTTTTTGAACTCACTATATATGTTTTATGTATTCATTAATGATGTCTAACTTTTCCGCCATTTTTAAAATGGCCAAAGTGTTGACTTTTTTTAGTTTTGGTTCAATTATCGCCACTCGACCATCCTAGAACGACTGCCTCATAAGGCTGCAAATAAATTGTTCCGCTTAAATCAACCTTGTCACTGAAAAATAAAAGAGAATATTGAGTAAGGAAAATTTGAATTCACCAAAAGGCACATACCCGTAGCTGTTTGGTGAATAAGAGTTAAGCAACACGTACTCCATTGTTTTGTTAGTCAAACCATCGAAATGCTCTGTTTGGTTGCCTATATTGGCAAGCACACGATATTCCTCGCGATCGACCGCGGTTCTAGAAGAGAATGCTTCATACAAGTGCACTTGGGAAATACCTCATTTGTATCAACTCACCTAACAACCTGGAAAACCTGCTCTGACAGAGCTTTATAAGAGAAGCCGCCCTCTTCCTTGAATGCCTTGAAGGCACCCGTTTTCTTAAGCGCCGTCATGCCCTTGAATATCTGTAAGCTGCTACGCGCCACGCCTTCTTGAACTTGTACATTTAGGTCCTTATAGTTGGGATTGACGGCCAGCCAAGTTGAGTTGCCTGTGCTGAAACCGGCGTTTTTCGAAGAATCCCACTGCATTGGTGTCCGTTCGGGGTCACGGAAGTCGCAAGAGTTTCCGGTGCAAGCGGCGGCATAATCAGGCATTCCGATCTCTTCGCCCTTAAAATATTTAATTTTCAAGATAAAATTATATAGGGTCATACCGTTATAATTAAAAGCCTCTTACGTAATAAGTAACCGATGTACCGGGCAGTGCATGTATGATCATAGCCATTGCATCCACTTTGGTCTGACCCATACGTGTTGGTAAGCGACGGTTGTCATGATTGTTTGCCACCCAATTCGCCATTTTATGTTTGACCCAAATGACATCCATCCACGCGTTAGCTTGTGTTTCAATGGTCTCCGCTGTGGAGTTTTCGCGCAGTCTCACAAAATTAAAATTCATTGGCATCTGCCCGCCGACGTTGGTGCCATTAGAGATATATTTACTAAGAACGTCAACAGGGGAATACGCCTCGATAACCATAACTCTAAATAGTGAAAAGTATCATTGTTAAAATTTTATACTGCAAAAGAATGCAAGTCTTACCGTGTATCTCCACCATTAAGTTTCAGATATTCATCTAGGAATGCGCGCCACTCGTATATAATTTCTGTACTTCCCCATTGATCTAGGGTGTAGTTGCCCATTAAAGTGTCAACCGTTCCAGGCCTGATAGGATTATCTGGAAATGTGCCATTATCGAAACGTTTTTCAATTAAGAAGTTCGTGGCATCCATGCGGAAACCATCTACACCACGATCGAGCCAAAATTTCATCACTTCCAACATACGCTCACGCACCGCGGGATTAGTGAAGTTAAAATCAGGTTGCTTCACGTGAAACTGGTGCAGATAGTACTGTTGTCGTTCTTCAACCCATGTCCATGCGGAACCACCGAAAGCTGACGTCTATAAAATATTATAGTAACTAAGTCTAGCCGTAAGGTATTCATAAATTCATAAATACTAACCCAATTGCTTGGTACTGAACGCTCACCCGTCTTTGGGTCAATTTTGCCATCAGACCACACATACCAATCATCGTAGCCTTCTTCGCGACTAACCGATTTCTGAAACCACTCACACTCATCGCTTGAATGATTTGGCACAAAATCTAGGATCAGCTTTAAGCCCAATTCATGCGCCTTGGCCAACATATTATCGAAATCCTCCATTGTACCAAAAATTGGAGAAATTTTCGTAAAATTCCGGATGTCATAGCCCATATCAGCCATTGGTGAATCATATATAGGTGATATCCAGGTTGCTGTTACACCAATTTCCTTAAGATATGCCAGCCGCGAGATGATGCCATTCAAATCGCCTATACCATCGCCATCGCTGTCCATAAAGGAACGCGGATAAATCTGATAAAGTGTGGCGGCCTCCCACCAATCAACTGTTTGGTTGGCAGTGACGCCCAAAGCGAAAAGCAGCAGAGCCGCAGACAACCGTATTAAACAAAGCGACATTTCGATAAATACTATCATGCTGTTTTAAGGATTAGCGACTATTTATACCGGCAGAATCTTACCACATTTCGACAGCTGTTTCAATATTAAAAAAAAGTGCTCGGCGTGATCATAGCGGAGGTCACGTAGTATTGTTTAATAATTTGAAAAAGATAAATGGAACACGTTTACATAAATATCGTGAGTTTTTGACAAAGTCGGCTGATATAAAATAATTATATACCTTAGTAAAGAAATTATATGGGCACGACTTCAAAGCCATTAAATTTGTAAATAAAGGGTTTAGTATATACAACACAATTAAAGACCAAACATTTGCTTTAAAGAAAGTATTTATATATGCATGTTAAAAAATAAGTTGTTTTCTTCAAATATTTTGATGAATCAAGTTTGTTAATAATTAGTATGCTTTCTTTTAATAATTTTGACTTGGTTAAGTCTAGATGTCATCGATTCAACCAAAGATTTTAGGGTTGGCATGCCGATTGAAGCCCATTCTCTCTACATTACCATTTTTACCTCTTTTGTGTTAGTTAACTGGCGTCCATTTTTAAAAACTCTAACCGATAATATTCCCCACAGATCCTCGATAGGTTTTAAATCCAGACTTTTTGCTGGCCACTCCAAAAGCGGAATGTTTCGTGACTCGAAAAACCTTTTAGTAAGGGTTACATTGTGAATCGTGGTCTTGCTGGAAAGTCCAATTGTCCTCGTAAAATTCGCTTTTTGGGGATTCGGCTTTGAGGTGGATTTTCATCACCATGCGCCAAATCTTGGAAAAGACCCATAAAAAGAGGATCGACTCACACCACCTCTTCGTCGATTTTAAAGCTGCTTTTGACAGCACGGAAAGGAGCTGCCTTTATGCCGCGATGTCTGAATTTGGTGTCCCTGCAAAAATAATATGGCTGCGTAAACTGACGTTGACCAATACCAAAAGCTCCGTCAGAATCGGGAACAACCTCTCCGAGCCAGATACCAAACGAGGCTTCAGACAAGGCGGCTTCCTATCTTCAGTCTACTGCTGAAGCAAATAATTCGAGCTTTAGAACTGAATCGAGGACGTACAATCTTTTATAGAGTTTATGCACGTGCCATTTTGGTTGTTTCCAATGAATTAGCTAATTAGTTGGGGTGACACGGAAATTGTGGAAAAAGTTTCAACAGTATACTTATATTTTTACTCAAGTTATCGGGAAGACGTTATTTATTATTGATTTTGAGCAATTGAAGTTTTAGCAACTATATGCTAAGCCATAATAACACCCACGAAGATAAACAAGTAACATTTCTTATATGACCACAATTTATGAGCTTTTCAGTTAGATTAAGACAAGCACAGTATTAATAATCGACAATCTGGCCACTTGACACCGTTATCAAATATTTGCATGAAAAATAGCGACGCATTCCGCTATTTGTGTTATCTCAACCACTTAAAAAGACGTCAATTATGAAGGCGATAATACTTTTCGGTAAAACATGCACCTCCCACAGAGCCAAAAGACCGGGACCACCAAAGCACAAGCATAAACTTTATAGACTTTAGATTAGCTATAAATTATGTCGGACTTATTTGTGGTATTATATTACCCTTTATCGGTCCCCGATAATGCCGCTTGGATCCGCTATATAAAGCGCAAACACCGGGCCTCGGACCACAAGTTAATTCGTGAAAGTAATTGAAGGAAATCATGCGGATTTTTTTGAGATTTTTAGCAGTCCTAATAGTAATAATCGCCGTCACAGCCGCGGACGCAAATAAGGCGTGGTGGAAAAGTGCAACGTTCTACCAAATATATCCGCGCTCATTCAAAGACAGCGACGGTGATGGCATTGGCGATATAAAAGGTAAGTAACCGAGCGAAACGGAAGTGGTAGTAGAAGAAAGTAATATTGTTATAAACGTAGGAATTATGCAACAACTGCCCTATCTGAAAGAAATCGGAGTCGATGCAACTTGGCTTTCGCCCATCTTCACGTCGCCAATGGCCGATTTCGGTTATGATGTAAGCAATTTCACGGAAATCGATCCAATGTTCGGCACACTAGAAGATTTCGAAGCAATGCTGGCAAAGGCTAAAGAGATTGGGGTGAAAATAATTTTGGACTTTGTTCCCAATCACACGAGTGATGAATGCGAGTGGTTCATTAAGTCAGTACAGAATGATCCGGAGTATAGGGACTTCTATATTTGGCATCCGGGTAAAAATAATTCGCTTGCGCCACCAACGAACTGGATAAGTGTTTTTCGCGGCTCGATGTGGACGTGGAATGAGCAACGTCAGGCCTACTATCTGCATCAGTTTCATGCCAAACAACCCGATCTTAATTACGACAATCCCAAAGTGCGCGAAGCCATGAAGGTACGTAATCACAAGCATAGGTTATTCATAATCTGAAAATTAAATTCCATTATTCAAGTAGAACGTGCTACGTTATTGGGTGCGTAAAGGTGTTGCCGGTTTCCGTGTGGACGCCGTGCCACATATCTATGAAGTGGCTGCCGATGCTGATGGCAACTGGCCCGATGAACCACGTAATCCCAATGTGCAGGATGCCGAAGACTATGAATACCTGCAACACATCTACACCACCAACCAGCCTGGCACACTTGATGTTGTCTATGAACTCCGCGAGGTGCTGAAGGAACTGGATGAGGAGCTAGGTGGCGACGAACATGTACTCTTGAGCGAAGCTTATGCGCCCATCAACACCCTGATGTTGTATTATGGAAATGGCACTGCGGATGGTGCACAAATACCCTTTAATTTTGAGTTAATCAGCAATGTGAACGAAAATTCAACCGCCTTTGACTACTCGAACTTAATACACAACTGGTTGGATAACATGCCTGCTGAAGGCGTGGCGAATTGGGTGGTGCGTAGATTCATTAAATTATTATCTTATTTATTAATATATATTCGTAATCCAATATATTCCCATTTCATTAGCTTGGCAATCATGATCAATCACGCATTGGCACACGTCTGGGAAAGGATCGCATGGACTTGATCAATATATTGCTGAAGACCCTACCTGGCATTAGCGTCACATACCAAGGAGAAGAAATTGGCATGACGGACGTCTGGATTTCCTGGGAGGAAACTGTAGATCCACAAGGTTGCCAATCGAACCCCGACGAGTACGAACGTCTCACCCGCGACCCTGTGCGCACACCATTCCAGTGGAATGATGGACACAAGGCCGGTTTCACTGAAGGTGACAAAACTTGGCTGCCGTTGGCAGAGGATTTTAAGCTGGTTAATGTTAAACGTGAACGCGGCATTGCCAATAGTCACCTAAATATCTACAAACAGCTGCAGCTGTTGCGTGCAACGCAGACAATGCGCGAAGGCGACGCCGAAGTAAAAGCGATCAGCGAAAATGTGTTGGGCATTAAGCGGTAAGTGAGAACGTTAAATCGTACTTAAATGGTAACTAGTCGCTACTCTCTTTCTTATTTTTTCTAACAGTTTTTTAAGTGGCGAGCGCACTTACGTTATTCTGCTGAATCTACACGACGACGTGGAGACGATCAACTTGAATTCTGCCTTTAGTGAGCTCACGTCTGAATTGGAATATGTGCTGGTGACTGCCAAAAGCATACGACGCAAGGGGTGAGCCGTAACTTTTACAGCTTACATTCATTTCAGAGTTTCTCTAACTTGACTATTTACTTGACAGGGATAAGGTCTATGCAGACACCATTGCACTGATGCCGAAGGAAGCTATTGTGCTCTCTACAATCGCCTAAGTCGGATATTTTCTATTTATATACATATAGTTTAAGCTATATTAGCTATTATTTTGTTTCACACATAGGACTGATAAATAAATGTATACTCTTTGATACTCAGACTGTTTTCCAATATTCTTTTTTCCTTTACTAACTCTTCATTCAATAAGTAAGTCGCAGTAAATCAGCTACTTAGGAAAAATAAAGTGCTTTACTTTGTATGGATGACAAGTGGAAGACTGCCGATATGAATTTAGCATACTTTGCAAACCCTGAGTTATTAAGTGGTAAGTGTTGAAGCACTCAAGATTACAGTTCGGTGTTCACTGGTCTAAAAACATGGGTCTGTTTATGATATACGCCTCAATTGTTCTTACCGACAATACTTATGGGATCGAACAGCTAGTATTAAAGTACTAAATCAATAGAAGTCCCCCGTTAATAACTACATAAATAATGAGTAGTAAAATTAAGCTCACCAAAGCACGTTTATTCAAAACCACTGAGTTTGTTTTTATATGATACTATCTCCATAAAAGTTGAAGACAAGTGGCTAAGGTTTTTATTATTTTCTAATACCTGACAATAAATTAGCATCATGAAATATAATTTCAGCACCAGAAAGACTTTTACCGTATCCTCTCGTAGATATATAGCCGAGCTCTTGCGCTATCCGAGCTCCAAAATATTACGTCTATGTTTTCTCAGACAGAGACTCAACCGCTGCCAGCGGATCCACGCAGCACCACCGCCTCATAAGGCATCAAGTATATACGCTGACTCAAATCCACCTTATCGCTGAAAAGACAGAAGCAGAAAATGCCTCAAAAGCTCATAATTACAAACTTGGCAGCTGATTTACCCAAAGCTGTGTGGCGAATGTCGGCTGAGCAGCACATATTCCATCGTTTTATTCGCCAAGTCGTGCACGTGTTCTACCTTGTTGCCCATATTAATTAGTATTCGGTATTCTTCATCTGCGAAAGCGGTGCTGCGAGTAAATTTTGGTATTACTATTCTACTCGATTCTCCTAAGTCGCAATATTTACCGCACAACTTGAAAGACCTGTTCCGAGACTGCGCCAAAGGCGAAGCCACCCACTTCTTTGAACGCTTTAAATGCGTCTGTTTGCTTCAACCGCGTCATTCCTTTAAAGATTTGCAGAGTGCTTCGTGCCACGCCACGTTCTGTCGCCACATTGACACGTTTGTAGTCGGGTGAGATGGGCAGCCAGCTGGTCGGACCCGTGGTAAAGCCAGCATGATCCGAAGTGTCCCATTGCATTGGGGTTCGCTCAGGATCGCGGTCTTCACAAGAGATAGCAGTGCATTCAGTGGCCACATTGGCCATGCCGATTTCTTCACCCTGCCAGAAAACTATATTTATGAAGGTCCAACGAAAAATGATCGGATTACGCAAGACTTACATAATATGTGACCGATGTGCCGGGCAGTGCGTGTACCAGCATAGTCATTAGGTCCACTTTGTGCTGACCCATGCGCGTTGCCAGCCGATCGTTGTCATGATTGCCCACCACCCAATTAGCGGACTGATGTTTTTCCCATATATTATCCATCCATCCTTTCACAGAGTCTTCAACATTTTTCGCCGTCGAATAACCGTTAAGTGACATCAAATTAAAGTTCATGGGCATTTGGGTACCCGAGTGGGTGCCATTATTGATGTAATCACTCAAGACTTCAACGGAAGAGTAGGCTTCAGCAATGAGCACGCTGCAGAAGTTTCGTATTTTTTTAAATTAAATTTCATAAAAGTTTTGAAAAATAGTACTGACATGGTGTCGCGTTCATGTTGGCGCTTATATTCATCCAAGAACTCACGCCATTCGTACACAACCTCAAGCGTTAGCGGCTGATCCTTCGTGTAGATGTGATCGTGGTAATTGTAACTATTAGGATCATCACTCCAGCCGCTTAGCGGTTCATCGGGATATGTGCCATTCGCGAAACGCTTTTCGCCAATATGAGGCACCGCATCTATACGAAAGCCATCTGCACCACGATCAACCCAAAATTTCAACACTTCCAGCATATGCTCACGCACCATCGGATTGCTAAAGTTGAGATCGGGTTGTTTCGGCAGAAACTGATGCAGATAATACTGCTGACGTTGCTCGTTCCAAGTCCACATCGGGCCGCTGAACACACTTACCTACAAAATCAAAATATGTTAGAGCGAAAATATACTAGCGCCGTGGTAGGACACGCACCCAATTGCTGGGTGGTATGCGCTTGCCAGTCTCAGCATCAATTTTGCCATCTTCCCAAATATAAAAGTCGTCATAGCCCTCTTCCCTACGTATCGACTTCTGAAACCATTCACATTCGTCACTCGAATGGTTGGGCACAAAATCCAAAATAATTTTAATACCCAACGCATGCGCCTTCGCTATCAAAGCATCAAAGTCGGCCAATGTGCCGAAAAGCGGGTCGATCTTTGTGAAGTTCGAAATGTCATAACCGAAGTCGGCCATTGGTGACTCGAATATCGGCGACAGCCAAGTAGCTGTCACGCCAATTTCTTTGAGATACGCCAGTCGCGTTGTGATGCCGTTCAAGTCGCCCACACCATCGCCATCGCTGTCCAAGAAGGAGCGCGGGTAGATTTGATAGAGCGTGGCCGATTCCCACCAATCAACGGTGCTTGTAGCAAAGCAGTTGCCGCAACCAAGCAACAGCGCTGCGTATAACGGTAACAGTCGTGACAACATCTCGAAATTAACTGCGTGCAGCCAGGACAGCAAATTAAGATTTCACCTATTATAGATGGTGACCGATAAGCGTACATTATCAATTTATTGCCGATAAACGAAAAATTATTATGCAATGCGCATTGCATGTGGCGAAGTGGTGCACTCACATGCTCAAGCCGGTGAATTTTATTGATTGATTGCGTTGACATTAATTATCAAATGTAGACATTTATACCCAAGTATTATACTACTTATAGCACACATAGCATCTAAGAGTGAAGTATTTATGCGAGCTGAAGCAATTAAACGATTTTAGCAGATAAGTTATCTGTGCGGTAAACAAAGTCTAAAGTCAAAAGCTATGCAAATGTTTATGCCTAAAGCTGTTTGGAGTGAAATTTTGAAAAAGATCTAACGCTCTTGCTTGATTAATGCTATTGTAGGGATCTAACGGTGCAAACTATTGGGTAGTCGAAAAAGTCTTTTCGTATTTCTTGTCAAACTTCAACATTTTTTTATACTTATAATGAATTTAAATGAACGAAATATGCGCCATTTTGGTCGACCACTTTTTGCCATTTTTTCGACAGAGACATTATTCCATCAGTGTACAACTTTTCTGGTTTCTCGGCGAAAAACTGCGACAAGTAATTTTCACAGGCTTCTGTTGCAGCCAACTTTACTCCATTAAGGGAGTTCTGCATTGACCGAAACAATGATATGGAATGAGAGTCCAATGGTGCAAGGTCACGGCTACATGGTGGATGCATCAAAGCTTCCCAGCCAAGCTCTTCTACTTTTTGCCGAGTCATCAAAGATGTGTGTAGTCTGATGGAATACGAAGCCCTTTCTGTTTATTAGTTCTGGCCGTTTTTTCCGATTGCTTGCTTCAATCTCATCAGTTTTTGGGAGTAAAATGTAGAATCAGTCGCTCGACCAGGCTGGAGCAGTTCATAGTGGATGATGATGGTTTAAAACCGTTTGAAGATGAATATTAAACTGATGTCATCGTGGTCAATATTTTCCATAATGTCATCGACTTTTTCAACGATAGGTCCAACAGAGCGAGGTGCATCTCTCACATCGAGCTATAACGATTTCTTCATTAGTTTCATATACTGTACATATTTGTACAGCTGTAAATTTTTATTAACTTCCCCGAATTTAATTTTTTTTATTAAACATTTCCAACACTAAATGGTATGACACAATGTGATTGATAGCACTGGGGATATACGACTGCAACGACATCTATTGACAAAATACGAAAAGACTTTTTCGACTACCCAATATATCATGTCAGAGACTTACTTGCTTGTGTCGAGTGGTACATTCACCAGCTCTGGTCTAACTAGAAGTGCCCAGTAGAGTCATAAACCCTTCACAGGCTAAATTTAAATGATTTGATTCATAAAAAACTACGCGCATATGCGCCTAAATTTATGCAGCTTTTGTGAGAGCGGGCGTTAAAAAAAAACTTTTCTTCACGAATTTTTCTATAAGATCTGAAGATAATTGCGATTGTTAATGGTGTTTGCTTTGTGATTGGCATTCAAAAACTAATATTAATTACAGTACATGCATTAAGTAAATAAACAAGCACTTCTGTTGTTCAGTAGATGCGGGCGTCATACGAAGCCCATTATCTCTGCTTATTCTGCACTTGAGCTCTGTATAACTGAAGCATTTATATACACCCAGAGTCACAAATACAACCTGTGACCTAACGATTCCAAGAGTAGCTGCTGCTTCAAATAAAAGTAAATTTTCCTATTACGAAAATATTCCAGAACTCGCAATTTGTGGGCAGAAAACTAAAGTTGGACTTTATAAAAACAAAACAGTTTATGAACCCAAAAGCGAAAAAATCAAAGTCATTGATTTTGCAATGCAATACTTCTAATATTTTTATATATTTTTATAGTTCATGGTTGCAATCTAGCAAATCCGTAGCTTGCGTCTGTCGAAGCCCGCTATGCCTCATTCACCAAACGCAGTACATAGCCGTTATATGCTTTCACCTCCAACGAGTCGGAGTCCACTTGTTGACTGCCGAAAAAGTAAACAATAATTAGAGCTTTCAATATGAATTAACACTAGTGTGTAGCCGCTCTTACCCATTTTCCAAGCCAGATTGCAGTGAACTGGCAACAACCTCCAACTTGCCGCTCACATCGCCATACAACTCATCGAAGTTCAAAGTCACATTTTGGTTGCCAATATTTAGAATTATGTAATATGCATCGCCGGTAGCAGCTTGCCTGTAAGATGAAATTTTTGCTAAAATTTTCTCGAAATTGATCCCGTTGCTCACCTCCTGTAGCTCAGCCAATTGTCGCCGACCACCGATTCGTAATCACCATCGCTGAAAGCGGGTTCGGATTTCCTTAATTCGGTCAGTTTTTTGAAAATTTTTAGGTGACTGTTTTCTGCTGCTTCTTGCGCCTGCACGTTGTTTGACTCGTACGACTGGCCCACAGGTAACCAGGTGCGATTCGCAGAACTGAAACCAGCATTTTTGGTGTTGTCCCAGAGGAAGGGCGTGCGCTCAGGATCGCGTGAATATTTCTGGTAAGTGTCGGGGTCAGCATTGCAAGCCTGCGGATCAACGCTATCCTCCCAGGACACGTAACCGTCTTCCAAGCCATACTCCTCACCCTTAAGAATAACATTAGATTGGACACAAATAATGCTCAGTATTTAGGACTATATTGTGAGATATATGCACTTACGTTGTAAGTGACCGCAATCCCTGGTAGCGTTTGTAAGAAGATATTCATGAGATCGGCACGTTGAGCACCGAATCGCGAAGCCAATCTGGGATTGTCATGGTTGCCAAGCACCCAGTTAGCGTAGACACCCTCAGGCATGTTATCCAACCAATGGCGTACATAGTAATCATAGTCGGAAGCCGTGCTCTGGTTGTTCAGATCGGCCATCATCTCGAAGTTGAAGGGTATATTTGAACCGTTATGTACGCCATCACCATACATGCGCATAAGATTCTCAAAACTGGTATAAGCCTCAGTGAGCAGCACTTTAGTGTCCGTATCATAATCAAGTTTCCACTGGTCCACAACGTCACGCCACTGATAGACTATATCGAATATCTCAGGCAGCGAATTTGTGTAAATGTGATTCAAGTGACACCAATCATCTGGGTCGGGACAAGAGCTAGTATCCGCTATAACGGGCTCATCAGGGTAGGTGCCAGTTGTGGGATCAACATCAGCCTCGAATAAGAAGGGTACAGCGTCGATACGGAAGCCATCAATACCACGCGCCAACCAAAATCTGAGCACATTCTTCATATCCTGGACAACATTTGGATTGCGATAGTTCAAATCTGGCTGTTTTATGCCAAATTGATGCAGGTAATATTGTTGACGTTGCTCATTCCACTCCCAGGCGGAATAACGGAATTGCGAAATCCAGTTGCTTGGTGGCTGACGTTCACCAGTGGTAGCGTTGAGCACACCATCATGCCAAATGTAGAAATCACGATAGTAGGAATCATTGGCGACGGAACGTTGGAACCACTCATGTTCGTCGCTGGTGTGATTGGGCACAAAGTCCAAAATCAGGTGCAAGCCGAGGCTATGCGCTTTTTCGATTAACGACTCCAAATCCTCCGTCGTGCCGTACTCCGGCTGTACCTTTGTGTAATCCGAAATATCATAGCCGAAATCAGCCATTGGCGACTGAAATATGGGCGAGAGCCAAACACCATCCATGCCTATGTCCTTCACGTAGTCCAATTTTTCGAGTATACCTGCATAAAGCAATAAATTTGTTCAATGTGGGGTGTTATAATCAATGATTTGGAGTGTATTGTAATGACCAGGTTGAGCTGCTTACCGTTCAAATCGCCTATGCCGTCGCCATTGCTGTCCTTGAAGGAGCGTGGATAAATCTGGTAGAAGTTGCCGTTTTCCCACCAGTCACGCTCGCTGTGGCTGACTTGGCACAGAGCGAAAGCGATTAGAAAGATGCCGAGAAGTTTCCCCATAATTCGTTAACAGGAAGTACTGCGCTACTGACCACAACCGTTGCTCGTTCCCCATTTATAAGCCCTAGCTGTTGACATGTGGACCGCTTTCCACAATGGATAATGGTATTCAAGTCGAGGCGAGGCGAGCAAATGTGTTACTTTGTTAAGCTAAGACGGCTTTATCCGCTGTTCTCTGGAAGTTACAGCATTTTCTGAAAACTATTGACTTAGTTTTGTGCCTCACCGCAGCTGCGCAAACTTACACAATATTATTTGTGTACTTTTCATAACATTATGGTACTGATACTCGGTATGAGCAGGGCTTTACATTTTTTATTTTCATTACACTATTTGTCAGTTCAGAATGTTCGTAGTCTATTTCTTAACGAATGACTAAATTAGTGTTTGTTTTCACTGTTTTGTTAAGCTGCTTCTCTTCAAATATTTACTCGAACAATAAATAAACAAAAAATAAACCCGTTATTTTTCGAAATATATTTTGTTTCTAAATTGCTGAACCTTGTCTTCAATGTTTACTTTCTTGACTTTGGAAAACTACCGCAACTTTGTAAATAAAAACACGCCAATAAACCGTTTGAGAATGGATGAAAATCTCCGCAGGAGGTGGAAAGAAGGTAGGTTTGGGGTGCATACTATAATATCAGAAATTTGATATCTAAAATAAGAAAGGAGGATGGGGTCATGTGTAGAAGTTCACGCAAGTGAGGAAAGTTCTCTGATTGCCATTCTTGGGAACTTGGCAGTGGCCAGACGCGATTCTTTTTCATATGGCTCAAGCAGCTCACGACTTCCGGCCCTAGACCAAAAATCCTCTGAGTAGCCAAAAAACATCCGGTTGACCCCTCCACAGGGTTGTGAGCTGGATTTGGGAACCGCCACGTAAACGCCCCCAATGAAAAGGAACAAAAAGCCTCGGAAGAGCAACCCCTCTTTTGATGACGACCATGACAAACAAATTAAGGACCCAAACTCTATAAGTCACTCATTACTCCCGTCCTGCTATATGGTGCATAGGCATGGACGATGATAACATCTGATGAGTCGACGTTACGAGTTTTCGAAGGAAAGATTCTGCGAAAGATTTATGGTCCCTTGCGCGTTGGTCACGGCGAAAATTGCATTCTATGGAACGATGACAGTCCAGCTCTGAAAGTTTTCAACGCAGTACACGCCGGGGGAAGCAGAGGAAAAGGAAGACCGCTACTCCGTTGGAAAGACCAGGTGGAGAAAAACCTGGCGCCACGTTGCGAAAAAAGAAACAACTTCCGCGCTGTTGTTAACTCGACTATAATTGCGTAAGAAGAAGAAGAATATGAGAAAGTTACTCAATACCACTCGCTTTGTTCTCTTGCACAATATTTGTATTCGATAAGTTTTATCATCATTTCAGTGTGCAATTTCCTTTTCCTCCAAAACTGTGTTATCAGTCGAGGATGCTTTTGAGTGTGTACTAAAGTTTTATGTGAGGGCTGAAAAATTCCACAAGCAATTGTTTCTGCTATCTTCGTACCAAAAACAAAAATACAAATATTGAAAACTCTGCCAGCTCAAAGTGAAGTGCCCCGCTCTGACAATGTAGAACTGACAACTGTCACAACAGCGGTAACGCAACGTCAGCGCAAATCAAATTATTGCACAAAATAAAAGCGCCATGCCACTTAAAGGCAATCTCATGTGAACGAAATGATCAGCACTTTCATAGCAGGTGACTTTACGCGCTTCTCGAAAGTGGCTCACATAGTGTTTACAAAGCAATTGTTCGATACAAATCACAAAAACCAGCACTTAATAATTATCAATAAGTTTTTTTTGCTGCTCATTTAACTTTGCGTGTGCTCCAGACACAAATCACTGCCTGCTTGCTATATAAAAACCCCCAAGAGCACAAATTTAATTAGTATCAACTTAGTAGCAAGTCCCCAACGAAGTTAGCTAACCGGTTTTATCGCAGAGTGTTAGAATTATTGTGAAATAGGAATCGATATCGAAAAAATGCAGAAGGCAACCGCGTTGCTATTAGCCGTGCTTTCGGTCCTGGCCTTGTTTGCCACCAGTACCCAAGGCAAGGATTGGTGGGAGAACGGAAATTATTATCAAATCTATCCGCGTTCGTTTCGTGACAGTGATGGCGACGGTATTGGTGATTTAAATGGTGAGTTTCGGTGAAAAGATATTGAAATGACCGCGAGCTTAATACTCTTTTTATTCTTTCATAATACCGACAGGTGTCACTGAGAAATTGCAATATCTGAAGGACATCGGTTTTACAGCGGCTTGGCTGTCGCCAATCTTTAAATCACCGATGGCCGATTTCGGTTATGACATCTCCGATTTCTATCAAATTCATCCAGAATATGGCACAATGGAGGATTTCGAAAATATGATTAAGAAAGCCAAAGAGGTGGGCATCAAAATTATACTCGACTTCGTGCCAAATCACTCCAGTGATGAGAATGAATGGTTCATCAAGTCGGTGGACGGTGATCCAGCATACGCCGACTTCTATATTTGGCATAACGGCATCGTAAACGAAACCACTGGCGAACGTCAGCCGCCCAGCAATTGGGTGAGCGTTTTCCGTTACTCTGCTTGGGAATGGAACGATGTGCGTCAACAATACTACTTGCATCAATTCGTCACCAAACAGCCCGATCTCAATTACCGCAATCCAGCTGTTGTCAATGAAATGAAGAATGTTATGCGCTTCTGGTTGGGTAAGGGTATTGCGGGCTTCCGCATTGACGCTGTACCTTATCTCTTCGAAAAAGATTTGGACCGCTACAATAACTACCCAGATGAACCAGTCATCGATGATGTTAGCACATGCCCCGATCCCGATGACGCTTGCCACTTGAAACATATCTACACGCAAGATCAGCCCGAAACCCTCGATATGGTCTACCAATGGCGTGCGCTCGCCGATGAGTTCAAGAAGGAGCATGGCGGCGATACACGCATTCTGCTCACCGAAGCTTATACCAGCTTCGACAACATGATTCTTTATTATGGCAATGGCATACGAAATGGTTCGCACATTCCTTTCAATTTCGATTTCTTAACAAACCTCCAGAACGACACCAAGGCGCCGACGGTGGTGGAACACATCGAGAAGTGGTTGAATGCGATGCCTGAAGGTGTGATCGCCAACTGGGTATTGGGCAATCACGACAACAAGCGTTTGGCCTCACGCTACGGCGTGCAACGTGCCGATCTCTTCAACATTCTGCTCCAAACATTGCCCGGCAATGCGGTGACCTACAATGTGAGTAGCCGATTTTTTAATCAGTCAGGTGTGGACATCGTAACACCCTTTTCTTATTTCAGGGCGAAGAACTAGCTATGACTGATGTGTATATTAGCTGGGAGGACTCCGTGGATCCACAGGCCTGTAATTCAGATCCTGACCGTTACTACGATTTATCACGCGATCCTGCGCGCACACCTTATCAGTGGGATGCATCACCCAATGCCGGTAAGTGTTACAAAACTCAATTATGCAAAACTTTCATGTTATCTGTCTGTTGGCAGTTTCAATAACCATTTTGTCGGAGTTCACATGTTTTCATTCACTCATACTCGCATGCCTTAATAAGACCTTCAACATTTCTTATTCAATCCCAACAGGTTTTACCTCTGGTGACCACACTTGGCTACCGGTGTCCGATGACTACAAGCAGAACAACGCTTTGGCTCAACAACGTGCCCCACAATCGCATCTGCAGATCATGAAGAAGCTCATACGCCTGCGCAAGGAACCGTCATTCCAGGATGGCGATTTCAACATCAAGGCGATCGACGACGATCTCATCATTTACTCACGGTATGTTTTCTGTCACAACAGATTATTCCCATTGAGTACTTTCTCGAATTCCATTATACCTCTATAATCTTTGTAGCCAAAAAACTGGTAGCGATCTGTATGTGATTGTCCTGAACTTGGGCAGTTCTAATAAGACATTAAACGTCAACACTTACTACTCGTTGGGCTCCAAAGCGGAAGTGATTACGACCTCCATGCAGTCGCAATACGTTGATGGGTAAATTTAACTGCATAATACTTAACACCAAATATTTTATCGAAATAATTTTTCCTTTTTTGCAGCCAAATTATTGATCCCACACAGTTTAATGCCGAGCCCTACGTGGGCACTGTCCTGGTGGCAGCTTAATGGAGTACTCAGTCATTATGATATATTTATAGGATAAGCAACAAAAACCACTCAGTATACATGGACATCAAACAAACTAATTTAAGATTTATCATATATTCATATTTATATTTAATTAGCAATATTTTCAAATAAACAAATGCAACCAACATTAAGAAAGGACATCTCTATATTATCTGCAACCTCGGCTCTAAGAGCGCTCTCTTAGTCGTAGGAAAATACCATTCTCCGCTTTCAGGGTCAGTACAGCCGACAATATCGGGTCATACTTGCTTGGATTTGGTAATCGCTTACTTTGTTCCTCTTGCGACAAGCCAATGAAGTGTCTCGAGTAGCCATCTGTGGAGGCTAATTCGTCCAGAGGCGGCAGTATTTCGAAAGTGCGCACGACTTTCGAAACTACAGTTTTAACTTCCAGCAACGCGAACTTTTGTCCTTTGATAGGAGTTTGTTTAGAAAATTCAATACATTGTAATACTTCAAATTGCTCACCAATACAATTTCTGGGACCCGCGCTGAAAGGCAGGTACTCAAAGGGATTTTGCGAGCGTTTCGTTGAACACCAACGATCAGGATCCACGCGGTAGGGATCGGGGAAATATTTTTCATTGTAACCGAGTGCCATCAGGAAAAGATTAATGGTAGTGTCTACAGGCACAACGAAACCATCTGTGGCGAGAAGATTTATTTTGCTGTTGTTAAAGAAGTTTTTCAAATTCGAGTAGACGTTAAAAATAAAGTGAAATAAATAGAGGAGACTGATTAGAAACGCCACATTATGAGAGATTTCTATACTGTATTGTTACAACATATTATTATCGCCTCAAGTTAATATTAATTTCCAGCTTTGTGATCCAAGTTTAACACTTGGGAGTTTTAGATCGTAAATCCCGAGTGACGCTTGCAATGAAGCTTTCATCAGCCGGACCGTGGCTCTAGTTAATTATAAAAAAGTTTTAGCTCATGAACGCACTTATATCGTACTCCTTGTCAGTACGTCTGGCAACAATTGGTACACTGGGATAGAGACGCAGTGACTCTTTTATCACCATATCCAAGTACTGCATGTCAGCAATCTGCTGGAAAGTGGCTGCATCCTTGAAGTTGTCCCCCAATAACTGTTTTTGCTCGGCGTACACTTTTCTCTGTGCGTATAAAGAAGAATTTTAAAACTCGTTTTTGTTATCAGCTCTTAAAAATTACTAGCTTACTTGTATCTCTGGATGCATGGCGAGCAAATACACTGTGAATGCAACAGCAGATGTGGTTGTATCGTGACCCTAGTGTGAAAAACGTTTATGGATAAATATGTCTGTCTACATTTCTACTTACTCAACACAAACTCACCTCAAACATGAATGTCGAGACCTCTTCGTAGATCTCTTCTTGTGTTAACGGTTTTCCGTCGATTGTAGACGAGAGCAAAGTGTCCAGAAAGGCCTGCTTTTTGCGTGAGAACTCATTCTCTTCTCCCTCCATTGTTTCAAGTTTGAGTGTTTCTCTACGCTTCGTTATAACCTAAAAGAAAATGCGATGCATAAATGAACCACTCAATTTTTTTATTTGTGTATTTTTGTACCTCATTTGTGAACTCTTGTAGAGTCTTCAATGTCCTACAGTACTTTGGATAGTCTGGCGCAAATCTATATAGAAGATTCGACCTTTTCAGCGGATGAAACGCGCGCATGTTGATGTTGTAACACATGCTGGAGGAGAGAGCAATGCTATTGAGCAAAAAAAGCCATTTTAATGGGAGAGCTACTCACTCTTTGAATGCCTGCACTAGCTTGTGGTCATGATTATCCATCGCATTAATGTGTACGCCCATCGCGGTATCTATTTGAGACACAGAAAGTATTATTTGCTGTTAGTATAATCGAGTTTTTCCACTGTCAACCTACCACAAATCACATCCATCGTTAGGTAGTGCGTCATATCTTGAAAATCGAATATGGAATCATGTTGCGATACTTTCCGCAGTTTTTCAACGAACTTATTCGAATTCTTGTTCATGTCATCGTGAAAATTTTGCAAAATCTTAAAATGAAAGGAAGGTGTGATAATCTTGCGATGCGTGTGCCATTTGCGCCCCGTGCCGGTGAGGAGGCCAGTGCCAAGCCAGGGATGAAGCATATCGTAAATATCAGATTTATCGATCAGTGATTTGCTGGTTAAGATGTACTGCGGGGACGCAAATACAAATACAAATTAATTTTTGGCGTGAAATTCCTACTCTATGATATATTTACCTCCAAATCTTTTGCGTCTGAGACTACCACATTCCGATAGGGGCCAATGAGCACTCGATAATTGCAATGATCCGACTCCACCCACCATTGAAACAGTTTATTTAGTAATTCTGAAAAAAAATAAAGATATGGAAGCATGAAGATATAAGTATGTAGAAAACAAAAATAGTTTGTCATCCAAGTTTCAAAAATGTTCAGTTCAAATTATATTTATTATATATGTATAACGGTAGCAGTTGTTGAGTTCATCTATGCATTCCTATAAATCTAATCACAGAAATTTCAAATTTAATGGGAAAGGTTTGTTATCATTCGAAAGATGATTCTTTGGCATTTATTTTTTAAGCTTATCTTAGATTTCCAAACAACACGAGAGTATTCTACATGTTTAGCAACATAACCGATGTATCTAAACATAATCTCTAGCAACATATTGCAATTCACCACAGTTGAGAGAATACTCAATTATGAATACTCTCAGCCGCTTAGCGGTGCTCAATAAATACCACACGCTTTGCACCGCTCTTTCTCAACGCAACGCTCTCTGCTCTTCGCTTATAATAACGATCGACAAATAAACAAAACACCGCGTCCGATCAGTTAGCTGAAGCTTTTATCGTTTTTTCTTATTGTTTACTTTATTTTTTGATATTTAATATCACTTTGTATATAAAACAAAGCTTGTGATTACTAATTCTTAAACTGCAACTAACGAGTTTAGAGTTTTGCAAAAAAAGCAAGATTTATATAAGTATCTGTAAGGGGGTACATATGTACATACATACAGTGGACCAATAAAGTTTACATACACCTAATTCTATTAAATTACGACACGTTTATTTGCTATAAAATGAATAAATTTTGTGGTTTTTTTCTATCCATTTCAAAAGACGTATATTTAACATTAAATTTAGCATATCAAAAAAAAAAATTTTTTACACAAATAAAAAAAATTAATGCTAAAGGTTAAAATGGGCATAATTTATATCAAAAAAGTTTACGTACACTAATGGTTGTTTATATAAATCAAAAGAAATTAAAATACTTTTAACGGTTTTTAGCCTACATTTTGTTGCTATTATTGTCCCTAGACATCGGTGTATGCTCCCCACTCAATTTCTAGTATTATTGCCGGATATTTAGACCCACTAAGTCCATGAACCAGTTTTTTGGCCTTATTTTGATGAAATTCGATGTTTTCGAATACGATTTTCTAAAAATCTCCAGATATTTTGAATAGGATTAATGTATGGTGATTGCGGGACCTATGAAGTTATTTTTAATTCCATAACAACCATTCACGTACAAGATAACACGTGTGTTTTGGGTCGTTAACCTGTTATAAATAGAAGTGGCCGCTATTAACAGCCGATATATGTATCTGAACATTTTAAGAAAAAATTTAAATTTTAAGTGTGCTTAAATCGGCTGTTAATAGTGGCCATTTTTATTTACAACAGGATGACGACCCAAAACACCCATCTTATCTTGTACGTGAATGGTTGTTATGGAATTAAAAATAACTTCATAGGTCCCGCAATCACCAAACTTTAATCCTATTCAAAATATCTGAAACTTTTTTGAAAATCGTATTCGAAAACATCGAATTTCATCAAAATAAGGCCAAAAAGCAGGATCATGGACTTAGGGGGTCAAAATATCCGGAAATAATACTAGAAATGGAGTGGGGAGCATACATCGATGTCTAGGGACAATAATAGCAACAAAATGTAGGCCGAAAACCGCTAAAACTATTGTAATTACTTTTGATTTATAAAAATAATAATTAGTGTACGGAAACTTTTTGGATATAAATTATGCCCATTTTAACCTTTGGCTTTAATTTTTTTTATTTGTGTAGAAAAATTTTTTTTTTTGATATGCTAAATTTAATGTTAAATATACATCTTTTGAAATGAAAAGAAAAAGACCACAAAATTTATTCATTTTATAACAAATAAAAGTGTCGTAATTTAATAGAACTAGGTGTATGTAAACTTTATTGGTACAGTGTATGTACTTATGTCTGAATCATTGTGATTATTCATGTTGCTTTTATAGTCGTATTTTATTGCGATAAATGTATGTACATATGTATGTACACGATCGCTTTATATTTCAAGTTCAAGCTCGCCGCTTGTTCGAATATAAAAGTATTGGGACTTGGTAAAGGCAAGCACGCAATTACAAATGCTGCAAGTGTTGCGGATAAACAATAAAAATAAACATTAACATGTTTTATTACTGTCTGTTAATCGGAATTATCATAAATTATTTACAATGCTAACAGGTCAATTAAAAAGTCTCCGGCCTGGCTCATAGATGGCGTTACTAGAATTAAACCCATATGATTTTTAATCAGCCCTCACGGTTACGCATCCAACGTCCTCTTCAGATCTGGGCCCCAGCGATTACTTCACGTAAATTGTTGTCGAATGAAGAGGGGATCGCCGAAAGTGAGGCCTATGTTGAAGCAGTTTGAGGGTCGCTATAATCGGTATATCAAAACAACCTGTTCGGGGTATAAATATGTAAAGAAAATAAGCCAAAATGCCGTCCTAAAATTCTTGCGCTCTAAGCAATTGCCTAACTTGCCTATATGTATATATGTATACTGTCAGCCAGTAAAAAAAAGAGTGCTTCTTTTAGTTACATTCAACCAGGGACTACTGTACATTCAGAAACAGCAATTGTTTTCGTTTACTGATAAGCATTGATATGGGGCCCAGTATAGTATAAGTACCTGCTTAGCAAAAAAGAGATTTCAATGGCATTCTCTCAGTATATGCGTACCTGAAGACTAACTTTGGCATATATTCAACACCAATTAGCTGAATAGATAGTTCAACTCCACACCACACAGTTATGTCAGTGGCTTATCACTAATGTAAATATGTTGTTGTATTTCATGACATAGCATTTTCACGCACGATTGAATTTCGGTGATAACTGCAATCACGAGCATTAGATGAGCGACCAGAATCGGCATGCGAGACGGGTTTTCTTCAGTGAAGCACAGCAAGTGTTGGGATTGGTATGTACATACATATATATTTATGTGTATATTTGCGCAAGATTTTTAATTTCCAAAGATATGTAAATGACTGCTACAGTGAATATTATCGGCTTAAGCAGCCGCAGTGTGTAATACGAATATGATAACCGCTTATGGCCGAATACCAAAGGCCGGAAAATTTACATCAAATATAAAGCGTTTACTAAGAACGTTTTTATGCCCTAAACAGGGTATATTAAGTTTGCCACGATGTTTGTAATACGCAAAAGGAGACCCTATACAGTATATATAAGAGCGATCAGCGTGTCGAACTCAGTCGTTTAAGCCATGCCTATCTAACTGCTTGTATATATACGAACTAGTTCCTCAGCTTTAGAGATATCGATCTGAAATTTTGTACACGTTCTATTCTCGCAAAGGAGCTGCTTATTTGTCGGAACCGTCGATATCGGATCACTATAGCATATAGTTGCCATACGAACTGAAGGATCGGAAACAAGTGTTTGCATGGAGAACTTTTTCATTTGACGAGATATCTTCAAGAAATTCGGCATGCCTTATTATCTAAAGCAGTAGTGCAAAATACTAAAAACTTGTTCAGGTCGTATCACTATAGCATATAGCTGCCATACAAAGTGAAGAATCGGAATCAAGTTCTTGTTAGAAATGTTATCTATTTTTGAACGGTATAATAGCTGCTGTGCTGCCGAAGTTAAGCGTTTTTTCTTGTATATCTCTTGATATATCTCTTATTTATTCATATATTCACTTTGCATACAAGTAATAGATTCTGTTTGAATAACAAGAGTGGAAGTTAAGTTTTCGATGCAACGGTTCATACACTATGATTAGTATTTCTAGGTTTTCATCAGATATTTATAATAAAAGCAAATGCTTTTAAATAGAAATAAGTACGCAATACTTAAATAGATCCAAGGTTGAATAAATAATTAAATAACATACATATCTAATGATATATAATGATGCTGTTATTAAACCGCAGCAAGTTTTTATCGCTTCCAGGTTGCTCAGTATGAATTGCGGTGAATGCTTGCTCAGTGAATTTATAATAAATACAGTGAAATTCCCCGTTACGGACAGCCCTTAATACCGAACACCTCCTATAACCGGACAAATTACATAAACGCAACTTTTTCATTAATATTTTCATAACAAAACAATTATAATAACCGGACACGGACACTATTTGCTCGCACTTATTAGTTCAATAGAAATATAGCCTTGATTTGCATCTTTTGACTCTAAGAATACATTTCAAACACTTTTCTGCCACGCCCCCATTTACGGACAGCTTCATTAGCCGGACACAAACACTCCGGTTATGAGGAATTTCATATTTCTATATGTTTTATACCAGACAGATTATGATAGATTACTTGCCAAAAAAAGTGAACGCATTTAGAAAAATAAATTTTTATTTTTATTACTCAGTTTAAGCTGATAAAAGTAGACGCTTAAAAAACGACAAAGGAGTTCAAATATTAAACCAGTATAAGATTACAACTTGTTTGTTCAAAAACTGATTTAAATGAATAACCACTTGATGAGTAATTAACGCGGTTTTGCCGTTCTAATCAAAGACCGAATAAACCCTTAACAATTTTGTTTCATGAAATATTGAATAAAACAAAAATAACTGTGAATGTAACTCCAACGAACGATCGCCGAGTACAACTCATTTCGCACATACATTTGTATGTTATATATAAGCAGCGGTACTCTCCAACTTTTTTTCTCACTTTCTTACCACTTGGCGTTTTGCCCACTTGATGCGCATTTCCCAAAACTGGTAAAGCCGGCGGTCCTGGCAGCTTATTCAGCTGCTTGACTTTGCTATAATTTTTCACTTCTAAGTAGAGTATGGCAAGAATCGGTGCCAGCAAAACACTGCACAACAACAGCAACAACATATTAACTAGCTACACACTTTTCGTATGAAATGAATGCACGTATTGTTAACGCTGCCAAGCAAAGCGTGGCGGAATTTGAAAACTCGTTTAAACTGCTGGAACGCCGATCGTCAACTGAATGTTGCTCTCCATGCACTGCGGCGTTTTAATATTCAAAAAACTTACAGTTTTCAGCTAACTGATAAGACAAGAGCATTTACTACTCGCGACAGCCTAAAAGTAGGCTACACTTACTTTGCGAAGGCTACAGTGAGCGCTGTGATCATTGAAACAAAATCGGCGATCATTAGGTGGATTCATTCGCACGAGTTCGACGCAAATATGGCTAGAATTAAGCCAGCAAAGTTCCGCTGTAGAGTAAAATTTAGTTGAAATTAATTTTTTTAGCGACTTTTCGATTTTTCTTTAAATTAATACAGCACTTGGAGTAATCGTAAGCCTTTTTTAAACATTTTTCAGCCACAAATGTTACTTTTAATGGTTGTTTTATAGTTATTATGTACACATATGTTTGTATGCGTAGTGTATGTGCCTGACATTGATACTCCATTAAAAGCGGCTGATTGCTAATAAATTTGGCGATACGTGCGCGAGTCCACTTTACATACAAAAACACCAAAAAAACAATCAACAATTACTTTATTTTTAGTTTACGACGAATTCGTTATCTCGGCGCGAAACAAGAATATTAAAGAAATGAAGAAAAAAGAAAAGCGAATTGAGTATATTAAAGGCCGTTTTCTCAATGTCTGGTTCGCAGCCAGTTAAGTTCTGGTTAAAAAAAGTTTCTTTATCGAAACAATGAATCTTGGTTCAGTTAACCAGAACTTAAATGACAGCTGACTGCTAAATAGACGATGAGAAAACGGACCTAAGCCCAATTAATCCCAAAATCAGAATGCATTCAATTTGAGTTTAAGACTTTTTGCTTACAAATTGAGCTGATTTCTCATAATGAACAGAATAATAGCATTTATATTTGCTATGCTTATGCTTGTTTATTATTAAATTGCGTTTGGCCATTATTGAGAAGCAATGAATGCCTTGTTGAACTTCATACAAAGTGCTCATTGGATAAATGTTAGATAAGCCTTCTTATCTGCAAGCCAATCGGCTCTTGGACTATTTCTACCTTTGAACCAAACAAACATTTCTTGAATCGATTATCAGTTGGCTGTCAGCTAAAGCCAAGTTAAAGTCGTCACGTCTGTTTCTCTGCAACTTCTCAACAATAAACATAAATTTCTGCTTGAAGCTCAATTAATATTATTTTGAATTTTTTGTTGTAAAAAAGTCGAGTTTGTGTTAATTGCAAAATGTATCTACTACTCCTCACAATATTTCTGTTCACGCTAATTGCGTGGAAGGGCTTAAAGTTGCTAAACTATATTGATAATGTGATGGGTATTATGGAGATGATCCCAGGGCCAACGCCTTATCCGTTTGTGGGCAACCTCTTTCAGTTTGGACTCAAACCGGACGGTAAGTAGCCGAAGTGACAAGCAAGTTTACATAACATATAATTGTTTAGAACACCATACAATATTTATTAATATTCAAGTAATGTGTCAAGGTCCAAAGATTGGGTCAGTAAAGTTTCGCATGACACATACTCGTACTCAGCGGCGCAACGAAAACTTAAAAAGTTTGGCCAACACGTCTTGTGAGGTGCATTCAACATATGAATACTGGAAGTAATTAATTATTATTATGAAATGTATTTGTATAATGAAATGTATTGTACAAACAAAACAACGGAATAAACCGCTCTTCACTGATTCTCTCAGCTGCTGGTGGTAGTGCAGAGCATCCAGTCCGCGACTAATTGGCTTTGAATAGCCGCGTAATATTTCTGGCAGCTTAAGCGGTTCTCTCCTCAACAGTTGCACAGTTATTGGTGCAATTAAAATATATGGCATTTATTACAGTTAATAATTTCGTCGCGATAAGGCAAGCAAAACAAATTCAAAATAAACATTAGTGTGTTCGCGCCGACTCGAAAGATACAGAGTTCAGAATTTGAGCGTTATTGTGATAAAATAACAAACTTTACTCACATAAAGGGAGTTCGGCATTGGCCGAAAAAAATGATGATCCGATGGTGCAAGGTCACGGCTATATGGTGGATGCATCAAAACTTTTCAGCCAAGCTCTTCCAGTTTTTGCCGAGTTACCAAAGATGTGTGTGGTCTAGCGTTGTCCTTATGGAAAACGAAGCCCTTTCTGTTAATCAGTTCTGGCAATTTTTTTCGATTTCTTGCTCCAATCTCATCAGTTGTTGACAGTAAAATGTAGAATCAATCGTTTGAGGCTGGAGCAGCTCATAGTGGATCATTCCTTTCCAGTCCCACCAAACTCAGCACAACCTTTCGAGGTGTCAATCCTGGCTTTCCGACCATTTGTTGAGCTTCACCACGCTTGGACCATGATTTACATTACATGACATTATTATGACATTATTCTCATATTTGATCCACTTATCGTCTCCTGTTAACATTCGCTTCAAAAATGGTTCGATTTCATTTCGTTTCAGCAAAGAATCGCAAATGTTACTTAGGTTCATTAAATTTTTTACAGACAATTCATGTGGTACTCAAACATCGAGCTTCTTTTTGTAGCCAGCCCTTTTTAAATGATTCAAAACCGTTTGGTGATGAATGTTTAGTTTCTAAGTGATGTCATGGCTGCTTATGTGGCGGTACTAGTCAATCTTTTCCATAATTTCATCGACTTTCTCACATTGAAATTTCTAGAACGGAAGCGAGCGAACCATTATTGTGCTACAGGGACTGATACAGCATCGCCTTCGTAAACTTCACAAAGCAACAGTGCATTGATGAACTTAACTCAATTTTGGGCGATGAAGCTCCACCAAGGATCAGTGTTTATCGATGGTTTGGTGAATTTAGCAGTGGTTCGAAACACGTCTGTGACAAGGTGGAAGGTGGTGAATCGTAGATTTACGAATATGAGTCAGAAAGTAAACAGCTGTCGACTGTATCGGTAGTATCAGTTAAGCCGAATCCGAGCCGTGCGAGCTCTCGAAAATCGACTGCAGTTTTGAGCATTCAAAACATCATAACTAAAATGTGTTTTTGTTAATTAATCCTGAAATATAAAAGGCAACCTACGTACGTGTACTTTTTATTAAGTCCACATGTAGTGATCACACATCTTAACAAAATACTTACGTTTCAATCTCACCTGTGTTTTTCGGTAAGAAAGCGGCCAAACATACTTCCATTTAGAAGAAATTAGAACTAATATTTTTAGCCAGCTATACACGATGTATATCAATGTAAAAAACGTACCTAAACTTTTTTAAAGCCAACCAAATCCAAGGTTTGCAACAAATCCCCATTGCAACAATGGATTTGTGAAGAAATAAGACAAAACAAAAAAATACAAATAAATTTATGTTATGGCAGTAAAGGAAATATAATAGTCTACGTCACTTATGGAAATTTGGTAATTTCCTTACAATGTTACCTACAACAAATACCAATGAACATTGTTGCACGTCGAAGCTCTTTATCCTGAAGCAACCTTTTTTAAAAATGCGGAAATTCCATTTCAGCAAAGACTGTTACAAAGCTTATTGTTACCTCGGTCTATGAAATTTACCGGGTTCACAAATAAATTGCGCAATCATACATGCGCAGGCACCCAAATGAGTATGTAAGCTCACATGCTTCTGCAGGAATTTCAACAACGCAGCACTTAAAACAATTTATTTGCCCTTTTTACTTGCAGAATATCCAAAGAAGATTCTTCAGTATTGCCGGAAATATGACTTCCAGGGCTTCCGTTCGGTGGTGTTCTTCCAATATCATGTCATGTTGAGTGATCCGGCGGAAATTCAAGTAATTTCATTTGCTAGTGCCCATAAGTCATGACACACACACACGCACAAACACACATATAAGCATACATGTGTCGCATAAAGGCGACGACACCTCACACATTTCATCAGCCCCAGCTCCCAGTGTTAATACTTCAACGAAGTGTAGCAGCTTTCATCTTTCGACGAAATTCCTGCCCGCATTTTGTACACGAATTCACTAGACACTTACACACACATACACTTACAGCACCCGAAATTCATTATCATTTACAACTACTTTGATTTACTGTTATTATTATTATTTTTGCCCGCTTACCACAGAACATCCTCTCGAGCTCTACGCTGCTGTACAAGGAGCACCTGTACTCCTTCCTGCGACCTTGGCTGGGCGATGGCCTTGTCACCGCCGCAGGAGCGCGCTGGCTGAAGCATCGCCAAATCTACGCGCCGGCTTTCGAGCAGCAAGCAATTGAAGGTTATTTGCAGGTGGTGCATCGAGCTGGCAAGCGTTTAGTGGAGAAGCTCTCAGAACGCGCCACTGCAGCCGCAGATGGCGTGCCGAAAGTCTTGGACGTGCAGCCACTGTTGGGCAAATGCACCTTGGATATTGCGGTTGGTAAGTTTGGCTCGTTCGCTCTGAAGGGGTGCCTGGGGACGCGGACAATTGTGATTGGCGTACATTATTGCGCGTGAATTCTGTGCAATGTGTTGTCTAACAAGAATTCTATTGATTTTATTTTGCCAATTTTGTAAAGTACAGGGTTTGTCCGGAAAGTAGTAGGACTGATTTCGAGCACCTGGAGAGTCAAGACAAACATTTTCGCGCGACGTGTTTCTATGAGTGGTACAAGCCGAAAATGCAGCGTTCGTTAGAGCAGAATTACGCGATTAAACTCTGTGTGCAACTCGGTAAATCTGCGACAGAGACGTTTTTTTTTTTTGATCAAGAAGGCTTACTCAGATGTTTTTTTTAGCAAGAAGTGGAGTGTTTCGGTGGCACCAGGCCATTTCAGAGGGCCGGGAAGAGATCGCTGATGAAGACCGTGCGGGGAGAGCTGCGACTTCGATAAACATCGACAATGTGACTTTTTTGACATCAAAGGCATTGTTCAACATGATATTGTTCCTCCTGGACAAACCGTCAACGCCATGATATTGTTCCATCAACAACCGATTGTAAGTTGCACCACGACAACGTCCCGGCTCACACCGCCTTTCTTGTGAATAACCATCTAACCAAGGCTGTCATCCCAACGCTTCCGCAGCTGCACTACAACTTAAATGTGGACCCTCCGGACTTTCTTGTTTCCTTGCCTGAAAAACCCGATGAAAGGGGATACAAGCCGCATGCACCTCGGCTCTCAAGGCTATTCCGGAGGATGCTTTCCGTGATGCCTCCAATGCTTGGAAATCGCGCTGGCAGCGCTGCATCTACGCAGAAGGAGTATATTTTGAAAGTTTGTAAAGAATCGTAACGTTGGTTCAATAAATTTTTTTTTATCGATTCAGTCCTATTATTTTCCGGACAAACACTGTAAGTGTACTATCTATATTTAGTCTGCGTCTAGTCTACCCATATCGTAGATAAACTGTCTAAAAACTCTACTGTTTCTCCTCTACAGAAAATGCTACAGGCATACCGAGTTTCGAGCTGAACGACGGCAGAACCGAGCTGCACGCGGCAATTATTGAGTAAGTCTAACGGTGACTTGCTCACATACTCGCTATTTCATCATTGCCAGTCTTCATGTACCGTCTCACCCAACACTGACTTTCATTTTCATTCAATATTTTCAATCTATCACAACACTGACACGAAAACATTTGTCTCCCAATCGAAACAGTTTTCATCCAATTATTTCGGTATTAAATGTACATACGCACACTTTTATGACCACACTCCGACACTCGTACTCAAGCGGTATATATGTAAATATGTATTATATTTTCCCGTAGCCTCTGCGACGTGATAAAGGAGCGCACATTCAGCATTGTAAAGCGCTTCGACACGCTTTTCCAATTAACGCCACATTATTGGAAACAACGCGCCGCGCTGAGCACTCTCGAACGCGTAATTAACAAGGTAAACAGTGATATTTATGTACGGCCGCTGGGGATATTTTGTATTTATGATTTTATTGAAAAATCATTGCGCTGTGAAGTTGTAAATGCAATGAATGGGATTTGCCTTTAAGCAATGACCGTCAAATGAGAATATTTCGCCATTCAAATTGCATTTCCAGGGAAGCCTTTTTGCTCAGCCAAATATACATACATATGTATGTACATGTAAGGGATTAAGCGAAATGCTCAGCAAAAACAAAGTTGTAGTGGCAAAGAACAAAATCGGTCGTAATGCTACCAGATTACTGCAGATTTACCGCAAAAAGCGTTCTTGAAAGATTCTTGTTCTCGGTCTCTTGAGACACACGCACGGACCTCAAGGCTATTGCTTTGCATTATTCTTAAAAGCTTTTGCTTGGGTGCCACCTGCTGGTGATTACCGTACACCCACATACACAACTATATTTACGCATATTTAAAAATGAACAAGAAAAAGGGCGTTTGGCGCCCGTCTTCCGCAAAATGTCCCACCCAAGTGCTGAAATGTATTTTTGGTGGCGCCAGCAGGTGACACATGGGCATGTGCAGAGCTATGCGCTCTTTCAACTTGAAAATGCAATATGCGAAAAATGTTAATTGAGTGCACTTTGGCGACCGTCAGCGCCATTTCAGCCGGCGCAAATACTGCGCCTGTTATATTTTCCGATTTTATTATGTTCTTTTTTGGGTGTAAATATGTATTTTTATTGCTCACACTTTAATTAAAAGATTGTCGATCAACGTCGAGAAAGTCTGCAGGCGTCTGCGGCTCAGCAAGCGCACCAGCAGCCAGGCGTTCGGGAGCAGCAGCCGGCAGCCAGAACAATGCTGCGTCCGTTCCTTGATGTGCTCTTGCAGGCGAAGCTGGATAGGCGTGCGTTGACCAATAAGGAAATATTCGAAGAGCTGTCCACATTTATATTTACGGTAAGTATGGTAACAGCAATAAGTATGTGTGCAGGTTGCTGAAAGGTTGGCAGCAATTTGAGTTAAACTGTTGTTGCCTGCGTGTAATTTATTGCATTATTTATAATGGAAAATTGATTTAATTAAAATCGAAATCGTTTATTCTCACAGTTCAGTAAATTGAAGAAAAAAATATTTAAAATCGGTGTTGCCCCATTTACTTCCTTGTAGATGTAAGATATTAAGGAAATTTAAATATTTTTGAGAACCAAAATGTGGGTAGTCGAAAAAGTTTTTTCGTATTTGTAATCACACTTCAACTTATTTTTATTATATTTGTAATAAACTTTAATGAACCAAATATGTACCATTTTGGTAGACGACTTTTTGCAATTTTTCCGCCAGAGACATAATTCCATCAGTGTGAAACTTTTCTGGTTTCTCGGCGAAAAACTGCGACAAGTAATTTTCAACGGCTTCTCTTAAAGCCGACTTTACTCCATTAAGGGAGTTCTGCATTGGCCGAAACAAATGGTGGTCCGATGGATAAAAAACGAAAAGACTTTTTCAACGACCACAAATAGCCTTATTATAAGGAAGGGTAATTATTTAGTCCGAAAAAAATAAAAGCATTCTACTCACAACGCAGCTCACTCTCGAGGTCAAACGATTTTCTTTTCACACAGGAACATAATTGCACCGCATCTGCGCTATCTTTTACCCTCTACGTCTTGTCTCGACACGCAGCCGTTCAAGAGAAGCTCTACGCCGAGCAGCAACGCATTTTCGGCACCGAATCAGCCGCGCAGTTGGTACGTGTACCTAGCATTGAATGTGCACATTTGGAGCAGATGCGCTACTTGGAGTTTGTAATACGCGAGACATTGCGTCTGTATCCGTCGGTGCCATTAATTGCACGCACCAATCGCAAGCCAATCGATATCAGTAAGTGAAGAGCCGTAAACTGGCGCAAGTGTTGGCCCGGTTTCGCCTACTCGGCAACAGTCGGGCGTACATTGTTTATGGGTTTTACTTTGTCATCTTTTTATTATGCTCTGCTTTGATAGATGGTACGAAAATCGCCAAGCGCACAACCGTTATTATGTGCCTGATAGCCATGGGCTATAATGAAAAGTACTTTGACGAGCCGACCGCATTTCGCCCCGAACGCTGGCAGCATATCAATAAGGACGAGGCGGCCGGTCTGCAGGCCTTCAATAGCGTGCCTTTTAGTGCCGGACCAAGGAGATGTATTGGTAAGTCGTTGAATGTTTGTCACTTCGAGTGCGGAATGGAGTGTAAATAGCTCAGTGCGTAAAGCGTATATAAATGAAGGAGGTTCTGCAAAAGATTTTGTATTTTACGGCTTTTTATTATACGTTGAACTTATATCGTCTGTCATGTCTTCTACTGTAATGCAAATGCCTTTCTAATCCTCTTTTACAGCCGAAAAGTATGCCATGTACGAATTGAAGTCGCTACTCTCAATGATTGTGCGTAACCTGGAAATTTTACCCGCCAAAGATGGCCTGCCATCAGGCATCAACGATCACTCACGCTTGGACTGTGTGCCACAGAGTGAATACGATCCCATACTGAATATTCGTGTGACGCTCAAGTCCGAGAACGGCATACAGTTGCGACTGAAAAGACGAACGAACGCCAATAAATAAACCAAATGGAAAGCAAAACCGAAAACAAGTGGCAGGAGACACAAATTTCTTTTAAAAAAATATATTGTAGTGTTCCCAGGCAACATAGCCTTGTACAATATACGTAGTAGAGTAAATATTTTCAATTAGTTAAGCATTTATTTCTATAACAAAACCGTAAAGCCATTAAAATTTTCGAAATAAATTGTGTTCAATATGATCTGCGTCTCAGACGTATATACAAGCCGTTTACAGATTTTAAGGTAAGAAAGAAGCCCAGCCGCGCATCATATGGATTGTCAATCTTATCACCGCGATCTGCGGGGTTATGTATGCCGGTGGATAGCCCATCCACCGCCGGCAATATGTTGAAGTGTCGGATGATCTTCGAAAGTGTTACTTTCAATTCCATCATGGCGAATTTTTGACCTAATGAAATGAAATAAGTTAATGTACTCAACTTTGTATAGTGTATGACTACAGACCTATGCAATTCCTCGGACCCGCGCTGAACGGTATATAGTCGTAGGGATTACTACTGTTGCGATTTTCAAAACGTTCTGGTTTAAACTCAAATGGTGCCGGAAAGTGTTGAGGATTAGTCCCCATTGCTATAATGCAAAAGCCAAGCGAGGTACCTGGCGGAATTTGAAAACCGCCTAAAAAGAGTTGGTATAGTTTGGTCAAAAAATAGTAAGTATAACGGAAACACGTTATGTTGAAAATCAAACTCATATGTAATGTATCAAAAATAATCAAATATTCTATAAAATCACCGAAAACCCACCGATTTCAGTTTGCTCCAACAAAGTACGCACAATGAATGGCACACTGGGAAATAGACGCAGCGTCTCTTTGATAATCAGCTCCAGATACTTCATGTCACTCAACTCTTGAAAGGTTGGATTACGTTTAAGATCCTTGCCGAAAATTGCAAATTGTTCTTGGAAGGCGCGACGCTGTACTTCTGGATGTCGTGACAAACAGTAAATGGCGAAGCCTATGGCGCTGGCAGTGGTGTCGTGACCCTAGAAAAGAAAAACGTTGTTTGCTGATCAGATTAAAATCTACCAGATATGCAACAAGCAGAACCTCAAACATAAATGTGGAGACTTCCTCAAAAATGTCTTGAAATGACAGAGGCTTGCCATCTACTTCTGCTGTTAGCAAGTTATCAAGGAAGGCCATTTTCGGACGTTTGCCGTCTACACCCAACTTCAGCTTATTTTGGTCGAGCGTCTTCAGCATCTCACGCCGTTTGTCAATGATCTAATATGAGTCACAAAAAGTTTTAAAACAAAATTAACACCCTTCAGCAAATTGTAGTGTCGAACTTGGGCAAAACACACCTGGGAAAATTCTTTGCGCAAGATCGCTAAAGCTTTTTGCTGTTTCTGATATCCTCTGGTCCATACGAAAAAGAAATCGAAACGATTCAACGCGCTAAAGATCCGTTGGCGCATCACATCACAGATGCTGGAGATCGACCATTATTTTAAAATGATTAAAGTACTTAAGAAACTACTTACTCAGCGATCGCAGGCACTATTGGAGACGTGGGACCCTGTATGGCATTTACTGGTGTGCCCATGGCGGCTTCTAAAACGTTCAGACCATATGATTATTGCTTTACAAATTTTATGATAGTAGGTTTCACGCACCGCATATGACATCAATCGTGGAGCGTGTGACGACTTCTTGAAAATCGAACATTTCCGCCTTCGTTGCAAAACCCGAGAGCAGCTCCACGAAGCGATCGGTTGTTTCGTTCATAATTTTAAGGAAGTCTTGCAGTATGGCAAAATGGAATGAGGGCGTGATCATTTTTCGATGGTTAACCCAGTGTTTGCCATTCGCGGTGAGCAAACCTTGACCCAACCAAGGATAAAAGAACTTATAAGGGTCATATTTGTGTATAAACTCAGTACTAGACAGCACTTGCTGCAATAAATCAGAAATATTTTAATAAAAAATGCTTTTTTTTAGAACTACATTTGAAAACATCTGTGCTTGGACCGAAGTTAGTGGATGGCTTCGCGTAGGTACTTACTTCCGTAGTTTTGGGATTTGCAATCATTATGTAGGGTTGAGCGCCGCCGTATACTCGCATCAAGCCGTAGTTGTAGTCATGTGCCCAGCGTCTTATCTGCCTCATATGCTCTATGGGAATAGAACAGAAATCAGGAGTAATTAAAACTATCAACAGGAATTTTGAATGATTGAACTCTAATACTAACTTCAATGTGTGTCTTGTAAGCTAAGATGTCAGCTTATAAGAGAGTATATTTCAGTAAGCAGCTGAAAGCAATAGATAATGAGAATCGTACGGTTACGCAGCATAAGCCAAGGCCCTACAGACATTTTCATGGAAAAGAGAGACCGACTTGATTTAAAAGAGAATTCACGTCTCTTTCAGTAGTGTTGGTAATGAGAAGTGTAATGTAAAGAGAAGTATGCGAGTACGTACATTTATTTACTAACAAACCGTTATCAGAACAAGCGATGAAAACTTGACCTACTAATCAAAGCATTTTAAGGCTCAACTTGAAAATTATTCTACCCTTTCATGCTTCGCAGTTATCATTAACTGATTAATAAACGTATGTATGTAAATAATAACACTTAATAATAAGTTCTTCTTCGAATTTTTTTGTGAATTATATATTTTCTTTTGAAATAATATTTGACTTTTACACAAATACAAGAATATTTCTTGTACAAATGCTTCGGGCATTCGAGCTGACCATTTTGTGCTTTGCACCTCTCACTTAATATTTGCGACGAGGGGTGGGCTTCTTGGGCGGCTTATAGGAGGTGGAAGGAGCTGAGATACGGCGCTTCGGTTCCTCTTTAGGTGGATGAGTGCGTATGTATTCGAGCGCTCGGAGAATGGCCTCTGGAATTGGAGGCGGGGTTGGCAGAAGATCACTCTTTGGCTGATAGCCGTTCTCGTCGGCAATGTAGGAGATTTGCACATGTTCACCTTCAGGTGAAACCCATTGGAAATCGCCATGTACATTGCCGCTCGCATCGCCCGACTGTGCAGATTGAATACCATTGCTGGTCTCCAGTGCGTACTCGAAACCATCTGGACGCACATCGGAGCGCATGGCCTTTATTTCTGCGTGAGCTTCATCGCCACTCGGATGCGAGCTCCTGCTGCTGCTGCTGATACTGGCAGATCGACCAAAAGTGGTAAGGCTGTGGCTGAGCCCGACGGCAGCAAAGAAGATAAACTAAAATTGCATGAAAGTGAGGGTTAATTCGAGGTTAGGTAAACACAAACGTTCAAACGCCGTTTGAAACACTTACATATTTGAACATATTTGTAATTAGTTCCAGGTAATCGCTTGTTGGAATCAAACAAATGAATGCTCAGTGGTCAAAGACGCTTTGGTATTTATACCGTGAGATAGTTTCGTTTTGTGGCGCAGTTCGACAATTTATGCGTATCACCTCTCTGTTTGGAAACAGCCAACAGATTTATTGGCGTCCCAACGGTAAGTCTTGTCATCACCAAAAATGAAATAATATTTCTAAAACAAACAAACTACTTTTCGGCGCATCCGTCCGCTGCTCGCGTCGCTTCTGCGCAACGAAAGATGCCCAGGTATCCACACATGTAGTTCAGTAGGTAAGCCGTGTGACAAGACAATAAATCTGACGCAAGGCCAGTAAACCGCGCCCACAACCCAAAACAACGTTTTAAATTTATTTCTTTCGTTTGGTACGATTATATGGGTGCAACAAGTAACCGAAGATCAGGCAACGATGTTACATACAAAAGTGTTTGAAGTTGCTCAGAGCCATATGTGAAGATTATTCATAAATGAAAATGAAAGGTGTGAAATATAGAATAATGAACAAATAATTACCGTTATTTTTGATATATTTGAGGAACACATATACTTTTAAGAATTAACCAGTTCTCAGATTTTGTTTGAAATTACTTTGAAAATATGTGACATTTATGTTTTATTTACCAGAAGAAATGCTTGACTGATTTTGAAATGCAAATCGCTGTCACTCACTAATTCTACATTAATTGGTTGATTTCGTAGATTAACTCCACTCACATGTGCTAATTTCCATAGTCCATGAACAAAGCAGTTAATCAAGCCGTCTACGTTATGAAATCGAAGGTGCTGAAAAAAGTTCAGAGACGCTTAAGTGATGTATGTCTGTCTGTCAGTAAATCAAGTACTTTTGTCATCATTCAACAAGTTTTAGATTTTCAAACTATCTATGAGCTCAGGGTCATACAAAGCATATTTTAGTATCCACGACTGAGTTACTCGAATACTAGTTCCGCTTTCTAGATGGTTTTAGAGTCTGAAGCCTTTCTAGTATAAAATAGAAAACAGAAATAGCTAAGCTAGTCATTGATCGCTGAAATTTTACATAGAAATAAAATAACCGCCAGCACTGTGATAGTAAGCCGTGACATAAACTTAATCGTTAACTTGGTATTGATATTCTTATAAGGAAAGTTGGTTTCATACAAAATATTCAGAGCACATAGAAGTTTTCTGAAGTCTCATCATATGTATATTACATACCTATGTATATAATTCAGATATTATCGTCAAGTTAACAGGTCAATTGAAAAGTTCCCGACTAACAGAAGGTTTCAAGACTGGAGCACACTCTTGTATAACCCTTAGAGATAATCTAGAAACCTATGCTCAGAGCATACTAAAATTAAGGATAAAACACTTCTCCAGCCTGCTGAATGGCAGCCAAAGCATAACGCCAGGAGAAGGCGAACCCGATTCCCCAATCGATGACAATGGAACAGACCGTCCATTGCGCGACCTTGAAGAAGTTCAAATAACAATTACCCGGCTGAAGAACAACAAAGTGGCATTATAGAAGCATGATTCAACTTCTTTGTAGAATATGGTCAAACGAAAGCATGCCCGAGGATTGGAATTTAAGTGTGCAATCTGCGACAACTACCGTGGGATAAGCCTCCTCAACATCGCTTATAAGGTTCTATCGAGTGTGAAAGCCCACCGTCAACCTCATTGATTGGACCTTATCAGTGTGGCTTTAGGCCTGGTAATCAACAATCGATCAGCTATTCACCATGCACTAAATCTTGGAAAAGACCCATGAAGACCCATGAAGGATCGGCACACTGCAAATAAAAAAAAGCACAGAAAGGAGTTGCCTTCATACCGCTATGTCTGAATTTGGTATCCCGAAAATTCCGTCAGGATCGGGAAGGACTTCTCTGAGCCCCGCCTGGGAAAGCAGAGGAAGATGAAGATCTCACCTCCATTGGAAAGACCAGGAGGAGAAAGACTTGGCTACACTTGGAATCTCCAATTGTCGCCAAACAGTTGTAAGCCCGACTATAATCGCGTAAGCGGTGTCGAATGCAATAAAGAAGAAAAAGTGTTAAGCAAACAGCACGTTTTCGTTTTTAATTATTCACTTCTGTCATCGGTTGACCTATAGTCTATATTAAGGTATTTAGATGTCACCAAGGCACAAGCCATAAAGACACCATAAATTTCGATGTGATTTGCACAAGATTAGATGACAAAGTGGTAGTTGACTAATTTAGAACAACTGGAAAGTGGTCCGAATCAAACACAGAATGCAGAAAATATTTAAATGATTATTAATATTGTGCAACGATCGACAAATTTGTTATTTTGAGTATAAGCAACGAATATACGTATAAAATGAAATAAAATGAAATGGAAAAGTCTTGCCAATTAGGCGAATTGAACCAGTTACCGGTGCATTTTGGCGACAAACAATTCATAACTGAGACGCTCTTACAATTAGAACAAGTTTAGCTGGATTTCATCAGCCGGCGTATTAGCAGAAACACAGTTAAAGCAACGGGATTAAAACGCAATAGCAATCATCCACACACAACCACATACACACACACACATACACATTGATGCAGGAGAGTGAATTCGCTCACAACAGATTCCCGATTTTATGGAAATGAAGCTGGCATAACATTGAACCGAATCTGGTCTTATAAAAGCGCCACCAAATTTGGCAAACAGCATCAGAAACAATCGAGTGTTCTAGTCTCATCCCACAAATTCGCAAAAATGTTCAAATACGTAAGTAACAACTCAACTTAGTGGTGGCGTTGCAAACAGGATGTTCACATTTGTGACAAAATAAATAATTCGAGTTTCTTTATTGCCATTAGGTACTACTCTTCGCTTTGGTTGCCTACGTCTCGGCCGCCGCTGTCAGCAGTGTCGATGATGCTCATGCCGAAGTCAGTGTACTGACGTCCGATGTCCGCGTCGATGGTTTCGACACCGCATTGGAGACCAGCAACAGCATTCACGTCGTGCAACACGGTGATGAAAAGGGCAACATCAACGGCGAATACGGTTGGATATCACCCGAAGGCGAACATGTCGTTATCAACTACGTTGCCGACGAGAGCGGTTACCACCCAAAAAGCGAGCTCTTGCCCACCGCTCCCCCAGTACCAGAGGCCATCGTCAAGGCACTCGAATACATCGCATCTCACCCCTCAAAGGAAGGAGTCAAGAAGAACTAAATGAATTCCATTTTAAACCTTGATATTGTTACGCAATGATTAGGAAAGTATGTGACCAATTTGCTCTCGTGCAACAATTGGACGATACTAAGATTATATTGTTATGGTTGTATGTCTTTGTCGTCTACCTTAGAACTCTAAGTTTAATGTTTTTGTAATTGTACTAACTGCAAATAAAATACTCCACTTTATTGGTAAAATTAATATTTTATTTTCTACTTTCTCATATTGATTAACGATTCTCAGACTATATAGCAGTGGTTTCCAAACTTATTTTGTCTACCGCCCACTTTGAGGATAAATATTTTTTAGCGCCCCCATTTTTTCACCTATTAAAAAACCACTATAACTTCAAATTAATTATTGTGACCTATATATGTGTATTAACGGAGAATTCTAAACGAAACTTTTACTATAACCAGCAACTTGAAACCTAAGCGCAGTAGGTAACATACAACGGCGCTTAGGTCTCAAGTTAACTCTTACGCGCTCCACCTGCCAATAAGAATGATTATTGAAACACAACTTTATAGTATTAAAACAGAAAATATTTTATTAAAAATAAAACTAAAATAATCGATCCATATATAAAAACTAATGTGAAGGATGAATCTGATACTGTTTAATAATTTTGTTAATATCAGGTTCCAATTTACTCAAGAACAGTCACATGTCGCCACGTTCGGTAACAAGCAAACGATTTCTATTTTTAGTAAGCAGTGTTGTCACAGCACTAAATCCACGTTCACACAAATATGACGATGGGAATGTTATCAAGAATCGTTGAACGATTGACCACAATCCAGGGTACAATTGCGAGATCGGTTTTGTAGCCAAAATTCTTGGTAACCATTTTTGAACTTGATTTTTATTTCCTCGTTTGTTGTCAATTCTATAAGTTCTTTTTCCAGCTGAGGTGACATTGCTGTGTTGACATTTGAAAACGGATCCAACACCCAGTCTGGTATTTCCAAGTTCAAAATGTCCTAGTATCGTTCGGTGAAGTCAATGTGGATAATATCGTACCATGATTCTTCAATGTTTTCAGCCATTTCATCAATTCGTCTTTGCACAGAATTATTACTCAAAGGGATTTTTCGGATAATATCTGCGGCCGGTTTATGAAGCACGGTAGTTATTACTTCATTTATTGCTGGCAATATTAACTCTTCTCTGATGTTATGTGGTTTGCCTTTTTGAGCAATTAACAAAGAGATATTGTACGAAGCTCGAAGTCCGTCGTCATCTTGCTTGATGTTCACAAGTTGTTGTTGAGAGTCGAGAGCTCATGTAGTCGTTGTCTAAGAGGCCTCCTAGCTAAATAAAATTACAAATAACCCCCCAGGCCTCTACACAACGCCCCAATTTTCTTTCCGGGTCTCTTACCGCCCCCCTTGATACCTGCAGCGCCCACAAGGGGGCGTTATCGCCCACGTTGGGAAACACTGCTATATAGTAAGCACAGCTATCGAATTTGTTAACATTTTTCTCGACCAATCGACACGAGCCTAATATTGAATGATTGACAAATTGTGTGGGATCCAACGTGAGCAAATGTTTTACAGTCAAATGTTCGCGCAATATGGAATGTATGCTAATTCCTCTAACAGCTGTCTCAATCTTACGATAAGCCACATGACGATGTTCCAGTATCAGTTCGCGCACAGCATCAGCAGTTTTCGATTTTGGGCGACCTTTCCAAAATTCGTCTTGGAGTGCTATACAACCTCGATTGAATTCACCATAACATCGATAAACACTGTGTTTGATGAAGTTTCGTCGTCAAAAGTTTAGCTTATTCTTTTATGCACTGTTGCTGGGCCTCCACATCGAAAGTTGTAAAAAGTAATCACGTGAAAATGTTCGCGATTTAATTCCATTTTTTGGTCGAGGAGAACATTTTAAGTTACTGTAAACAACACAAATAGCGCTGGTATGCCAAAACGTTCTGAGTTTGGATATCCTCAAAAATGTCAAGCTTTACGATAAAATTATGAGTTTCCGAATTGCAACAACAGTGTTGCCAAATCCTGAAATATATAAAGGCAACCTGCGTACCAGGTTTAGTTTGAAATAGCTTGAAGAAGTTCTTCTTGATTCTGATTGAGTAGGTGACGACCCTAAATTGGAAGAGATTTTAAATATAGGGCGCCATGAATACAAATTCATTAAATGGAGTTGGGTTAAGTGGATTTTATGTTTTCCACGCAGCTTTTAATAGCTCATCACACGCATTGTTTTCTCTCACGCTCTGCAGGAATGAGACAAGAGTCTATACTTTCTAATTTCAGTTATTACCGTAACACTATTGATTCAAAATACACTAAAAATTAATCTCAATTCGCTACCGAAAGGTCTATCCTGGAGGCTAAACTATCCGATTGTGGTTCCAAAAACTCTCTGTTCACTATGTATAAAATATTTGAATGCATTATGGGTGAGAGTGGCAGGAAATAAAAATGATATTATATTATATAATAAGATCTTGGTAAATTGAGGCCCGGTCAGATTTTCCTCGTTGTAAACCCTGAAAGCAATGTTTCTAGAACTATAAGCGACCTGAGCATGAGGGTATCTCAACTTTTCATTAGAAACTTTTGTACATGGTTCGATCCCAAACAAGCCCAAGTGAGAAGAAAATATACGAGAAAGTGGTCCTAGAATATTGCCCTTAACTATAACTGCTTACAAATCGAGTAGTGCTCAAAAATATACTTAGTACAAATCTATCATGTGCAGAAATATAGTACATTTTTGAAATATTATATATTGCCATATACTAAGTATCATCCAACAGACCAGGTATATGAGTAAAATACTGTTTAGGACTATATTGTTTCCTTCTCTATCAACTTTTCTAAAATAGAATATGTGTGAGATAAACCAGAGACATTTTTAAATAAAAATTACATAAGGCGGTAGAAATTTAGGTCCGATCATCAAATCCTTAGAACAATCAGAAAGTTTTGATATAAGCTATCGAGGCACACAATATCGAAATGATGGACATAACCTCTTATAAGTGCAATTCATAATCTGTGGGTGTTAGAATATTGAAAATGTTTAAAGAATTTAATTGAAGGACAGTCCGGACAATGAACCATAACTTTCCTTTTCTCTCCTTCCCTTCATCTAGTGATAAATAACATAACCTGATTTGCAACAAAAAAACATGTCTGGCTCTATTGCTTAAGCGCAATTAAACGGTTATGCATCTTGTCTTGAATAGGCAAGCGAATGTAAAAAGTCTATTGGCGTTCTATAATGGATTCATCTTATACAATTCATGCCTCAGTTCATTTGACAATTATAACAAGTTTGGCTGGATTTTGGAGGCCGTTGAATTTGCATTTGGCAAAGATTTAGAAAGAAATTTGGTAAAATCAACGGGAATTAGAAACAATTGCAGTTTCTATAAACACACACACATACTCAAGCGCCGAAATGCACAACCAGTGAACTTGTTCACATATTCCCGGTTTTATGATCGTCAAGACGGCATCGAATCTGGCAGCAAATTGGATTATAAAAGCGCTACCAAATTAAGCAAACAGTATCAGAAGCAATCAAGTCTTCCATTATCATAGATATCACTGCCAACAAATCGACAGAAATGTTCAAATACGTGAGTTGACCAAGCTACAGCGAAACTGCTTGAAATTCGCTTCTCACAGTGCTTTCCAGGAGATGATAATTTACTAAGCATCTTCTATTTGTTACAGGTACTACTCGTCGCTTTCGTCGCTTACGCCTCGGCCGCTGCTGTCAGCAGCTCCGATGATGCTCATGCCGAAGTCAGTGTACTGAAGTCCGATGTCCGCGTCGATGGTTTCGACACCGCCCTGGAGACCAGCAACAGCATTCACGTCGTGCAACATGGTGATGAAAAGGGCAACATCAACGGCGAATACGGTTGGGTATCACCCGAAGGCGAACACGTCAGTGTAAACTACGTTGCCGACGAGAGCGGTTACCACCCACAGAGCGAGCTCTTGCCCGTGGCTCCCCCAGTACCAGAGGCCATCGTCAAGGCACTCGCATACATCGCAGCTCACCCCTCAAAGGAAAGCACGAACTAAGCGAAGCACTTGGAATTAGAATGGACAAATGTGATACGTAACGATTTTGGAACGATGCAATTGATTTTGAACTGGAACTGGAACTTATGGTTCTTATGATTTGCTTGGCTATATGAATAGTGAAATCGTGGTTTCGACGCCACTCTTGAGCTTGATCGAACTTTTCCACTTACATATTGCCGAATTTTTCATTTTATATTTTAAATTTTTTATTTTGTAAATATGTGTGTGTTAAATGCAAATAAAATACTCCAGCAAACTGGTAAGCCAAGCTTTTACTCTTTATGACACAGCCTTAACTGGAACGGATAACACATTATCGGTTTTTTTACCAGTTAGTATTGCAGTTATAATTGGCAGCAAGCAAAATGAACGCCATTGATGAAATTACGAATATAAAACTATATAGTATTCTTAATCTAACCGTAAATAAATGTGTAGAAGTTGTGTTCAATGACGTCTAGTACAGCAATTGCTGGTGATTCTGCTAGTAAATAGCCAGAGCTAGATTGCTCTGTTTACTTAATTAAGCAGCAATCAATTTAATAATTAACTATAATTAAAGTTTCGAAATGCGGTTGTTTATAAACATAGCAATCAGATCTGACACCATCAAGGGCTGGCAGTGCGGCTAATCGCTTTTAGCTTGCAACAGGGTTTCTAGTTGTCAATAACAGTAATCGCCTACCAACTAGTAATTTAGCGTGTGTGAGTGACAGGTTTCTTTTTGTTACATATATACATATAAGTACATCATATAATCTTTAGTCATATCACAAATGAAAATATGGACTTTCTCAAAGCATTAGCTGTCATATTATCAGGGCTTCACTGTATTAAGTCGGCATTTAGCCGGTTTATCACTCCGTTATAATTACCGTTGACTAATCATAAGCAACGCTTTACACACCGCCACAGCAATATGACTATATCCGACAAGCAATTCTCTAATTGACATTAAATACAAAAATTTAAAATAGAAATATTAAAAAAACATGTTTCGAGCCATTGAATCATAGCGTGTCGCGCGTCACTTAACAACAACGCGGCAATGAAGTGCCTTTTCTGTTCGGTTTTCTGTTTTTGCACGCTAAGCAGGGTATATTAAGTTTGCCACGAAGTTTGTAACTCCCCCTAGGAAATGTCGGAGAGCCTATTAATAATATGTATATATATATATCTATATATATATGATTAGCTTGACGAGCTGTGCTGGTTTAGCCATGTCCATTTCACCGTCTGTACATACACGCAGTAGCCTCTTCGTTTTTGAGATATCATTTTGAAAATTTGTATATGATTTTTTACCTATTCACTTGTCGAAACCGCTGATATCGGACAACTATTACACATAGCTGCCAAACAAACTGAACGATCGGTGTAATGTGCTTGTATGGAAAGCTTTTTCATTTGACGAGATATCTTCACGAAATTTGGCATGGATTACGGCCTAAGACATTGGTGAAATCTCTGAAAAAATTGTTTGGATCGGATCACTACAGCATCTAGCTGCCATACGAACTGAGTGATCAGAATCAAGTGCTTGTATGGAAAACTTTTTCAGCTGACGAGATATCTTCACGAAATTTGGTATGGTTTATTGTTCAAGTCAACTATACATTCTCTGTAGAATTTTTTCTGATCTGGATAGCTATAGTATATAGCTGCCGTACAAACTGACGATCAAAATTTTGGTTTTAAATGGAAAACTTTTTTATTTGAAAAAATATCATAACGAAATTTGGCACAGATTATTGCATAATAAAATACTATAATCTCCGAACATATTGTTCAGATTGCACCACTATAGCAAGTAGCTGCCATACAAACTGAACGATCAAATTCAAAACAAACATCCCTTTATGCCCTTTTATGCTATAAAAAATGCACCTGAGTAGCGTATTACCGTTTCGTTGCGGCCACAGTTAATGTTTTGTTGTCATTTTAGTAATTTAACAACTCGGTATGTTCTATAAAACTTTGCAACTGCAGCGATAACTAGCTTGTAAGTATGCTTGTAAGTGAGAAAGCATTTGCTCATACTTTGAACATATCAGCTTTAATCAGCTGCAACAACTATTTGTTTATATTTTATTTTGAACTTGTATAAAAAAATTCCAGCTTCAAGCCATAATATTTATTTAAATATGTATATATGTACTGATCATGTAGTAGATTGTCTGCCATATTTGTCACTGAGTGAAACCGCAAACTTATACAATCTGTGTGTGTGTTTGAGCGTATGTGTTCGCAGGTAGCTGTATATACTATATCCATATAACTACCGTTTTTTATCACTTCGCTTAATTCACTTTCTGTTGCGAAAAACAAATTTGTTGTTTTTGCTTATAATATATGTGGCAATGATCTTGAATCGCATCAAATTAATTAACGAAAGTCACTCGAGCTGGTTAGCCGCGATAATATTATACACTCATATATGTATATACACATATATGTATATAGATGTGTATGTGTCACAGCATACCAATTTGTTGTTGTTCACTTTAAACTAAATTATTGCTTTTGCAATTCATTCAGTTATGGCTCTCGATTTAGGTGAAGCTAAATGGCAGCAGATTAGCAGCATGATTTTAGTAGCTTGACAGTTTTTATTAATTTTTCTTATACAAGTGAATATAATTTGTTTAAGCTAAACAACATGGCAAACTTTTTTTATAATAGTTTATAATAGTTGGTGGATAATTATTTTAATTTTCATAGTCGGAATATTAATCGCCTTTGAACCGCAATTAATATCAAGTTCATCCATTTAGTATGTCTAGAAAATCTGAATTTTCAAGCGTTATCAATTTTTTTTAATTGTGACCCTTCGTCTGGCAAACGCAAACGTTTTCGCCTTTTTTTATTTTCAATATATCTCTGCATTTGTCGCTGCTCGGCCCTGCATCTATCAAAGTAGTTAGTGCTAATTTCACGAGTATTCGGCTCCGACACATTTAAAATTCATTAGAAAAGTTATCTTTGTGCCCTCATTCTAATTATAAATATTATTATATAATCATATATGAAGTGGCGCTAGCCAATTAGCAGCCGAAAATCTGCTGCTTAGCAACAGTACCACACACATATGTTATGTAAGTACATGCATACGTGCTTTCGTATACGTTCGTAGGAGATTCGTGGTATAAACACTTTCCTAATAACTAAATAAATATGTTTTAATCTGTTGCAGCAAAATTTTAATGATTTTCCGCTGCGCTCTCACACGCAGATTTTTGAGTTTTGTGTTGAAATAAGCTTAATGGCAGACAATGGCGTAAAAGCAAAGGAAACCATTGTCGAATTTTGCGAAGTTACGGGCAGAGCTAGGATTTGCAATGATGAAAGGAGGGGTTTGTAAAATTTGCGTTTGGAAAGTATAATTAACTGCTTCATAAAAAGTTATTATTTAGCACCAGTTGAAATCTAAACCTTATGGTGAAATTTCGAATATATTTTCGAAAACAATTTTCGAAATTTTTCTTTTTCAGAAAATTTCTACAAACAGATTTGGATGAACGAATATAATGAACAAGCACTTAATCTAGGTATTTGGGCTCTAACCGATATATTGGGTCAAAAAAGTCTTTTCGTATTTCTAATCAAACTTTCACTTTTTTATATTTGTAATATTAAATAGATAAACAAATATGTACCATTTTGGTCGACCACTTTTTTGCTATTCTTTCGCTAGAGACATTATTCCATCAGTGTAAATCGAAATTTTGAAATTTCCAGAACGGAAGCGAGCGAACCATTGTTGTGCTAACGAACTGATAGAGCATCGGCTCTGAAAAATTCACAAATTTCGTTGGTGGCTTACGTGTCATTCCTCGCTTTTTTAAACAAAAATTTCAAAATATGGCGAATTTCTTCATTATTTTCACTCATTTTTTAAATGTTCCTTTTTCCAACTTGCCCGAAGCTTAAAATTTTCAACATTATATGGTATGATACAATGTGATTGGTAGCACTGGAGATATACGTCTGCGGCGACATCTATTGACAAAATACGAAAAAAATTTTTCGACTAGCATATATTAGCACTTAAAACAAAAAAAAATGCGATAAAAAAGATTTGAAGTTTAGAAACAAAAAATCATCAAATTATGTCACGAAAATTCAAATACTTTAGCTGCTACGATTTTATTTTTACTATCCATGAACATCACATACTTGTTCGGTGTAGCTGTTTTCTCTACCAAATAGTCATTATTGCAGCGAACCCACTTTATGGCCGCATACTGTCTTCGCAGACAATTTATTCATCTGGCTGCATAATATAGAAACAAATTTAGACATTTATTTTTGTCAGCATTCGTGCTAACAGCAGTTTGTCACAGGTTTGGTTATGCTGTTGTTGTTTTTTTTTATTTTTGCTTTGCTTTCGTAATGTTTGAGCGTTCTTCAGCTTCATTATTGTATGCAAGTTAATTGTTATTTTTATGACAACTACAATTTATATAAGAATCAAGCAGATTATAATCAAAAATATTTAGATAAAAATTAAGAAAAAGCTTAATTTGATGCGCTCAATGTTTTTTTTCTCTTAGTTTTCGATAATTCGCAATATTTTTGAAAACCAAAATTGTTTTGACTATATAAAGGTACTTGAAACGATCTCACAACACGCGCATAGTCTGCAAATTATTCACGAGACTGAATGAGCAACCTCACCCAAACGATTCATTCATTTTCTGCCTAAAAGGCTAGTTAGTCTTTGAGAATTCATTAATAACCTTAAGAGCCTAAAGAGCCCGATAGCCCTTAAGGCTTTCTTTTCGATGCAGACAACGTACCTTCAGGTGTTAGTCCGATCTGCGGCACATTTCCGAATATCCAAAATATAAAAGGACCCGGGATTTTCTTCAGTAAATGCCAGCCCGTCTTGTACTGCACATAGGACCAATAAGCATAAATGCCAATAATGATCAGGGGAAACAGCAACAACGTCAACATATTCGTGCCACTTTGCAAAAATTCACCTTAAATATGTTGATTTTGTACTGAAGCACTTTTATTTTTTCAGAAAGTGCAATAAACACTAATTTTGTATTACTTGTTGTTGTTGTATTATGCTTAACACTGCGCTCAGCTTTCAAGCACCGATTTCGCCGTTACAAAGCGTCTCAGAACCGACTTATGTTGCGTTCACCGCAAAACTGTTGCGCCACTCGATTTGAAGTGAATAAAAATATCATTCGATTTCCATTGAAATTTTCCTGTTCAATTGTCATTTACTGCTATTTAATAACGCTCTTTCTTACTAGTACGCGTCAAAAGCAAGTTGTTGTAAATGTGTAAGTGATTCTCAATTTGCTCCATTGAGCACTGAAGCCCCTCATAAGCTCCTCCATGCTGATAATTATACACTATTATCTCATTAGACTTGTAGGTCTCGCCGATTAGATGCTGTGTTGCTCCGTTGGACATAATCGCGCACGCACACAAACACACTTAAGTGGTTAGCAATTAAAAATAAACACGCAAATTTTAATTTTTTTTATCAAGAAGCGCTATTAACTGTATGCTTCAAGTGTTGAAAAAGGTGGCCAAGAGTTCTCGAGTACTTTAATTGGTTATATAATATACATGTCATAGACAGTTGGTGAGGAATTACGAGTGTCTAGTTAAAAAGTCGGCGCTTAAAAAAAATACTATAAAACACCCTTCCCAAACACCAAATATTCCTTATAAGAACTTTGATGGTTCAGTTTGTATGACAGCTAATAATCTGTGCCGAATTTCGTGAGGATACCTCGTCAAATGAAGAAGCTTTCCATACAAGAGCTTGGTTCCGACTGTTCAGTTTGTATGGCAGCTACACACTAGAGTAGACTGATATCGGCCGTTCCGACAAATGAGCAATGCTTGGAGAGAAAAGAACGTGTTCCAAATTTCAGATCGATATCTCAAAAACTGAGAAACTAGTTCGTGTATACAGAGCAGGCAGACGAACGGACGGGCGGACGGATAGACGGACGGACGGACTCAACTCGTCATGCTGATCATTTATATATATATTTATGTATATATATATATTATAGGGATTCCGACGTTTCTTTCTGGGTGTAAGAAACTTCGTGCTAAACTTAATATGCCCTGTTTAGGGTATGTAAATAATCTTTAGCTCCTCAATGATCATTGGTGTAATGCTATACTGTTGCTAATCCATTATAACGGTGGTAATAGCAATTTTAGTCAATATTAAATCTAAACTTCCGTTTCATACACACACATACAATAAAAACACGCATACACAACCGCATCGCTGGAGCAAGGAAATACATATTTGCATGTAAATTCCGTGAATGGCGAACAGAAATTGATACTCAAACATTTACGCGCTGATAAATTGATTGATGATGTATTTGGAGCGCTGTTCACTTGTATTGAACGAAATAGCGTTGTAAATCATATGCAATATACTACATAGGCATATATGTATGTATGTATACTTGCATGTAGTATTTGCATCAAACTGATATTATTTTCACGAAATTCATTTTATTGATTTAATTAAATGTTTAGCAGCATTCTTATCGAGCCATAAATAATTTAGCCCTGCCGAACTACCGGCACACACAGACACACTCACATACAACTGTGCGTGGAACGACTGACCGCAGATAAAATGTGTGCGAGCTGCACACTCACTAATACATGCTCATAAATAAACAACAAATTGAGAAAATTGGCAGCGGAAGTGCATGCACGCCGTCAGAAAAAAAAACCATTTCCATTACAACTGACAACTACAACTACATGCGCAAACGTGCTATTGATATTAACCACTAAATAATTGAACACGTGCAATTAGGACCGTAAAATGCGATTATTTGAAAGTGTCGATGTATGTGTGTTAATACTGGACGAGAAAAATGCATTTTCAACAAACAAAGCATACTTTTAGGCCGTACCTATGCACACAGATGTGTTTATTAAGCCACTCCGTTGTATGTGTGCGCTTTGGAGAGCGAGTACTTTCATTATTAATGATTGCAGACCGCAGCAATTTGAGTTGTTGATGCGCAAGCGAACACATGTGATTATGCAGGCGGTACAGGCTCATGTGGTGATCCAGTAATTAAGCACATTAAACTTTTAAATATTAATTATTTTGTCAAATTATTTACAATTGCATACTATTTCACAAACATAGTGAGAAGAAAAATATTTCGCTTAGTTTAGGTTAGGTTATACTGGCCCGCCGTCACGCCATACAAAGACCAACAGGTTCTTAATAAAGCCAGTTGTAGGTTCTGTTGAATTTGGAGCGAAGTATTCGACCTGTATGATGCGTACTTTATGAGGGGCTTGATTTCTAGGTTTGGTACTTCGTCTCGTCCTTTAGACTAGAAGGTCTTAGATATTTAAAATGAGTTCTAAATAGTGCTGGCCAGTGGCATAAGAGATATTCAGCGTCTCTCCCAAACATAGTATTCCTCTGCAGTTTCTGCTTGTATCGTCGTGACTTATGCCCATCCAGCTCGCATCTGATCACAGTAGGTTGTGACCTGTTAATATATATGTATGTTGTAAGTATCTCAAGTGAGCCAAATGTTCCTTCCCCATCTGTCTCCTTATAGTGTGATCTGAAACCTTCACTCCCAAATAGAGCATGTGGGTATGTGGTCTAGTTTGTCTACCTGCCCCTGCTTGTAGAGCTATATCCGAAGATCCTTGCAGTAGTTCACTTAAAGCCGCCAATCTTGCAGCTGATTTGGCTGCAGCGCTTTTCACTGCAATGTCGATTGATGGTAGATTGAGTCGCATTTCTGACGCAGCCGTTGGAGTGGTCCTCAGCGCTTTCGTTATGTAGGTAAGAGCGAGTCGTTGTATCCTTCCAACGATTATCTTTATGAAATTTTGACTAGTGAAATGTAACAGAAATACATGAGGTCAGGTGATAGACTCATGTAGTACCCATGATTGTCTTATAAGCATATATACATACGTAAGGCACTACTGGCATCTTTCACTTTCTCCTCCAAGTTGAGCTTCCACATCAGTTTCCAAAATTACTCTTCAGGTACTTGGTAATCCCATGACGGGATTTTGTACCTCCGTGTCTCCTCCTCTCTTTTCGACATTTACTTCTAGGTTGGCAGATATGGCTCATTGTATGATCTAAAAGAGCAACCGTTGTCCATTCCATTACTGGCTTTGTCTAGGAACTTCTTCGTCAGTAGTATAGCTATTTCTTTTACCATGATATAATTTGTACGCAAAATCAAGAAATTATATTTAAGAACTACTAGCTGTTTGGTTGATTTGAGCGCTCTGACAGATGAAGCGCAATTTGCTACGGATCCGAAAGTCATTGCAGTTTAGCCAAACAACGGCATATTCGGCACTTTAACAGATAAAATCGTTAACTGAACAAAAATTCATACAAAAAGTAAATGATTTTTGACCTGCGAGAACTCAGGCACCAGATTTGACAGTGTGGTACCTCCTTCTAGAATTCAAGCCTCGAATTTATTAGCTATTCCTTTGCCCTTTGTATATCTATGGCTAGAAACTCTACTTGAAGTGTTTCAAAAGGCTATGTCACACTCTCAAGATCCTGAATATCTAACCTTCCCGAATACCTTTGCTAAAGTCGTCGATTATATAGTATTAACGTTAGCCACTGATTCTTTTCAGAGGAAATCGTCAATAGAAAACTATTGCTTTAGCTGAACTCTGGACTTGCGATTTTAGGATTGAAATTTAAAAATGCAAGGCCTCTAAATACCCCCAGAGGTGTATCCCTCCGCTGAGTTATGTAGAATTCAACGGATAATTTCCTTCTAAAGAAATTGTCAAATAAAAGAAACAATTTTTTTATTAATTACTGAAATGCTATGGAAATTATGCCCATTTACACGAAATTATTAAAATTTAATTCGACGGCATAAGCATTAAAAGGCAATTAATATTATTGATTATCCAAAATTGAATTCAAATTGTAAATTCGATTTTAAAATGTATATAAATAATCAAATATATTTATTCCACAAAAAATCTGCCTTACAAAACTCGTTTCGTGCCATTTTATGAGTTTGGCAGCGAAGATTTTCTGCCGTTACGGGTTTTGCGACACTTTGAGGGAACCATGAATTCCTAAGCATATTTTTTGTAGAGTTTCTGTCGTCGAGTTTCGATCAGCATTATTCACACAAAGCCGTTACGCGTAGATGTTGTTTGTGTGAAGCGTAATGTGTCCTTGGTTCCGCAGAGGTTCAAGCTACTGCCAGTCTAAATGCATAGATCACATCAGCCCTCGCTTGAATGAAGAGCGAACGCTTTCTAAGTGCATTCACATGTTAAAACGAAATCAATCTCGCTTATTTGCAAAAATTAGAATAAACGAAAACAAAGCACCGTTGAAATTAGCGAGCAAAAAAGCGAGGTGATAAATCACAAACGATTCTGCATGTATGATCTTAACTGATTAGCGTGTATGTTAATTGATATTTAATGAGAATTTTACATTTAATTGGTTGTAAAAGCGATTAATTTTCCATAAAAGTCGCGCTTGACTTTCGAAAATCGCGCGCACTTTCACTTTCGCCCGAAAGCTCTGCTGCGGCGAAAATCGCTGAAATCGAAGTGAAATTCGAAAGCAAGAAATCGCTGTTTCGCAGTACAATGAGGGCCCGCACAGCTGCTTACCCAATCACAATGGCATCTAAATTTGAAATAATGTCTAATTTGAAAAGAAAAAAATTCAAGAAAAAAGCGATTTTTGTTTTGAAATTATTAATTCATTTTTAATAAAGGAATTGACGCAGTTCGTATGCAACTTGTTTTAAAATTAATGCGACTTTGTGTAGACCGAGGAAGATTGTCAACGAGCAGCATTCATGTTCTTTCGGCTGCTCTTCTTGCTGGCCGGCTTGTGCGGCTAAAGAAATAGTCAACAACAGCCTCGCAAAAAATTACAAGATTCACTAACTGCAAATGAATTGAAATTAATTATACGCAGAACTCCCAGCGAAACGAGAAATTGAGGTGTTTTGAGTTTTGCTACAAAATTAGCACTTGCACGACGGCTTCGGTTGGTTTTCTGCCAAAAGTGCTTAACCCTTGTCTATTAACGCATACTTAGGCATACAGATATTAGGAATATGAATAATAGAAATATGAAAATATAGACAAATCTGATTAAAATCAGCAAGTGTTTGATTTGTAATATACTTAAGTATTAACACTTGGTCCGAAATATGAACATGAACCCTCAGCAGTGTATGAAGGCCGTCGGAACATAGTAGAAGGGGCCCGTCTTCTTCTTCTTAATTGGCGTAGACACCGCTTACGCGATTATAGCCGAGTTAACAACAGCGCGCCAGTCGTTTCTTCTTTTCGCTACGTGGCGCCAATTGGATATTCCAAGCGTAGCCAGGTCCTTCTCCACCTGGTCCTTCCAACGGAGTGGAGGTCTTCCTCTTCCTCTGCTTCCCCCGGCGGGTACTGCGTCGAATACTTTCAGAGCTGGAGTGTTTTCATCCATTCGGACAACATGATCTAGCCAGCGTAGCCGCTGTCTTTTAATTCGCTGAACTATGTCAATGTCGTCATATATCTCGTACAGCCCACCGTTCCATCGAATGCGATATTCGCCGTGACCAACGCGTAAAGGACCATAAATCTTTCGCAGAAGGAGCCGTCACGTGATTATAACAACTCCAGTTAGAAATATGTTTTTTAAAGTCAGAAATAAATTTCGACTACTCTTACGTTCATCCTACTTCCCTTAATGGGGGATCTCTCGACCTCACACTGTCGAAAGGGTGAGGGTACTTGGACCTCATCCTTAATAGGCAGGTATCATAGAAGCCCAATGTTGAAGGGAGGGTGGAGAAAGCATTGATTGTCTTATAATTTTGTAAAGTAGCCATTGGGAAGCAGTGCGGTCTCTGGCCAAAAGTTGTGCTTTGGCTGTATGAAACCGTATTTGTGTTTGTCTGGTAGATGACGCTCGGAAAAGGCACACTAGCTAAACAGCTAGAACATATTTACTTAATGCCATTGCTATATTAGCACAGCTTCAGTGACGGAAAAGGGCTGAAATGAGTTGTTTCATGGATGGATCGAAATTGGTGGGGAAGGTTGGTACGAAATTCTTTTGTCGAGAGCTCCCAATCAACACTTGTTTCAGACCACTTTAGTGTCTTTCTGGCAGAAGTGACAACCATAAAGGTAACATCTGAAGTGCGTTTTCTTTTAGGAACTCAAATAGAAAAGCTGCTATTAGCTGGCTAACACTGAGCTTAGAACTAGTCAAAGTGTTCATGACCTCACTAGCAGAGCACCAAGCTACTTCCATTTTAAACTTGGCTTGGTGTCTGGTCGCAGCGGAATCGTAGGAAATTATAAAGCCGATGAGCTTTCAAGAAAAGGTAACCATTCGCAACTTCTATCAGGACGGAAACGAGCAGCAGTTCACCTATTCTGATGTATTCGCGCAAGCTCAGCTAGCTTTGGTCAGCAGCCTGCACTTGTGAGGTTTCGAAAGTCTTCTGAGCCAGAGTGGAACGGAAATAGTCCATTGTACTGCTAGCTCTTGGTAAGGCTCACATCGCAGCAATGATTGACATCCTAAATGGACACTGTTCCATTGGCACTCAAAGTTCTAAAGTGGAAGATGTAGTGGGAACATTCGGACACTTTCTCCCGCACAATTGTTGTTTTGCAACTCGGTTGCCATACTCTCTACGAACTCGACGGTTTGGTTGGAATTGATATTAGCCGCCCAAATAAATTTGTGGCAGGTTCTAAGCGTTTTGTCGAAATGAAACGGTATTTTTGATCTATCCAAGGGGATTCTGCTTATTCACCAAACCTGACGTAACCTAAGTCTTAGTCTAATTCAAACCGGCGGGTTCATGCGACCCACCTTGCTCCTCTAAGTGTTAATAGCCACGCCTAAGCTGCATTATCTGTCATCAATGAAACGAGATGACATTTTTTGTTTCATAAAAAATATTCTGTAATACTGGTACAGGCGCTCGAATACGAGATCCAATTTGTGCACTCGAATGCACTCGTAAACCAATCATTTCCAGATTTATTTCAATTTTAATTAATATTTTCCGCGTTATCTGCCTGAAACACCTTCTTCTTGCACTTCAAATTTGCAATGTTTATAACAACAACAATAACTGGTTCGTATTGTAACTTTTTTGCTTCTCAAGGCGGGAAAATCTATACTCTTGTATTGTGTATTAAGTCGGATCCACACACATACACACACATGCATGTGCACACATTGGCACCTGAAGCCGTGCTGTCATCTCTAACTCACGGTATAAAAGCAAAAGCAGCATTGTTTGAAGGCTTTAGTAGATACATCAAACAAACGCCGAGAGCAATAACAACGTCAAACACATCAGAAAGCCAACGAGCGAACACACAGCACCGTACAATGCAGGGATATACGAGATTGGTGATTATTACAGAACGAACTTGAATTTAATGGGTTTCAGTTAGACAGCACCGTTGCACAATTTCGATTTACAGTTAACTTTGGCGCTGCCGCTGTTGATGCTGGCGGGTGCAGTCACGTGTGCTGGACTAAAATCCAGTCAGACGGCGAACGTCGCCAAAGGCAGTGAGAATGACGGTTCCTATGCGGCGGATTTAAGTGGAAATTATGTGGCTGACAGTTCGGGACAGTATGTGGAAGACAATGCAGGTGCTTATCATCCAAACGGCGCGGAGGGAAAATGGGTGCCCGATAGCTTGGGTGTTTATCATGACGACCTGACGTGGCGCTACGTGGCGGATGCTAGCGGTGCCTGGGCGCCCGACAACAGTGGCAGTTATGATCCGGCGCTGGGTGAGTGATAGCAAAAGGCGAAAGTTTCCGTTTAAAGTGGTTATGTGGTAGTGCCAGTAATATTGGCATCGCGTGTGTACATGTGTATGTGTGAGTGGTTGCTTGTTGGCAGCTGTAAATTTGTATTTCTCGAGAGTTAAAGTGGAAATTGTTGAGACTTTGTGGTGAGCTTTCTATTTTATATATTTTAGAGATGCAAGGTGTCTATCATGCGGACGGGTCCGGCGTTTACAAGGTAGATAATACCGGCGCGTATTCGAAGGAATATGAGAAGATTGCTGGGCATTAAAACTGGTCGAAATTTTCTACCTTTCTTGGGGAAGCCTTCAAAAACCAATGATGATCCACAACTGCCTTTAGAAAATATTCAAATGTTGCATGTAAAGTCTAATTTTAATAAAATTTTATGTATATATATGTATGTATACATATTCATCTACACGAATTCAAACAAACTAAAATTTTTTTTATTGCTAAGTAAAAACATTTGATGTTGCTGTAATTATTGTTATCCAGACCATGTTTGTGGTGAAGCTACAAGTCAGCTGTCATTGAAGTCACTTCACGCCTGAAAACCACAATTCCCACAACAGCCGGTTCTACGATACCGGAATTGATCCCGATTTTATCCCACCGTTATTTCCAGGATCTAACCCTGTTTGGATCAGTAATACAGGGTTTGTCCGGAATATAATAGAACTGATTTTCTTCTGCCGAGACTGTACTTCAGAGCGTGCGCGCACGGACTGGATTCGATAGAGGGCGCTACTTGCTAACAACGTGCGGCTGGTCAGTTGTCTCCGAACACCTGGAGAGTGAGGACAAACATTTTCGTGCGACGTGTTTCTGTGAGTGGTGTAAGCCGAAAATGCAGCGTTCGTTAGAGCAAAGGTACGCAATTAAGCTCTGTGTGAATATCGGTAAATCTGCTACAGAGACGTTTGACCCAGATGTTGTTTTAACAAGAAGTTTTGTGTTTCGGTGGTTCCAGGCCTTTTGGAGGGCCGTGAAGAGGACGCTGATGAAGACCGGAAGAAAGAGAAAATCCATAGTGGAAACGATACACATTGCCTTTTTGACATCAATTTTTAGCATTGTCCACCATTAATTGTTTCCTCCTGGACAAACCGTCAACGCCAAGTTTTACGTGGAAGTCCTCAAGAGACTCAAACCCCGAGTCAGTCGTGTCCGACAAGACATCGCAGCCGATTGGAAGTTGCACCACGACAACGCATCCTCTCACACCGCCTTTTTTGTAAGCAACTACCTAACCAAGGTGGGCATCCCAACGCTTCTGCAGCCGCCCTTCAGCCCAGATGTGGCCCCTCCGGATTTTTTTTGTTTCCTTTTCTGAAAAAGTCGATGAAAGGCAAGCATTTTAAGACGACAGAGGGAATCCAATCAGCATGCACCTCGGCTTCCAAGGCTATTCCGGATAATGCTTTCTGTGACGCCTTCAATGCTTGGAAATCGCGCTGGCAGCGCTACTTCGACGCAGGAGTCTATTTTGAAAGTTTTTAAAGAATTGTAACGATTGGTTCAATATATTTTTTTAAATCGACTCAGTGCTATTACTTTCCGGTCAATCCCTCTAAAACCACGGTGTTCTTTCCGCAATCTTGCTTTGCATGAATAAACAGACATTTTTTAAATTCAGTATTTTTTATTCCTTTTTTTATTGATTACATATTAATATTGAATGAAATAAGCAAATGTGCACCAATGTGTGAGTATAGTAGAGCAGCAGGAGTTTACTTGAATGGGGAATTGTTTAACGCACGCCATTGGAGAGATTTTTCTGTGCGCATATTCCATGTGTTAGCTTCGCCAATGAATCGAGTTAGATAGATAGTGTTGCATTAGGGTGGTGTGTGCAAGTGTTTAACGGCAAATGGCTTCAATTTAAGTAGTTCATGCTGCCAGATGGTGCCTCGGGTTTTTTCGCCGGATTTGTGCGATGACTGGCGCCGTATTGTAGCACGTCTGCATTGTGAGGGTGTATTGGTGAGTCGTGAAGGATGTGCGAAACCGAAAAATAAATAAAAGCAAAAGTTAAATTAGACTTAAATACATTGCACAGAGTAAGTTAGTACATAAGAGGCAACACAATTTGCATTACAGCTTTACTAGCTTTGTTAGTTTAGCGTTAAGGAATTTGCCAATGCGTTACACGGAACAGTGTTTTTAACCACAAAGTTTATGTTCATTTAAATAAAGTTCATCCAAGACTTAAAAAAAACACACAAAATCTTTAGCCACTACAAAAATGCGAGTCGTGAGTGTGTAAGAAGCAAGCGCGGTAAGAGGGCGCGCAAAGGAAATGAAAATGAACGTAATCACCGCACGGCTAGGTAAACAATTAAAAACTTTCTGCCATCAGCATAACAAAATTAAAATGAAGCCGCTTAATTAAATGAAACTGTGTGACGTGCTGCTGTCAAGCCATCCCCCAGGTTGTCTCCATGCACGCGCTACAACCTGTCTAGTCGTCTCGAAGGCTCTTGTCAAGCCATTAAATGAAGCTGGTGCACACAATTGACGAACGCTTGACCGTTAGGCGAACAAGTTGTTAGTATGGCAAAAAGTTGAATTTGATGAAAGCTTGTTGTGCTGCCCCTTTCCGGCAGCAGCAGCAGCGACTGCCAAACCTACTCCCTGTCAAAACTTTGTGTGAATGCCTTCAACCACGTGCTGGTGAGGGAGCTCGTGCTTGCAGCCGCCATGGTAACATTGGCAACTCCCTTGTCGCTATCGCCCTCACTTTCGACGGCGGCAGCGCTGCCAACTGCATCTGTGGACGTTGTGGCCTTGCCTGTTAACTTACCCATGGGTGCGTGATGAAGACGTGAACCTTTCGTCTTGAAGGGCTTCCGACGTAGATCCAAGCTGGATGATTCGCGGGTATCGATTTGCATAGAATCATCGTTGTCGCTGATTTGTGTCTTCAAAACTTTCTTCAAATTAATTATCTGCAAATAAAACAACAAAACGCGGCTACAGTGAGTGAGGGCAGCAAGTTAAATTCGTGTGATTCGCTTTGTATTTGCATGAATGTTTGCATAATTTACATAAATTGAAGGCAAATAAAAAGATTTGTTAATAATTTCGTGAAATAAGAATGTTTTTGCCGGGGCGCGCGCACGTACCTCCTGTTCGATGTGGTCCTTGTTCTTCAGACCGCGTGCCTTCTCCGAGTTGGCGCGTGTTATCTGCATGTCAATGCAATTGGAGATGGCGTCGCACGACTCCACCCACTGCGATAGGGTTTGGGCGATCTTGGAGGTATAGCCAGGCGGAATGTCACGGCCTTGAGCATAATCGATTTCGAGAAAACGATTATTTTGGAAAAGTTTGCCGTGTATAATATCTGTGCGGGATAGCAAAAAAAAAAATTATAATAAAATAACTGTATTAAATTATATGATTCTTTTATATATCAGCTGACTATGCCGAAAACGCCATCTGTCGTGGACAGTTCTTCTGTATAAACAGCGAGTATTTATTTAAGGGAAGTCAATATTTACAAATTTCGGAAGTCCAAAAAAGCGAACTTCTGGGTGTTACTCAAAAGCAAAAGTTTCAGCAGAATCTATGCTTAGTAAAGCGGCTAAGGGTAAGTTCAGGATGAGGTGGAAACATCCAGACACTTTCTCTTCCATTGATCAAAATTTAATGAAACTCCTCGGTAGTCTTACCTTCGGGGTATCAGGAGACATAACCGAAACTAACATTGGCCGTCTGTACAAATTTGTGATAGGTAGATTTGTAAGGGTCTTATGGTCTGTAGTTTCGGGTAACAAAAACAACCGTAGTTCTAAGCTCTCCTAGTGACAGCCCCGTTACGATAGATCTTTTTACCTAACCTACTAAGCGGCTAACTCTTCGGAGCTTATACACAAGGCATCCTTCTTCGATCTCTTTCTTCGGAGTCAGCTGGACTGGACTGGACTGGACTGGAAAGATGACCAGTTCTACTCCTCTCTTAACCTAACCTACCAAGCGGCCAACTCTTCTGAGCTCATACATCAGCGCATCCTCCTTCTTCTTCCTCTTAGTCATGGCTATGCCACTTTAAGTCATGTGACAAAATGTCAGCACCGCCCCTGTTGTTGAAATTAATGATGACGCAATACATCAAGAATAACTTCGAAGTTGCAATAACCGTCGCCGCGCAGAGTAGAGAAGCTTTCCTTACGTTTTCAGCGGAGTGATGAGTGAAAACAAAGGCTTCAACGCTTGAATTTGAGTACGCGCCGCGGGCAATCGGTTTAAAAGAGGATCATTGCTTGCTGTCGCTCAAGAGATTTATCACTGTGTGCATGCTGCGCTGTGTAATATGGATTATGACGGCGTTGCAGTAGTGCAAGCAGCCAAAAGCTCTTTGATATATAGGTGAAATGAATGCCTCGGTTTTTGCAAAAAGTTCTAGCAAATTATTGAAATATTAAATTTTATGGGAAACGTAGTCTCTTCGAAAGTGAAGTTCGTTCGATTCAGGCCTGGCCGATTTATAGTTGCTGCAGAAAACTATTGCCTACATTTTGGCGCATTTACATAAATGTTGACAATGATAATCGGAAGGAAAACCGCAATAAGTTTCATTGCTGCTTAAAGTTATAGTCTTGCCAGGTAGAGCTCCCACCTTTTCTAGGTCCTTCAACATTTTATGAACGCAATTAATATTGTTATTTCTTTCATTAAATTTCAAAATTTCTTTCAAATTAAAATTTCGTGGTAAAACCAGATTTTGTATTGTGTTAACAGTTGCTAAAAGCAATACAAAAATGGAAAATGTTATTTAGCAAAAAAGTCAAGTGGAGGCATTTCAGGATTATTTAGAGCGTGAATTTCGTGCAGGAGAACTATAATTCTTTACTGTTTTATTTTAAACGGAATTTGAATTTAATTTGTAACAGCAAAGCAAAGGGAATTAGTTTCCGTGAAGGAAACAAAGTCAATTTTTACATACTTTTGCCAAGTCTACTATTTACAGGCTGTGTGAAATGTTAGAAAATCATTAAATATTTTTCTTTGAGCTTTTTGACCACTTTAGTGCTCCAACTTTAAGACCAACTAAAGTTCCCCCCAACTCCAGCAAAATAAAGTTTGGGAAAACAGAAAGCAGGAAATGCGACAAGCAGCTGGTAAGCAATGGCCAGCTTAAGCCCAATTGTAGCGCTTAATATCGGCTCCGAGCAACAAATGAATTCAGCGACAACAACAATGTCAGCAACATTGAGTTAAGTCATAAAACGAACAGTGCAGCAGCATTGCGAAATAAATGCGCAAAAACAACAATTGCTACGAAACGGCGCTTTGGCTTCACCACGAATGAAGATGGGAAAAGACTTAATTCTCGAAGCATAAACAGATATATTTTTACCGGCAGCTATAGCTTTCAGCACACTGTGCAGCCTGGTCTCTGAGCATCAACATGCGACAAGTTACACCCATGCCAACCTTGATTCCTGACTTCGCTGTGCGCACGAACAAGTCAAGCGGCTTTAAGTATTACCGTATTAGCAGCGATGACTTAGAAAATTCCCAACGTCAAACGATGCTGCTGGTCCTTAGCGCCGGCCCAGTGACTCATTTGCTAAATTTGCTAACGAATTTATGCCGGAATGAGCGGAATAACGGTATTATGTATAACAATTGCATGTTTTTGTGAATTTGCATTGTTTATTAAAGCTTTCGCTGTTTCGGCACTACTTCGTTTATTTACATAAAAAGCAAATAATTCAGATCTGAAATATGTGCAAGCGCTGGCCTTCAAAAGTGAAATAAATGTGTGTGTATAGCAAAACATTGGCTTAACCCGCGCTGCTTCAGAGTGATGGCGAGGGGACGAGAGGGATTTTAGTAACTCGGCTGTGGATGTGTGTGTGTGTGCGTGACACAATTTGCGTGAAATCGTTGTGCTGTAAGCCAACTTCCGACGCTCGTAGATTTATTGCTACAAAGTTGATTGCCACCAAATGCATACCTACATACGTACATATGTATGTACAACCCACGGTATATGAATAGCGAAAAAGCTATGAAATTTCAAATGCTACAATTAAAAAAAATTAAATGCCATAAATATTTTAAAAGTTGAGGATGTTAACAGTAAAAAATGCGACTGAGCTTTTTGAAAGCTTTTTAGGTTTATTGAATTGTAGAAAACAAAATTATTGTTCTATTGTTTATTTTAAAAGTTGAGGTTGTTAGCAGTAAAAAATGCGACTGAGCTTTTATAGAGCTTTTCAAGTTTATTAAATTGTAGAAAACAAAATTATTGTTCTATTGCGTATTTTAAAAGTTGAGTTGTTAGCAGTAAAAAATGCCTCTGAGCTTTTTGAGAGCTTTTTAAGTTTACTAAATTGTTGAAAACAATATTATTGTTCTAAGGAAAAGTTCTATTAGGAAAGGATTTTTTCGCAAAAGGAGATTTCGGTATCTGGGAGCTTGAATTGTTGTAATCCGATTTTGACAATTTTTGGTCATTAGGTGGCACATCTTCAAGACACTATTCGTGCTAAGTTTTATTTCGATGCACTCATTAGTGCTTCATTTGTGTACTGGAAAGTGAAAATCAGATGGAATTTAAAATTTTCTTATTTGGAAAGTAGACTTGGTTGTTTCCGATTTCACCCATTTTCGAACTGTGACATAAAAATATTAAAAATAATGTTATATACCAAATTTGATAGAAATTGGTCGGACAGGTCCCGAGTTATGGGTTTTCATCTAAATATTGGCAGTGACACGCCCATATATTATTTACAAAATTTGGTTGAAATTGGTCGAACAGGTCCTGAGATATGGGTTTCGACCTAAATATGGGTAGTGCCGAACCCATTCTTCCATTTTGATATGAAGCCTGTAAAGCTTTTTGCATCATCACGGGTGCAAAAGTTAGAATCTCTGACGCTTTAGTTTATTAAATTATCGCAATTTTAGTAGTTTTCATCATAACCGTTATATGGGAAATGGTTGTAAATTGCTCTCTAAAACACATGGTCTCAATGACCACCAAATTTAACAATCAGCTGTTACTTAATTCGTTTGTAGATCCCCACAACGACATGCGGCAAGCGAAACTGAAGCGGCTGAAGTCACTGTGGCTGGATGACAAACCCATACACACAAACATACAAGCACATAACCACTTTTCACAGGAAATCATCGTGGGAGAGCAGTAAGAAATTTCAATTTTCTAAATTACTTGCAGATTTCCTTAAACAACACGCCACAACCGTTAATTTTTGGGTAGGAGTAGCCAAATGCCGCGATTGAAAAGTAATTGAGAAAAACTGTAAAGGAAATATTTGGCGCGTTGTGTGTGGTGGCGGCGAAGAAAAAATTTGTTGAAAAGTGTTATTTGTACTTAATACACAAACTTTCTGCGTGCACTGCAGCAAAGAAGTTTTAAGTGCCCGACCGAAGGGAAAAGTGCCAAGCGATAGCACGAAAGCAGCAGGCGAAGAAAAGCGTAGAAAAACTACTTAAGAGCGCGTGAATGCCTCATTGAGCAAAGCTGTAAAGCAAACTGTGTAAAATGGCAAATTGCTCAAAAATGCGCATTTAAAAATTACCAAAACGGATGCAATGATAAGGCGATTTCTTTTGCATTTTGTTGTTGTGCTATCGAAGTTGCGCCAGTGTTGTCAACATGATTGAATGATTTTTAATTAAAAGTGCAGCGCGGAAAATGTGTGCAAAACGCGCTGAATGCAGGCAACTTAACGCTCAATTAACTATTAATTTGAAAGAGCGAACTGTTTCACAGCTGCCAGGTTTGCGAAGCATAAAGCAGCTGTCCGCCGTTTCAATTTGCGTTTTTCTTGCGGAAGTGTGACTAATTCGAGGGAAGGGTTGAAGTAGAAACGCAAATTTATGAGCGATTGTGTGAGATTCATGCGTTTTTTGTAGAAATGTTTGGCGTACCAATGCGAGTTGCGTGCAATTTTGCAGTTTTGAGTGTTAACGTTGCTTTGAGAGGCCTCAACTTAGTTAAAGTTCGATTTTCAGCTTTCCTCGAACGCGTATTTGCGCTTGATGAGAGTACGCCGTAATTGATTTAAGTCAGAACTACAACTTGAAAGTGGAATATATCGGAAATCGTAATAGAAGAGGTCTATATATATATATGTACACATTACATAGCGACTTCATTATGGGGCTTTACTCGTAGCATTTATCTGTCATCCTTTGATGCATGCTCAGAGCTAACCGAACTGTATTGGTATAAAACGAACTAAGGAAACAAAAACTCTTTTGCGAGAAAAGTGGAAGTGACAGCTTTGCACTGAGGTAATTTGCCATAAAAGCTGTAAAAAATGCTGCATGTTGTTGTATAGAAATAGACGGAATTTTTTTTATACATGTGTGAGTGTGGGTAAGCATAATCTATATAAATGAGTACTAAATACACAGCACGAAAACCGCAACAGAGTTGTAACCCTAAGCAATGAGAAAGCAGAACTGTTTCCTTATCTTCCTTTAGCTTGCAGCTCCGGCAAATATTATTATAGGGCAGACCCCCATTTTTTGGTCATGTTCTCCAAACGGCAGTATCCCGTTATAGCAGCTTTAAGTCTGAAAATACCGTACCTGGACCTATGTAATCATTCCTTGGTTACAGTCTTATCATACTTGAACCATATCTGCTTCGTTATCTTTCAATTGGTTTTTGATTTCCAGCTGCACTCTTTTTCGATCGTTCCCAGCGGACATGTTATTAACGCCACATCGAATTCATCTAAAGAGGCTCCTTGTTTGGCCAACTCGTCTGCTTTTTCCCGATAAACGATAACGTTCCTGCGGCAGGAACCTACATTAAGGACAAGTGGAGCTGAGTTGTCGGTGAGCTTAAAGACTTTCTGCAATTGTTCACCACGCTGGAATTAATAGGTGGCGTGGACAAAGTCAGCAGTGCTGCCTGGCTGTCCGTGTATGGTTGCTTTGTGTATATTGCCTCAGTTATTCAATAGTACAACACTGGCCCTCTCAACACCTAATACTTCTGCTTGGTACATGTTGGCTTAGTTTGGTAGTCGCAAAGAAGGAGAGACATTTTGAGATCATCGGAGTATACACCCGCCCCAACTCGTAGTCCAGTTTCAACCCGTCGATATAGACTCTCTCCGAAACCTTTCTCAATTCTCGTCTAGAGGGTATCCACACTCGGAAGTGGTATCCTTCTTGAGAGAATAACGTCTGATTTACTTATGTTTAGGTGCTTCAGGATGGCGCTATGTCCATAATATTTTCTATTAACCTCCTAATTCTAGTATTCTTATTGCAAAACTTGCTGCTACTTTCCGAGTAAAGACTTCTTTGGGCAGCTAATGCGGGACAAGGCCTAATGGCCACGGGAACCGTTGCACAGGTTGCTCTCTGCACTCCGTTAGTTTCCAGATATTTCAACTGATCAAAAATGTTTATAATTCACTGTTAAACATTTCCTACAGATGCTTAAGTCAAACGCCAGTGGGACGCGCTGCAGCATACAAAGGCGTACATATGTACATATGTATGTATAAGCAACTGCGCATGCATATGACTTATAATCAATCAAACTTGACGTACTTTCATGTAAAACCGCACAACAACTTTGTTGTGTATGGAAGTACACACACAACATCTTCAAAAAACATGCATCACAATAATTTGCGCTCTACACATACAACATACACACACATACATACGGATTAAAGTCCCGCACTCTGGCTTTCGATGCTTCCTCCTACTATAAAAAAAAATATATATATACATATATACTATATATATATATATACATATATGTAAACATATTTCATGTATTAACGAGAGAATTTTGCATATCTTTAGGGGCAAAAGCAACTAGTGGGCAATGACAGCTCATGTGCTTCCTGTCACAAACAACACGAAGTACGAAGCTGATTACTTCGAGCAAATGTGTGGGCAAACGCGTTCATTCACACACACACACACACACACGCGTACACATATTCCATTATGTTGTTAATGCGTCAGTGTATTTCCACTTTAACGGATGCCTAATGTGCACGTGTGAAAATCATATGCGCATGCATGACTATGCAAAAACAACAACAACACAAACGGGCATATCAATGACGCTCCGTTAGTTGGTTGCAAGCGAATTGAGCTGCACAAACGACAACGACAAATACTTGTTGATATTGTTAAGGAGGGAAAGGAGCGGATGGAGAGGGGGTAAGCGTATTGCAGGTGCTCAACAGTATTATGTAATGTGTTGGCTTGTATTAATACACAAATAACGGTTATGTGACAAGTGGCATTACTCGTGAGTAGTTTCGAAATATATACATACATATGTATATATGTGTGTATGCACGATTTTTAGCACATTAGTATGCTTGCGGGTATAAGCAGTCTTTGCGTCATTGCTGTTTTAGCGTTACCATTTGCAACAACCTCAAGGAGTTTAAGTATATAATGACGCTGGCTTAAACTTTGCGTCACAAACGGAGGAGCCTTCAATTTTGGACTTAAGCGCACTTAGTAGGAAAGTTCAAAAGAAGATAATAGTGAGAGATTTTTGACTCAAATAGAGTCTGCTGAAAATGATAGTTGGTGGCCACCAGAACGACAAAAGCTTACTGAAACTTTTATGAAAGCATTCTTATCGAACGTAAAGCATTTTCAAGCACTTTGTAAGCAAAGCGTCTCAGCGTAAGAACTAGGAGGATATACAACTCGAGAGGCAGATCTCAAAAATGTAACGATTATTCGTGAACGCTTTTTGTAGCTGGTTCTTCATCAAATCATATAATAAACATATGTGAAAAAGCTTCTCTCTGAAAATTGTAATACTTAATTTTACAAAATTAGTAAATTTTAGTGAAAAAGCAAGAAAAACACATTGCATCGAAGCTGTATAAATTATACTCTTCAAAATACAACTTTCCTTACACGAACTTGTTTCCGTCGTTCAATTTGTATGTCAGCTATATGCTGTAGTGATCCGATCTGAACGATTTTTTTTTTGGAGTTTGCATCATGGTCTTAGGCGCCGTTAGTTCTGCTTTCTCCAGACTGGACAAGGAAGCAAAGCAAATGGGTCTGGCTGTGAACGAGGGCAAGACGAAATATCTCCTGGCATCAAACAAACAGTCGTTGCACTCGTGACTTTGCACTCACGTCACTGTTGACAACGTCTGATTGCGTTTTACGTGGGATCCTGCTGTCGACAGCTTAACTCCACGGTGCTCAAAAGCACAACGGATCAATACAATGCGTCGATCAGCGCCCTGAAAACTGGGTAACGATTTTCAATACCAATTGGCAGTGTGGCATGGACACACTAACTACCTTAATAGGGCTCGAGGCCCATCTAAAACCTCTGCCGTACTTTGGGTCCGGCACCCGGTTGCAATGCAACTCTACATTCGACTGACAAGGTCAGTTCTTCCCACGATTTGGGTTTTAACCACAGCCACCACGAATCTCCACAAAGGGCCAAACCCAATGAGCAGACTGGAGCGAACTCCAGGGGCTACTGCTCCCCGTGGTACCAGGTTAAAGTCTTTGGTATGACCTTGTAGCCGAAGCTACGACCAGTTGAGCTTCCATACAGCCCTGGACTGGTGACCAGGATCTTAGTCGCCTCTGACGACAGGCATGCCTTACCGCAGGTATATTCGGTTTCCCCTCGAACCCGGAGGGGTCCCCCCTACCCGCAGGGGGAGTTACTGTTGACAGTCATAACTTTGAAGTTGTAGATAGTTTCGTACATTTGGGAACAAGTGTAAACACCACCAACAATGTCAGCCTGGAAATCCAACGCAGGATAACTCTTGACCAACAGGTGCTACTTCGGACTGAGTAGGTAACTGAGAAGTAAAGTCCTCTCTCGACGAACAAAAACCAAACTCTATAAGTCACTCATAATTTCCGTCTTGCTATATGGTGCAGAGGCTTGGTTGATGACAACAACTGACGAATTGACGTTGCGAGTTTTCGAGAGAAAAGTTCTGCGAAAGATTTACGGTACTTTGCGGGTTGGCCACGGCGAATATCGCATTCGATAGAACGATGAGCTGTACGAGATATATGACGACATTGGCATAGTCCAGCGAATTGAAAGACAGCGGCTCCGCTGGCAAGTTATTTTGTCCGATGGACGAAAGCACTCCAGCTCTGAAAGTATTCGACGCCGTACCCGCCGGGGGAAGCAGAGGAAGAGGAAGACCTCCACTCCGTTGGAAGGACCAGGTGAAGAAGGACCTGGCTACGCTTGGAATATCCAATTGGCGCCACGCAGCGAAAAGAAGAAACGACTGGCGCGCTGTTGTTAACTCGGCTGTAATCGCGAAAGCAGTGTCTACGCCAATTAAGAAGAGGAAGGTCGCGTTTATACAGATAGGCAGCCCGCTTTTGGCTAAATCGACTCAGCTCGAGCCGCTAAACATTTAGATATGTATTTTATAGGGTTTTCTTCAAAGTATATCCGTTTCAAGATACCTCATTTGTCTTTCTTGTAGTTCAATGTTTTTAATTTTGCCAACTAAAAAAACTTTCTAGTTGCCCTACAAGGGGGATATAATCCTTTCGGCACACCAAAGCAATATCTTTAAAGGTAACAAAAAGAAAAGTTGAATGAAGCGCTGCAAACTCCAAGTAAGAATGTAGTTTTGGTTACTTTTACAATCAAGTGGATGCACAAGCATTTATGTATGCAAATGGCAAGCTCTGCAGTCCGTCTAAAAAGTGGTCGTTGTGGGGCAACAAATCGACTAAGTTTAAAATACCACACGGAAAAGGATATGAAAGGAAGCGCAAGCTACTGGCAGCGACAACAGTCGAACCAAAAGGCAAATGCGGTACGGGGAACAGCAAGCAAGGAAACCGCAAACTGGCGAGCAGAGCTTAGGCGAAGTGCCGACATTTCGGACGAGTGAGTGGCTTCATAGAAATACGCACTTAAATATTTTTACTATTAGCATTATGAAATGCACTTGTTATTTGCATTTCCAAGCACTTTACTTTTAGTATTACCGTTGTCGGTGGAGACTTTTGAAAATCTTGGAAACGCTACCAACTAAGTGGCGAGTCCATAATAAGCTTTACTCGCTGTGCAAATTTTCAGAAATGAAAATGTACACTGTCTCGCTTTTCGGCTTTAAAAAATTTTAAGAAAAATATACTCGAGTTCTGTCAATCCGCTGCTAAACACACGTTGACTACCATTTAAAGGCAGACACAGTGCTGTCAAATATACAGTTACGCCTAAGCATGTTGCCATTGCAGCATCGATTTCTGCTTTTTAATTTCCCTTAAGAGTGACAGTATTTTATATCGCGGATGCTGCGCGCATTGCTTTTGCGCTTTGTTGTTGGTTGCAGCGATATGCCGCCGCTGTGGTGCATGCCACCGCGCATTTTCAGCGCTCTGCCTCATTATTTCTCCGTTTAGCACGGGCATACATACCCACTCACACATACATATACACATATATTAATGGCTGTATCTACAGAAACCGAATGTCGGTGGCGTGCTCTGCCGTTCATGCCACGTCGCTACCTTCCCTGGCGTGAACGTGAAAAATCACTTTCACGTGTGTGCGTGTTTTTTACGTTGCACACGCGACGTGGCACTCGAGCGCAACCGCAGAAAACATAAGAACATTTTCCACGAAGACACAAACAGCAAAAATTGTTACAACCTGCAAGACATGCAACGCAGAATATGTTGCTGAATGCTGCAGGAAGTGCAGTGTAAGGAGGCAGAGAGTAGTGCAAGTGCCGCAAAATACAATGAGGTTCGTGGTTTTGGCGTCAACATGCGGCAATACATGTGCCCAGGGGGTTGCAAGACATTTTTGCCTTTACTCACTTGCAAAAGGATGCATATTTTTACTTCATCAATTATTAGTGGCGGCAAAATAGATGCAAATTTAATAATGAAAATGCTCGCTGGCAATATACCGTTTTTGAATTATATAATAATCGGTTGTTTAATATAGGTAAGAGGCATACAATAACAGAATTTATGGTGTAATTTGGTAGATTTCGAGATTTTCCAAGACGTATTCTTTAAGGCAAAATGCTTCAAATAAGCGACTGTAGCTGCTCTCCACACTCAACATAGCAGTGCTAGGTAGAAGGGTAGATAAAGTGACTGTCTTGCGATGCACCTAGACCTTTAGGAGGCCAATTGCGATACTGCCGAGTCTACTATTTCCTCACTCTATTGCCTCTTCTTTTAACCTAAAATGCTCGACCGATACTCACGATACTTTTTATACTCTTGCAACATCTTGAACTAAAGCCTTATGTTCCTGAAGGTACTTCCCTGGCTTTAATCTTTGCAAAGTGCAAGAGTATGAAATGTCTTCCTCACTTGTTTCCGAACAAAGCCTTGCATTCTCAAAGAAGATATTTTACAGTCTCCTCTTTTTCTATCTCCTGACAGCTTCATAGTCACTGTATCGTCCACCTTGTATGCTGGCATGTCTGACAATTAGACGGCGACCTGTTAACACTCTTACTAGAGTTCTTATGTTATTCCCTTTGATCTTGAATGGTCGGCATGTGCGGTCCATGTTCTATTCATGGCCGTTTGCCTGCTTGTTGAGCAAGTCAGAGATTGATTTCATCGAGACTCAGCAAATTATAACGTAGTCTTGTAGATAGGTCAGAGGTATATAAATTCTTTCATTTTCTAAGTCTAGTTTTAGGTTGGTGCCTATTCTGATTAATCTGCTTTACAGTTACCAGTAATATCACTATGCCATGGAACACATTGCAGGCTTAAACTGAAATAGGCTGCAATATCTACTAAGAGATCAGGTGACTTCAAAGCCGCTTAGCAATCCGTATGTATAGATAATGTGTATTCCTTGCTTTGAGCAACAAGACTTTCTCTGATTGCTGTGATCTCCGCTTGTAAGACACTGCTGTGATCTGGTTAACCGAAAGCGATTTTGATACATAATTTTGCTGAAAGGACACCACCTTCCACCCCATTATCTAGTTTGGACCCATCCGAATAGATGTTTATCCCTGCGTCTCAGTCCGCTTCGCGACGCTTTTCTGGAAGGAAGGGCAATATTGGGAACCGAAAATAGCTACAATTCTGTATGTATCAAAAATCCGTTACGGTGGGTAGAAACGGTAAGTGTAGTCTCTTCTTTTCTATACATATCAGCAATTTTTTCATAGTTAAGATCCAGAGAAGTGGAGATATTACGCCGCATTGCACGCTCTTTGGACAGATTTGACAACCGCTGAAGCTTTAAAATTACTGATCTGCTCGTGAGCATCTGTTCCATTAATTTTCTGAGAGGTTCAGAGATGTCCAAAGTATGCGTTGTAGAAGACAGCAAACACGAGAACACAATATTTATCCATATATAAAATTTATTTGACATAAATATGACTTCGATGTGTTGCATGTGTAGCACAAAACGCGTCGCTTTGAAGAAGTTGAAGTAATCTTGCCAGCTTAAGCTTGCTTGCCACTGTGGTACTGGCGAAATCGACTGAGACTTCTTTAAATGAATGAATGGATCAGGACCAGGGCAGAAACTTGTTTTGAAAGAAAATTATTTTTAATGAAAAAAAGTTTTTATTTTGAAGGAGAAATATTTTTAATAATGAAAAAAAAAATTTTTTTTCAACTGACCAATATTTAAATTTACTTTCTAGTCTGCCAGGTCGTCAGGTTATTTATGCGTCAAATAATCGTTTATTGTAAGTATATTTTGAGCAAAACGAAATTCATTCGAATTTTCCATGAGGAGCTCAGCAACTCATAAGCTTATACTTTTAACATATACACTTGCACATCTGTATATGCATCCAGTAAGCACATGTGCGTCTGTGCTTTATGTTCAACGAAGTGTATGAATACTCGTGTTAACACACACATACGCACACACCTGTGCAATAAGTTTTTGCGAAAATGTCAACAGCATTGCAATTACCTGCCGCTTCAAGCACTGTCCCTTCACTTTCTTATTCTAATACTTGCTTCCCTCTGCAAATGCTCTTTCTTTCCCTCCTAAAGGACGTTTTGCATGTGTCTGTATGTATGTATGTGTCTGCGAAATCTCAATGATTTGTTTAAAATTATATTAGAAAACTTTACGAACTCTCGAATGCCAAAGCGAGACTCACAGATTCAAGGGTGCTGCCACATGGCTACAAGTTTATTACAAATCTGCCAGTGCTATAGCGCACGTGTGCCAAGTCATAACATAAAGAAATTGCTAAAATACATATACTTAGAAAAACATACTCAGACACACACATAAAAGCACGCACACATACACACAAAGGTATAAAATAAAGCTTTAGCCGGTTGTTACTATTAAAATATTCGTCTCCTGTGTGGAGCGGAAACACCAACTGCTTATGAACACACTTGTTGTTGTTGCTGCACACTGCTGCAGTGACATTAAAAATAAAGTTCCAATGTTGCAACAAACAAGCACTTATGATGAATGCTGACACATATATACATACATAAATTGCAAATGTAAAAGCATAAACTGTGCTAGCGAAACTGACGACGTTGAAGGTGGGTGCAAGCTTTCTTCGCAAAACTAGCAATTAATTGGCGTGCTTCTAAAAAGAGAGCGAGCAATCAAAACCAATTAAATTTCCAACGCATGTGCGTCAATCAGTAGAGTCCTCAAAGGAGTTTTCTTCAACTCTGCGGATGCGTTGGCGTCTTTGATTAGTCAAACGGTATTTCTCGCTTGATTATTCCTCACTGGAGCATGTTATAGGTCCTTTCCATGGCAGCGTTCATTAAATATTTAAAGCTCGATTTTACTTACTTTGTGTCTCCTACAATATTTTCAAGTGAGCCTTAGAAAACAAATTTAAAAAAAAATTATAACAAGTAAGGAAGGGCTAAGTTCGGTTCGTAACGGATTCTTTCATACTGTTGCAACTTGCCAGACTCAAAGTCTGGAAAATACCTTCAGGTGTATAAGGTTTATAAGTTATATGGGGTGTAGGCAAGTTTTCACCCGATATCTCAAATATACTCTCAATTTTATTAAAGTAACTCTTGTATTGGGTAGTCGAAAAAGTCTTTTCGCATTTCTAATCTAACTTCAACATATATTTTTTTATATTGAAAAGCATTCTCTCCGAAATTCTATAACATATCTCACAGATTGACCGACATTCTAGATAAAAAGTTCGTAATTGGTACTTTGGTCTACATATTCGATATCTGGAGCTTCAATATAGTTCTCGTCCGATTTCGACATTCATTGGTGCTTGATTTGTTTACTGGAAAGTGAAAGAATTAGATGGGATTGAAAATTGTGTTATATGGGAAGTAGGCGTGGTTGTAGACCGATTTCGCTCGATTTATTTTGCAACATAGGAATGTCAATTTAACATTATATGCCAAATTTGGTCGATATCAGTCGAGCAGGTCGTTAGATATGACTTTTAGCCGAAATGTGGGCGGTGCCACGCCTATCGCCCATTTTTGACCCCGGTTCCTAAGTTTAAAATATAATGTCTCTGGCTAATTTAGTTATTGATTTATCTCGCTTTTTTGTAGTTTTTCAGAGAACCGTTATGAACCAATCAAAAGCAAAAAACAGCCTCGGATGAGAGACCCCCCTTTTGACGATCGGCTATAACCGCGTATGCGGTGTCTACGCCATCAAAGAAGAGATAAATACCCCTTAGCCACACAAAACTACCGTATTATACTCGACAGCAACATGTTGCATGATAAAAATATAAATATAAAAATGCAGCGGTACTATTTTAGGTGATGACCCAACTCTCGCTCAGCCTTTTGCCTAATCAAATCACCAGTCCAAAATTTTCCACCTATATTCTATGAAGATTAGTTACTCTTACCCGTTTCGAAGCTGTGTCGGCTGATTTTCAGTTACCACTTTTCTGGGCACTCTGTACCGCAAGATTTTCGATACGCTTGCGAGAGCTAATTTAAGAATTCCGCGCGCAGTAGACCGTTAGTTCGTAATGAGTCTACATATGAAAGAGTTGAATTTTCGGCAAGTAATATTTTTTTGTTGCGACTCGTGTTTTGCCAGAAGCCCAAATCAAAGTGATTTATTACAATCGACATATTTTTGTTTGTCGTCTGTCTACAATGCGGTGGAGACGGGCGGCCTGCTGATGCTGGGCTCATTGAGATGTTATTGAAAATTAATGACCGAATTTGCTCCACATCAAACGGAAATATTCATTAAAACAACACATCTTCACAACGGCATATTTCATTTGCGTAATCCTTAAAATGATGAAACAAAAACAAAAAATGGGAATTCCAAGTGAATTAAAAACAAATAAGTGCGCGTCAAGCTCGAGATCCGCCACCAAAATGTATATAGAGAAGGCAAAATGAGACCAGTGAAATGTAATTATCTTTTTAATTGTTTTTCAGGGGAGCCCGAAGCACCCAAAGCAAGGAATATAAGTGCTACTTATGTAAATGTGATGAAATTAGAAGATTGTTTTGAAGAGCCAGAGCTCGGAAGACCAAAATTCCTTAATTTATTGTAATAAAGACAAATACGAACAAAAGAAATCAGGAGATGGATAGACAGATAGATGGCTGGAGTTTGTTATGGTTAGCAACTAAGCGTTGAATACAAACACCAGCATCTGTATGCGACCGCCATTCAAAATACTCACACCGCAAACATTCGAGTAGCAAAGACCGTATTGATGATTGTAAGCTGCCTATATAAATTAGCCGGAAGCGCACAGCCAACTCATCAAACGCACAACAAAGGGTCGAATGCTGCGTAGAGACTAGGTAAAACCGCGCCGAGAAGATTGGGAACGAGGTGGAGTGGCTGGAGGACGCCTCACCGTTGGATAATAAAATATTTGCGGATAACAGTGACGGCAGCGGAACGAATAAAAGTCCGAAGCAACGGACCAAGCTCAGAAGGCAGCAGAAGAGTGTAGGGAGTTTTGTAAGCAAAGTAAGGAGGCGAAAAGTAAACAAAGAATGGAGTGCGCGATTAGGAAATGAACGAGAGCCCAGACGGCAATGGCGGCAGCTGCGAGTGAGAGTTCAGCTAATTTCTGTGTCAGCGACAGGCCTGTACAGGCTAATACGACTATTCAGCGCGCGCACGCACGCCTGCACGCAATCACGGCACAATGTTAGGCATACTTGAAGGCAGAATCAAAGTCGCGTTGAGCGGTGTCAGCGGCGGAAATATTTAGGCGAATTGGTGCATGGTGAGAGGGAGCGGCTGCGCTGGCTGCAGCCGCAGTAGGCAAATAAATCAAATGGAAAATATTTGCGGAGTAGGGCAAACGAGCAAATAAAAGTGAAATTAAGGATACACCTGAAGGCGAAAAAGCCAGCAAAATTAGATTCAAGGTAGGCGCACGAAAGCATGCTACAGAGAAAGCAAAAGTGAGTGCGAAGCCAATTGAGGCTGTGCGAGGGGTGTCGGCTGGTGGCTGTCGGCAGTCGACAGGTCGCGTTGGTGTTGACAGTAAATAAAAGATGAGCTTTGCATGACTCGCAGCCAAACAAATGTAAATGTGTTAGCAGGACTGCAGACAGACGGTGGCGGCGCATTAAGCGTTCAACTGTCAGCTTGCTAATGAAATGCGTATTAAATTTAATTGCAAAGCTTATTTATTTCTGTTTTTTGACGCTGCTTTGCTTGCTCGCTTGTTTATTCATTGAAAACTCATACCTATCAATGACGATCAGCGCCGCGCGAATTCGAGAAAATAAATGCGAAATGGAGCACAGTTTTGGACATGGAGTACGCCGCGTTTGTGAGTTGTGATGAAGATTGATTTGGAACCGTTAGGCAGTCAATATGCACACACGCTCGGCCGGCGCACATTTCAGGCAGAATAAACGGGAATTTTCGATGACAGTTGATTAATTACATAAAGCCCAGTAATAAAAATAAATAAAATAAAAAAGTGTGTGGTGGGTATAACTGTAGTCAATGACACGTTCAAAGGTGTTCACGGACGATTTCAATGCTTGGGTGCGTAATTAATTAAATTTCAACGAAAAGCTTGCTTTTTGGCATTAGAATGCGCCGTAGGGGAGGGGAAATTCAAACGCTTTTAATAATTGCTTAGAAAGCTTAATATTTGCTTGGAAAGCATTAATATTTTGTGGAAGAATTATTTATTTACACAAAGCAATAATAATCTTATGCAATCGCTTCATTTTTTATTGGCAGTCACAAACTAAGACAAGTCAAGCGCCAAAGTCAACAAGCCGCTCTTCAATTACTTTGAACGCGCTGCGCAAATAAACAACAAAAACACAAATTAAGCAAAGCAAAGCACGAGTAACTGTTTGTGTTGCCACAATAAATAAAGGCAAACACACGCACACATTGCAACATCAAAGCAAATGTAGCGTAAATATGTAAACACACACAGACACACGCTCACACTTTTATTTTAGTTACAGCAAGCGTGCAATAAGCCAAGTAGCTAAGTCAGCAGCTCAAATGATTATTTGGCTTTAGGAATTTCTATGTTTGTATACCTGCAGCAGCCATATATTATACACATGCTTATATGTATGTACGTATGTTTATGGCCTAACATTGGCTTAAGTGTATATGTAAACAATCCAAAATTCATATCGCGCGCACATACACACACACACGCAATCGAAAGGCGAACATGCGTAAAGTAATAAACCAAAACAAAATATACAAGTTCTTAGCAGAAACGCCCGCAGTACCGCGAGTTGGTTGAACAGCAAACCTCAATGAAGGCAGAGATCAAAAATTACAACAAACTTAAAGAATTTGCGGAAGCTAACTCAATTGAAATGCGTGGAATGGCGGAAAAGTATGAAAAAGGTATGCTAATCCCTGTTATACAATGAGGAGTCAGCAATATGTTGTTGTTGTTTTTGTAACGTTTATCTAAACCCCGTTCGGTTGGTAAGGTGCAGGTTGGTTATCAACGAAGTCATCTAAAGATAGGCCCAGAAAAATTCCTAAAGGTCCAGGAAACGTGCTGTTTCGACGCGGTCGGACCATAGATAGAGGGAGGTTAGATGAGTGGGGTTTACTAGGCATGCAAAAAAGTTGGTTAGAGTCAAGCGTGGACTCGTTTCATGCTGGACATATATGTACATATTTGGTGTGTCGGGCACGATTCTGGATAAGTTAGAGTCTCGCTATAGTATACCCAGGAAAAGTGCTGTTTCGACGGGTTGGGTTCGAACCATAAATAAAGAGCTGTTAGATGAGTGCGGTTCGTTGGGCATGCAAAGAGTTGGTTAGAGTCTTGCGGCGACTCGTTGCTGGACATGTATGTATATGCTATGTCGAAGTCAATTATGGATAAGTTGAAGTTTAACCAGCTAAAGTTATACAAAACGAAGTTGAGCAAAGGTCACTCTAGATTCTCGCGGTAATTCGGGCTTGTCGTCTGCAATGTTTGGTGATTGCACTTCAAGTACGACATTCATAGAGAGGGTCGATGAAGGTTTTAATAGCTGCACTGTTAATGGCGGTCAGTGTGTGTCTAAAGTGAGTTGCTCCCACAACGGACAGTACGATGTCGTCGACTAAGTCAAAGAAAGACCTTGTGATGTTCTTAGTAGACACCTCCGCTTCAAGCCAACGACTGTAGGTTTGGTTTTTGCGAAAACAGACATCTATTCGACCGGCGACATCAAGTGGATTCCAATTATAGTCCGGAATGCAGTCTTCTGACACGTCTGAAGCTTCTTTGTCTGCGTTTTACTGCACCCAGGCGACCATATGAGTGCGGCGTAGTTTAGAACCGGCCGGCCGATTGCCTTGTGTGTTATCAACAACGTTTTTTTGTCTTTTCCGCATGTGCTGCCGATTAGCGACTTGAGGATTTTTTTTTTTTGCGGCTTTGTACGTTGGCTGTTATCGCGGTCGTAGGAGGAGCTGTCGCACGTTACAACTAAAATTTTAGGATTCCTAACAGTCAGAATTCTAATGCCATCGACTGTAATGTTAAGATCCAATCTGTACTCCTACGTCCAGTTCGTGAATAAGGCCTCTTCGGATTTAGTGGGGAAGAGTGTTAAGCTCCTTTCAGAGAAAACCCAATAATGGATTCCTGGATTCCCTTAAGTGGTTATAAGTAAATCCAGGAAGTATGCTTAAATGTTATAAAAGCTTGATTTTGCTTGAGTTTGGGCATTCATCGTAGTAACTTACACAGGGCATAGTCTCTCGCGCAAACTGCCGGTTCTGCGACATGGAACCTAGGTTCCATCCACGTAGGCAGGGATTACATCACCTCAGTAGCGCCCAGCAGGCTACTGGAACTGGAACACTGGATGCTGGACCTTGGTGACCCGATGTGATATGGAAGAGGGCACAAAAGACCCTAGGACGCAGTGCAATACCTCATTATCTATCTATCTATCTATGGAATTGTTTTATCCTGGCGGATCATTTTATCTGTGACCTAGCTTGATTAAGAGACTGGTATTGGTAAAAAACATTACTAAGTTCATATTTCGAACGAAAAGACAACTATGTGATATCTAGATATAAAACTACAGACACAAACTACAAGTACATTGCAAATTTATATCAGCGGATCCTTCTTTGCTGCTTTGGCAAAGTCATGCAATAACCGTTTTTATTGCAACGCGCACTTTGTCGCACGTGTTTGCTCTTGTTTTTTGTGAGTGCATTTAAAAAGCAATCAAATTGGCGGAGTCTCGGATGTAAAGCAATAGCAAACCCTTCGGATAGCGAACGGTAGCAATAACCTGCGTGTAATGCTTTTTTCCGATGGACGGACCGCTCCTTCACACGCACGCACACACAAACACACATCCGTGCTGGCACTTCGCAAGCTCAGCGAGATGAGTTATTGCCGAATATACGAGCATTGCCAAAGCTACTTTTGTTTAGTGCAAATGAATTTCCACAATGCAGATGCAACTTTCACAATAAACTCGGATTACAAAACTGATGCTGCACGAAGTGTAACAACTGCAATAATGCGCGCCGGTCAAAATTAAAATTGTACGTGAGTTGCATGCCACATAAGCGCAACGGTTCAGTGTTGTATTAGGCGAAAACAAGGAAAAGCGCATAATTCCCAGGAATTTTTTGGCGCAAACAAAGTGTAAAATTTTAATGAGAAAATTGTGTGTTGCGCTCGAAATGACGAGCAAGCGTTTTAGCAAAAAAAAAAAGGATAAACCGTTTGTTTTGTTTTGTTTTTTTTTTTTTTGAAATCGTTCAACTATTTTCACTACACAAGGGGCGGACAATAGCACAGTTTAAGATTTATTACACTTTCGCAATACGCCAGAGCACCATTTTCTTCAATTCGAGAGAGCCAAACAAGCAAACATACTTTGATCGAAAACAAAACTGTAAAATGTCAGAAATTGTCGTCAGATAATTTGAATTCCCTGCAAAGTGTCTGATGAGCAACCGCCACCAATACATATGGCACCACAGTTGCAGCAATAAATTTGCACAAAACTGCAAAACTTGCTGAGAAACTTGAACAACCGAATCTCATATGCGCCACACACAGCAGCACTGCTATGTAAATTTGCAGCAAGCCACATCAAACAAGACAGTTGTAAAAGTTCGCATGGAGGCATTAGAAGGGGGTGGCGCACAGAGTGCACAAAAGCAATAAATTTGAGAAAGGAAGCGGTTTGAAGTATATTGCATTGGGTCGTGCGCACTTAGGGACCCAAGCAGCCTGAAGGTAGACCGAGCAAGCGACTCTTTTGTAGCAGACAATATTGAAAGTTCTTTAACGGCTGAGAAAAGGAACAGCAAGTAATGACGATGCAAGTGTTGAAAAGGCATTTTCTATCCTGAAATTATATATGTACATATGTACAAATAACTAAATATTACCACATATGTCCCTATGTAACAGAAATAAAACAGAATTTGATATTGAATACCCTTCAAGTAGCGATTACACACTACATGATACTTTTTCATGCGTCCCTTTCTCCACAAGAAGTGTTCATTAGTCGGATCCACCGATATCTGACCAATATAGTATATAGCTGCCGATCAAAAGTATCTTTGTTTGGAAAACTATTTTATTTGAAAAGATATATTCACGAAATTTGGCGTGGAACTTTTCACAAGACAATGTTAAAGTCTTCGAACATATTGTTCAGATCAGACCAATGTAGCGTATAGATACACGTCAAGAATGTTGTCTCCAAATTTAAGTCGATTGGAGCAAAATGAACGAAGTTACTGTCGTTCTCATGGCAGACGTGTCTACCTATCCGGAACGGATTTTTATCCGGCCAAATAGACAGCATTCCTCAAAATTACTTCAAAAATCTTTTCCGCGTAATTTCATTCAAAGTGTTCCAAAAAATGTTGTAAATTGAAATTTCGTAAAACACATTCAGCGTTATCCGGGTAATGAGATTATCCAGCATTTAAAATGCGGATTTTTTGATTTCAGATGATTTAACGCTTAGTTTCGAGCGTCACTGAAATTCAACTGCTTTCGAAGATGCTCCAGAGTTATTGCTGCCATTGCCGTATTTTTTTCATATAAATATGTCAAAATTATCATAAAATACAACATTTTTACATCAATTAACCTTGTTTTCTAGTTTTTGTTCACGACTACACTGCACTCCTAATGAGCTTTCTGTAGTTCTGTAGCTTTCAGATCTTGTCAGAAAATTTATAAATATGCATATTCTCCGCAAACAGTTTTTTTTTTACTCACCGGCATAAATTGCTTCAATTATAACATCCTCCAAATGGCGTACATTATTGATTTCTAACTCCTCCAACAACACTTCGTAAGGGATGCATTTGTTTTTAATAGCCAAAGAAACAATAGTCAAATGTTGTAACTTCTTTTGCATTGTAGCGGTTAATTCTAGGTATTCGCCAGGCTGTTGACGGTATTGTTTGTAAGTACCGTAAGCAAATAGATTCAGTGTATTCAAGTACTTGGAGTGAATACCATCTTTAAGCTGTAAAAATTGATAATATTGGGTTAGCAAAGTATACATATTTATTTTATGTAGATTAGTACTTACCTCCTGTATGTTGGGCAATGCAAGCAGTTCGCCAAATACATAGATAGAAGGAGCCTCCAGCACTTGGCGAACCACATCCAATAGTTGGCTGCCAATAGAGGATTTTGCAGTCGCACAATACTGCTTCAGCTGATTACGCGAGGCATCATTTGTAGTCGTGGGTTCGTCATTCTTCATTAGTATATCTTGTGTCATTTTAAATTTCTTGCTTTCCTTTTACTTCTTTCACAGTTAACAATTTTTGCAAACTTCACAAATTTATTCCGGCAAACAATGAAAACTGACAAATCGTCTGAACAGCTGATTTCAGTTGTTGATTGACAAATGTCAAATGTGCTGTTGTACAGTACGAGTGGTAATATTAAAGCAGACACAGGATGGTAAGTTGCTCAAATACGTATTGAATTCATGAGATTCTGAAGAAAACTTTTCTAATTTACAACTTCTGGATGTTGTTTTGAAACTCTGCTTTGTGCTTAGCACAGCTACAAACCATCAAAAACTGACCAATAGGTGGCGCTCGCAAAGAGTATTTCAATTTTTGCTACATTTTCAATGCCATATTTTTTCATTTTATGCTTCGAAAACATTGCATTATCTGAAATTGGTTGGACCGTTATAGAAAAGAAAAGATGTTTGTAAAATTGCAAACAAAAGTATTTTTTTTATTCCGCACACTGCACCTCCGACATATCTGGAATGTGCTTACGACAGTTACTTTACCGGAAACTTCTATGGGTGTCTTCACGAATGTTTCGAGTGACAAACGGAATATTGTGAGGTGTCATTCCATTGTTCATGTGTCATTTGTTTCCATTAAAAGGAATCAGTAGTAGATCCATTGCCCTCACACTTCAATACATATGAATCAATTGACCGCTGCTGACCCGGCAAAGCAAACTATGAAAGCTGCCCAAAGTCTGCGTGCGTGCTCGACAACAAAATAGTGGCAAAATAGCTGCTTCTGTATACACAAATTTATGTACATACATACAGATGATTGCAAAAATGCATTTATTGCTCCAAAAAAGCAGCGCTAAATGTTCCAGGCTCGCATTTTGCTTGACCACACAAGACGTGACAAATGATGCTCGACAATGGAGGCCAAAACAAATCAGATTGTTTTGGGCCTGCAACAGTGGCCGCCGGACAATTTCATTTGATTTATGGTGTGCATACAAACAGACACGGGAGTAGGCACACGGCTCAATAATTGTTGACAGAATAAAAGCAGAGTCGGCCAATCACCAGCATCATTGCATTTGAACTAGAAGGGACTGCAGCCGGAACCGACACCGGGCAACAGGTGAGCTGCGACTTTTCAGCCAAGCCGAATATGGCATATGATAGTGTTAGCCTTGAGCAACAGACAAATTGCTTATTGTTCCATTAATGTCGACTAGACTAACCTCCGCGCGGACGATGTCAACCCTTGTTAGCAGCTGTTACTGTCATGAATGACAATCGAGTGCTACACAAATGCAACCGAAATGGTCCAGACAGGACAATGCACACAGTTATTCATTTGACATTCGAAGGCTTTTGCAGACTGCTCACATGCACACAACAACAACAAAAAAATAAAAACAAATAAATAAACATGGAAACAAACAATTTTTGACACGACCATTCGCAAAATGGCTGAGCAGACCATTAATTTTACTTTTATGGTTCCAAATTGTCAACGCACACACATAAGCAAGCAAGCAAGCATGTGTGTATGTGTGTAATGTGTGAAGCAGGTGCGAATGTTTGACTGCGGGCCTCTTGGTCGACTTTAAGAGAGTTCCCTTTATTTAAGTAAGAAATTTGAGATATTTCTATGTACAGGGTGCAGCAGACACTAGCATTTTATAAACCTTGAATCAATTGATTTTAAGCAATAAGATTCAATTATGAACACTCTTATATATATCGGTTTGTCAGTTTGTCAGCTGTTCGTCAGTCCACTTTCAGTTCACATCATCATTTTATGACTCTCATGCGATTTATCTATTTATTTATTCTTTACATAAAACAAATTCGTTCCAAAGAAGAAATTTCACAGTTCGTATGCCAAGTAAAGCAGCTGAAAATTCAATTTAGCAATTTAAAGTGAAGAACATTTTTACTCACCCTTTATATATGTATAACTAAAAATCAATAAAATTATATTTGTCATCATGATTGTTAAAAGTGTTAATGGCACAAATGTCACAACTGGTTTGGTCAGAAGAATACTAAACGTGCATGGTTTGGAGATATGGTACCTGGAAAGATATATAAATCAGTATATTACCACTAGTGACATAAACTAGTTGGTAAGAAATATAACAATATCCTACAAGTTCAAAACTTTGAGTTGGGAAAGGAAAACTTAAAATATATCGTCACCTAAAATGAAAAACAGCGTTACATCAAAACAATCAAAATTGAGTTTTTTATTGCTTATGATTCACTACATCATATTGCATATACATATGTAGCATAAAGTTTTCGGATTCCGCTGTCAGATATAACCAATATATAACCTATATATAACAAATATATAACCGACATATAACCAATGTATAACCAATGTACAACCAACATATAACCTATATGTAACCAATATATAACTAGTATTTAACCATTATATAACCAACATATAAGCAATACACATATATTTATAACCAAAACTCAAATTTTGTTTCAATATCAATGGTTGCTATCATATCGTTTTTCTTCGCATGTAAACTTAGGAAAAGTATTGTTAAGTAATTTTTCATTTTAGGTGACGATATGTATTATTTCTAATAGCTGGAAGCCTAGTCAATAAAAACAAAAAAATTTTATTTATTTACGGACCTGAAGCTTTATGTTTAAACCTATATATCAGCAAAATCATGCACTATAGGTTAGAAAGAATCGCTTTTATAATTACAAGTTGAGTATTTACCCGGTTTCATTCGATCGAAAATTAATGAAAATAAGGAATATATTAAAATATTGCAAACTACGTCAAACTTGGAACTATCGTCCGTAAGTTTAGAGGACAGGCCTGACCCGAAAGCTCAGTCGACTCTCTTATGTGCTTGAATAGTTTCTTCACACTGCAGAGTTGAGTGAAACTGATATATGAAGTGAGGTTAGTGTTCTACTTAGTTGCTTGAATGCTTTCCTACTGGGTAATTTTTACTTTCCATATGGAGTGATCTAACAAAAAGTCTTGTAAATAAACAGAACATTTAGCGTTGAATGGAAAAGCTTTATTAAACAAATTTAGGCACGAAACAACAATGACGAAGTGAAAAGTGGCAACAAAAAGGCATAATATATTTTGTCAATACCATATAGCGTTGGAAAGGTGAGATTTCAAAGCTTCATTTCGAAATTTCGATTTACACTGATGGAATAATGTTCCTAGAGGAAAAATGGTAAAAAATGGCCGACCAAAATGGTACATATTTGTTTATTTATTTATTATTATAAATATAAAAGAAAATTGAAGTTTGATTAGATATACGAAACAACTTTTTCGACTAGCCAATATGTTTATGATGGTTCAGTAAATTTAAAATATATTTTTGTTTGTGAATATTCCTACTAATTGTTTGACAATTTTATGTGCAACAGTATATGGCTGCATGTAGAGTATGTATGTAAGTGCAAATACATATGACTTCGAATAACTCACACATAAATATCAAATTATTTATGTAAACTATAAAGCTTGCGTTAGCTGAATTTTACCAACACCCTTTCAAGTATTCAAAGTAATTCCAGCAAACAAATAACCAAAACAACTCACAGCACCAGCTATACAGCTGACACACACACACAGACACACACGCACATTCCATTATTATGACATTTGATGACATACAAGTAATTTGCTTGCCACACACATGCATCAGTTAGAGTTATTAACAGTATTTTAAATCCCGATGTATTTATAACCTTTTACAAAACTACACACACACACGCACATCGACATTTTGTAGCAAGTGTTCGTATAACAGTATGGAGCACTTCCCCGCTTTGGCACTAAAGCCTTACTGCGCATGCGTTTCGACCAGTTGCTCAGTTCGGCCAATACTTGCATTGCCACTGTTAGCGTTCCTTTCAATGGCTTTCGCTGCTTTGTTCTGCTTGTTTTCATTTGCGATGTGCGCTTATCATTCTTATCAATCGGCGAGCGATCTTCCGTTGTGTGGCTCTTGGTCTCTTCCTTTTGCACCGCTGTTGCTTTTTAGCTTTGTGCCGAATATAGTTACGTGTGTGGGTGTGTGCAGCTGCGGACAGGCGCAGGGATAACGGTTATTCAGCTGCTTTCGTTGACTGCTTTAGAAATTGGCTTAGCTTGGTTATTGGCCTTTTAGCATTTGTTATTATCATCAGCCTGTCTGCAGCAACCCAACCTACGGTACTTTATGTGGTTTTTGTTGCTGTTGCTTGATGTTTATGCGCTTGAGATTGTCGTAGCATCTTGTGCTGCGCGTTATCTACTTATCTGTAGCGCACACCTTGACCTTTGAGTGTCCCATATTTTCGTATTTTCACAGACTTATCGCCTCAGCACGAATACGGCATCAGTTTAGCGCTTTAATCTTCGTTTTATGCTGGAGTTTTCACCAAAAATTTGTATGGCTTCAATCTTTCATTGTGTGCCGTTGGTTGCTTTGTGTGGAATGACCTGAATTTGAATGAATTTGAATTGGGATTTAATGACAATTTAAGGAAATAACGGCTTATGACGACTTAAGCGCATGGATTTTTGCTCGGCTGGTTTCACTGACCCGTTTACTAAGAAGGACGCCGTGTTGTAAACGATATGTTGCTGCTATTGACCGAGCGACATGTGTAATTGTTTGATTTATTTGTCTGAAGCTCTTCTGGATATTCATATTTCGTATAACGGGTTAGTATTCAGCAATTTAAAGCCCTCCAGGGGCATTTCGGTCATACATATGTTTGCATAATATTACGCAATGAGCGTGGACGGCATGTTGCCTTTCCACTTTAATATCAGTCGTTTTGCCTTATTTTGGCGTTGCCAGCCGCACATCAATCATTTACAGCAAACTAGACATTAGCAAATTATAAAATGTCACAGCCGTAATTGTACCACCACACCTACGCATGCACGTACAAAAATACAGCACAGACATTTCAGTATTAATTATAATTCAAATCACATGCAATGTTACTCCTTTCAGAACTTTCGAAACGTTATGCATGAAAGGCAAGTGTTTACCGCATCCTAATGCTGACAGTTCATATATTATAACGCTGAAACTGCAGGATGCCGGAAACACAACAAGCAAAAATTCCGAAAAAGTGAGCAAATACGAGTTTTGCTACAACATTTATTATAATAAGTATTATATAAGTATACAAGCATTTGAAAAACTAGTTATGCAGTTTCATATTGATACCCTTACCAACCGAATCTACTGGATTTTGCAAGATTTCGCCATACAAAATTGACACTTGTTGTGAGATTTGAAGCTTATTTATTTGAAATCTCCCTGCCTGACTCCAATTTAGTGCCATCTGTTTGTCCGTTAAGGAAATTATTATTAACACAGCTGATCTAGACAGAACGAAGAGAAGAAAATGTAAACAAACAAATAAATTAAAAACAATGCATACGAATTCAGCTGTTAATCGGTTTCTCAAATTAAAAAAAAAAAAAAACATAACAAAATACGACATTAAAATTATTTTCTCCTAACAAATATCAAACGACGATAATTTTAGTGTTATACTAAATCTCCAACGGCAGCGAGCACAGTCTAAATTAGTGAATATATTAAATGTAATCCAATCACTTCTAATTTTTGTCAGAACTGGTATAAGTCAAACAAAGCAAGCATATTTTGGAGACTACTGTTGACTCATCCTGCGCCTGCTCTTTGATTTACGGGGTTAAAGCTCACACACCAAGTGCTTAAGCGCTTAAATATGAGGACAAATAAACTCGTGTGTTCAGCATCCTTGTCAGGTCGCAACCAGAATTAATTTCCTTTCAAATATTTCAAAAACAAAACACATAAACAAGTTAATGACTGGTTCTAGCAGAGATAAATCCAACAATTAGTAGTTAGAAAATTCAGTTTCACTGCTGTAATTGGAAAAACTGCAACATTTTGGTTTGATAGTTTTGCTAACGACCAAACAAGGAAGTTGCCGGAAATGACAAGTGCCGCTTTATGCTGAACATACCGATAAATAATGGAAAATGTCGACTGCGCCCGCGCTTAGCCTTTTCTAACTCTTTGTTATATATTTACTTTTAATACTTTAATCTCTTTAATCCACATAACTTAAACTTGTCCCACCACTCATAGGGAAAACTTTAACGTACGCGGTAAATAAATCAAGCTGCTTTATCTAATATAACGGCAATTTAAAAAGCAAACAGATTACAAAAAAGATGGTCAAAAGGTCAGGTTGCAGTAAAAGTTTCAAACCGAAAGTACTTACCCACACACACACTACAAAAATGAATTGGAAACAACTAACTTATATGGGTTCAAGTAATAGTCATACAGTGGTGAACACATTATTAAGTACACTGTAATAAAAAATTAATATATACAGTAAACAAGTGAAAATACCGGAAAATAGTATGAAAAAGGAGATTAATATGAAGTTAGACAGAGGTAGTCGATCTAATAGAGTTGCAGTGACCAAAAATTCCACAGCTTCGATTGGCTAGTCAAAAACAGCTGTTTTATACATCTCCAGTGGCAGTGAGGACAGTATAGATTAGTGAATAGATTAAAAGCCGTTTTCTCAATGTCTAGTTAGCAATCATGTGGCAGTTAAGTTCTGATTAACTTTACCAAAAGAAGGAGTCTAAATGTAATCCAATCACTTAAAATTTGTGGAATTTCATTTGAAAGAATGGTTTAGTACTTATAAAAATGTAATACAATCCTTCAAAAATAATTTGACTTCTAAAAAAAAGTTTATCCCTCACTTGAAGCACACCGCTGTACTTCGGCAGAAATATGCGCTCTTCTACATATGTGAAAATTCTCGAGAAATCATACATTCTTTATGTAATATGTACATAAATTCAAGTGCATAAAGATAGACATCAAACTGAATAAGGAATCCGGTGTGAGAAGTGGACAATGGAAGGAAGCCAAATGGAATTATGGTCGCACTTAAGGTCGAGTTCTTCCTTCACTTTGCTGCGAGCAACTCTAACTGAGTAAAAAAAGAACAAAGTTTTGTTTTCGCTTTTTTACTTTTGCTCTTGTCAGACGCCCGTTTGGATGCTTTTGCTATGTTCGAACAAGCTGCTTGACCTAACAACTCTAACAAAAAGTAATTTGTACTTATGTTTCCACAACGCCGACATGTGTACGATGTGTGAGCGACCAATCGAGGGAGCATACCGTTTAACTGTTGCTTGATGGCTGTGCCGCAAAGGGGCGTTAAAAGTTGAGACAACTAACCTGCAATGTGGTTTAAATTTACTCTCTTCCTAACAGGAAATGAAAGCGTGTGTTACATGTACACGTGTGTAAGTGTGTGTGGGTAAGCAACTCGTAAACTGATATTAATAGATTGAAAATTAGAAAGTTTGACAGTTGCTTATTAGTTAATGGGGATTCTTGGCAATAAAACTGTTTGTGCAACTCTGCTTGTGTTTAAACAAGAAAAATAGCAACAACAACTAAGTCGCTTATTTGTTTGGTCTATTAGTGTGTATTAGAGACATATCCGATTTAATTTTTCGCTCAACTTGTTGACTGGCGTCTAAATGTGGGTTAAAGCTGTGTGATTTGTGGCACTCAGAGACTTGTTGCAAGCTCAGCGCATTTTCGATTTATTTCAACTAACTGCAATTCACTATTTACTTCAATTCGATTCCTCTTTATTATCATGCTTAAATTTATGTGACATTTTGGATAATAAAAACCTTAAGCAAACATTGTCATAAATCGAATTTCGACGGCGCAACTGAAATCCAATCAACAGTGTTTATATCACTCAGCTCTTTCTTCAACTGACTTCCTATGAGTGTAGACGTCTATTCAGTGAAAGCTTTGCGAAAGCACGTAAATTTCGGGCACGCACGCTTTGATTGACACTGTCCATCGTTATCAGTGGTTCGGCTGCCGGCTGCCGGCTCGACCGTGTCAGACGTGCGGTGTCAGCGCGCACAGCTGCCACAAGCTGCTGTTTGTTTGTGCAAAAGTTTCACCGCACTTTTTTCCTACTATTGCGAGAATTATTTCTTTCACTTAGCAGTCATTGGATGGAACTACAGACATATTCCCCCCAAAATACCAACAAACGATTTAAGCAAAAACTGACATTTGTATAATAGAAAATGAGTAGGGAAAGTGCCGGGGAAATGGTTACTATTGATTGAAAGCGCAAACAGTGCCAGTAAGTTGCTGGAAATGCGTAAAAGATATTGAGCCGAGCAGAGCAGAGCGCTGACGTGGTTACCCCAGAAAAGGGTGGAAAGTGATGAGTGAATGCTTTTGATAATGACTATGAAAGGAAGAGGAGCGCTTGTGGCACGTTAAACCGCTATAGAAAAAAACGTGTGAATCTGGCAATGAAAACACTTTGAAGGCCAACAGAAAAATAGGAAAATGTAGAATTGATTATTGCTGAAAAGTATAATATTTTTATTGGTTATGATTGTCATCATTGTTAATCACCAATCAGTTCAGGAAGACTCTGAAATTGAGTTTTCTTCTAAAAATCGTTGAACAAAAGAGTCACTGGAGTGTGGTAAAGCCTTTTGTAATAGCCTGTGATGCAATTTAATAAATCTTACCATCAAACTACTTATAAAACGATTTGAAAGCACTAAAAAGTTAAACCAAAGTCAGCCAAGCGCCTTTTGGCCAATAAATATTTGCTGAGGCGTTTAATTTCTACTCCCTTTAGTTCCATCTAAAGGTGTGAGCTTCCAAGTGTTTAAACCTTGATCTCGCAAACGCTGGAAAATCAATAAGAAAGTGCTGAGATGACGCCACCTCGCCTTTTTCCATACAGCTCCTGCAACTGGCGTCGGATAAGATTCTCAAAGTTGCAGCATGAACGTCGATGTGACAATTTCCAGTTAAAACCCCCAACTTGGTAGAGGCTAGCCTTACTGAGGCAAAGCGATCAATCTTGGGAAAAGGATATTTTGAGAGCACATGAATCGTTGAAGAGCCCAGTGCTGGCCAAAATCCTGCGAAGCCTAGTTACCCAGTAGTAGAAAATACGAGGGGAGGGAAGCCCGTTCCCGTTCCCATTCTACTGATAGCGGAGCTGGGGTACCCTTCCTTGCCAGCTCATCAGATTTGTGGTTGTCTGAAATTCCGCTGTGGCCTAGTATCCATATTAGTGTTATCACAAAGTGACTCGTTGCCATTGAGAACGAGGTTAGACATTCCTTAACCAGCCATGAACGCCGGAGCACCGGAGCAGTAAATCAACCGCTAACTTAATGACAGCAACCTGAGTATGACAATCACTGCAACATTCAGGAACTCTGAAACTGCAGTATATAGAGAGTATCTGACAATATATCCCTCCACCAACCTTCTACCACGCTTTGACCCATCCGTAAAGTCCTCCGACGGCTTCTACTCACCATAAGCTCTCTCGGAGGTATGTGAGCTGAGAAAAAACCGTTAGAATTTGGTTTGGTCAGTCCACGATCCCCAAGATCCGGTATAAATTTTAAGCGTGAGAGCATTTCCGAATGTTCAGACATGTGTTCTGGTAGCAAGTTTCGGGATCATATACCTTGCGGCGATACTTACGGGCATTAAGTACCATGGTTGGAGAAGACCATAGTACACCAAACGATCATCCTTGGAAGTGTGTTCTTCTCTAAGCCCCTCCTCCACATATAGAACTAATAGAACCTAATATGTTTGACTAGGGTGTCGTAGAGAGGCTCATCTTCGGTGAGAGACCTCATATTTTGCTTCTCTGCAGCAGTACAAGCCAATGCCTTCTTTGGTCTCTCTTCAATATTAGGCTTCCATGAAAGCTTCATATCAAGGACGAGTGCTAAATACTTCACTGTATCCGCATTTTGTAGCCGTATGCTTTCCATCCGCGGCAGTGGTGTGCCCGGGATCTTATATCTCGTATTAAATTAAACCATCTCAGCTTTATTTGATTATCCGTTTAGTATTATATAAAAATTAGCAAAATATGAATACGTCACTAATGACCATTCCAATCAGCGAATTCATCAATCTTCGCTCTTGAAAAATAAATTGTATAAATAATATTTCTTCGAAAGCATTCTATTTCCACGTGTACATAAGTACTCGTGGCAGCGGCAGTTCTTATAGTGAGTGCTAATGTGCGTGATTTAAATTTCATATTTTCCATGATATTCCTATTTTTCTTTCTTAGAAAACTTATATAATATCCAAATTCGGAGTGGAATTTTTTTTATTTTTTTACTCTGCTATTTTTCCAGCATTAATAACGAATTAATGCGTTAAAGCGTTCGTTCGTCATTGAGCACACAAGTATAAATAATACACACACATATACACTAATGCATAACATATTTATATGCAATTGTGTGTGTGCGACGCCATTTAATATAAACAAATTCGATTTTCTTCCCCAACTTAAGCTATTGTTTGTAATCTGAACAAAATGCCCAGCGTAAGGAAGCGTTTTCTGAAGGCTCATCGCTGATAGCAGGCGCCTTGGCAGCAAACCGAGCTTAAGTGCAAAACAAACGGTGGTCAGCGAAGTGAGCAGCCATGCTGATTAATCATTATTGGCACATGAAGCGTTTTTACGGTTTCTCCACCGCCAACAGCTTTAACCTCTGTTTTTGGACGCTCAATTCCTGCCGCACTCACCCCCCTAGCATAGCGGTTGGCTGATGTGTAAATCACTATAGACTATAGGCGATGGAGCTTTGGCCCTTGCCTTGTGAGGCTTTCTCTTATCCATGTAGTTATTTGCATACGGTTTAGGCTTTTCTCGTGCTATTCACTGTGTGTTTCCCGGGGTTTTATGTAGCATTTGAGCACGCGGTGGGAGAGTGATTGTTCCTGGCATTCTTGGCAGTATTCACTTGCCATTGTTTGTGTTGCTTTAGTTTAAGCAATTATTGTATTTTGTTATTTTTCTTTCCATTAGTGACGTTCGGCAGTTCAATACACTTGCTGTTGCTATGGGCGCGGTTCGCCTATCGTTGCTCAGCGGAGGTTGCGTATACGCCATGTGGACACGTGGACTGCTCTGTGTACATAGGTAGATGACCGCTGCTGGACGTTGCTGCTTGCACATAGCATTGTTTTGCAGGGCGCTGTGTTGTCGGGCGCTTTTATAAATCACTTTGAGGTATTATTGGTTTACCCAGGTAAACTTCGATTTTTTTTGCTTTCACATAGCTTTATTGCCTTAATGCTGCCAGTGCGTTGGCGATTGTTGCGCGTTATTTATTGTTTTGCAAACACTTGACTATTAAACTGTTTTAAGTAACATGTTCTACGCCATTTTGTAAAACCACTGCATATAATGAAGTTATGCACAACACAAATACCTAAGCAAGCTTGTATGGGTGGGTTTAGAAAGTATGCACACGCAGCACAAATCTGCCACTTTTCCAAGCACCCGCCCTTGTTGTAGGTTGTGGTGTTACTTTTAACGCTTTTTTTCTTCTGCTACCGCAACATGCATTTTTGTTGTTGTATGTAAAGTTTTCAAATTAATTTTACTGGCGCTTTAATGAAGTTTGCGCCAAAGTTATCCCCAACGCCATTGACCGCCACGCAAAGCTTGCGCGCCGAAAATTATTAAATAAAGACACGCAGCATACAAAATGGTGTTTGAGCGAAATATGGAAAATGAAATGAAGGCGAGACGTCGAGACCGCAGCCTGGTCAGCGTTGAAAAATGAGCACTCAAAAGCAAGGCCAGCTGAAAATATTGCGGTTTCACCAATATAAACAGGAGTCTTAAAAGCATACAAGCATAAAAATGATGAATTTGCCCAAACATGCGCACACTAACACACGCACACATACATACACAAACATATTAGCACACGTGGCTGTAGGTAAAGGCATTGTGGGCATACAAAATTTCCAGATTTAAGCTTTAAAGTGCAAATATTTTGTGGCACCCATTTTGAGACCATTTTGTGAGGCTTTTGTGGCAAATTTATTGACAGCGAGTAGTTAAAACGTCTTTTTTGGCAATATTGTGGAATGATAAGACTGGTGGAATCTTAAAGCTTACACACATTTTGCATTTTTAAGCAGCTTTTTCGGTTGCAAAAGGTTCGTTCAGAAATATTGTATATTGTATGTATTATTAATAAATTCGCGATAAGAAAAGCGCACATTTAAGCACTTACCAGCATTTCTTCTTCGATATCTTTGTGTGCAGCCATACTTGTGGGAGTAATTTCTATGATAAATCACTGAAGGCAAAAGCCAAAAACCTGAAAGCCAAATACAGGGATGTTCTATACATTGCTATATACATACATACACATATACATATACATATAGACAAGGTATTCGTAGCGCCTGAAGCGCGTCTGCTAACTGTTGCTTCCTAACATACTTCAATTTCTGTGTAGGCAAATATTTATTGAGTCGCATTTACGAGATATTTCCTGGAAGAGTGTAACGTTTCATGGCATATTTTTAGGCGCTAACCGTTATACTACTAAACATAGAAGTGTCAAAGCGAAAGTAGAAGCTTTGTCTTTAAGTTGAGTGTGTATGTTTGTGACAATAATGATTATAAGAGCTGCGTGTGATTGTTTGGTGTCACTTGTTGGCCTTGCCGCCGCGGCGCCTACCCGTATGCTTCACTTTTACTTTTGCTTTTTATTTTTATAATACACAATATACTTTGCGACTTTGATCGATGTCGAATGTTCGAATCCTACATCAAAATTGAATTTGTAGCTTTTTATAGTACGATTAAGTTTAAATACATAACGGTATTGTATTTACAGTTATTAAAAACATTTTTAGCTGCTTAATAAAGGGCGTTAAGGCTTCAGTGCACGTGCCTTTATTGCCAAAAATTATATTTTAAATTTCGTCAACAAAATGGCAAAAGCTTAAGCCAATTTACTCAAAAGTTCGCAAGCTCGTTTGTGTTATAAATAGAAGCGCCGCAAAAAAGGCCAAATCTAAAAGCCTGTTATTGTGGAAGTGCGGTACTCACGTTTCATAAATTTAATTCAAACAGTAAAATTGCACAATAACCGAAGCACTTGCGAAGTTACGCAAGTAGAAGGGAGGGAAGTGCGAAATTGTCTTTTGGCAATTGGCCAATTTGAGAGAAGTTTATCACCATTTTATTGCCGGCATCTCCGCTTTGACCACCAGCTTTAGCCAATTTGCAAATATTGTGGGCGTGCACGTGAAAGCAACTGGCAACAACAATAACAAAAGAGTGCCGAATCGATAATTTCGTTTATCTGGGCCGCTTACACCAATTTTAGAGCTCAATTTTTGAGAATTTTTTGTGCTTCCTTCAATTTTTATTTCATTTATCTGCTCTTATTTGCATAACTTTCTTTACAAATTGTTGTTGTAATAAATTGTAGGTTTTTATTTCCCATTAATGGCGCCGCACGTGTTGACAACTAACAACCTTTATTTGCTATTCGCCACCAAAATTCAACCATGAGGCAGCAAAGCTTCCACACTTGTCAATTTTGTCCCTCTGACAGCTATAACCGTTGACAATTGGTGTTAAAAAATTGTCAAACTTTATGCTCGACTGTCAGTGAAAGCGTCACTGTGTGGTTCGCCACGACAATCAAGTGTCAATGCCTGGCGAAGCAACTGGTTGCTTAGGTAATCAGACAGAAGCAGACTCGAACACACATACTCACAGATAAAAATTTGTCGAAACCATTGAGTGGGGGAAATAAAGTTATAAATGAAAAATCGGAAATTTTGTTTAGAGTGGCAGTCCAGAGTAATGAAAACAAATTGCAATGAATACACGAGCGTATAATTTTTATTGGCAAAAAATATAAAAGGCTCGTTGAAAGCACCACGCAAGGAAAAAGTGTAAGAAAAGCGGAAGTAAGATATTCGGGGGAAAAAGGCATATATAAATACAGATAAAATCAATTAGTAAAATAAAGTTAAAAATTCACCGCATAAATAAAAGCTATAACTTATGGTGTACCTATGTTCCATTAGATCTGTTTTGTGTAAGCGGTTAGCAAAAGAACACTGATTTCGACGTGCTGAATCAATTTAGTCCATCTATCTCTCCGTCCATATATATACAAACTGGTTCCTTGGTGTTTGAAATATCGACAAGGAATTTCGCATACGTCTTTTTCCTACCAAGAAGCTGTTTAGTTGTCGGAACCGCTGAAATCGGACGACTGCAGCATATAGCTGCCATATAAACTACCCGATCGGAATTAAGTGCTTATATGGAAAACTTATTCATTTGACCAGATATCTTCTCGAAATTTAACCTAGGTGTTTGTGTAAGGCAATAATGCAATTTACGAAAAAATTGTTCAAGTCGGACAACTATAGCTAGCTGTCATACAAACTGACCCATGGATATGAAGTCTTCGTATGGAAAACTTTTTCATTGGACGAGATATCTTCACGAAACTCGGCATATATAATTACTGAAGACTTCGTTATATCCTTCGAAGAAATTGTTCAGATCGGACCACTTTAGCACATAGCTGCCATACAAACTGACCCATCGGAATGAAGTTCTTGTATGGAATACTCTTTCATTTGTTGAGATATCTTCGCGGAATTTAGCATGAGTTATTACCTAAGGCATCGGTGTAATCTACGAAAAAATTGTTGAGATCGGAATACTATAGCATGTAGCTGTCATACAAACTGGCCCATGGATATGAAGTCTTCGTATGGAAAACTTTTTCATTGGACGAGATATCTTCACGAAACTCGGCATATATAATTACTGAAGACATCGTTATATCCTCCGAAGAAATTATTCAGATCGGACTACTACAGCATATAGCTGCCATAGAAATTGAATAGTTAAAATGAAGATAAAGATATTTTTATACCACTTTATGGCATAAAAAATGCTTCGCTTCGGTGCAATCGAAGTTCTTGTCTTTTATATGCGCTCACTTAATCGCTATTATCTCTCTTGCCGACAAACTGAGCACTCAAACTAATATCACAAGGGACAACAAATTTTAATTACTTTTCGACATGCTGCCCCACAACATTTACTTAACACAATTTGTGCATTCGTGCGGGCAATACGAAGCCGAGCGCAAATTTTGGCAAACACGTGTGCAAACCGACGGAAATACCTTAAAAGCAATATAATCGGAATTGAGCTGATCACCTGCCGCAACTCCGTCAACAGACGGCACATGCAGATGGCTTAGTTCGAAATGTTTGAACAGCCACAAATAAATTGCGCCAACAACATAAGCGAAGCGATGGCAAAGGCATAAGAAAATTACAATGCAAACGTGTGTCATGGAAAAAAAGGCTCTTCAGCGCCACACTGCTGTATATTTGTTGTATCCTAGGCATTTGAGCACTTGACAGTGCCTCGGAATATCATCTGACTGTTGTCTGTTTCACTTTATTTTCTTGCCTTTGTTTGTTTGTGTATTGGTTGGGCTTGAGTGTGAGAAAATTATATTATCGGCGTACTTTTATCACACAAAAGCAATCAAGCAAACAAACAAATTTGGTCCTGACAACAATGCACAATAAAAAGTAATGGAGTAAACGTTGTATATTTTCGGGAAATTAGCAAAAATAATAGCAACAAACGCTGCACGCTCAAGTAAGTAATCATTTCATTAGTTTTGCGTGCGTGTGTATGTGTTTGTATGTGTGTGTCTCATTTGAACACGTGTGTGTTTAATATTGTCTGTCTGTGCTCACATACGAAAACAACCAGTAATAATTTTTGATAATTTTTTTGAGCGCTTGTCTTCAGGCAAAGCCATTGATTTTGAGGAGTCTATAATGCTCATTTAAGACAAGATTATCAAATGGTTTTGTAAAAAAATCTTATTCAAAGGTATTTGATATTTTATTTATGATAGTCATTACCATTTCGTGTATTTCCCACTGGAGCATACGGCCCTCAATAAATCATTTCCATCTACCACGGTTTTTTGCTAACATCTTTGGTTCGCTCCACCGTATTCCGCATTCGTTGATTTATTTTTATAGGGTTCTCTTCACTTGGTCTTAGGGCGGCCTTACGACTTCCTTTGGGGGTTCCAATCCAAAGCTTGTCGGCAATCTTCTGTAAAATCTTTTCGCACTGTGTGAGCTAACCATATCCATTTTCGCAATTTTGTATACTTAGCTGGTCATGAGTTCCAGACTGCATTTTTTATATAGACCGTCGTTTGTAAAGACGGTAAGCCACTACTTCTTGAATATACAGGATTTGTCTGGAAAGTAATAGGACGGAAGAAAGCCGCGTTTGTACTTAGGAGCGTGCGCGCACCGACTGGATTCGGTAAAGAGCGTTCCCAACTAACGAACGAGTAGTTTCTGTGAGTGGTGCAAGCCAGAAGCAAGTAAGAAATTGCGGCGAGTGGATGTGTGCTAAGAAAATTTGAACATGTGTGAAAGTGACCCCTAATTTTTGAATACGTAATCACAGGTGACGAGTCACGGATATCAGTGCAGAAATTTAGTAAGATCCCGAGACAAAGAGTGGCACACGCCGACGTCTCCTTGTCCAAAAAAGAGAAGAATGAGCAAAACCAAAGTGAAAACGATGCTTTTTTTATTTTTTGACATCAAAGGCATCGTCCACCATGAATTTGTTCCTCCTGGACAAGCCGTCAACGCCAAGTTTTACATGGAAGTCCTCAAGAGACTTAAACAAAAGGTCAATTCGGTCCGAAAAGACATCGCATCCGATTGGAAGTTGCACCACGACAACGCCCCGGCTCATACCGTCTTTCCAAAAAGCAAAGCTACCAATCCAGTAACGATTGCTTCATCTTTTTCACCTCCTTATTGATAAAGATTCGTGGTGTTAGTGTTGCTTTTATTTACACGGTAATGCACTCTTCTAGCAAATATAGTTTAAGCTACTTTTTTACACTGCAATGCACTCGGAGAAATTCCTACCGGGCTTCAGACATTAAGTGTTGTCATTCAGCCATAAAAGGAACAGCTGACGATTTCGAGAGTCGAATGAACGAGTTGAATAGTAAAGCAGTCTCCAAATTACAGTACAACGGAAGGATACAACTGAATGGCAAATACCAAGCAAATGAATAATCAAGGAACACAAAGCAGTTTCTCCGTAATATCAATCTTTAAGTATTAATTGTTGTGAAAGCCAATTGCCATAAAGTACAAAGCATTCGCATACTCCACACTTTGTTACCTTCAGAAGAATCTGCTATGAATTGCACTTAAAGCGTTAGTAACATGCATGAAGTGTTGAGATTTTGCCTGCACACATGATTTATACCATACCGATATTATGCATAGTTTGAGCAATAAGAGCACAAATCCTTTTTTCGAGGACACTATGCGGCGGACTTTGTGGTCAAGGCGGCACTTACACGTTGTATCTACTAATCGAACAAGCTAATCGCACATAATGCAAATTTTATTGCTGCATTGCCGTGCCGCATTGTGGCAGGTAAATAAATGCACAACAACAGCAATATCAATGTGATGAAAAAAGCTCGAAAATGCAGTCTGCAGTTTGCACACGTCCACTCGGGTGCTTGCCACTGCGAGTCACACACACATGCATAGAAGCTGTAGCAAATTTTAGAAGAGCTGTACAGTTACATATTTGCAATTTGAAATTGCAACGCTATTACTTTGCCGTTGCACAAATTTGCTATTTCGTAAACAAGCAACTCGAGTGGCTCTGGATCTGGGCTTTTTGGTGGTGAGCATTTGTGGACCTCAAAACACTACGTGTGAGTTAGCTGTAGACCTACTTTGTCACTGCCATATGTGGTCATATATGTTGGCCTGTGTGTGCGTGCACTGGTGTAATTTTATATGTTTTACGCAGGTGTGTGTGTAGCGTCATAATGCTGTGTTGGGTGCCTGCGGCTGCGGTTGTCACTGCATTTGTTATCGGCGCTGCCTGGACGTTTTGCGGTTTGGGGGATGCTAAAATTTATTTTTACATTTGCTGTTACAACTTACAGTTAACTACCAACACATGCACACCTGTTGAATGTGTAATATTTGAATATATTTACAAATAAATGGCCTTTCTATATATATATATATATATATATATATATATATATATATTATTATATAAATATACAAGCAAAACATATAATTTTAATTGATTTAGCTACAAAATAGTTGGGAGAAAAACATTTCATTCTGTGTGCAAACATGAAAACTGTGCTTGTGAAATTACTACAACATTTTACGATGATATTTATAGAATATTTAATATTTTTATACTCTTGCAACATGTTGCTACAGTGTAGAATAGTTTTGCTCATCTAACGATTCTTCAAATAATAGAAATAGATATAGGGTTATATGCATATTGTGTGGTCGAAAAAGTCTTTTCGTATTTTGTCAATAGTCCAATTATCTCCAGTGCAATCAATCACATTGTGTCATATAGTGTTCGAAAGATGAGATTTCAAGCTTCATTTAACCAAAAACAAAATAAGAGAAAAATGAGAAATAGTAACAGCTGTTTAAAAATGAGTGAAAATAATGAAGAAATTCGTGATATTTTGAAATTTTTGTATAAAAAAGGGAAGAATGCCCCGCAAGCCACCAATAAAATTTGTGCAGTTTACGGAGACGATGCTGTTTCAGTTCGCGTAGCACAACAATGGAAATTTCGAAATTTTGATTTAGACTGATGAAAATTTTACACTGATGGAATAATGACTCTAGTGGAAAAATGGCAAAAAGTGATCGACCAAAATACTTATTTGTTTGTTTATTTATTATTATAAATATACAAAAAACAAGTTGAAGTTTGATTAGAAATACGAAAACACTTTTTCGACTAACCAATATGTCGGTTAATTTGATAATTAATTCATTCGCAATTTCGTTGAATAATGAATGCATAATACTTTTCAATATGAAGTTTTGGAAACAACTGAAGCTATATAACCGATTTTGAGCCTTGCAGGTAGCAAGAGTATTAAATGTGCGGTTACACCTGAGTCTAGCTCTTCCTTACTTTTTCAAATTTATTTTACTAATTTCACATTTATTTGCTGAATGTTGAAAATTTTACATAAATTGTGTTTTAAAGAAATAATCAAATAGCATACATACATAGGTACATATTAATCCAAGCAAAAACGCAAATAACAAAAATATGTATTTAGCTCACATTTTTCCGGCTTAAACACATACAAACACTTTAGACACTCTTTCTTTTCTGATATTCCTAATGTGTCTTCTCATTTGCTGATGTGCCTCAAATATTCAATATTTGGTTGCAATCAAATCAAGTTTATTAATCTAAACTACAATATTGCCAATTTTTGGGCGCAATCTGACAAAATGGGTTAAATTCGCTGAATAAACAAACACATACACAAACACGCACAGCTATTTCGCTGGTTTCTCGCTTCTCGGTGCTCGATCGAATGGGCAATTGCATTAGCTGCGCTCACGTGGTTCGAGCAATGCGATTTACAACGCAGCCTATAAGCCGATTATTTGTAATGGGAGCGCACAGCCGTGCATAGTAACGAAGTCATCGGTAAAACGAAGCGTAGTAACGGCAAATGCTTACTAATATTCTAATTAAGTAGAGTAGCGAATAAATGTTAGCATACCCACCAAAAAAGTTGATATTAGTACAAAAATTTTTGCGTATTTTAGTAAAATATTGGGTAGTCGAAAATGTCTTTTCTTATTTCTTATCAAACTTCAACTCAATATGCATATATATTTTTTATTCGATTTTTTTTTATTCAATAAAACTGTTTGGCTTTAATTTTCTCGTTTGCATGGTACACCAAATCAATTTAAAGTTAAAAAAAGCCCTTTCGTTGCATTCGCGACAAACTAAAATTTTTGCTTTGCACTCGTAGTCTCATTGCCGCATTTTCGCTTCGGTTTTGTTAACAAATTTTGTGGTTTACTAATTTGCACAATGCTTCCGCTTGTTGTGTTTATTTTTAGTTGTATCTCCGAGTATCTGCTGCTCGTGCCTACTTATGTAATCTACAGCTGTTCACATGGCGCCTGCACATACACACACACACACGCACAAACATGTGAATGTGTGCGTTAATACACACTTATTATTTGCATAGCTTTGGGCGTTAAACCACAATTTAATTAGGCTTACCATAAGTACAAGGGGATTATGTGGCGTCACGCTGTTTGTATTATCCTTTTACGCAATTTAAATGAAATTTTAACATTTTCGATTTTGCGCGCGAATTCTAATTATAATGCACTTGACTCAACACTTATGTGATTGTTGCAAAGCGCTGATGCTTCAAATTAACTATTTGCATGCACTCATTAAGGAATTATGTGGATATATTTGGGGTTTCCTCAATTAGGAAGTAGTGAAACTATTTTCTAAATAGTCCTTAAAAATATTCACAGTTTTATAGTTTTCTAGCAACACCGGCATTGTAGCTTATTTTACTGAGTATTGTTATCTAAGAAATGTTCGATTTGGCCGTATCATTTCCACGACTTCACTAAAGCCACAATTATACATGTTTTCGCTTATCCAAAAGGCTATAATTATTAAAGTATTATCGTCGCTATAATTATGGTAAATTTTGGTAATTTTGGTTTGTCCCAAAAGCTTTTTTATTGAACTAAGTTAAGTAGAAACAGAGAATTTTCTAACAAACTTAGTTTTCAAAAGCTTCAAATCCAAAGCGAAAATGGCCAAAAGACAATAAAAGTTATTAAAATTACCCCAAAAGTGGATTGCGATTTCAAAGCTTTCTCAAAAAATTATTACAGCTAAGAATGTTAAAGGAATATTATTTATAATTTATTTACAGCACGGAATGTTAATTAACATTCACTAAATTCATTAACAGTCTCTGATAACATTCTCTATTAACTTGTTCTGTTAATATTCTTTGTTAACGTTCTCTGTTAACGTTTTCTGTTATCGTTTTCTGTTGATATTCTCTATTAACTTTTTCTGTTAACATTCTCTGTTAACTTTTTCCGTTCACATTCCTTGTTTACAGTCACTGTTCTCAGCCAATGCTGTTAGATAAAATTATTCTGTAACTCGCGTGCAAGCCTGGTTTTATCTCAAAATCTTTCGCATACTTAATACAATAGAGTAGTACCGTTAAAGCATAAAATTAATGCTTGGAATGTGCTTTCGTAATTAAAATTTTATTTTAAATTCATGTAGCAAAGGAAAATAATGCCTGTTATTCCGATTAATAGACTTCCGGTATATAAAATAGATAAATATTTATTATTAGCAATTATGTGGAAAACATTTTTAATTTTTTTTAGATAACAACCTATATCATCACTTAAATTGCCATCGAAACTGCGAACGAGAGACAGTAGGAATCGATAGAGTGGGGGGGGAGAGAATAATGCGAAAGGAAATCGCACAAACATAAAGCTGTAGAAGCGCTGACAGGTGGGAAAGGCAGTGACAGTTGTTCACACCGATTGCGCGTATTTGAGCAATCAATCATCGTGGTGTTGCATTGCCGAACTGCTGCCTAATCATGTTTGCATGCTTCGCTTTTATGTAGTATGCATATGTATGTATGTATGTATGTCTGGTGAATTGTGAATTGCTTGCATTGCATTTGTTTTCATTTGTGTGTGTCTGATTGTGTGATTCGGTTGTATACTAAAATCTAAATGTATTATATGAATAATATATATAATATAAAAAAGTAATTGGAATATTTATATCTAATTTTTTTCTCAAGAAATTATAAAAACTAACTATTTCTCATCCCTCTCTGTACAATAAGTACTGATGTTACAATCTAAAGTTCACAAACAGGTCAATTGAAAAGTCCCCGGCCTACCATAGTAAAATATATTTTTTTTTGGCAGAATTGTTTTTTTTTTTTATTCAAAGTTTTTTATGCATAGTTCTCTTCAAGGGTGATACACTGATTATAGCAACCCTCCAACTTTTCGATACCATTTATGGAGTACGAATTGTCCTTTGCTTTCAAATCACCGATCACCTCTTAATTCGACGAACATTTCTTCCTATTGAGACTTCTTTTGAGATTTGGGAACATAGATAGTCACTGGGGCCAGATCTGGAAAATACGGTGGATGTTCCAACAATTCGAACTTTAATTCATGATTTTTGTCATCGTTTTCATGGATTTGTGGCACGGTGCATTGTCGTGATGAAACATCACTTTCTTTTTCTTCAGAATGGACCATTTTTCGGCAATTTCGTCCCTTAAATATTCCAATAACGCTTTATAATAGTCACTGTTAATGATCATTGCTTTTTCAGGTGAGTCAATAAAAAGTAATCCATGCGCATCCCAAAATACATACACCATAATATGGCCAGCCGACTGTTTGATTTTTCCACGCTGTGGCTTCATCGTGTGCAGTCCACTTGGATGACTGTGGATTGGACTTCGGAGGGATTTGATGTTTCATTCATTGCCATTGAATCATCAAAAAAGGGCTCGCGTGGCACTCACTTTGCACAGAGCTTTCTCCTACCCAAATATTCATTCAATATATCCAATACGTTCCTTTGACATCTTTAAAGTCTCAGCTCTCTCGAAAAACTTCTCTTTACAGTCATCCAAAATTATTTCGTCGACTCTTTTGATGTTTTCTTCGGTAAAAACTTCTTCATGGGGTTCACTGCCTTCACCGTCCTCGCAGCTCATTTCGCCTCGTTCAATATTAGCAAACCAAATTTAAACGGTTGATTAATCCAAACCTAGGCTTCAACAGTATTTTTTCCACCCAAAGACCGATGATATATTGACACACGAAATTCCATTTTATCATCTAATAGCTGTTAAATTCATACACGCTTTGAAGATTAGGACTAAGTAAAAATCATAAGGATATAATTATAGTAGCGCCAGCTATTTGTCAGTCCGGGAACTTTTCAATTCACCTGTTATATGAATGCCTTTTATATAATAATAGTCATAGTAAGCATTTTATTGAAACAGTCTAAAAATAGTTTAATAAAATTATAGAATGACCTTTAAATTCAACGCCTATTAATACACACATACATACATATCTACATGCATAATTTAACAACAATAAAATCTTCACGTTTTCAACTTTCAATTTCCATAACTGTTATAAAACGTTCAAAGAATAGCTCAAAGCCAAACGTCAACTCTGCGGCTAATATGGCTGATGTGTGGCTAAGTAATCGCACGTTGGAATAATTAAGCAAAGCATAAAACAACAATAAAAATCGTATATGATTAGCATAACTTCTTTGATCCGATTTGAGCGACGAACGTGGAGATAAAAGTTGAAAAGCATAAAAGCACAAAAACCTGCGAGTAAAAATAAAATCACAACAAACAATGAGCGCCGCCAAACAAAAAGCAAACAAAAACAAAAGGCAAGCAAAAAGAAGCTGACGAAATCCGAGTGACGTAGAGGACCCCAACCACGATAGAGCTGTTAGCTTAAAACACCTGTTGAATCGCCGTTGCTGAGCTGCGCTCGCCGGCAATCGCAATGTGGCGATGAATGCATGTGTGTGTGTATGCGTGTGTCAGTGTTTCATTGCTCTGCACATTTGTCGTAGGAATTTCTCTGCTTATGCTTAACGGTATTTTGTGGCGTGCGCCAGCGTTGCCACGACAATATCTGGCTGCAAAAGCCGCAATGCTAACAGCCACAAAAACAAAACAACAGTAATAAAACCAAAAAGCAGCGTGAAAGACAAACAAAATAAAACAGAAAGCGCTGAAAATGCAAGCAAAACAAAATGTTTAATAAGCGTCGCCTCGATAAATGGCAATAAAAAGAACAAGTGCACTTTTTAATTTTAACTAAACATACATCTGTACAAATAAGAAATGATATACATACATACATATGTATGTATATGCATTTTAAAAATACTGTCGTGCAATTTTTATACCCTGAACAGGGTATATTAAGTGTGCAACGATGTTTATAAACCACAAAATGAAATGTCAGAGCCAATACAAGTATGAAGTATATACATATACATATGTACATGTGTATGTAAATGATGAGCTGAGTTGAATGAGCCAACTAGTCTGTCAGTTTGAGAGATTTGGATCTGAAATTTTGCAAACGTCTTTTTCTCACCAAAAAGCTGCTCATTTGTCGGAACCACCGATATCGAACCACTATAACATATAGCTGCCATACAAACTGAACGATCGGTATGAAGTGCTTATATGGAAAAATTTTTCATTCGACAAGATATCTTCACGATATTTGGCATGAATTATTACTGAAGGCAGTGGAATACTTGCCGAAAAAATCGTTCAGACCGGCTGACTATAGCATATAGCTGTCATACAAACTTGATGATGAAAGTTCGTATAAGGTATATTTTGTATTTGTATAGGGTGTTACAGCAAGCGAAGCTAACGTTTTTCTTGTTGTTAATTTTTTGTTTATTTTTTGATTTCGTTTTATTGTTTTTTTTGTTTTTGTTTTTTTTTCTTTGCAAATATGGAGCAAGTGCATTTGAAAGCACGAGCCCAAACTGGGGAGCGTTACAATTACATTCGTTATGGCAATATTTTTTTCATGACTACTCTCAATTATCGCTGTCTATTTTGGTGCGAACTATTACTTTATATTTTCCATATAATACCGGATTCGAATTGCAGTTGAACCCAGACGGCTGAAGCGTGATAATGCATACTCAACTAGAAGCAATAAATAAATTTTGACTTTCATATTTTTCTAACTAAAAATCATTCCACTTAACTGAGAGCAAATCAATTCTTTATAGCACATTACAAGCTTTGGCATTTTGTTCCGCTTAAAATTTTATTTATTCAACAATTTACATGCAACTAGTTTAACGATAAGTGGAGAGCAAGAATTGATTTACATTTTCACTGTTTGCCTTACTTTCCATATAAACTGCCACTACAACAATTAATTGTTATTGTAATTGATGTTTTCATTTATTAAAGTATGCTGAATTCATTTGCTATTATTAATTAAAGAGAAATAAAATCATTTGTTTACTCGTAAAAATAAAAATAAATGGAATATGCCCACATACGTAGATGCGCAAAAGCGTTCAATGCCCAGGGGATTTTTCGCAGCAAAGTGACTCACGAGGCGAGACGATGAAGAATCGCTTTGAGGCGTCACCAATCAACACTCTGTGCCTTGCTGTTTGTCTGACTTATATTTTTTCACATATACACGCATACATACATAACATAGCGACTATAAAATAACTGACGAACGCATAATGAAGCGTGAAAAGTCCCTTTCACATGCGACTTTGTTGTTGGAAAACGCGGAATACGCAAAATTCGTTCTGCGTTGCGTTTGTTCCAGCATCTTAAAAGCATAAGTATTCGTGAAAAATGCTAATTAGCATGTGGTTGAACGCAAATCATACTAGCCTAAGGCACTTGAGCGTTTCTGCGTTTTGCATCGAGCGCTTCAGATGCTTGTAATTAGCAATTTTCGCGGCTAAATGCAGCAATCGGTCACATATTCGCTTATTTTATTTAAATACTATTGTTTTTTGCGGTAGCACAACCGGTAAGCAGCTGTGCTGCGCTCAGCTTGTAAGCAGTCGAACGAGTTGTGGTGCGCATGCGCTTTCTCAAGGTTTACTTGCAGCCGCTTTTGTCGCTGGGAAAGGTTAAATATTGGCAATTGAATACACCAAACAGTCGCCAAGTGTTTTGACCGCACGTTCGGCTGGCTTATCATGTGCTTCTATATGACTTTGAGGCAATCACCTGCAAAAAAAATTCAACACAAATTGTCAATCAACGACATGCAATAAAATATTTGCTTGCAGTAAATGTTGGGAAAAAACACTGCTGCACCCAAAAAACGCACAAAAAACCAGTTGAGTGTTTCTTTGCTTGCTAAGATTACTTTTAAGTATAGCTTTTAATGAATAATCAGACGTGTTTCCTTTCAAAGCGCGCTTGTTGGCCGATTTTTTAACATTTTCAAAATGCGCAATTAATAGTTTTGAATTTGGCTAATACGCCAGCCTTTGTTATACATAAAACAAAAATTTTGCTTATTGGCTCAAGCCACTTAGTGCTTAGTCTATGAGAAAGCGTTACACCAAGCCAAGCCAAGTGAACTTTGTTGCAATACGTAGGCTGTCTTTAATATTTCGGGATTTGGGGAACCTTTGTATTGCAAACTAGCAACTTGCAACTTTATTGTAGAGTTAGACATTTTGTTTTTATACATAGTCAGCATTTTTATACATAGGAGCGTTATCTGTATTGTTTACAGTAACTTATAATATTCAACTCGGCCGAGAAATATTTTTGAGCGATTAACGCAGCAACGGTGCATCGCTGAACTTAATTCGAGTTTAGACGACAAAGCTCCATTAAACAGTGTTTATCGCCGATATGTGAATGCAATAGAGGTTGTGGATCATTCCAAGATGTGCCTTCGGATATTATTGATGCTGTCCGCAAACTGATATTGCAAGATAATCATGTGACCTATCTTGAGATAGAGACAACTATTAGCATTAGAGGGTTCAACCATTTCTTTTTTTCGACTAATTAGGAAAAGCAACCGCTGAAGACGGTTCACTCTTCACCACGACAATGCGAGCTCTCACATATCGACTGAAAGAATTGGATTTTTGAACACCTAAAACATCGATTTGATGAGCCAACCATCGTAGAGTGCTGACTTGGCATCGAATGACTTCTTTTTATTCCAACAAAAAACTGGGAGGTCAACGTTTTCTCGACTCCAACTGCCTCTGATGCATTCAGTACGCATGTTTTGGACATATCTCCATCAGAACGGCAAAAGTGCTTCGAGAAATGCTTCAAATACATGGAAAATTGTAGAAATCTGTATAGAGAATAGTTTGAAAAAAAAATTAAGCGTTTTTCGATAACCAAATTTTTTTAGTTCTCCAATCCCGAAATATAAAATGCAACCTATGTATTTTCCTAAGGTACTGTTTCTGCCTTCACCATGTTGCATATTCATAAACACATTTTCACAAAATTGGAAAGCCGTCATGCAACTACGCTGCTTGTGCTTTTAGTCGACCTAAATAAGTCATTACATTGCTTTCATGTTATTCATAAAGTATCTAATTTATACTTGTAAGTTCGTTCTCCCTTCATTAAGGCCACTTGACTAAGTTAGTAAAAGTAGTTTAGATGCAGATTGCAGTGGGCGTGTTTCTTGTAGTTTACACATATTTGCACATGCTTTTTAATAGCAGTGGGTGTTAAGTAAGGCCTTGCCCTCGCCTCGCCCTTTGCTGAGCCTAACTGCAACTGTATATTAATCGGAGTGTATATACGATACTTATCACTCGATTTGTCATAAAATAGTTGTTATGATATTTTTTATCATTATTGAGCAGGAATGTGTAAATTAAACTTGTATAATCGTTTTTTAGCGCTTTCCTATAATTATATAACATTTCACATTAAATATTGAATTTATATTTATTGTGGTGCTCATTAGAATTCAAATGATATTATTTGATATTTTCAGGCGAATTCACCGGAATCGCAGGCAGTATATTTTGCATAATTTTTTATATATTACATACACACATACAAACATACTAAAGCCGTTCATTAATTTGTGGTTTTATTATTCAACTATTAAGGCCCGTAATGTGACACGATCACTAAAAAGAGTCTATGAAAATGACGTCAAATCATTAAAATACCAACTTTGCTAGCAAACCCCTTTAGAAGTAGAGAAATTCTTTCGTAAACAGGTACTCAAACGCTCAAATATTAAAAGCGACTTTCGTCAACAGCAAGAAATATCATTTGATTGCCGAGCAAATTCAATAAAGTTGTCTATTTGGAGAAGATAAAAGCTTGAGTAGTAAAAAATAACAAAAATACGCAGCCGCACTTGAAACACGGCGACAAAGTAAACAAGCGAACAATGCGAGAATACACTAAAGCTAAAAAAAAGTGTAGGCGTTTGATTATGGCGAGCTGGTGATATGATCAGATGTGTATATGCGTGTGTTTTTGAAGATCAAGGAAGATCTACAATGAATTGGATTTCAGTATCATTTTCTTCTTGTTTTTACATCTCTTACTTGAGCGGATATTCTAGTCTAGAGGCATAAGTTTCAGGAAATGTTTGAAGTGTCGAAAAACGAAGGCAACTAATATTTTTACTACCCATTTTCAATCAGTTACTGATTAATTACTTACAAGACAATATTAATGAATACAAAAAAATTCAAAATTTCAAAAACCAGCAGCTGATGAAGAAGTTGAAATGTTGACTGCTTGAAAAAAAAATATTTTTTACCTTTTGTTTGTATGTTTCTAATTAAAAAAAATAGTAATAATTGAAATCTGGGGATGTGGCTAGTTCTGGTCATAGACAAGTCTACAAAGAAAACTGTCTTAAAATTTTAAGTATATCGGTCCGATAGAAACTGAGAGATTGTGGCTATCGTTTTGAAAAAGACTGTTTGGATGCCGGTTCAGCAAAAGAAATTGAATTTTTGAAAAATCTTCTAGTAAACATATTCCTGAATAGCTAAACATAGAACTCATAAGAAATATTTTAATTTTTATTTCTAGACAAGATTACCTCCTTACAACTAAGAGCGCCAAGTTGCAACGACCCTAAGCCGTCATAAATTTTAAAATTTTTAAAAATTTCTGTCTGTAAGATTATGAGTTGAGTTTTAAGTTATTTTTAAATATTTAAACTGTCAAAATCTTTCAGAAAAAATTTGTAGAAATTTTAAAAATTTATAAAATTTGAATTTTGAAAAATTCTTTTAGATTATTTATTTTGAATATTTAAACTGTCAAAATATTTCAGAAAAATTTTTTAGAAAATTTATAAAACTTGAACTTCGAATATTATTTAAAAATTTTGAATTTTGAAAACTCCTTTCAGAGAGCTATTTTTGAATTTTAAACTGTCAAAATATCTCCAAAACTTTTTTTATAAATTTTAAAATTTCAAGACTAGGACCCCTTAACTTCAGTGCCCTCAGTTGCGTCAGTTTAACGGTGTAAAATCAATATTTAATGTCTTATTTAATATTTTATCATATATAATTATAATTACATGCTAAATCGAAAATTACAGATAATATTAATTACAGCTCAGCGTACACCCAACACACAATCAAGATAAAACAAGTGAAGTTCGAACACACAAAACCGCAGTTAATCAATAAATAACATAACAACAATGTAACGTCAGAAAGAGTCGTTTAGCGACCTTCACCATAATTTCACGATCATTATTCTCCGCTGACTAAGAGCGGCTCTTTCGGCGTTATTTAATACACTTCAGATTCACTTTAGTTACAATACAAGATTTGCTCAAGATTTGTTTATGCTTCGACGGCGTTGCCGAGAACACTTCAAAATCAGTTGTGATCGTCAGTGGAGCAGTTCGGTTCGGTACGGCGCACCAGCCTTTGATTCGTTGATCTACGGGGCAACCAACGCTAGATCGAGCATCGCGCGTTTTATTAAATAAACGCAACTGAATGTAAGACACTGCGATTAAATTACATGCGGTGTTAAATTAACGACATAATATTTGATTCATTGCCGCCAATTGCATTACGAGTAATAACACGAGCAGTCTCAGTGTGCGACCCGCCGCGCCAAGCTAACTGAGTTTGATTGCCGCTTAAGTGCTTTTGGTGTGAAAAATTGCTGCATTCATCAAGCGACTGTCAGGTGGGTGTGTGAAAACAGTTATCACTTGAGTTGGAGATAGTGGACGGAAGTAACGTGCAAATGGAATAAGATAAAAAGTGTTACGACAAGCATTTCTATCAAAAGAAAGTGTGTGAAACATAGAAACTTAAGTGAATAATGATTTCTTCTTTATCGAGCAATGATCGCAACAAATATTCTAACAAATTGCAGTAGAACTAAATCTCCATTGACTACAAGGCTATGTTATGCGTTTGCGCGCACTTGCTTTGTAGTCAATTTTTCATCTGCTAACCGATTTTCGTCTTACCTTTTGCACTCCATTTTAAGCAAAAGAGAAGAAAAAACAGAACAAAATTCATAAAATCCCATATAAATAATTTTTAAGGCCATGACATGTAAAACTTATCGGTAATACTACAACAACTCAAATACAAATTTTATAAATAAATACAAAAAACACAAGAAGATCAAGAAGAACAAGTTTTTTAAGCTTCGCGCCAAATTAATACGGATATTTTGATCAATTAGTTGTAAAACATATGAAATGGTGGCGAAAGTGAATGTGTTTTAAAGTTTGTGAAAATTATGAAATATAAAAATTGGACACTTTTTATTAAAAATATGCTGACGAATCTTTAAAAATTAGGAAAATATGATTAAAATATAGTTTTTTTAGCACTGAGTGTTCTCAGTGTTCATAGGAGACATACTTGGCAATATCTCTATACATTTGTCTTCCGCAAATTTCTATATACTGTATATTGTATATATACTATATTATTTATTCAGGTTTATATCTCTGATAAATATTTGAGCGTTCATTATGATCTATTTGTGATCTTATCTGTAGAAAAAAAATGTTTTACAGGTTCTTATAAATATAAGTATATACAAGCTTGATGAAACTTATAAAAAAGTTTCTCCTTGTACGAAATATAATATGCAAAAGGAAGGAATTTCGACTCCGACGTACAGTCCTTAGTGAAGCCATATAAATAGGACTCCTGTAATTTAAACTTATAAGTCAGCAAAGCGCCTTTTGAGCCATAAAAACTTGCGCAGGCGTTTAATTTCTATTCCCAATAGTTCGGTGGGATATCTGAAATTTTGAGCTCCCAAATGCAAAAGGTGCAAGCTATTTGAAAAACGTCTCTGTGATGTTAGTTTTTGCCTTTTGAGGTTATTTCCACGTGCAGACAGAAAAACAAAATTTTTCGTGATTTTTTTTATTAAATAAAAACATCTAATAAATAAGTAAAAATAATGCATATTGGCAGAATTTAATGAACTTTTAGTAATCTAGAAAAATTTTTGATGCTCTTGATCCTGTAGCCGTGCTCCTAGTATCTCCGAAAAAAGGTGTCTTGCGGCGAAGAAGATTTTTCTGCTTAAATTCTTAAAAAAAAAGAAGTTTTTATTCTAATAGATGAATGCAAGTAAAGGTCCGCGGAATAGTCAAAATTTTTCTGATTTGGAAAATGGCTGCTTCCCAAAAAGCTGTAATTTTTGGAACAAAATACAATATTTTTCAAAAATCTTATTCCGCATTCGCTCATTACCCGACAAATATTAGATATATGTATAAGCTCGTGTAAGAATTCTACATATGTCGATTGATTCAGCCGCAACGGAAAAATTTTCCTTACCGGCTATGAAAACAGCATTTCGGGAAAACGCGTTAAAAGTTTTGGAAACCTATTGCACCATGTTAAAAAATTCTTAAGAATGCGCTCATACGAAATATGACACTATTTGCTGGATCAACTTCCAATATTCTGAGAACATTTTCAAATATGATATATAAGCAAAAAATGCGATCTTAGAAATTCACAGGTGAAACTAATTATTAAAAGAGCACACTTAGTGTGACAGTCTAAAACAAAGTCGTTTTTAGGACAAAAAATACGGTTAATTTCAGCGTAAGACATGTTTCAAGAATAAACAATGAAATTTTTGAAAAAAAAAGATTAATTTTGAAAAGTTTTTTAAATATATTTTTAAACTTTTCAAGAATGAGCAGTGAAATTAAAAAAAAAAAACAATAATTTTGAACATTTTTTTGAACACATTTTTACATGTTTCAAGAATAAACATTGAAATTAAAAAAAAAAAACAAACAATTTTGAAAATTTTTTTGGTATATTTTTACACTTTTCAATAATCAACAGTGAAAATAAAAAAAAAAAATTAAATATTTTTTGTCAGTGACTCCGGCCTTCTCCGTAGATGAAACACACAAATTAAAAATTCTGGTTAAACTAGAAAATATTCTCCGTGTAATGACCTACGATCAGAAAAAAATCAAAAATTGACAAAATGATATTTTAGCCCAAATTTTGATCGGTTTTGCCTGTGGAAATTGATGTCATGAATTGGATCAAAAAATTGATAGATCATGGTATGTAGGTTTATTGACAAACAAAAGTTTTTTTCATGAACGGATCATTTGTTTTCGAGTAATCACTGAAGCAAATTCGAAAAATGCTATTTTGGGAAAAACGCGTTAAAAAAGTGATGGTGCTGATTGAACTGACCAGCTATATTTTAAATGGCTGTAACTTTAAACTATTAGAGATATTGATTTAAAATTTTAGTATGTTATTTTTAAAAGTATAAACTTCCGAATTAATAAGAAATAATATACTAAACTGCATAATTATTAAGAAAAATCACACTAGCTGTGCCTCTTAAAGCAGTTCATATTAAAAGCTTCTCGGAATTGCTCTCAAAATATTTAATTTGTCCGTTAATTAGTTTAAAAACTCAATTAAACATATTTAAAAAAAAATGCGATAAATTCTGTACGCAAAAGGTTAACATTTTTGTTAATCACATCACTTTTACAATGCTTCATATAAAGCGGAAGCAGCTGCTTAAACCAAAATTCAAAATTCAACCGCCCAACTAGAAGTAAAATGATATCTTAATCGGCGCAACACCTCATTAATGCATTTAAACTGACAGCAAGCACAAAACGCTCACCTTTAGCACACCCAACGCCCAACACCCAACCGACCAACAGCTGTGCTGCATTCCAAGCAACACAAAAAACAAATGCGAGCTCATAACATATGCGGCCGAGTTAAACTTCAGCTTTTTCACGCTGTCATTCAGCAATTGATTGCTAATTGTCGGCGGGCCGAAAGGCGGAACTGCACTCCTTGTCACGTTAGCACGCGGCGCGCATACAAATCGCCGGCAACTGAGACAGTTCTGCTAAATTGTTGCTGTTTACACTATTTAATTCACTTTTTTATCGCCAACACTAGCTTTGCACTAATCACAGCTGCTCAGCGCTGTGTGCGATTTGAATTTATTACTGTGTTTAGTGTGCTGTTATAATGTAATAAAACACCTAGTGTAAACATGTGCACTCATATGCATATTTGTCTGTGTGTGTGTGGTGCTGAAAAGTGCATTCATTAAATATGAGCGCCCGTATTACTCATACGCCTACGCGCACCCAGTGCCCAGTGCCGAGTGTGGCTAACAGGTGTCCGCTTCGCGCTCATTAGCATAACACGACAGCGGGGCGATATCATTACATAGTTGTGTGTGCTTAATATTCATAGCAGCTTAATTAAGTGCAGGCAAATATTGAATTGACAAAATGCTTGAAAATATGCTAATGAGATTGCCCGCGATTTTTTTTTTTTTATTCTTTCTACTATTCGGCAAGCGTAAAGATTATTAAAATTACAACTTAACTGCTAATCAGCTGCGACACTAATGATGATGTACTATTTATCACTTAATTACTTATATATAATTTGATTACATGATTTAATGGCGGCGCTTATGTAATTGCGTTGCGCTGACTGTGTTTATGTTGTTGTTATGTAACTGCGAGTTATTGCAATTAAACTTTTTTCAACTTTTCAATTGAAAGTTTGTGAGGAATGCTTGTACTAAACGCGCCGCATTGCGTTTACTAGTTGTCTTGTCTAATGAGCAGCTAATTGATGCAAATGCATGCTAATCGGATGCTGTGTTTGCAGCGCTTAGCCGCTCAGCCCGTTAAAGCATATCATTTCGTGCGTTTTATTTATACATTGTTAACAATCCGCGCTAGCGCTAAACAAATATCACTGAACTCTAAATGCATGTCTCACATACTTTGTGAGAATGAAAATATGCATTTGCTGCATTAAAGTGTGGGCAATGAGAGGTTTGCGCATAGTTCGTGACTAACTGACAGCTGGCGTGATAGATATCAGCGGAGGCTTTGCATAGTTGCCTTTCACATTTAAATGTTGCACAGTGATTTATTAACTGTTTGACGCCATAAAATTTGCATAATTTGCTAAATCAAATCGAAATGATTAATTTCGCTATTGTAAGTCAAATTAAAGGGGGTTACGAACCGGAACATATTCGAAATTGTATGAATATAGCCATAAACAATTAAAATTGTGTCAGATATTTATGCGAGTTTCCAATCTAAGCAATTTGTGGCTTGTGTTGGAAGATATGCAAAACAAGAAAAGCTGTAATATCCTCCACAAATCCATTAGTACATTCCATACAAGAACGTGATTTAGACCAATCAGGTTGTATGGTAGCTATATGCTATAGTGCTCCGACCTAAACAATTTCTTTAGAGATTCAACCATTCTCTCAGATAGTAACCCATACCAAATTTCAAAGAGATATTTTGTCAAATAATACAGTTTTTCATGCAAGCACTTCGTTCCGAACGTTCAGTTTGTATGGTAGCTATATGCTATAGTGATCAGATCTGAACGATTTTTTCGGGGATTATAACATTGCTTCAGAAAATAATCCAAGCCAAATTCGGAGAAGATATCTCGTCAAATAAAGAAGCTTTACATATAAGGCTTGATTCCCATTATTCGGTTTGATTGACAGCTTTATACTAAAGTAGGCCGATATCGACGATTCCGACAAATGAGCAATTCTTTAGAGAGAAAAGGACTTGTGTAAAATTACATATCGATATCTCTAACACCGAGGGACTAGTTCGCAAATGTACGGCCAGACGGACGGCTGGAGGAACAAGCAAGGCTGAATCGGCTCAGCTCATATTTTGGTAACAGAAATCTAATAGTGGATCACCAGAGGGTCGGTGCTATTAAAATAGACTTCTGTTTGAATACGGACGATAACTGGCATCAAAACCAGGTCCTACGTACACCAAAACTAAATACCAAGTATTAACCAATACTAGAATCAAAAAGTATTGAGAGAGTAATATTACCGTGCTGTGTTACTACAGTTTGGGTTTTTTCACACGTGAGCATAATTGTTGCAGCGACAAAGGTGACTTGTTGCACGGCGCTTAAATGCTCTGTCAACAATGCCACAAATTCTAAGGACTTTCATACAACTAAGCTCCGCACACGCACACAAACACATACTCACACATAAGTGAGTGCATAAAACATCAATTTCAACAATTTTTCGACTCACTGGCGTTGATTGGTTCGTTGAAAGCATTTTTGGTAGCATACACACCCATACATATAAACATATGTGTGTGGGAAAACATTTATTTGCGGATTTGACTCCCATTCAGGTTAGTTGGCGTGACTGTTACACATACACACACATATTTAGCTTACATTTGCATACGACTTATGAATATGACCGACACCGGCACACATATGCATGTGTATATATACAAATATGTATATCGGTGTATTTTTAAGCCTCTTCAATGACACGATATATGCACACTTCAACTACACACTTGTTTATATTCACAACTGTACACACACATACATACACGCACATATTAGAAACATACATATTGCACATGAATATTGCATGCTTTCGATTTGCTCGGCGCTGCGAACCGTAAAATGGAAAAGTGTGTTAACAAGCGCATGGAATAGAATATTGTGGCGCAACTATTGATTTATTTTCGCCAATTTTTCCGGTTGATCGACGATTTTGCATATAGAGGGTGCTCCAACCTTTTTGAGAGTAAAAACAATAGCCTTTTGTATAATATTGGGTAGTCGAAAAAGTATTTTCGTATTTAGTCAATAGATGTCGTTGCAGTCGTATATATCCAGTGCTATCAATCACATACCATATAGCGTTGGAAAGGTGAGATTTTAAGCTCCATTTAACCAAAAAATAAATAAATTAAATTCGAGAAGTTGAAAAAAAGTTACAGCTGTTCAAAAATGAGTGAAATAATGAAGAAATTCGTTATATTTTGAAATTTGTGTGTAAAAAGGGAAGAATGCTACCCTAGACACCAACGAAATTTGCAAAGTTTACGGAGTCGATGCTGCATCAGTTCGTGTCGCACAACAATGGTTCGCTCGCTCCCGTTCTGGAAATTTCGATGCGAAAGATGTACCTCGCTCTGGTCGACCTATCGTTGAAAAAGTCGATGAAATTATGGAAAACATTGACCAGAACCACCACTTAAGCAGTCATGACATCGCTAAGGAACTTAGCATTCATCATCAAACGGGTTTGAGTCATTTAAAGAAGGCTAAAAAAAGAAGCTCGATGTTTGTGTGCAACACGAATTGTCTGTGAAAAATTTAATGAACCGAATTAACATCAGCGATTCTTTGCTGAAACGAAATGTAATCGAACCAATTCTGAAGCGAATGGTATCAGGAGATGAAAATTAGATCAAATACGGAGACTACAATGTGCGAAAAAGATCATGGTCCAAGCGTGGTGAAGTTCAACAAATGGTCGCAAAGCCAGGATTGACGCCTCGAAAAGTTATGCTGAGTGTTTGGTGGTATTGGAAAAGAATCATTCACTATGTTTCCCTCCAACCTTATCGAACTATTGATTCAACATTTTACTGTCAACAACTGATACGAAGCAATCGAAGAAACGACCAGAAACTGATCAAGAGAAGCTGTAAAAATTACTTGTCACAGTTTTTCGCCGAGAGATCAGAAAAGAGTTACACTAACGGAATTATGTCTCCAGCGGAAAAATGGCAAAAAGTTGTCTACCAAAATGGTACATATTTGGTTGATTAAAGTACAATTTAAACATAAAAAAATTAAATTTGATTAGAAATACGAAAAGACTTTTTCGACTACCTACTTCGGAAGTTTTCGTTAAATTTGTTATTATGTGTATAATTTATTCATACTTTTTTTTTTGTTTTTTGTAGATTAGCATTGACTTCGGCTTGAACAATTACCTGGAATTCGCCAATGCTCCTAGAATTTCATAGTCAAATCTGCTGGTCTGTGTGGCCACTTCTCCTACATATGAAACGCCTTGTCTAACCAACCCAAACGGCTAGTAAGTGTCAAGTAGTGATTGCCACCTCTTCCGGCACAACCTTTGTCGCACCCTGTACATTGCTTATTTACATAACGCATGTGTGTTTGTTTGCAGTGTAAATCTCTCTGCAACAAACTCCCAACAAACAAACAAACAACAATTTTGTCTGCTTTTTCGCACCGCTATGAATTCAATTTGGCATAGAATGTATAGTATGTCGCCATATTTTATGTGCGCTTAAGGATATGCCAATGTGTATAGAATTTACAACAGTCACGCGAATTAACAGGAAAATTTATTTTGGCTTTCCAACATGCTTCACATATAAATACCATTGAATGTTTTAAGTATTTACGCTTGCAGTTTGTTGTTTTTAATTCCGCATTTGATCCATCCAACACTTGCCATTTGAGGGATTTCGTTTTTTCTGCCGTGAAGCCAATGAAATTCTAAACGCAAATAATGCATATGCGCCGTCGAAGTCAGTCAAATAAAAATAATTTCCTGGCATTGAGTGGGGATTTAATACCGTAATCCAACTGGAAACTGTAAATCTATTTACGCGAATGAATTTACCTTTCGAAAATAAAATGTATTTGAATATTTGCCGTATTAAAAGTTTACATCAGCGCAGCAAAATGCGGAAATATCAAATAAAAATGCTCAAAAAATTATCCAAATGTGGCTTAAATGTTCAAAAAATAATCACTAGCAAATATAGAAGAAAAATCGTTTAAGCTAACAACACACAGTTATTTTGTTGCACATCAAATTTGCATGCCACAAAGTAAATATGTATGAATTTTACTAAAGTAATATGCTTTTGTGCCCGCACACACACCTACACATCACACATTCCGTACGTGCTGCAAACGTGCGGTGCAAAGGAAACCAATTGAGCTGGAATTTGCATACAAGAGGGCGCATCAGGTGGTGTTGCATGGATAGCGTCATGTATTGAGATGCAGATAAGGTTGCACTCAGCACATATGCTCCTATGGGCGTGCCAGTAGAAGAAAAATTTCACATTCTAGGTGCAGCGTCTCGCTTTAGTCTTAAGCATGTAGATTACAAGTGTAAAGTTTTTAGACTTTCTTAGTTAATTTCCTCCATTTTATGCATTTTAACTTTTATACATAGACGAAAGTCAACTAAGATTCTGTTCAGCGTACATTGTGCTCACTATTAGCTCTACCGAGCTTGGGTTCAATGCTGATTATAATCATGCTATGATCAGACTTTTCTGTTCTCTCTACAATATATCATTTATTAGCCCAACTAGCTGCTGTGAGAGAACCCTGCGTCATGAGTAGAAGCTACTTAACCCTTTAAAAATTTAAAGTTAATTCGCTAGCTTCGTCTGCATCCATGCAGCCGTTAACAATATTCTACTTCACTCCTCCGTGTCACTCCTCCAAGTTCATATCAACCAGCTTTTGCTTATGACAAGAAAATGCGTCTGCATATTTCTCCGAGTGCATTCTTATGTCGCTCACTTACTTATATGCTTCCTTTTTGTCATGTGCCGTTATATTATGAATGAAGCGATTCGTCTTTCATTCATGAACTTTGGCCGTATCGATTTAAATGATGAGTGCAAGAGGTCTGCATCTGCTACAGTTTATTATTTTGTGATTTGTCATTTTTCGTCAATCCCTCTTTGACAAGGCTCTTCTTATGTTATATACAGGAAGAGACGTGTGTACATACATATGTGTACTCGGCCCTTGGTTGTCTGTGTTACTATTTTGCATGTCATATGGTGGACGGATTCAAATATCTTACTTATATACATCAAAATGCCTCCCAAGTCAAATGGGCGTAGAAGCCGCACGCACTCGGTTGGGTTGTTGATCAACAAAGAGTGCGATGCTTCTCGGTTGAGTTGTTGGTTTACCAAGGGTTCGATGCTTCTCGGTGGGGTTGTTGGTTGACAAACGCTTCGCTGTTCCTGGTGCACATGAAATAGTGAAAGAAGGCTGAAAATATGTGGGCGTTGATGACTTGCTTAACTTAAAAATGGGGAAAGCAAACATTTTAGGTTTATGGAGGGGGTCACTGACCGAAACTAATTGCAATGGAGATGAAAATTTACACAAAACATTCCAAATTTTTCTTATTATAATACTTTAGAGTCCGATAATTAATCAAATAACTTAATTGCAAGTTTTATGCATAATTTATACACAAACATGAACTTTAATTCTTTAGCAATTTATCTTCACTGCTAGCGAAGTTTGTTCACAACAATAACAACAAAGTGTCAAGAAACTCAAGTCTTTCGCACTTTTGAGTGTCGCTCGATCACTAATTTGCGTTCTAAGTACTCAGCTTCTTAAGTATAGTGAGCAAGAGACGTAATAATATTAACTTGGATTTAGAAAATAGATGGAGACATTATTTAAAAAAATATATTATTATTAAAAAATTAAAAAAAAAAAATCTTTACATAATATGTAAAAATTACGTATCACGTTGTCTGTCTGCGATGGACCCCCAAACTACTGAACCGATTTGAGGAAAATTTAGCACATTGATTACAGTTTAAAGCAACTTAGAAGATAGGATAGTAAAAACAATTCATAAACAAAAAATATAGTGAAAGCTATGAAATGGACGCCCTATTAAGCGGACGTCTCAATTAACCATACACATTGGCCGGTCCCACAATTTGTTGATGTTTATTAAGTACAATCAAGGTGTGTGAGGATATCCTATTATTTGGATAGAAATACTGGTAGCCAGACGTTTAGAAATTCGTTATTCGTTCCTCAAACGTTTTCGGCTTTATTCGTAAATAAAATTTTCACTCTGTTATTAGCTTATTATATGGATAATAGTATAAAATATATACCACAGCAACGCGTGGCCGGATCCACTAGTAATGTATGTATGTAGATACATGGCGCTACTAGAATTAAATCCACTCGATTTTTAGTTTGCCCAAACCTTCAAAAACCGAAGACGGTGAACCCAGTGTATGCTCAAAAGAAGTTGTTACTAAAGAACACATCAAAAAATTCCTCAAAATAATTTTGGATGTCCGTAAAGTGAAGCTTTGCTTGTGAAGTCATAAACTGAACGTGTCCATCATATCATTTCCCAATATTTGAGTATGCGAAAGCTTTGCGAAAGGTAGGTGCTGCGCGAGCTCACTTTTGGCCAAAAAAGTTGTTTGGCTGGTAAGGTAATGGCGTCCATATTTTGAGATGTGCATGGATTACTTTTTATTGACTAATTTGAAAAAGAAAGGAATATCAGCAACGACTATTACAACGTCTGCATTTGAAGAAAATTAAGTGCTGCTTCAACAAAACAATGCACTGTATTCAGATTGCTTCCGCATCTACCGTATTCCCCAGACCTGTGCTCGAACTACTATTTCCAGTTCTAAGATGTCAACGGAATGCTCACTGGGAAAACATTTTCATCGAATGAAGAGCTGATGTCCGAAACTGAGGCCTCCTTTGAAGCAATGAACAATCGCGCTACAAAAATGGTATAGAAAAGTTGTAGGATCGCTGTAATCAGTGTGTCACCCTTGATGAGATTAGGTTGAGTAAAAAAAAGCAAATTTTGTCAAAAAGTCTGTTTGGTATGGAGAACTAGTTTATAGTACATATTCATGTTAACATTATTTTGAAAGTAAATTCTGTTGCGTGTGAGCCGAATGCTCTTAACTGTTAATTTTCTCAGGCAACGCTCTCTTTAAATAACATTTTTGGTCGCGAACAAATTAGGGAAATTTTTACAGCGCTCGCAAGATAGTATATGTGTACGCGCTCTCTCTCTCTCGAAGAGTATTAAATTTGTATGACCAAAATAAGCATAAACAGGACTTTAACAGCAGTTTTGTTAATTTAGCTAAACAATGCAAATACGAGTTGCTGCTGTTACTAAGAATATATTAATTTTGTACTAAAGGCATGGGAATTTTTGGTTGTGTTCAGCTTAAGCGATTTAATGGACAAAACTGTTTAAAAGTCTTTATATATTATTTTAAGTAAAGCTTTGTACTACAATACAATGGCACATCGCCTATAAGTGTGCTACAAAGCTAGACATATTTATTTAAAAAAAAAATACAATGTACGATAAAGCAGCCACAGCTTATAGCCAAGAGTGTATGCCACAGTAAATATTGTCTCAATAAAGATTTGTTTAAAACTGACAACTTTTACTCAAACTATTTTAAATCGTTAACTTGAGCAGGCGAAACCATTTTCTTCTCCACAAGCGCTTTGTTGTCTTGTCATGGAAATATATCCATATTATTTCAATTGAAGTTTTCAATCACGTTATTCTCACTTGTTTACCTCGCTTTCATTCTTTCATGCCTCCGCTCTTCTTGCTTTATTTGCTTTGCTACGCAAACCAACGCCGAGGGCATCATAAAAAATATCATAAAAGCGTGTCTCCATTTGTTTGCATCAATTTCCACGATTTTCGCTACTTTTTATAGCTGCTCCATAACGGAATGACGTGAAAAACTGCGACTGATTGCGATGTGGTGTCGTTAAAGTAATGAAGACTTTTGATTTCTGCAATCCTTGCGCGACGCGATTATATTTGTTGAGGGCGGGAGGAGGCAGGTGTAGGTGTAAGTGTGTATGTATGTATGAGCGCTTTTAGTCGGGTGTGGGTAATTTATCAGTTGATTTCCTTATAAGCTTAAGAGCTTTATAATGTAAGTGCAGCTGATATCGTGTTGACTTTGTACGTTTGGGAGTACCGTTGGTTTTCAAGTGTTTGTGAACACTGACGTGTGTCGTTGTAGGTCAGTATTGGCTATTAATATTAGTATTTTTAAACTAATTGACTATAAAAGCCAAAAGGTAAAGATTATTTTATAGTAGCAAAGAGATTTCCATTCCTTTTGTCCGCCGTTTATCCGTCCTTCCGTCCGTCTGTCAGTATATTCACAAACTTGTCTCTGAGTTTTTGAGATATCGATCTGAAATTTTGCTCAAGTCCTACTCGTCCTAAGTGGCTGCTCATTTGTCAAACCCGACCATATCGGACCACTATAGCATATAGCTGCCATACACTCTGAACGATCGGAATCAGATGCTTCTATGGAAAAGTTTTTCATTTGACGAGATATCTTCATGAAATTCGGCATAAGTTTTGCCTAAGGCCATTACGCAATATCCGAAGAAATTGTTCAGATCGGATAACTATAGTATATACCTGCCATATAAGCTGACTGAACAAAATCGATTTCTCGAAAAGAAACTTTTTTATTTGTGAAGGGTATTCCAGCTTCGGTGTAACAAAGTTAACGTTTTTCTTGCTATCACATAATTTCAGTTAGAATAACTGCTCTATTTTCAGTGTGGACATTTTCACACACATACGTACAGCTATATGTAAACATCACTCTTGATTACCTGCTTCGAAAACTAGTTTCATCAACGCTTTTGCTCGCAAACGCCAGCAAAACTTCAAATTATCTCAAAATGTGTAAAGCTGCTTGATTACTAATTTTTATGGCCACATAAAACCCGGTTGACTTAACTCCCTGCATCGCACCCCACATTCATACGAGGATAACTTTTATAGAGCACGCTATTCAGCGAGAAATTAGAGCAAGTTCAGCGTTGAAAGCAGAGTGAAAGGCAACCGAAACGCTTTCTTGTGTGTGTGTCTATCCGTGGTTATATGAGTATGGCTAAGTACATGTAAATATGTGAATTTAAGATCTTGTCTCTTATGGCAAACCAATCTGTAGCATCCACAAAAATGTCGCTCACAACGCGACGCGCTGATATAGTCAATCAGCGCTGATCAAATGAGCGTAAAGCGACGCAAAGTGATGCTAATGCAGATGCTGAATTGGATAAATACATGGAATAAGTTTGCGGAAGAAGGAAGCAAAGATTGAATTGCGCACACACACTTATAACATTTACAAATATATATACATATATATATGTATATATATGTGTATACGTGAGCTTGAGTGTTTGCAGCTCACGCTTGCTGGTGGTTTAATGGTTTCATATGCCGAGGCGTTGAAGCAAGTAAAGCGTAACAAATTCAGCGCTGTAAAAGACCCGGCATCACATATTACCAAATATAAGCAAATGCGTTTGTTTGGCTAAGCCACACGTAGCTGAAGTGTTTATACACGGGAATAAAGCACATACACGCGCATGATAGTGGCGCTTGAGTGCAACTGTGAGCGCAGCAGGGAGACCATCACAACAGCAAGCGTTGTGTAAGTTTGGCAGGTGAAATGTGGCGTGTGATGGGATGTGATATGTTGCAGAGTCCTCAGCTGGCTGAGCCACATGTTCAAAATCACCGAGACAATAGGTGATTGTGAGCAAATTGTATCTATAATCTGATAAAAGCAGACATTTTCCACCTTTCCCACTACAGCATAACGCATTTCGTTGAAAAGTCAAAAATGACACGGCGTATGAGTAACATGTGAGCGCGCTGCCACAACTTCGACCGCCTTCCACCCACGACACACGCGCGTTTCAAGGAAATTCGTTTTGAATAAATTTCCGTGAAGCTCACGCACACACGCATACGCACACAGTGGCGTATACTGTTATTTGCCATGTGTATGTATGTTGCGGCTTGTTTCTTTACGTCGAGCTGCTTGTAATACATGGCGCTTCATTGTTCGATATTAACATTTCTGGAAACATTTTGTGAAACACACATATAACAGTATAATTGTTGTATATTTCTGTATACCGTTATTTACGGTTCAGCTCAACTTTGCGCTGTGGAAAATGAAAACTACACCCAAGGCGCTTCCATCCGTTACAGCGGCTCAAAAATTAAACAAAAAGTGAAAGCCACGCCATATTAGTGTGCTGCGTGAGGGTGAGCGGGCTTGAGTGGGCCCTTCAGCACACAGTTTTCATTTATGTTTTAGTTTCACTCGTTTTTTCCTGCATTCGCTGCAAGCATCTGCTAAATGCAGCTGAGCGCTGCTAAGCAAATGCAAAGTTGTGTGCGTGGTTTGTACTCAATTTTTTTTTCCAGCTGTGAAACTGCGTTAAAAGTTCGCTGTACCAACTTTTTTTCAATTTGTGCTGTGCTTTATTTTTGCGCACATTTAATATAATATTTCCATAACTTTCGCTGGTTTTTAGCAAAATGAACCACTCACTTCGTTTGCCATTTGGTCACAGTGATTCCGATGCACATTTTTGGCTACTTTTTAAAGCTTTTCTTTTAATTTTTTTGTATTCTGCAGCAGCAGATTACTGCCATGCAATTTTTGTGCATAATTTTTACTTCTTGACAATATTTTACATTCAAATTATATGATACCTCATTTAACCGTCGTGAATCGAAATTGTTGCGCCCAAACAACATCACAATAATAACAGTTAAACATTTATCGCACTGAAATTCTTGCGCCACAACTTTCTTCCCGCGCTAAATAATTCAGCGACCTTCGATTTAGCTTTATCAAAAAACTATTTTTATGCACTTTTGCTCAGCACCATTATTTTAAAGTATTTCTGCTGCTTTATGACATGTAAATATTGGCTTTGTGTATGTACGTACTTGCCTTGCCCTGCAATATTCGCAAATTTTTCATTTTGGCTGCAAACTTTGCCGAAGTAAAACCCAACATTAAATTAAAATGGAATATTACTTTAAACTTTGTTTGTTCTTTATTGCCGTCTCTGTATAAATTCGCCAGCAAATCCTCTCTGCCTTTCCGCTTTCTGCGCTGTTCGCATAGTTGCTTGACTCTTGCTGACATTTCTGGCCATTTTCTTTTACCGTCCTAAAGCTGCTTTAAATTGTTCATAACATTTTAAGTAGTGTTCGCTTTGTTCATAAAAAGTTATGGCTTATTTTGTTTTTAATTTAGTGAAAGTAAAAATGATAAAAGAAAATTTACTGAAGTTTTAAAGTTGTTGTTATTGTGTAGTCTTAATATATTATATTAGTATTGTTATGTACATTTAATTTAGATTATATATAGTATGTCAGGTCAAGTTTACGTTATGTTTTGGTATTTTATGTAGTTTTTAATATTTTTACACATATATTTTAAAGTGCGATGGTTTGACTTTGAAGTGATTTGTCTCCTATACTATTTATAGTCGAAAAAGGCTTTTCGTATTTCTAATCAAACTTCAACTTATTTTTTTTTATTTTTGTACTAATAAATAAACATACGAATATGTACCATTTTAGTCGACCACTTTTTGCCAATTTTCCGGTAGAGACATTATTCCATCAGTGTAAATCAAAATTCCGAAATTTCCAGAACGGAATGAGCGAACCATTGTTGTGCTACACGAACAGATGCTGTATCCGTAAACTTCACAAATTTCATTGGTGGCTCGCGTGGCTTTCTTCCCTCTTTTATACAAAAATTTAAAACTAAAGCGAATTTCTTCATTATTTCTATTTATTTTTGAACAACTGTAACTTTTTTTTCAACTTACCTGAATTTAATTTTTTGTGCACTTTTGGCCTCTGTCATGATTTGTAGTCTTTTATTCATTGAATATATCAAATTTTGTACAACTTCAAGTGATGTAAGTATAAGATACCTCCTGAAGAGCAGCCTTAACCTCATTTCTATTATTAACTTTGCGCTGTCATTATTTTGTCACTATATAAGCCCATAAGTGTTTAATGGAATTGAGATCTGAACTCTGAAGGAGATGTTTCAGCACTTTCTGCAAGCAGTACAAGAATAATTCCTTAACCAACAAAGCAGAATGCAGAATGTTCGTTAAACTGATAGAGCGGTAGCCACCATTCAAATTGAATTTAGCTGCTGAGGGAGCCAAATTATTACTTAATATTGCCTAGTAGTCAAGCCTTTACATAATTCCTTCGATAAAACAAGATTGCAGAGGCCATTTGTTTCCATTATATCGCTCTTGCCTCCATTATACCATACCTCAACAATGCAGCCTTCTTCATGTAGACAGTCTTATTACATTTTTTGTACTCTGTAGCGCTTAATCCTCCTTTGAGGATAGAAATTGACAACCATAAAAAAAATCTAGTCTCATTGAAAAACATTTCAGAATCACAAAATTCATTATTAGGATAAGTATTAGTACTCTTTGAAATATCGGCGATAATTGCGGCTTGCTTCATGGTGTATACGCTTAAAAATCGGCTGAAAGCAAGCAGTTTTGATTAGATTTCGGGTGGAGTTTTGTAGTGTCATCTTTCTCGAACTTCTTGGCGTTAACGACAGCGGATATTTTAGGTTGTTTCTTAATACTCCAAGCAGCTTTACATTAGGCCCATTGTGTGCAATTTTTTAGGGGCATCAAGCGCTCTAACTCCAACGGTCATTTTGAACTTATCAGTAATGTACCAAACAATAGAGTGTGTTTTTTCAGAAAATATTGCCTATTTCACGAGTATTTTTGGTTTTTTGCCAATATTTGATTGACCTGAGCCTGTAGATCTTGAGATGTTTATTTATTCACTATTTGTTCTTTAAAAAGAAATTTTTCGTTGATTTCATTGACAAACACTGAATAATACTTCCATACTGAAGAAAAAATTATTTGCTTTTAAAAATGTACCTTTTCTTTATAAAAGATTTGAAAAAGGGCTTACGGTGATTCCAAAACACAAGCCTACGGACGGTATAAAGCCTTCAAAGACAGTCAGGAGATCGTTGAAAACATGACTACTTCTGGACGAACTTCGACCGCTTCAACTGATGGAAATATTTAAAATGTGAAGGATGGGGTGTTTGACAACATCAGGCAAGTGTTCGACTGATGGCTGGAGAGATTGACATCTCGCGCAAGTCCGTTTGAATGATTTTGGCGGATACTTTGGGTATGAAACGCCTTCTTGCTCGACTCGTCCCGATACGATAAAGCTAATTTTTTTTTTCAAAAGGAGTCTTGTCGTTGGAAAGCTGAGGAAAAATCGTAAAAAATAGGCCAGCTAGTTACTTTTATAATGAAATAATTTTCTTCGTATACACAAATGTTTAAAGGATTTTTTTTCAAGCGTTGAAATTTTGAAAGTTCCAAACACACATATGTTACAAATTCAGTCGAAAGGAAAAAATGAATGTCCAATATTTTGCAACAAACAACACAAAACCATGTTTTGTGCGAAAAAAAAATTTTGAATACAACTTTTGGACGGAATGACCCAGATATTCAAGATCAACGTGACGAGCTGAGTAGTCTTTGTACTAAATATCCGAACTAGTAGCCAGTTTTTGAGATATCGATCTCAAATTTTGCACACGATTGGACCACTAGATAATATAGCGTCATACAAACTTTCAGAATCCAGTTCTTGTGTGGAAACCTTTTTTATTTGTGAAGGGTAAATGCACGGGCAAACCGGATTTAAGGGTTTTACCTGTTTTCTGATAGAAATAGCAAATAAATTCAAGCCTCACAAACAGAATGTGCATTTAAATATATGAAAATGCAGTTAGTATTAAATGTCTCCATAATCTACAAAATAACTAAAAATGTTAAAGTTCCAAACTTTAAATTTCAATTTAACCAAATGAAAAATATTTTTTGAATATTGCTATTTTTTGTTTCAATATTTATTATCTATCACAGTTTAAACCCTGCTATTTTTTATGTATATATGTATGTATGTATACCAAAAAATATATTTCAATTTTCCGACTCGTGTCCACTGCCATATTCAATTTTCGCTAAGAGATTTGTCTGTGCTGGGTTTTATCAGCATTTAACCTTTTTTAGTGGAATTTGTGCGAAAAATGTGATTAAATCGTTTCAAAAATTTTGCATGCGTGTGTGTGTGAGCTCTGCATAGTACTCCACTACTCGCTGCAACAAAAGTGTGTGTGTATGTGTGGCTGTAATAAAAAATATTGCATGGTTATTGGCATGCAAATGTGCTTGTATGCACATATATACCGTTACAATCTATGACTAAGTAGCCAGACAATGGCATTAACGGTATATTACTCATGCGGCAAAGCAGTCATATGTGTTTCTGGGTGTGTGTGTGTGTGTACTGTTTGCTGCTAAGCGCACATTTTTGAACTTTCCACTCACATTGCTGGCCGCTAAAATGCTTTACTAAGCGCATTACAGCCACCAGCACAATGGCGCTCAATTTTGCACGTTTCATACGCGCGGTTGTTTAAATTTTGTTTACAGTTATTTTCGCTCGCATTTTTTATTTGGCGGCGTTTTTTGCCTCATGACTTGTAGGCCATTGAGTCGATTAGTGTAGCGAGCCGAAATTAAATGGCTGATTGGGTATATAAATACGAGCGTGCGCCATTCACTTCGCGCCGCAGTGTCGCTTACGACATGACATTTTAATAGCTCTACTGGCCGCGTGTCAAAAAACAAACTCATACACACATACTGAAACATATATACATACATTTGTTTACAAATACTCAAAGGGTTGCGTGCAGCATATTCGTTATAGTTGCCGTTGTTGTATGCTCGTATATTTATTATGTGCCTGCGAATTGCCAAATTTTGTGATAACAAGCAAAAAGTGAGTTTTATGGCACAAAAACGCAAATCATTTCAGAGTTTGACGATGCGTTGCTAAAGCTTTTATTAATTGCATTCGCACACACATGCAAATAGGCAAGGTCGGTGTAAAATTTTTCAAGTTTAGAGAGTTCCAGGCCACTATAATTAAGGTGGAATTAATTGTTGATTTTCGGGTTGTTTAGAGAAATATATTTACTTTTGTATTTAAGGCTTAAGCAATGCTACAAAATAAAGTTTATAAATCTGAGCGAATTTTTCGACAGGTTTCCTTTTGATGTAATAAACCTAACCTCAAGGCTTTGAGTGGAACAGTGTACTAATAAGATGATAAAAATAGGGGCTTTCAACGGGGATTCCTAAGTGTTGTTTGAGCCATTTTCATCTATATTTTTTTTGAATATGTTCGGTAATGTTTTTCGTACACTTTTGCCATTTTGTGGTCGTAATAATCGTCCATATGTGCTCACTACACTTCGAATTGTGTAAAATTTCGAGCGTCCGTTTCATTTACAAAATCTTCAAATTGTAATATGATAAAAAACCGCTCTAAGTAATGAAAATATTGCTGCCGTTCAGGCAAGTAGTGCTGAAGACCGCAATTTGTCGATTCCAGGCCGTTCTCAAGTATTGCGACTGCCTCAAACCACAACCTTGAGAAAGGATTTAGGCTTGCATCCATACAAAATTGTTCTAACTGAAGTACTGCCTAGATTGGACCACCGCAGACGTCCTGAATTTATTGATTTGGCTTAAAACAACTTGAAAACGATAACGATTCTTTTAAGAAAATCAACTTCTCCGATGAGCCTCATCTTTTATCTTATTCTTTTATCTGAGTGGTGCGGTAAATAAACAAAACCGCCGATTCATTACATTCATCTAAATTGACAGTTTGGTGTGACTTTTGCTCTTCTTTCGAAATGAAGCTGATGGCACCGCTACTGTCAATGGAGAGCGGTATAGATCGTTTGTAACCAACTTTTTATGGTCGCAATTGGAAGAACTTGATCTTGATAACATTCGGTTCCAACAAAATGAGGTTATGTTCCACACATCACGTTCAACAACAGAACTGCGGCAAGAAAAGTTTCAAGATTCGATTACTTCATGAAGTTGTGACAATGCATGACCTCTAAAAAGTTGTGATTGAACACCTTTAACATTAACTAAAACTCTTCAATTTCTTTAACAATTAATTTTATTTTATTTTATTTTAATTTTATTTTTTTATATACATATTTTTTTGTTTTGAAAAGAAACCATATCAATATTATTGGAAAACCCTGTACACACACATACTCGTATGTATACAGAAATGTATTCCAATTGCACTTGGTGACTGAATTCACATAAATTTAACGATCTAAACCCATTTTTCTTCAACGAAAACCCTAAAAATAATTTTCAGAAAATTCAAAACCGCCAACAAAATCTATTTTCATTTCGAATGTAATTTTGTTTTAAATCTCTAACCTCGAAAAGCCAACTATAATAGCTTTGGCGTCAACGAAATATTCCACGAATGCATGCACTCACATGCCAAATATGCAAAACACAGTCACACCGTCAGCTGATTGGCACACCGAACGCAAAATGGCAACTACGCCAACACAAATTTGGTGCACTGATTGAAATTAGGCTCAGAGGCCACGAAAATGACCGCAGCCGCAACCACAAATGAATGACCCGCATGACACCACTTCGCTGATGTCCCACCAGACTGGCATTTGTGGGGCAACGCGCGGTTCGCACTGCGGCGGACAGACACGTATTTGGCTTAAAATTAACCAAAATGTGCAAAATTGTCGCAACACAAGCCGATGAGTCGCCGCGTGTGTGGCAAGCAATTATATGCAGCGCTATGTCGCGGGAGTGGTATACATATTTATAATGCAGTGTGATGCAGAGTCATGTGCGGTAGTAACTAATATGCCTAGTAAACGAATGCTACTGTGCGGCAAATTTGCATGAAAACAGTCGAATTTTGTTTGTGAGTTCACTGCATGATTGTGCTATTGATTGATTGATGCCAGTTTGTAAACATGTATTTTCTGAAAAAAAAATAATTTTCTAAATTATTATATATTTTTATATTGATATGAATACATTTGCAAATCTGTAAACACACACTTGCGTGGCATAATCAGCCGATTAAATAGGTGATTTATCACTGTTAATGATTTATGGACCGCATGTGGCATGTGAGCCACGCTGTCACGCTGGAAATAATATCACTATGGCTCATAGTATGAACTGGAATTGAATTTAACTTAAAACTCATCGCTTTAAATGAAATGCATGCATTATATTATCACTAAATAAATTACTTTAAATATGTGGCAAAGAGATAATAAATAAAACAGTTCACTGACAACAGCTGCTGCAACTGAAAATCTCCATAATAGCAGCTTGAAGGCGGTATATTAAGCGAGATAGTCAATTATTTATATTGCTTGCGAAATCTAACTAAATTACATCAAACGTTGCGATTAGACAAATTTATAGTTCTGCGCCGCATTGTTTACAAATTGCACTGCTTGAGCGGCAGACACAAAAGCATAATAATAAAATGAGCCAACAACAAATTTAGGTGGCAACGTTGTAATGTATTGCTGGCCATAAAATGAAAGGTCACCGCTAGACATGTAGAGTATTGAGGCGTGTAATAACTTAACGGCCTTAGTGACGGCGACGGCGCCAGCGTCTGCGACGGCTGTGACCAATAAACCCGAAATGTGTCACTCATACGCCCGGTGCGACGCGTCACGAATCACATGCAACGGCAAGCAGGCGCTACAAGGCAGCTTAAAGTTTGCAACTTTAAAGAAAGTTGCAGCACAAACTTGATGGCAATCTGTTGTAACGGTACAGCTGGCAGTTCACGCCAGCACGCGCAGTCACGTCTCTATGTTGGCAACAACGCACGACTGTTGCGACAACTATGTGTCAAAGTTAGTGGCACAACAGATCCAATGCCAACGCTTGTGTGGGGCGCAAGAGCCAGAGATAATGCCAAAGCGAGGAATAATATTCGAATGCGGTGAAGCGGACAAAAGCTGATTACGCACGTATAGAGAATGAACTTTAGGTGCGCCTGTAGAAAGGAAACATATCGCACACTAATTACAAAAGAGGCATAACTCGAAAAATCGCAAAAGCACAGGAGAAGCAAAAAAATCAGTCGAATTTTTTGTTGTGGTATTAGATGTACATAAATAAGATATTGATGGCAATGAAATTTCTTAGTTAGGTGGAAGGGCACAATAGACCCTAGGTCGTGGTGCAATTCTCATTTATTTATCTTAGTTAGGTGATTGAATTGATTTTTTGAAAAAAATGGATCTTAAAAATTTTCGAGTTTGGTAGTTTGGGTGGCATTCTTCCCTTTTTTATACAAAAATTTCAAAATATAACAAATTTCTTCATTATTTTCATTAATTTTTGAAAAGCTGTAACTCTTTTTCAACTTCCCCGACTTTAATATTTTTTTTTGGTTGAATGAAGCTTAAAATTCCACCTTTCCAACACTATATGATATGACACAATGTGTTTGGTAGCACTGGAGATATACGACTCCAACGACATCTATTGACAAAATACAAAAAGACTTTTTCGACTACACAATATTTACCAACTTGTTGCTCACCTCACTTTAAATTACTTTAAATTAATACTGCCTTTTGAATATTGAAGCTTTTAGTTTACTCCCATACTAATTTTTTATTTCTTTCCTACAAAGTTGTACGCTTTCCGCGTCCTTCTTACGCTCTAAGACCTCAAAACCCAACTTACCCCAGACTTACTATGCAGACTATTGGATTGGAGGGATTTGTGTGCAGCTGTCTTCATACGAGTGTATAACTATACACACTAAAGATAACACTAAAGTTAACTTATAAGAAAAACGAAGCAACTCTTCCCTGCTGCTAACTAAATCACTCGCCCCGCTCTAACTCGATGACAACGCCAAGCCATAAAACAATTTACCGAGTGTCATTTGCTTAAGCACAGTTAATTTTCGCGCGCCTGCAACTTTTTTGCCAACGAATCGCTGGCAGACTTTGCGGTCAATAGCATGATAATTTCGAGAAGCTAATTGTTGCATATGCTATTATTCCCGCATTTCTTTTCGCCGCTCGACAACTAAACGAACACATTAACTCTCGCGCCAACTGCCTTACTCGCACTCATGGCACGTACTTTCTTGGCTCAATATTTAGCCACAAAATGACTGATCTAAAGTTAATTACTATTTGGCCTGCATGTGTGCGATTTGTTTGTGAGGCGAACAACAGTGCGTATGAGTGCCCGCGTATGGTGCTGCATACTCGTGGCCAGTGTAAGGCTGTGTGTGTGCGTCAACGCAACATATCAGTTTCAACTTGGTAAATTTATGATAATGGGTAAACATTTGTATGCATTTGAGCATTTGCATGCATGTGTGTGTGTTTGTGTGTGTGTTGGCTTACTAATTTGTTAAATTTTTCCATTATGCGCAGACAAACTTTTTGCTCGCAATTTCTTGTTTTCTTGAGTTGCTTGTTTGGCCTGCAGCTGCTGCCAAACACACATACAGATACACATTATATACGTTTTATGTTTGTATGTCAGCAGCTTTGATTGATTGCGCTGAGACATTGATGGCCCCATTCTGGTTGACTCCACGCTCCGCAAATTAGCCGCGTTGCATGCGTATGTGGTAGCGATATCTGCGCTGATTTGTGGTAAATAAGTGAGTTCGCAACTCTGCTCATAAATCAGCAGAAATACTTTTGGAATTATAGCCTCGCCACTGAGCCAAATTTTGTGCTTAAATAGCTTGTGATCATGCCTAAATTGATTTCCATTTTCATTTTTGGTTAAAAATTGCAAAAAACTGAAAGCAAAGAGGTGAAAACTTGCCACCTGTTTATCTAAAACATATATACATATATATTTATGACAAATTAACGCTTTAAATGACAAACTTCTCGAGTTTTGTAGCCATTAGCGCCTAGCAGTAGGCTATATTTTTTCGTTTAGCAACACTATCAGCTTTTATGTAGTTTTGAGATATTTTCTAGCATACATAGCTGTGCAAAAACAAAAGAAAACATGCCACTTAAACAACAAAACCACCAAAATTTGTTCATTTCTGCACTTGATTGCTCATCATAATGGCCATTTAGTCATGAGCTACAGCAATGCTTGACAATCATAGTTACATATGTATGATATCTTATATGCTATATAATTGTTAATTAATTAATTAATTTATGGATTTAATTTATACTTCTTTTGTATTCGGTGCGTAAGCTGTCATGAACAGGCACTCATTTTATTGTGGCATATCAAACTGAGTTGAGTGGAGGTCTGCAAGAGATATACGCCAAACAATAGACACTAGTTGCACGTCATGTAACAATGGCCAATCAGCAGCTTTATTGAAGCTATTTTATATCAAAAATGTTGTAATTTTTTCCGATTGATAGAGAATAAAATATTTTTTAGTAAATAAATAAATATTAAATCTGTAAATATTTGCTTATATTTTTTTTTTTTTGAATATTTTTTTATTTATTTATAAAAAATATAATTCTGTATAAAGCACTGAACATTTTTTAAAAATATATATTTTTTAATTTAATTTTTTTTCATCTATTGGTAGTCGAAAAAGTCTTTTCGTATTTTGTCAATAGATGTCGTTGCAATCGTATATCTCCAGTGCTACCAATCACATTGTGTGATACCATATAGTGTTGGAACGCTGAGACGTTAAACTTCATTCTACCAAAACAAAAATCGTAATTCGGGTAAGTCGAAAAAAAAATACAGCTGTTCAAAAATAAGTGGAAATAATGAAGAAATTCGCTATATTTTGAAACTTTTGTACATAGAAGGGAAGAGCCGCACAAGCCACCAACGAGGTTTGTGAAGTTTACCACAGGAATTGTCTGTGAAAAATTTAATGAACCGAATTAACATCTGCGATTCTTTGCTGAAACGAAATGAAATCGAACCATTTGTGAAGAAAATTGGATCAAATAGTCCAAGAGTGGTGAAGCTCAACAAATAGTGACAAAGCCACGATTGACGCTTCGAAAATGTTGAGTGTTTTGTGGGACTGGAAAGGAATCATTTACTATGAGCTGCTCCAGCCTAGTCGAACGACTGCTTTTACATTTTACTGTCAACAACTGATGACATTGGAGCAAGAAATCGAAAAAAATGGCCAGAACTGATCAACAGAAAGGGCTTCGTTTTCCATAAGGACAGCGCTAGACCACTCACATCTTTTGGCTGGGAAGTTTTGATGCATCCACCATATAGTTCTGACCTTACACCATCTGACTACCGTTTGTTTCGGTCTAAGCCAAATCCCCTTAATGAAGTAAAGTTGGCTTCAAGAGAAGCCTGTGAAAATTACTCGCCGGGAAACCACAAAAGCTTTACACTGGTGGAATAATGTCTCCAGTGGAAAAAAGTGGTCGACCAAATGGTGTATATTTGTTTCATTAAATTTCATTATAAATATAAAAAAAAACAAGTTGAAGTTTGATTAAAAATACGAAAAGACTTTTCCGACTTCCCAATATTTTCATATTACTTTTTTTTTTAATATTTATTTATTTTTTTTTGCAAAAATATATAATTCTCAATAAATTACTTTAAATTTTTCCAGAAAATATTTTTTTATGTAATTATTTTTTAACCTATGTATTTTTAGCCAGGCTAATGATTAATCACCAAAACCAATAAGTGACACGTGGACCACTTCAATTAATGCTAGAAAACTAACTTAGCAATCAACAGCAAAATAAGTGCTTAATAACTATAAAATAGGGGAGCAAATAGGTCACGAAGCTGCTGAAGTTGGCGACAGATTTTAAAAAACCCAAAAAAACAATATTTTCGGTTGCAATTTATAACGTCAATAGACCACCGGTTCGCTTGTGTGCGCATACAAACACATATGTAAATGGCAGATAACGCCAAGGCGCCTAAAAGCAGACTACCCGTACGGCAAATTCAATTACCTATACATTGATGTGTTTATTGACTGATTTGTTAACACCACAAACAACGTTAAATACCGCAAGCGAACTGCCGCTACAACACAAAAGCAACAGCAACAGCCGCAAGCAAACGCACACACATGCACACGCATAGCCAATTACCGCACGCCGTAACAGCAATCATCGGGAATCAAATCGAGTAAGTGAGCGTGAGTGTGCTACTAAACGAGTACGCTCAACTAAGCATGCGTGTGTGTGCGTGTGAAGCATGTGGTTTTCATATACAAACAAATTAACTCAGAATTTCGTCTTATTTACTTAGAGCTTTTGCTTATATAATTACATACCGAGCATGTGGGGCGCGGAGCCGTTTGAATGTGCGTTGCTCTCGCCGCCCCTCGCCTTGCTGCTTCACCCTGCTATTCTATATCGAGGCAAACGATCTGCCGTTCACACGTACTCGACCTTAGTTTGGTTCGCATGTGTTGGCTTTTGATGCTTCAAAGGCAGGGGTCTGTGCGTGTTTGATTGTAGAAGTAGGTGTTGTACCTTGCCACACTTCGTGCGGTTTGATTCTGAACTTTCAATGAATTGGAAAGCCAAGCAACCACAAAAGCGCACAGATTGCCTGCACTTTGTTTTTAATTTCGTTTAATTGTAAGTGTTCATTGCAAATCAAGGTTCTTAGGGCCAACACACTTAAGCGAACTTGGAACACGATTGGAATGGAATTTTTTCACTGAAATGCTCTCCTGGCACTTTATGAAATCTCAGCGCTTTGCAGCGCCGACCAGCAAATTTTGGTTTGAATTTAAAGTCCAAGGAAGTTTCATTTTTGTTTGAATCAGTTAAACTAAATATTCACGCCACAGGCAGTAATGCGGAGAAGCATATTGGATATGGCCGCGGGACTCTCAATTTCTCAGAGTAAATTTATTTTACAACATCACTCATCTGTTTCTGCTGCTCATCAAGATAATTGTAATTTATTGAAGGCTGCTAAGCAGCAACTTCTGCGACTTTATATTTCTGCTTGCCATTAAAAGTGCCGCATTAATTTTTTGCTCGTTTTTCTGTTTCTTTCTTTTCATCCACTCCATCCAGCAGCCACAACAGTAATTATCCAACCGCACGGGCAATTTGACTTCTTCGAGCGTCACGTCGTTGGACTTTAATCCCAGAATGGCTGACAATGAAAACCGCAATCACAGGCACAGTTACAATGTCACCGAACAGCACAGCGATGATGAATCGTCCAATAATCATAACAGCAGTCCCAACAACAATACAACAGACACCATAATAATCGCACTGCATAATGGGCTGAGTAACGGTAATGGCATTGGGAATTCGAATGTCGATATAAATGGCAGCGCTGTGATCGGCAACGGCAGCGGTGCGGCCAAATTGTCACCGCGCACTTACGAGCCACGCGAGCGGCATATCATCACGAAGAACGTCATTGTTATTGGTCTAGCGTTTATGATACAGTTCACAGCGTTCCACGGCACTTCGAATCTGCAGAGCTCGGTGAATTCGGACAAGGCGCTGGGCACCACGACGCTCGCCGTCATTTATGGCTCGCTGATTTTATCCAATATCTTTCTACCCATGACAGTTATAAGGTGAGTGCGACCCCCATAAATGTGTGTGTGTATGTGTCAAAGGCAGCACACAGTTGTACAGTTATTCTATGCTGAATTGAAGTCATACATTTTTACTTGAGTGTGCGGCCAAGCGAAGGCGCTACAGGCTGGGCCAAAAAATCAAAATTTTTTTCTGCGTGCTCTGAAAAATGTATTGCCAGACACCTCTAAGAAAGCATCTCCAAGTATACGTTCTTATTTTAACTCATGCTTAAAGAGGCTTCTAAGAAAAGTGTCTACCAATAAACTTTCAGAATACTTATTCATTTCACAAATTACTTGGAAATTCATTCTATGAAGTGTCTACTAACCGATTTTTCAAGGAACCAAGCGAAAAAAATGCATTCGTCTTTTGACCCACCCAATGGTATATACATATATGTGATTCTCAAATTACAAGGAGAGCCTATCGAAGAAGTGTCTACTAACCAATTTTTCAGAGCACTAACCGAAAAAAAGTTCCGATTTTGATATATGTATATTGTATACATTACATGCAGAGCCTATCTTAGAAGTGTCTACCAATAAATTTTTCAGAATACTAAATGAAAAACAGTTTTTATTGACCCATCCTAATGTATACATACATATATGTATATACAAATATTTATATACATTAAGTAATATTTCTGCCATAATAATTTTAACGCCATTGCTTGTATACAAAAGAAGAAGCGTTTCGAAACATGCTCCATTGAAATAAATAATAACTGTAAAATATTGAAATTTGCTTTCAAAAGTAATCAATTCTATATTTGCTAATAAAACAAAGTATTGTTGTATTTTCTAGTCTTATCTGGCATGCTCACAAATACATATATTTTAAATGAAAGCTTAAGTTTCGCTTTGCGCTCGAGCCTTACCTGCTCGGCAAGCTATTGTAATCAATAAATAAAGTCGAGCGTTTCCTTTCCTTTGTAATTTATGAAGTCGGAAATGCTGGCACTTCCTTCTTTGTACCTGATTTATGCCGGGCAACATTTTAAGAAAATAAAAACGGCATTGTTTGGTTGTTTGCTTGTGTGCGTCTATTTATTTTCCTAGCAAGCTTTTAAGCAGTAAATAGCGTAATTTTAGTGCGCCTCCAGTACGGAAAATGAAGCAAGTCGTTGAATGGACTGCAAAGAAATTTGGTATGCCTCTATGGTTTGACAAATAAGTACTTGGCTCTTAAGGCACACTACTTAAGTGGCACATATGTACATACACTTAACCTTATTAACACATATTAGACACTTCGGTATGCTTACAAACTTAGTAGTTCAAATGATTATCCCTTCATTTGTTAGAGAATCTCAATTTGATATTACAAAATCTATCTTGGCCCCACCACACCCAATTTTATTTGCCCATTCTGTTTTCTTAGCCTTCGGCATATTAATTTCTTGACCTGAATTTGCTATTGAATTACAATAACAACAAATCTTAAGAAGACTATAAGCGAGTTGCAGCAAAAGCCAACAAAGTTGGGATTATTTCAAGCTAAGTCAAGGCGATGCTGACTTGTAAAGTATATTCCAGATTTATAGCTGAGGCTGAGGTACAACGGCAAGGCTTTTGTGACTCAGTTGAGGATTAAAATCAGCAACAGTTTGTGGTGGCCGTTCAGTATTAATATTTATAATTGTTTGTAGTAAAGCAAATACCTATATTTAAGTAACTAAATATGAATTATTAAAATGCAAAAAAATTTGGAATACAAAGGTAAACAAAAAAGATATTAATATTAATTTATTGAGTCAATCAGAAAAATGTAAACAATATAAAAAAAACCAAGAAGAATTGTTAACTTCGGTTGTACCGAAGCTATGGTATAATACCTTTCATAAATGTAGTTTTTAACGCATAAAGATGCATAAAAAGATCTTTATCTTGATTTTGATTGGTCAGTTTATATAACAGCTATATGCTATAGTGATTCGATCTAAACATTTTCTTCAGATATTGTAGCTATATGATGAATAACAATGTATGCCGACTTTCGTGAATGATACCTTGACAAATAAACAAGTTTTCCATACAAGGACTTGAGTTCGAGCATTCAGTTTGTATGACACCAATATGTTATAGATGTCCGATCTGAAAGATTTCTTCTAATATCATAGCGTTGCCTTAGGTAATAATCAACACCAAATCTTATGAAGATATCTCGTCAAGTAAAAAAGTTTTCCATACAAGCAGTCGATCGGTTATTCGATCGGTTAGTTTACATGACAGCTGTATGTTATAGATGTCCGATCTAAAAAAGTTCTTCGGAGGTTACATTGTTGTCTTAAGCAATAATCCATGTAAAATTTCTTGAAGATATCTTGTCAAATGTAAACGTTTCTCATACAAGAACTTGAGTTCGATCGGTTAGTTTATATGGCAGCTATACGATATAGTGGTCCGATGACGGCCATTCCAAGAAATGAGCAGCTCTTTAGTGAGAAAAAGACGGGTGCCAAATATCAGATTGCTATCTGAAAAACTGAGAGTTTAGTTTGCATGTATACAGAAGACGGGCACGGCAAAATCAACTCAGCTCGTTATGCTGATAATTTATATTTTAATGTCTCTGACGTGTCCGTTTGGGTATTAGAAACGTGATTACAATCTAAATCTACCCTGTTCTACCCAGAATATTAACATTTAATATATCAAAAAATATATATGTATATTCATAAAGTAATTATGAAAATCTCCAATTAACATTATTATATGTAGTAAATCGAATTTCTTAAAAAAAAACTAAAATTAAACAAAAGAAAGTATTAAAACTAACGAGTAATTCGCGCAAACCACAGCTAGCAATATTCAATAATTGCCATTCCCACCAGCTCCGCAAAAAAGTTAAATACCTCCACATAAGAGCTGCACACACCCAGCTCTCCACTAACCTAAAGCTATTGTTTTCATTGCAACAACAACAGTGTTAGCTTTCACTCATTCTACAAGTATATACACACATATGCATCTAACTAGAAGTCGTGTATTGCTTTTTTAATAACTTTTATTTGTTGATACAGCTGTTATGCCATGAAAGCGCCATGAAGCAGCAGTAGGAGGTTAGCAAGCAAAGCCAAACGACACACTTACATCTATACATATACACCCACACACACTTGGCCAGTGCGCCTGCTAAGTCTGCTGAGTCTGCTGAGTGTGTAAGCGGGCGGGCACAACATGGAGGGTCAAAGTATACTTCGGTTAACATAACGGTACTATTACAGTACGGCCCCTTCGGCACACTGGGCCGTTGCTGTGCAATCCGTGCAAATATCTGACACTTTGTTTGTCTGTTTGCATATTAGCTTTGCTGTTGTTGCGCGCTAGTATTTAGTTGTTTCGCATTGTTGCAGATACGCGTCGGCATTGTGTGGGGCATGTGGCTTCAACTGGAATGCAATCGTGAATTGTTGGACCTCGCATATTAATATGCTGCCATGTTGCATGGAGGGATCAGCCACTGAGTTAGGCCGTATTGCTTGCATAAAAGCTAAGTTAATTTGCTTAGTGGGAGATGAGTGATGAGAGCAACCTCCCGCTCGATAAGGGGAGACAGATCTTTTATATCATTCATATTCATTCTCCTTCTGTTCCACGTTTGTTTATTTGGAGATTAAAAAGTTAAAATCAACTTAAGTTAAAGCCTCTAAGTAATCTAAGTGACAACGAGTTTAACTTTGAGAAATATATAGTTCTAGAAAAAGAAACTATATCTAATCCCTGTCAATTGTGGCCGGAGGAAGCTGTAAGAGTTGTGGTTAACGAGTAAAAACTTCAGCTTAGCTATAGCAGATCCTTTATTGGCAACTGACTCTAAAATAATAAGAATTTCGCTCTTCCCTATATATTAAGAATCGAATATTATACAATAAACCTCATCCAACTATTAGCTTTAACATTTATTCCATAACATATATTTCGATTGTACTTCAGTGACACCTTTTGGTAATGGAAACATATTTTTAGATGGTTTGGCTGTCATCTGACCATGGCTTTGTCCTTCTTCGCCTATATGCCCTTTATTGCCGCGCAGTTTTATCCACGCTTCGAGACGCTCATACCAGCAGGTATATATGTACTTTCTCTTTATTACCATAAAAGCTCTACAATTTCTAGCGTAATCCTTACAGGTTTAATGGTCGGCTTTGGTGGTGGACCTTTGTGGTGCTCAAAGTGCACTTACCTCTCAACAGTCGCCGAGGCTCTGACTAAAGTGCGTGGCAATGAGTCACGCAAAGATGTGAATACCGTCAAATTCTTTGGGCTCTTCTTCATATTCTACCAAATGGCACAGGTTTGGGGGAATTTGATATCTTCTTCAGGTAAATATACACAAAAATTGCATTATTTTGCATTCCCTCTCTCACTTTCACACTTCCACACTTTCTACTTACAGTATTATCTTTCGGCTCTTCTGCCGTTGTGGAGCTGAATGCCACACTCGAAGCGCTCGCGACGCCTCCACCTTCGGAAAGTCATGTGGGTGAGATCTGTGGTGCGCGTTTTTGTCCAGGCATTGGCGCTGAGGAGAATCCGAATTTGACCCCACCCGAACCGGCGAAAATCCAACTGCTCACCTCCATCTTCCTCATTTGCATGGCCATAGCTGTGGTGCTTATGCTCTTCGGTGTCAACTCGCTGAAACGGTAAAGCAATATTCTATTTCTGTTCTATTTCTAAGTGTACTCGTCCGCTAAATGCTCACTCCTCGCTAAACAGCTACGGCGTTCGTCGCAACGACTCTGGCGACGGCATGTCTGGGCTGCGTCTGCTCACCGTTACGCTAAATATGTTGCGCAAGCGTCGCCAACTACTCATTTTACCCATCACAATGTTCATTGGCTTGGAGGAAGCCTTCTTGGCCGTGGACTATACACGGGTGAGTATTGTCTCCGCACTACTATTACATAAATGTTCTACATGAGATTTATACATACTTTGCCTTTCACCGCTTTCAGTCCTTTGTCGCCTGCGGTTGGGGCATTTCGAAAATTGGTTTCGCCATGATTTGCTTTGGTGTTGCCAACGCCATCGCTGCGGGCATTGCCGGCGCTCTGGTCGAGAAACTGGGCCGCATCACGCTGTTCGTCGCTTGTGCGCTGCTGAATGCCTCGCTCTTCGTCTATATGTTTTTCTATGAGGCGCGCGAGGGTGATTATGTCACCTATTGTGCATTCGCGGCGATTTGGGGCATTTGCGATGGTGTATGGTTGGTCGTGGTGAATGGTGAGTTGCGTTGTTGTCTCGGCTAAATGTTGACATTGGTCACATTGGTTTTTGTCTTTATGCTTGCAGCTTTTTATGGCATTCTCTTTCCGAACCATCTCATCGCTGGCTACAGCAACTTCCGCTTGTGGGAATCGACTGGTTCTGTTATTGGCTATATAATCAGTTCACAGTTGTGTACTTCCACAAAGTTGGTGATACTGCTCTGTGTGCTCGGCATTGGAAGTGCAGGGTGAGTACATGAAAAGACATATATGTAAGCTTCACTGAGAATACAATTGTGAATGGTGGAGTTATAAGCTGGCGCCTACAAGTAGACTTTAATAAGTGAATCAGCTGAATCTTTGTTGAAATTTAGCATATTATTTTAAATGTTTTCGATACATACATATATCTTGAAGAGCCACCTGTCAGTTCCAAGACTCTTCCTATCAGTAAGGTTAACCAGAACTTAACTGACTGAAGGTTACTAACAATCTTTTTATATCCGAAATATTTGAGTTTTAATTTCTTTGCAGTTACGGCATCACCGAGTATCGCCTACGCAGAAAGCAAAAAGCTCTGGAGCTTATGTTAAGTGATTGAAAAGCAGCTTACCTGTTGATTAATGAAAGTGTATTTGTATTTTAGTGCTAAGAAAAAACGATTTTGTTAAACATTTTTAGAATAAAGATTTTAGAAATAAAAAAGCTTGTTTCAATAAAAATATTTGTAGAGCTTTGTGCCGATCACAAATTTGTTGAAGCGGCCAATGTCAGTTTCGACTTTGTTTGCTGGTTCGGTGAAGATGTGTCTGCCGAGATGTCTCAGCCTCAATCTTGAAAGGACTGGATAATAGAGAGGAAAGTGCATGGATGTTGTCATCTCACCTTTTGCCTTTCAGCATTTTGCTATTTCTTGTTCGGACACTAACTTCGAGCGCATAATTTCCGAGCTCACTACTAATACGTCGCTCTGGTGTTGGATTGCATGCTCACCGCTCTGAACGAAGCTACACTCCGAAGCAGTAAATCTACTGCTACTCAATAGTAGCTTTTTCTGCCTGAAAAACACTATAGTTGTCCGGTAGCTTGATGCTAAGTTCTTTACAGAAGGCCCCCTTTTCGACCCCAGCTCCTAACTTCGATCCATCTGTGAGGCTATTGAGCGGAGAAACAGCCAACACGAGTTGCCTCTATAACGCAGTGATCCACGATGTAATTGAAGGAGGAGAGACTTTCAGCGTAACTCTGTTTGGACTCCTTTTTATACTCAGTTTCTCTGAGTCTTAAAGTACACTTTACAGCAATAGATTTACCAGCAATGCCCAGGAGTGCCACCATGTGCAGAATGACGTTAAGTGTCATTATTGGTGTAGTCTGTAGTGCACCGAAGATGCGGATAAGAACCGCTCTGCTCGAATGCAGCCTTTTAGAGCGCCCTCCACCAGGCGAATACACCGTAGTACCTTACTTGCTTGACTACGGCTTGGTTGAGAGTCCCCACTTTTTCCCCTATAACTTCTCTACTGCGATATAAGGCAACCTTCTTTAATCTATACATAATATTTGGCCTCCTTGAAAGCTTTATATCAAGCAACCATTTTACCTTAGCTGCATGACACCTGAGATTTTCCCCGTTTGCTGATTCGAGAACTGATCTCAAAATCCATACGCTTGTTTGCATTGAATAAAACTCCATTTTTCGTTTATATTCTTGATTTTGGTTTTTTTATTACAATCCATTTAAATAAGTTCACGCATACACACGTATTTCATTACTTCATTATTTAGTTATTTTAATGTTAGTACAGTTTGGGGTCTTTCTTCATTTAATTTCATGCAGCTATGCACAGCGTAACATAACTACTTACTTTAACCTTAAGCTTAATTTCATTAAACATATTTATGTTAATTTTGCCTTATTAACATTTTTCGTTTGTCTAAATTACAAGTATTTCTCTAAGTCTAGTGCCTTGCGGCTGTGATTTAGGGCTAAATAGTACGCTTCGCTTTAAATTTAAACCGTTATATCATTATTTCTTTTACATTATTATCTCTTATTAAAATAACATAATTAATAGCAGAGTATGTTAATAAAATAATATGCTCTGTTAATATGCTACGTCAGTGGATAGAATTTCTGTTAGTAGGTTACAGCTGTGTTATGTCATTTATGTTAATTTCTCATAAACTTTTCAAACACTTATTTATTATGCGCTGAATTATTTAATATTACTAGTGGAAATAAATATTTAAAAGTTCATTTTAAATTCTTATGTTATTAAAAATAATTGAAAATTCAGCGAATTCATTTAACTAATGTTATATTGGTATAAAAACAAATCTGCGTTCAAAAATATTTCAAAATATGAAAATAATGAAAAGGCGGAAACAGTTTAAATGAAGAAATAACCGTTATAAAATCTACTTATCAACACAAGACACACGGTAAATGATACTTAATGGTAGAAAAATTTTTAACATAATTAGAAATTTTATTTTAACAGACTGTAACGTAAAGTTGAAAACATAAAGAGTGTACAACAATTTAACTTTCAACAAAATTAAATGGAGAATTAACAAAGTGATAGTGTCTGTTACAGCTAAATTATACACACATAGCTTAAATGCTTTGTATTTTTCCTTGCTTTTAGTTTGCTATTCGTATACAATGTTTAGTTGGACTAATTTAATTGGTTGCTAGTATTTATTTATGCTTAGTTTACTTTTATTTTACTGCTTAATAATGCATACAAATAAACATAAATATTATTGTGTAGACTGTTTTGAACATACACATACATACATATATGACACACCATTTACAATGCCATGGCCTGGATGATTAATTTAAATTTATTATTTGCCAATTTAATATATTTTCCACAATTATGCATACGCAAGCGCAGCGCACATACGCTTTATATCGAATAAGAGCATTTCAAAATCAACTGAGTTTTCCTAGTCTCTGCGAATACTCCCGAACATCCACTGCGCTTGCGTTGTTATTGTATTTTATGCACCAAATATCATATTTACAGTTATGCCGACGAGTGTGCCGATTTAATTGTTATCCACGTGCTTACATTTCTTTCACAATTCAAATAAATAGCGTTTGAAATGCTATACAATACAACTCTCGGTATCTATACTTTTATGACATACTGTTGCGACTTCGTAGGAGGAAAGCGTGGCACACAAGGCTGCACACTTACTTAATTTACTTTTGCTTAGGACGAACATAACTTCGTAGCTATAAGAATGAGCTGTGCAGTACGCACTGGGACCTTTTTGGATCTAAAGGAGACTTGTCTTCGCACTATTAGCGCGTGCTGCTGCATTAGTTTAGTATAAATCAATAGCTAGCCATTAGAGTATTGAGTGTTGCCGTGCTTAAGTGATGTAATTACTTTACAAAATTATATATATTTAATGCATAACTAATGATGACTTGCATGCTGCAGAGGCAAATTGGAATAAATGCTAAATTAATTTACAGCTTGTGCAGCAGTGTTGTGCTTAAAGGACTGCCAGGCGATTTTTGTGTCCGCAGTAAATCGGTTTTCAAGCGAGACGTCACAACAGCGCTGCTGCTCCCATGATATCGTGTTGCCTACGTCTTACTCACATTCAGAAAGTGCTCGGAAAGTGGTCGTAGGGCATGGCGTCCTACACCATGCCTTTGGACATCATGCGCACGGTGTTCTTCAGCGCCTGGCGCTTGTTGCAAAACCAAATGCGTATCACCTCGCGCTCATAGCCTAATTGGTGCGCCAGGCCGGTGATTTCGGTGCCTAGCGTGGGAAGAGTAGAGAGAGAAGAGGGTTAGCAAAAGCGCTGGCGGTAAGTTATTGGAGAAATGTCATTTTCGAAATTACCACTCACCCGATGGATGTGTGTTGCGCTCGAAGTGGGCATTCAACAGCTCCAGCGCTTGTGGCGTAAACGAGGTGCGTCGCTTGCGCTTCTTCGACGGCTCCACGCCTATGTAGTCGGTCAAGTGGTTCTGGCCAGATTTGTAGCGATTCCAGTGACTGTATACGGCGAGGGTGTAAAATGAGAGAAAATTCAAGTGTTAGTAAAAAACGAGTTCGAGCTTGAGATCGTCGACGTGTGGAACTTCTTCCATACTCTCACCTCTCTTCGGCCTCTTTCATCCAGCGCTCTAAGACTGGCTTGATTTTCTGCGCGCTCTTTGGCGTTATGTCCAACTTCTCAAACCTGTGCGTTGAGGGAGGGGTGTGGAGAGTGGTGGTTTCAAAAGAGAGGCGAGAATTAGTAAATTGGAAATTTGCGCTTTCATAAAGCTACAATGCGTATGTTGGTTGGTGTGTGTGTGTTAAGTATGCGCAAGTAGACTGTTAGAACTAACTGTGGAAGTTTTAAGTGCCAGGACATTGTCAAATGTGCTAAAAGCGAGCAAATAAGTATATTCACAAAATATGGTTTCAACGCTGCGACAAAATATTTTTTTTGACATAACTTCTTCTTTAATTATTGTGCGTATAATAAAAACTTTGGCAATGCCCTGGCCAATAAGCAAAGACTTGAGATTACAAAAATAACAAAAAAGTGAAAGAAATGGCTTTGTCAGCGGTAAACGGCAAGCGGCAAGCGGCAAGCAAATTAATAAACAATTCTACAGCGCATACTTAGGTATAATTATTCTTTGTTGTTGTTTGTTTGTTGTTGTATTAGTAGTTGTTTATGTTTGTTATTGCTCTGCAATTTGTTAGTCTACAATCTACTTTTGTTAGTTAAATACTCATACTAAGACTCAATGATTCTAGATTTCTATGTTTCGTTGTTAGACGTGTGCTTTCTTAGCTCTAAGTGTGTGTGTAAGTAGTTAGGGGCACGTACATGTTCTGTTGCTGCGACGACAATTGGGCGGCGTACATCTGTGCGGCGAGTGCACTGTTGCATTTGTTTTTGTATTTAATTGCATTTACATTGTTTTTGTTTTTTTTTTTTGGTTTTCCGTAGCAGAAAGTATAAAATAAATAAATATATATTTCAGTTTAGTTGTTGGTCCCTCAAAAACTGTGGGAATTTATTTGGTGTAAGCTTAAAATCAAATTATGCTTAAATGTCCTGGCACAGTAAAAATTCCAAAGAGTTTTCAGAACACAAGCACGAACTTTTCTGCGCGAATATGAGTATAAAATTAGTAGCAAATTAATAAAATTTTCGAAAGCTTTCAGTCATTTTTACGGAGAAAGTGCCTCTTCTCTTCGAAGGTTCCACACGTTTTAATAAAAATTTTCAAAAATTCGTTTAAGCCTTATTTTGACTCTTTATATGTATGTATATTTTTTGTACAAAGTTTTTGTGAAAAGTTTCCAAAAAAAAAAAAAAATTAAAGGTCTTTCCTGAAAGTGTGGGGGATGCCTATCTAAAATTTTCACATTGCTGTGCCATATATTTCTCAAAGCAATGCCATAATTCGACGAATGAAGATTGAAGGAGCTTATACACGAATAAGTGTGTGATCTATAATAACAGAACTCATAAACAGATACCAAGGATCTACTCGGAATACATTACTATTAGTAAGTCCACATTCCTCGTATACTAACGTCATTTTTCATTAACTTCTGTTCAGTAAGTTAAATTATAAAAATAAGACCGTCTTCTCTTCAATAATTTGAAGTGATTAGATTACATTTAATCTATTCAACAATGTACATACTTATGTAGACTGTGCTCACTGCTTTTGGAGATTCATTAAACAGCTGTTTTTGACTAGTCGTTCGAAGCTGTGTCATTTTTGCTCGCCATTACTCTCCTATTTTTGATACTATCTTGCACCTTTTTCACTTATTTACTTGATATTGCTTTAATTTTTTTACTTTTTACTTTATTTATTTATTTAATTAATTTTTCATATTGACAGTTTGGAGTGTCAAAATCCATGTGATAAAGTCCAGAGTAGAGAGATTTCGACTAGATTAGCTTCAAATCTCTTCTGTGACGAGCGTCAAGTGTTATTTTTGTATGGCGAAATCTTGCTAAAGTTAGTAGATTAGTGAAATAATCTACTCAGCAGCTGAAATCTTGTGTTGTCGGTGGGAATATAGTATTATTCATTAAAAATTTTTACGTTTCCAATTCTTTTTATTTTCAATGTGAAAAGTTTTTTTAATTGCAGAAAAACTTAAGGCTTGCTCATTTTAAGCTAAAATTGTTCGGGTTCCTTGTTCCTACTTGATTTGATTATTTGAAGCTTAGTCTGTTGGCCATAACCTAAAAAAACCTTTAGGAAAAGCTGCAGAAAACATGCAGAAAAGTTGCGAAAAAGCTCTAATTACACTTTTTGGTCTCCCGCCAAGTCATTTAAAAACACGAATTATAGGCAATTGCCTACTTTCGATCTCTAGATAGAAAAAAAATATTTTTCGTGTGTTCTGAAAACTCTGAGCTCTTAAATTTATACATTTGGTTCTTATAATCATCTTTATAAACTCTTCTCTTCTTACCTGCATATGGCGCTCTGACTGTAGGCGGGTCCCTCGGTCACCGATAACGCCTGCCCGACTTGCGTTTGCGTGAGACCCAGTGAGAGACGTCGCAACTTGAACGCTTTGGCAAATTCCTTGATCTCATCCAAATCGATGCCCTCAACCACATTGGTGGTCGCCTGGTTGATGGTGGGCTCATCTAGCGGGGTAAACAGAGAATCGTTGCATGAGTAAATGTAAAAAAAGTTAAAAATTCAAAATTACAAATTTAATTATTACAATGCTATTCTACGCAAAAAAAAATTAGCTGAACGAATTTTTATAATACACTAAGTAAACTGGCATAATTTAGGATTCTAACTTTTCATAAAAAAATCGTCAAGGAAGCCAAATTGAGTTACAGTCCTTTAAAATAGTTTCCTATAAAATGGTTCCATATAAAGTATTCCTATAATAGTCCTAAAAAATTCTTATTAAATATATTGTCTCCATTAATATTATCGAAATAATTGCATTTTTCGCCAACTTCGTCAACTTAAGTTGCTGTTGTTGTTTTGCTTGCGCGTTCAGTTTAAATTGGTGCGACATTTTGGCAAAGGTATTGTGACGTGCAGGTAAACAAATACATACATATGCCGCTCGACGTCGACGCTAATTCGCAATTACCATTCCCGATGACGAATTGAAGTTTGCAACAACAAAAGCGGCAACAACCATGTGAAAGCTTTACATATTAGCACACACAAATGCATTTATCCTTGAATGCAAATTGCCGCAAGTCAATGAGACTTTGCAACCAAAGGAAGATTTGGCAAACTCAATGTCAGTCACACATATGCGTATGTTTGTGTGTGAGTGTGTGGATTTTGCGCTTCTTAGCGCCGCAGCGAAAGTTTAGCGACTTTTTAAAGACACATTTACTCACGCTCACGCCTCGCGACAGCCGTCAATTGGAAGTTATAAAGCAACAGCTAATAAACTTTGACGAGATAGACTTGTGGCAGCTTGCAGAAGGTGTGTTGCACGTGTGAAGCAACATGCATGTAGATCCAAGTCAGTATGTGTGTGTGCGTATGAGCTTGTTACCTGTTAGCAGATCTCATAAAACATGAATGAGTCAGTCGCTGCTCACTTGTTGTTAGCTCACGACTTTTGTTGCACAAAAACATTTGCTGATATCATTAAGGCTGCAAGTTTGGCAACACACTAACACAGTCTTCCACTACGTGTGTATGTATGTGCAAAGTCCTATTAAAGTTCGTCACTCAATCAGCGCTTTTTTTGTATTTTGAAAGCGGATTTTCGTGAAAACTTTTAACGGATTTCGCGAATGGTTTTCCAAATTTAAAGTTTTCGCCGAGACACAAATTTGCTAAATTCGACTAATTAGTATTAAAAGTTTGCGAGTATATCAAGATTAATATATTTAACATTGTGAATTGTAGTAATTTCGTTTGAAGCTACCTCCTGTGTATGGATTTAAAACGTTGTAGATTTCGAAGATTTTGGAACACTCGATCACGGAAACATTAACCCGAATCTTATCTACTTGGGAATGAAAACGATGTGTTTAGTTTCCCTTCGGTCTCCTTTCGTCGGTCGCATTGCCAGCTTAAGCCGAGTTCAAAAACATGGTGGAATATGATACCATGCCCACAGTAACGCCTAGTCTGAACCCAACGGTTGCCAAACAAGTAGTTGATAGTAGTTATAGTGTTCGAAAACTTCAGCAGGCAATTTTGAGAAATCGGTTAAATCGAAGACTTCTAGCTTAGACGATTTGGTCAAGTGTTCAAGGCACTTTGATCGAAACTCTAAGATGAAAGTTTCAAACGTGAAAACAACAAGGCTGATGGCCATGACCATTGCCTCATACCTCACTTGTACACTTGTATGTATATTGGCTGTATGCCGAGATTAACGAGAATGAATATTTTTAATCAGTTATTAAATTTTTTAGTAAAAAATTACATAGTTGTGGACTTAATATAGTAATTCCAAAATTTTGGATACTGAGTATAAGTTGTTCAAATATTTTACCCAAACCTTTAGACAAGAACCAACTCTACTTTTAATTTGACTGAGCCAAAAGATCGGCATCATGCCACTAAAGTAGAGTGTTTAACCCTATAGTGTTTATTGTGGTGTCAAGTCTGAACCAGTGGTTAGTAAGGAAGCACATTAATTACCACACTCCCTTTCAATGAAAATTTGTATATGTGAGTTGGTTATGAAAGCTAATTTCTCCAATTCTCCTATTCAGTGCTGTCGTCCTCCTTTTTTTTTACAAATTTATAGTTGTTTGCGCAGACTGCACTGCCGGGTAAGTAGCGAATGATAGCTAATAAATCAGCGATGGATAGAAAAAATGCCGTTACTCGCTTGCCTTTACAACTGCGCACATGTATGGGTGTTTCTATTTGTATGCCTGCATGTGTAATGTGCGGCGATGCAAATTTTTTTTGTGGCTGCCACACTCTCCGGTCTTAATTGTGTTTTTTAAGCATAGTGGCGCATTTGCCAAAAAACAGTAAGAGGTTATTACACCGCGCTCGTAGTTAGAAATTAAGCAAAGAGAGCCACTAGAACACCGAACACACAGCGCGAGCGCGAGTGCCCGAGGGTGCGGCGCCGGGGCATGACGGTGCAATAATAGGGAGTGGTTGTAATTTATGAGTGCCAAATATGCATTTATGTGCGAATACATATGCGCGCTTGTGTGCATGTGTGAGCACACACACGCTGCATAAGTATGAATAACTATGTGCATATGGGAGTGTGGGTACATATTTGCTTGGCCAAGGGTGTGCGCCATGTACGAAAGTACCTATGCAAAGAATTTGCTTTTAATTGGATCAATAATTGGATACTTTTTGCAGCTTTTTGCCAATTAAAGGTGAATATTTCAGCATATTACGGTACTAGAAGCAGATGTTTACCCGACATACATGCACATATGTATGTATATCGAAAAACGCAAATACGAGTTAGTGCAAAACACAAATGGCTCGAATGCTATTGTAAATGCAAACGAATATTATAGATTTCCGCGATTGCCTGCGAAAGTAAAGCGAAACTTGAGATTTGCTTTAATGGTTGGTAAGGATGACAGTGGCAAGCTCTGGTACTAGTTGTATGACAGGTCAATTGAAAAGTCTCCTGCCTTCCATAGTAAAATTATTCCATGCGCATCCCAAATACAGATGGCATAAGCTTGCAAGATGTCTGTTGCGTTATCCCATGCTTGGCAGCGGATTCTTTGCATGACTTCCGATAGGACTCCTGTGTGAAATGATGGAGCTATGTTTCCTCCATTGTCACATATCGCCGCGAAATCTCGGGTTTATCATCCTTTAAAATCGCCAAATCCTGCTTCGAATCATCAACTCGTTGGTCTTAAATTCTAAGCAACCACGACAGCCAGCACTGCGCTAGTTTTCCGAAAAATTATTTATCGTCCAACTGCAGCGAATATTCCGCAGTGGCGGCGGCAGAGGTTCTGACAACAAAAGCCATGGATTGTATGCCATTCGCACCACCAGCAACGTTCGGAAGCTGTACTTAAATGTGCGCATAATTCATGCAACACGCGCCATGCCACAACAACAGTTACAGCAACAACAAACCAATAACAATAACTTGCGGCACACAATGTTTGCCTTAATTACTCCTAATTGACGCTTGCAGAACTCGAGTGCGCTATCGTAAGTCACCTCCTTCGGCCCCCCCCCATCAGATTCTACAGCCGCTAGGATGCGTTTCTAAGATGTGGCAGCCAGCTTCCTTGGCAGCACTCGTTTGGAATTCAAGTGGAATGAGTTTGTTTTTGCATTTAATGACACATTTCACTTGCAAACTAAGTGTAATAATAGCGACAACAACAACAATAGCAGCAGAGTGTTGCAGCATCAAAATATTGTAGCATCTAGTTAGTTGAATTATTGTTCGTGACGCGGCAGCAGCTCCAATTTCCCACTACTAAAGACTTGTCGTTATTTTTATTGCAGCCATTGTTGCTGCTAATGTTGCCATAATACCCAGCGAATGCCATGTCAGCCGCTGACAAGTACCGCCGAGTGTTGCAAGCAACACGGCAATATGCAATAAGCTCCGGTGGCATAAACAAGCAAACAGTTAGTAGTTGCTTAATTACTGCGCAGCCCAGCAACAACAACAATGGCGCAAGAATGGGGAGCGGGGCGCGGTGTACCGTGCAGCAAGGCCTTAGCGCATCGCCTCGGAGACAATATGATGCTTTGCATAATGCTCGCACTTTTGTATTAATAAATAAATCAAAATGCACTCATCGACTTACAAGCATCTTATGCAAGCCATCCTTGCCGCCGAAGGCAAATCCGCGCAGTAATTACAATAAAAATCCGCCTAACGGTATTGTGGCAGCTCTTACAGCGCTCACGGTGCATATAAATGAGGAAACACAGCGCAGTGCAACAATGGAGAAGACGTATGTTTGTACAAGTTACATGACATGAATTTTGAATGTAACAGCAGTTTAAAGAAAGGATCAAGATCTCCTTGAAAATTTCTCGCATATTTGCTAGTAGCCCTTCTTGAAACCAACCAAAGAAAATTGTCGGTCCCTTGAACACTTAATAATATATAAATACAACAAAAAAGAAACACCGAAGCAAGAATAATTTCACACATAAAGAAATTTCTATGCAAGAAAAAGGTTTAGTTCGGTCGGTTTGTATGGCAGCTATGTGCTATAGTCCTCCGATATGGACCATTTCTTCGGAAGTTGTACCGTTGCTTTGAACAGTAAACCATACCAAATTTCGGGATGATACCTCGTCAAATAAAAATGTTTCCCATACAAGGATTTGATTTCGATCGTTCAGTTTCTATGATAGCTATATGCTATAGAAGTCCGATATCGGTGGTTCTGATATATAAGCAACTCCTTAGGGAGAAAAGAACGTGTGCGAAATTTCAGATCGATATCTCAAAAACTGAGGGAATAGTTTGAGTATATACCGACGGGCAGACAGCGGACGAACACATGGACGTGGCTTCATCGACTCAACTCATCACTCTGATCATTTATATATATATATACTTTATAAGGTCTCTGACATCACAAAAGCAATAAATTTCGTGACAAATGTATATATGGATATCCTAGCCTAGCCTAAAAGCTTGCAAGACACATTAGGAAAAGTTTCAACAGCCAATTTACTGTCACTTAACGTAAAGTATCCAAGGTTTCCTAATATGTTTAATAATAGGCCTTAAACTAGTAAAAGTAATTGAAGGAAATCGATCTTTACTCACTCGGTGAATCCATTAGCAGATCGTGCGCACCGCTCGAACCGTCCGTGCCATTAGGAGAGAGCTGAGAAGTCGGTTCTCCAAGGCCACTGCCGCTGATTCGATCTCGTTCACGTTCGCGTTCTCTTTCGCGGTCCCGCTCTCTTTCTCTTTCCCGCTCACGTTCGCGGTCACGTTCACGTTGCATTGACGAACTGGTTGTCGGGCTGAGTTTCATCGCGTGCATGCCATGGTGTGGGTGATGCACCAGATGCGACGCGGATGAGGTATTTATGCCAAGCGACGACGAACCGAGACCCGGCGAGGTGGGCGAGGCAGACGATGCACGTATCGCGGTCGCTGAAGGCGGACCTAGCGACTTTGTGATGGTCAATTCACCATTTGCCGAGGCGGAGAGTCTGCAATACAGGTAGAGGGGTATTAATTGGTACTTAAAATACATTATGTTGCTGCGCGGCTATGTTGTGGCACCAGTGGCTTTGTGTGCGGCAATATCAATTTTGCGAGTTTTAATAAATATCTTTCACTGATACGCAACCATTAAAAGTTATTTTGTGGGCCCAAAGGCGCATATTAATTTTCCTCTTCTCTGTAGTCTAATTAGCACACCATAACCACACTTTGCTGCGCGCCACAATTGCTCTGTGAAATTTCGTACCCCTATGAACTTACCTATTAATGCTGTTGAGCATGCTGGCCGCTGAAGATTGTCCACTGCCCATGCCGACCGCTGCACCGCCGCCACTAACGCCAATACCCAGTGGAGATGCCCTCATTCCGCCGCCATTTCCTAGAAAATCACGCTCATGCGGTGAGCTCATATTGTGTGCATGTTGGCCGTGCTGTTGTTGCTGCTGCTGCTGTTGTTGATGTTGATGATGATGCAAGTGCGTGATGGCTGCTACCGCTGCGGACGATGACGGTGGCGGTGAGTGGGTGCGGAACAATTGGCCAGCAGTGCCGCGCAAAGGAGATGAATAGCCTCTTTCGTTGGATGTCGTCGATGTCGAAGACGACAATACGCCGCCGGCCGATGAGGCGGAAGCCGAACTTGTTGTGACGCCTGACGACAGCGTATGCGGATGATGGTGTAGACTGTGGTGTGCCTGATGATGGCTTTGGTGATGTTGGTGTGAGTGATGCCCATGTTGGTGATGTTGATTGCCAGTTGCGGATACTGAGGCGGATGTTGCTGACGCTGATGCATTGATTGAGGCTGAGTTGGTATTGGAAGCGCACAACGAACTTGCAACGGCGGATGAGTTGCGACCGCTCACCGGCAATTGTGTTGAGTTACATGCCGAGCCGAGTGTAGGCGAAGATGAACGCCTCAAATGCTCGCGTTCACGTTCCCTTTCACGTTTATTAGAATGATGGCTGAGGTTCAGGCCACTGCACGTGATAGCGTTGGGCCCGTTGTTTAGAGAGCCGCTGCCACGTGTAGGACTGCGTTTGTGATGCGTTTCCGTGCGTTCAGCGCGTTCACGTTCCCGCTCACGCTCCCTATCACGTTCACGGTCACGTTCTCTTTCTCGCTCCCGCTCCCGCTCCCGCTCCCTATCCCTATCACGGTCCCGCAACGTCATCGTACACGTCGAAGTGGACGAGTTTGGACGTGGCGATGGGGTCGAGCTCGTCTGGTGACCACTTCCCAACACATTGCTGCGGTGATGAAAGTGATGATGGTGTGCACTAAGTCCAGGCGGTGGAGATGCGCTCACATCCGGTGGCATATGCATCGATGTAACCGAAGAGCTTGGGTTTGTCGACTTTCCAATTTCCCGGTTTGGTGAGGCGAGCTCATCCACTGTGTGTCGAAGTGAGTGGTGATGTGCGCCGCTATGGTGTGTATGTGAGTGCAGCGCGTGATGATGATGGCGCGGAGAGGTTTCTTGCTTAATGTGTAATTGCTGTTGAAGATGAAAAGCGGCTGCTGCTGCCGCTGCCGCCGCGGCGGCTTTTGTACTTGATGACGCACTACTATTGACCGTGCGCTCTGCTCCGCCGCCTATGCTGTGCGGCGGGGGTGAACTGGTAGGCGAATGTCCACTCTCACTGTTACGCGCCGCAGCCGCGGCTGCTGCGGCAGCTAAATGCAAATCACCCGACAGCGTGTGTGAATGTGCGGCTAGGTGATGGTGTGGCGGTGGTGGCAGATGGGCAAGGTGCGGCGGTGGCGCCGCCGATTGTTGGTCACTGCGTTGTTGCTGCGCATGGTGCATGGCATGATGTGAGGCTTGCGACGAGGCGTGCAGGTGATGATTAGCGGCGGCCGCGGCAAACAATTCCGGATGCAAGGCGGCTAACAGCTGTTGCACGCTGCTCGAGAAGAGGTTGGGCTTGAGTAAATTCGTCTGGGTTTGTGCGAGCTGAGGCAGCGTTGAAGCGTGTTGCAAGGCAGCGAGCGCTGGTGGCAAAGGAGGTGGCAAGAGTGCTTGTTGTTGCTGCTGCTGTTGTTGAAATGATGCAAAGGCGCCGAAGTTCTGCAAGAATTGCTCGTTGGTGTTGATCTGCGGACTCACTGGTATGGTCAGAATGGTCTGCACGGCTATACCTGCGAAAGAGAGAAACGTCATCAAAAAAAGGAAAAGCAAAGTCTCGTTTCAAAAACTTCAAAAGGTTTCTTCCAGCAATTCGACAAGATATTTCGAAAGACACAAACGTAAACCCATACTATGATGCATTTAAAGAATTAGGCTTCAAACTGCGGTCATTTTGCATAAACCGTCTTTCATCGGTTTCACCGCATTATTATCAAACAATTAATAAATACCGATTTACGCTACTTACCCTGCGCCGTTGGAATGAGCAGCTGCGCCCCTTGCACGCCCTGCACCAGTTGGCCGGATGCGAGTATCAGTTGCGGCATTTGGGCGCTTGTCGCCGGTGTCGGCAGCGCGGGCGGCGGAGAAGCGGTGGCCGCAGCTCCTGCTGCTGCTGCAGCCGCCGCGGCCGCTGCCGCTGAATTCAACACATTTGCCAAAGTGTTCTGAGCCATCGTCTGGGCCTGCACCGAGCTCGAGTTAGGCGATGTGCCGCCGCCATTGTCCTGGCCACTACCGCAGCCGCCAGCATGTGACATGACTTTATTATTATTATTGTTAGAAGCCGCCGCGGCGGCTGCTGCTGCAGCCAACACATTCGAGGCAGATAACGCGTTGGGGGAGCAGGGTGCGCTGTGTGGGCCAGTGGCGCCAATTGGTGGTAGACAAGCACTAATGCCAGCGCTGCCACCTGCACCTGCGCTCACAGTCAGATTGAGTGGAGAGTTGAGCGCTGCCGCCGCTGCTGCTGAGGCGCTGATACCAGCCGCTAATCCCTGAAGACTTGCTAATGCTGCTGCTGTCGCCGGAGTGACACTCTGTGCCACGCTCACCGGAGTGGTCGAGCCGCCAGGTGGCGTATGCAAGTGCGGAAGCTGTGTGTGGTGGTGGTGGTGATGCTGGTGCATACCATTGCCGCCGCTGGAATGTTGTAGGTGATGATGTTGCTGTTGTTGTTGTTGTTGTTGCTGCTGCTGCTGGAGCGTGGCTAAATTTTGTAATTTTTGTAAATTTATCATGTCTTGCACTGCAGAGTGTACGGTTACGTTGGGTGCATGGTTGTTATTGTTGTTGATGAAGTTGTATGTGGTGGCCGGTGTGTGCAGTTTTGAAGCGTAGCGGTGTGTTTGTGTAGTAAGGGGGGTAAAAATGAGACAAGTTGCAAGTTATTAGTAAAATTTTGTGGATTGGGCTTTGATGAGTTAAATGCTGTGTTCGGTGTTGTCTGCTCGAGGTACTTAATGACCCGTCTGTGTGCGCTTGCTACAGTCGCCTCGTGTTCGGCTTGTAAGTTATCTGTGCGAGTGTAGATGTGTGAGTGTGTGTGTGCTGTTGGTATATGTCAGTGTGCGCTGATGTCTCTTAGTTTGCTCGATTAGTTGGACATTTGTGTGGATTCCCTAAACGCTTGACGCATAGACCAGTTCATTTGAACAACAAAGAGCTCAAATTCAACGAAACCCGGGACATTTTAAAGGCCGGCGGCATGATAAGTAGGCCTCTACCTCAGATTCTCTATCGAAGGGGTGAGTACAGACGGATGCTTCTCTAAATATATTAAAATAAACTATGTATTGGGTAGTCGAAAAAGGACGTTCGTATTTTTTACAAATACTTGTGTATATGTACATTGATATGTAAAATAACAGTTATAATTTTGAAGGCTCTAAATTGAGCTGCTTTGAACGTTGTTCGCTAAATTGAACCGTGAGAAACGGTTGAGGAATATTCTGGATTTTGTTGTCTTTACTATAATCAAATAGACCAATGTAAACATTTCGATAAAATTAATCTTAGGAAATTAAACTTTCGAGTAAAAACTAAGACTTTCTATTCACACCTCAGAGTGTTTTGAGGATTATTTCATGAAATTAGTGTAAAGCCATCTTTGAACTTAAGAAGAGTAACATTCTTGTATCGAAACAGAGAAGTCTATACTCCTTAAAAAAATATTCCGTCTTCCTCTCATTGCATATTTGTGATGTTTTCTTTTTGTTTTTTTTTTTTTTAATTTTATTAGAATTGGATTTCGATATGTACTCACTAGTTCCGTTCAGATGCGCCTGCGCTGCCGCTGCTGCCACCGCTAAAGCCGATGCGGACGCCTTCGCCTGCTGCTCGTGTTCCTCCGCGTCGGACAGCGGATTGAGATGATCGCGCGCATCGCAATCCTCACCCACGTCGGTGTCGATTTGCATCGGTTGGGGCGAAGTGGGCGGTGAGAGCTCGTGTGAATCATGCGAATGCCGTGAGTGGGCGTCATTGTGATTGGCCAGCGAGGCCGCCTTGGCTAAGCTTTGATAAAATTCCAGCTCTTTGACGTGATCCTTCTCGAAAGAGTTCTGAGTGTGTAGTTCATGCAGACTGTGATTGCTAAGCGGTGAGTTGAGCTTGTGGTTGGTGATATCCTTTTCATAGTCCTGTCAGAGTAAAGAGAGAAAGGTTATTAGTTAAGGACATTTTTCACTAATGCTTTATGGATTTTAGTTTCAATGTTTGATTGTTGGTCGTAGCCGTCAGATATAGCTTCAACAAAAATTTAATTGGAATTTCACATTCACTAAATTAGTGTTGCTCACAACTGAACATATTTCAACTCAAATCACTGCACTTTATTCGCTTTTGCTCGTTGCAAAAATATCGCGCATACGCACTGTAGTGCCTTTATTACAATGTAATTGGCAGAGTCATGAAAAAACCTACACATAACTCCCTATTCCCGCCGCAGAACGGTGTTTGAATCGAGTACACATGTATATGTGTGTGTGCGTGTGGCGAAATTCAAAACTTAACAGTCAGCTTTCAACTGCCACATGTAGCAAGTAGCATTTCGCATTAAGTGACTTTATTAAATTATATTTGTATTATGTAATTACACAATATGTTTGCTGACACGCTGATGAGGCCGGCAAATGCCCAGCGCGTACAGCGAGCATATGCAAATTCGTGTGAGCTTTCCCAATGCAGAGTGGCGCGCAGTGGCGGATGTGTAGCTGCTGCCAGTCTAATTGCGAATTTTCAGAATTCCCTTAATAAGCGCGCGGCGCAGCGGACACACACATGCCCCCGCACAGCTGGCTAATGTTAGGCTATGCGTCGAACAAGTTGTACATTTGACAAACAGCGCCGATATCAGGCGTTATAACAGTCATTTAATGTAATCTACCGTTGACCAGTTGGCCGCTGTGCTTGTGTTGGTGTGTGTGTTCGTGCTGCAATGTTAGTAAGTTAACTGCAATTCCATGCGCTTGTCTTATTTAAAGCGTTTCGCACGTTTGCATATATCATGTTGGTGTTTATGTCGTTGTTTTTGTTAATATGTTAATTTATTGTAATGCAACTGACACTAATTCATGCAGAACGTGCAACATTTGATTGCCGCTTTTAATGCAGAGCTCATTTGAATACTAGAAGAGGATGTAAATTAATCATGTGCGAAATAAAATTAATGTTGGACGAATGCGTTCATATGAATGTGGATGCAACCCATTACTGTTTGTGTGCTGAGGCAAAGGGGCGATGATGTTTGTGGCATCTAAGAGACACACGGTTGGGAGGCCAAAAAATCGCTTGCATGGAGAACTTTTGCTGATTGAATGGTGGACGCGGAATGACTGGTTAGCGGAGACCGCTTTACTGGACATTTCTTTGTGGTGCTACTAATCGTAGTTAATAGAAAATCTCATTGAATTAATTATAGTAATTTTTGTATCCGCTTTTTTGTTGATATTGCGATCTCTTCCAAGATTGAAGTCTTCTGGTGGCAAGCAAAAATCAGTTGGTGGAAAGAATTTCCAGGTAAAAGTTGGTATTCTTTTAACTCTGTCTAAGGAAAAATTTCTGCTATGTATGTACTTGTCTTCAGACAGCCACAAGATAACCAAGGTATGCTTATACGTCTCACCCATTGTAGTTTCTTCAGCAAAATATTTACTCCCCACTTAGGGACGAGACTACTACGATGTCCAGTAATCCAGTATATATTTTTTAATTAATCCCATAATAGTACTTGTAATTTAATTTTATCATGTTTATCTGGAATGTCGTAATGGTTGTCCCTTTGGTCAATAGGTCACCCAGAATGTTAATATAAATATTGGGTAGTCGAAAAAGTATTTTCGTATTTTGGCAACCGATATCGTTGCAGTAGTATATCTCCAGTGCTACCAATCGCATTGTGTTATACCATATAGTGTTGGAAAGTGTTGTTGTAGTGTTGGTTAAGCTTTATTCAGTTAAAAAAAATTCGGTGAAGTTGAAAAAAAGTTACAGCTATTCAAAAATGAGTGGAAATAATGAAGAAATTCGTTATATTTTGAAATTTGTGTATAAAAAGGGAAGAATGCAACGCATGCCACAAATGAAATTTGTCAAGTTTACGGAGACAATGCTCTATCAGTTCATGTAGCACAACAATGGTTCGCTCGTTTTTATTCTGGAAATTTCGATGTGAAAGATGCACCTTGCTCTGGTCGACCGATCGTTGAAAACGTCGATGAAATTGTGGAAAAGATTGATCAAGGCCGTCACATAAACAGCGATGACATCGCTAAGGAACCTAACATTCATCATCAAACGGTTTTGAATCATTTAAAAAAGGCTGGCTACAAAAAGAAGCTCGATGTTTGAGTACTTCATGAATTTAATGGACCGAATTAACATCTGCGATTCTTTGCTGAAACGAAATGAATTCGAACCATTTCTGTAGCGAATGGCAACAGGAGACGAAAAGTGGATCAAATACGACAATGATGTGCGAAAAAGATCATGATCCAAACGTGATGAAGCTCAACAAATGATCGCAAAGCCAAGCCTCGAAAGGTTATGCTGAGTGTTTGATGGGATTGGAAAAGAATGATCCACTATGAGCTGCTCCAGCCTGGTCGAACGATCGATTCTACATTCTACTGTCAACAACTGATGAGATCGAAGCAAGTAATTGGAAAAAAACGGACAAAAGACTTCGTCATCCATCAGGACAACGTAAGACCGCACACATCTTTGATGACTCGGCAAAAACTGGAAGAGCTTGGCTGGGAAGTTTTGCCGCATCCACCATATAGCCCTAACCTCACAGCATCGGACTACCATTCTTTTCGGTCAATGCAAAACTCCCTTAATGGAGTAAAGTTGGCTTCAAAGAAGCCTGTGAAAATTACTTGTCACAGTTTTTCACCGAGAGATCAGAAAAGAGTTACACTAATGGAATTATGTCTCCAGCGGAAAAATAGCAAAAAGTCGTCGACCAAAATGGCACGTAGTAGGTTCATTAAAGTTCATTATAAATATAAAAAAATAAGTTGATATTTGATTAGAAATACGAAAAAACTTTTTTGACTACCCAATATATTTTTCTTTGCATTTTTCTCAATATTCCCCACATCTATATATTAAATTCTAGCAACCAATATTTTTGCATTTAATCGAACCCTTAATAGTAAAATTTTTTCATACTCAAACTCTCCGTAGCAGAGCTGCTCAATGCGGCAATATTAGCAGCGCCATTAACGGTCGTAACGTCGGCAAGACGGTGTTTAATGCAATTATGTTAATTTCCTATGCAAATAGCCTGTCGCGCATTTAATTGCAAGTGCTGGCAAAATTTCCCACCTAACGAAAGCAGCGCCAACACCTTAGCGCTAAAGCAGGACCTTCGTGCGCGCCGCTGGCCATGCAGACGGACACCTAAACCAAATATCATTAAGCAGGCGCTCACCGACCTTTTTACCTTTTTTGTATTATTATTTTTATTTCTTGTTTCGTTTTTAAGCATGTTTGTGCTTAGTAGCCGCGGCGGCCAGAGCAGCTGTCACTGCGCCCATGTCCGCCACTCTCCGCCTACCACTCGTGGTCGGGGGCGGCGCTTGGGGTAATAGTGGCCGGTATTAATTGCCAATAATTACTATTGGTTTTGCCAAACGTGTTGCCCTCTACTTTTCCACAATTTATACAATTTTTTTCCATCAGCATTTCTCAAGCGTTTCGTGTGAAATGATATCTTTGTGCGCAGCTTGCTTTCGCTTCGTTTGCCTTGATACGACTCACATTTTTATTTATATTTTTTATGCTTGTCATCCTTGCGGATTTTCGTATTTTTCTCAACTTTTTCAGAATATTTCTGTTTGTTTTTCTTCCTAATTTGCAGCATTAGCATTAAGTAGGGTATCAGTGGCGACGCTGCAATTAACAGCAGTTGGATGCCTTGGTGAAGCGTCTGGCAATCAGACGACACCGTTGTGGTCAATCAAGGTCGGCAGGGTAAAAATAGAGGAATAAAAAGAAAGTTGTCATCCGAGATTTGCCTTGCAACCATACTCGGCGCATAATTAAAGGACCGCCGAGCTGGTTTGTTATGACAAGTGGCAGCGCTCTCTAGGTGGACAAATTGTGGGTTGCATTAACGGAATGTGAGTACTTTCGTCCATGTATTGCTAATTGTGGCGGTGTGCGGTTGCAAGGCTCTGTCGGTTAACACAATTATTGTGTGTAAATAAAATAGAAAAATAATTGAATTTTATTTGCTTTGGAGTGGTTGGGATCTTACAGTTACTGAAGGATGTGGATTTCATGAGGACACCAATGAAAATTTGAATAAATTCTTGATATTTATCAATAGAATATGCAGTTAAATGTTATCTGCTAATAGTTTTGTAGAATACAGTATTCTGCTTCATATGAGTCTCTTTGCTAGTATTGAAAATATTTACAAGCAATGGTATACTATTACATAACACAAAACATATGAAACAAGAGTATGCGGCAATCTGCTGCCGTGTATTTAAAAGATCGATAGACACTCCTTTGCCCGATGTGTAGATGTCTCCATAGCTGGAGAGAGCCCTTATGCACAATTTTTCTGTAAACACCTTTCTCAACATCGAAGGCACCTTCAACAAAGTACGGCAGGAGGCGATAGTTAAAGCCCTCGAAAAGGTGGAATGGAACCTCAAGCATCTCATATATGTATAGTCCTCTTAGCGACAGTGAGGTAGTGCAAAGATATCCCAAAAAGTTAATAGGGGAACCCCGCAGTACTTTCTTCACTGCTTTGGATCTTGGCGGTTAACGACCTACTTTAAAAACTCGGAGAATGAGACTCTCGGGTGATAGCCTACGCTGACGACGTTGGTCTTATGGTTAATGAAAAATACTCTAACTGGGAGGTACCTCAATGTGGTATCCAACCGGGCGCTTAGATGTAACCCAGTCGTAAATTCTAGTAAAACTGAAATAGTTTTATTTACTAGGAGGTATAAGATCCCAAACAAACGAAGAAGCCCTTCTACGGGGGTTCACGTCTTCCACTTGCTGAAAAAGTGAAACATCTAAAGTTTATCCTTGATAGAAATTTTCCTTGGAGGTGAAATATTGAAGAGAGAAGGGAGGGCATAGGTTGACTTATAATAATATTCTGAGGTGTATTCGACTTCAGCATATCCAAGGGGTGGTTCTCATCCAGAACTTAATGCCATTTTAAATACAGCACCCGTGGACACGGCAGGTGTATGGCTGCGAAATGTGCTCTAAAGTAAATTTTCGAAATTTCCACCAGAAACACCGGTCGAAATATATATATTTCGTAGAATGTTGGATTTAGGTCTTCAATAAATTAATAATTTTTATGAATTGGTTATTTCAACACTTAACTCCTCCGATTTGTGGAGTGGCTTTGCTAAATGGCTCACTTAGACTTTTTGAAAGCTCAGCAAAGCGCCTTAATTCGCTACGCCAAAGTTGCCTGCTTATCTGCCTCAATCAGAAGTGACTCACACATACACGCACATACATATACGTATTTTATATCAACTGGGTTACAATCAGTCTGCTCGTCGCCGTATTCAATTGAGCATTCGCAAATCTGTTGAAAAGTTAATTCATTTCACATCAATGCTTATGGCCAACTTCATTTTAATGTTGCTCCTTTTTTCGTGCACAATCCTCTCGGTTGGCGCAATATCAGACGTGTCGATTAATTCAAAGACATACAGACACTAATATACTTATATGTATATTGAGCATCACATATCCATATGACCGCGCTGGTGTTGTAAGCGGTGGCAGGCAATAGTGATCGGCGTTGGTTGGTGGCCGGTGTCTCTCCGCAGCTAGGACATTCACACTATCGCACACAGACTTGAGCACATTTAATCGTGAATGTTCGTATTGGCAACTGCTGGTGTTGTGATAGCGCCTGCAAGCAACAGCAAAAACAACAAGCGCAAAACTATCAACATACAGCAACAGTCATAAATTTCAACACAGTTTCGATCTGTGCGGCAAACATTGAACTTTTAAGCGATGCCACCACCAGCACCAGCACCATCACGCCTTTCAGCAAGGCTCCCAAAGACACTGCAGCGCAAATAGTGCGCACCAACATGTATGTATATTTGTATGCGTGTGTGGCTGTGTGATCGACATGCCCTTAAAATACTTGTGCGTCTGTGCTTGTGTGTGCCACCGGCTGTTGGCTGGCGAGTGTAACTTTTCAAAGTGTTCGATTATGTGTCCAATCGCGAATCCTCCGGGCGAAGAACCGTTTAAACACTCTTGTGTCCACACACACACACATATATATCTAGGCATATGTTCGTTAACTACACTTGCTTGTATGTGTGTAGCTTGCATGCGCCGTGCAAAAACGTTGAAAAATATGTTCGGTGACCGACGGCGTATTTAACTCGGGCTATTGGCCCTCATTGCATATGCTAAGGCGCACTCGCGTTAATTGATTTCATATGATAATTGCAATATGCGCAAACTTTATTATTATTATTATGCTATTATTTTAATTTGTTGTTGTTGTTCGCGAAAACTTTTGTGCACCTACGTATTTACACTTCATTTGGATTTTCCGTTTGATTTCGCTGCAAATGCGCCATGAAGTATACTTATATAAGAGTTACGAGGCGGAAGGCGAACAATTGCAGTCAATAACATGTTTTTCAGTCAATGAGCTAATTAAGTATGTTTTATTTTGTTTATAAGTGAGTAGATACGCAGTAACTATGGCAACTGAAAAGGTCAACGTGGGTGCGCTAGTACGGAAATCAGCGATTTTTATGCGCCTTCTGAAAGGTGCTGATTAACCTTAAAGTTTGTGTTGGATGCTGGGTAGCTTTGTGGTTTTAAAGCTTGAGCTGCATAGTTTGCTGACAGTTTTCTTTAAGCACCACTGCAGTTTATTTCAAGCAGAGATCTCTGTTTTTGGGAAAGCCCCGGTGATTGGCTTTAATGCAACAGCCAACTCCAGAGTCAACATAAACGTGGACAGCCAAGCAGCAATCAAGGCTTTAACCTCGTTTCGCATGTCTTTGAGCAGAGTAGCAGTGTAGAGTGCCGCCAGAACCAAAGGATATCACCTAATCTGAGTACCAGGTCACGAAGACATCGAGGGCAACGAGATAGTGAATTGCCAAGAATATGGTGTATGGCTGCCACTCTGAAACATGATCAGCATTGGACAACCCATGTATCGTTTAAACGACGATCTGAACAAACGCATGGCAACGAAAATCAAAACATGTGGAAGCGATCTAACTGGGCGCAAAGTTGCAACAAAAATGTGTAAAACGGTAGATCGGAAAAATACAAAGTTTCTGTTGACATTCGATAGAAGGAGTTGTAGGAACATGATTGGTATACTCACAGGTCACAGTCTGGAGGCGACACAAGTCTACTGAAAGGGACTGACAGATCGAAAAGACTGTAGGTCTGCGCACTTCTCTCACATTTGCAAGGCCACGAATTAAGCATTTGGATGTCAGACAGTAAAAGGCAATTGAAGGGGCATCGTCAGTGAGGTCATAGACTCTGTTGAAATTCGCGTTATGCGCAAGAATCTTAAGGCACGACCACTCCTCATGCACTTCGTAACGGAACTTTAGCTGGTATGGTAAAGGACGAAAACTGGTATTTGTGTGGCTCACTAGCTTACTAGACTAACCTAACCTTACCTTTCTTTAAGATCTTGATAATCATAAGGACTTACTACTTGTCTCTTTGTCACTGTGATTAACTCTCGAATAACTTCCTTCGAAACCCGCAGTTCTTACTATAAAGGTCTCTAGAAGTTTTTGGAAGCTACTTCCCTAATTCTAATACTTTTCTGTTTCGTTAGCAATCCTTTCAGACCTTAAAAATCTTCATTTGACTTTCATAGCTGGCAGACTTTTAAAATTGACCGAACTGCGAGATCAAATTTGACCCGGACTGGTCTGAGAATATTCTTAAGTAAGTGAAAGCGGAAGCTGAGAACTACTTTGTTCCCACGACAGTCGGGTCTAAGTAATTGGAACGGTCCGGTTTCTTTCCGACCAAGGACCGCCAATCCGGTACTATTCTTCGGAATTAAAACTATTAAAAGTAAGAATATTCTGAAAGCGGAAGCTGAGAACTCGTCCGTTTCCACAACAGACTGGTCTAAGTAACCGAAACGGAAACGGGTTTTCTCCGACCAAGGACTCAGCAACATTCCTCAGAATTACTTCATCAATCTTTTCTGCCGCTACAACAACAACAACAATAACTGCTCTCCTAAAGTGTCAAATTGAAATTTTATAATTTTTATGATTTGAAGCCAATTTAAGAAGCCTCAGCGCCGACTGATGGCAGCCGGTGTTCTCTGTGTGAGTAAAATAACGGCACGAACATAAAGTTAACACATTATTTGGACAAAAGAAATTGATTTCGCTCATTCAAATGGCAGCATTGAAATAGCATAAAGAGCCGGAAACGTGACCAACAAAGGATGCTCAAAATAAGCGTCTCCACACGCCCGTCGCGGGCTTTAAGCCCACGCACACATATATGTGTGCGCCAGACAACCACCACATCACACACCAACACATTGGCGCGCATTAATGAAATTATGTGTATTTGCATTAAGCAAAGCGTATAATATGCATAAAATGTGCAATGAACGGCGGGGGTTGCAAAAATATTTGCCTAACGCCTCGCTGCTACGGCGCTGAGAGCTCATAAAATTTAGAGCAAAAAATGAAGAAAAAACAAAAGCATATTAACAGATCAGCAGCGAGGGTGGCAACACTTTATCCGAATGTGAATTTGTGAACCAAAAGGGTGGACCCAGGGTGGGTGTCGCGTTGCAGCCAAGTGCCTAAAACAAATAATAAGTCGGCGTGCAATTTCAGTGGCGTTGCAATTGCGATGCGCTTGCCCTTTGTCAGCCCACATTAAGCGGGGGTCCACGCTCGGGGTTGGGGCGTGCCAAATGCATGCACACAAAATGCAGCAGTTGACCAGAAAAGCAGAAAGCAGAAAAATGCATTTTCAAAACAAAACAGAGCACGTGAACAAGAAAATCCGCCAGGATATTGAAAGAAAATCGCAGAAAAAAGCAAAGAGCCGGACCAAGCAACGAGGAGAACAACCCTTTGCAGGCGGCAACTACGCGCATACACACACACATGTGTGCATATGTGCTGACCAGCGCCGTATATGGCGTGGGGTGGCCATGCCAGCAAAGTAACGCTCGCGCTGAAGGAAGGGGGCAGGCGCTGGTCTGTTGTGCGACTCAACAACTCATTAAAAAATGAATCAGCGAAGCAAAATTGCAATTTATCTAAGTTTTTGCTTTTATTTTGGCAATTTTATGCTCCAACCCTCTTTCCCACCTCCTGTTCGTTGCCGCTATAGCCACCGGGCCGCAGAGCTCGCGCTGTGAAATCAAATATTCCGCGCTGCGTATGCCAACTGCATTTGACCGTAACGCGTTCAATATTTCCGAAAATTCTTTTATTTTGAAGCGCCCAGCACCCAACGTAGCCGTAAGTGTGTATTTGCATTTTGTTTTTGTTCGTATTTCTGCTCGCATGCTCGTTTGTCGCTGTGGTGTACGGTCACATGTGTTGTTTGCATGATAATTTCGCGGTGCACAGCCTAAAAGTATGCAATGTGCGCGCCAAAAACGACACATTGAAAAGACGACAGCCCCGTACCCGAGTGTGTTAGCATCTGTCTGACGCATAAGTACATACCGGCGCATTGAGGCGCACACCCCAACGCCCAACGCCCAATACCCGGACGCTGTATCCAGCTTTCTGTTGATTTTCGCAATAATTCAATTCATTTTCTATTTTTCGTTTTTTAATTCAATTCTGCTGCCGTTTTTTGCTATTTTTCACTCGTCGCAGTCAAAACATTAAAAATTCGTAAAACAAAAATAAAAGTTATTACAAAGTAGCGGAGACCGAATTGGAAATCTGCTAAAAATGAAATAAAAGTGCGCGCCGAAAATTATTGCTATTCAAATGGCGACTCGAGTGACCAACGCCCCATGCCAACCGCGCGCAAGCACACTGACAACGATTGACCAGTCACCCCGCCCCTGCTCGGGCCAACCCATGGCAAGCAAACACCCTCGACTAGCCGGCCGAAAGCAAACAAAGCAAATGTGCAGGCTTTGGCAATGGGCTGGCGAAATTCGCTTGGTAAAAGTATATAGTATATTCTTTGTTTTGTTTTGTGTCCAGGTCTTCTTGCTTTTTGTTTATGCTTGCTCCTCATTTTTCGCGCGCCAAAAAAATATGAAAAAGTAGCGCAATCAAGTATGCGTTGTCGAAAAAATGAATATTTTCGTTTGTGTGTATAAAATTAAATGCATTTTTTCTTTGCATACTTTTTGGCGATTTACATATGTGTATTGAAGTACATGACTTGTAGAGTCGCATACTTTTTGTACGAAACGTGAGTGCGGACGAAAAATGTAAAACATAAATGCTGTGTATTGAAAAAGATGGAGAGAGAAGAGAGAGAGAGGGAGAAGACAGTTATAAAGAGGTGGGGAAAAAAAGCAACAAGCTTACGGAAACGTGCTTGGTTTGGAAAACTTATCAGTTTGATACAGTTTTCAAAATAAATATTTCGGAAATATCTTGTAGAAGTATTTCTATAAGAAATTTCTGGTACTAAAATCAGAATTCTGAGTTGGCCAAAGAAGATTTCATTAAAAGTTTACTTTTAAATACTTTCCTATTCCCTTTAAGATACTTTTCTGTAGCTTAACCGTTATGATAACCGGTATGGTTATGGTATTTTATTGGACAAGTAGTATCTATGACATATCGAGTTTGATATTTAGATCAAAGTGCATGATTTGTTCTACGAAATTTGGTAAAGCACAGTTTTAGGCTACTTAAGCAGTTTCATTTACTTTATTCAAGTAATGGTATCAAGTATTTGGTTTTAAATTCGATACTTGTACAACTTAGAGATGCATTTTCCGATTAGCGTAAATTCTGATTTCTCACAGCTCTTAGAATGTCAGTTTGAAAGCTAAAAATGTCCAAAAAACCATCTTACATGCTAATACCTTTTGTAAGCTGCGTGTAGCAGATATACGTTTCGAGAAGCGTTGGGTTGATAAATGAAGGCAAGCTGTGCGAAGAGGAAGTTATTTTTGAGGAACAACGCACATTTAGTGATGTGAACAATAAAATAACTCCTTTGGGAATTGAGGAGAATGGAAAAGATGAGATAAAAGATCTTGCAGAAAGAGATGTTGAAGCTGATGACACAAGGGAAGAGCACAACCCAATGGTAGCTGATAACAAGTCAACAGCTAAATTTTATCAAAAATCATGCAACCTGGCAAAGAACAAAAATAATCTTGGAGAGAAAAATCAGAAAAAATTAAGATTCATACTATGCTACTGCATATATTCTAAAAGCTTCAGCTCATTTTTGTGGCAACATCGCATACTTCGAATATAAAACTGAAAATTCGGTGATTCCTTTCTCTATCAAAGTGTAATTGCTAAATTGCCAGTTATCTAAAATTTCCAATCAACACCCTCTGTGCAGTATACAGACAGGCGTAAACAATAGACGAACTTGTGTGTGTGTGTTTGTGCGTTTTTCTTCTTATTAAGTTCAGTTATAGCTGGAAGAATAAAGTGTCAAATGCTGCTGCAGTTGACTGACTTGCCACTCACACTTCCCCTACCCTTGTGCCTTACCTGCGCCTCAATGGAAAACGGTCGAGAAAGAACCATTGCGTCCAGGCGAAAAATAAAAGCAAAACAAAACGAAAACATGGTTTGTATAAACAACAACAAACTCGTTGCAAGGCAAATGAAGCAAATCATCAATGGATAAAAGGACGACAACGGCAAAGGAAACGCGCGCGAATGGAGATAAAAAGTTGGGCAAATGCAGCAATCAAAGCCGGCAAAAAGGCAACAAAATGTTAACACGCGACAAATACAATGAGCAAAATAAAAACGTAAAAAATAGACACAACGAGCGTCGTAAAAGCGCACATACAACAACAATAACGAAGCGAGCGCTAAAGTAGATAATAAAAAAATGAATTAACAGGAAGCATTGACAGGCGAACGGCCACGAACGTCCGCGCCGAGATAGTCCTTGGCAACACGAGCAGGATTCGCCGTTAATGCTGCACAAGAAGACCACAATGAGGGCGCTGGTCGACGGCGCATTAATGAAGCAAAGCAAAAAAAGGGAAAAGATTAAATAAAACGCGTAAAAAATAAAGCGAGAACTTGAAAATGCATGTACAGCAGAGTATTGAAGAATGGACCTGCCGGGCCAGGCAGACAGCGCGGTAGGCAGTGCGCGCACTTAAAATATCAAACCAAACACAAGCAGGCAAACGAGGGTGGGTGAGGCGTTGCGAGGCGCGGATGCCAAACAATGGCAATAGGCCGCAGCCACCCACGCGGTGAAGTGCACGAGCGCGCAGCCGACAAGTCGCTGGGGAATAAACGCTGGCTGCTTTGTGCTTGTTGCGCCCAACTGTGGTGTGTTGTGTACATAGCGGCACATTTGTTGGTGTCGCGGTGAACTTTAAAGTGGTGGGGCGCAAGGCGAATGAGTGAAAACTGTTTTGAGACTTTTCTTTGCTATAGACCTAGCAAATTGGCCAGTGACCAGTGCTGCCAACTAACACCGACAGTCAGAGTTGCTGCTCCTCATAGACATTGCGTGCAACAACATTTGATGTCCGTTTGCATTAACAACAACAGTCGCGCAACCCAACCCAGCTGTCCCAACCACTTACCCACTCTAAGCTACACAAGTGCCGGGCGGATATGGGTTTCCATCATTCTCCTTGTCACAAAGACATACCTCAACTTCATCCCTTAAAAAGTTTGCCATCTACAAGCACACAGCTGGTCAATGCCGCGCGGCCGTCGCTGACGACGTCTGCGACACGTCCCATTTTTTATGTTTCCTCCGCTTTTGGGGTGAGGAAGGCATTTAAAAAATTTCTTCCTTTTTCGTTTTTTTCACGATTTGTTTGCACTTCTTCTGTGTATTTTTCCGACAGTTTTTCCCATTTTCGCCGGCATTTTTTCACGCCGCACTCGCTTGCTTCCGTTTTCCTACGATTTATTTTTCCCCAGCACGCGACTGCTAACTTCAGCTTTCTGACTGCCTGGTCAGTGGCCGGCCACAGTTATTCTTTCTCGTTCATTGAACGCGCTTCCGCACTGGACACTGGACACTAGACACTGAACCTGCCAGATAATAGGCTGGACAACAGTTCGCTGAACAGACGTGCGGCGGCGTGGGAAGTGCGCTGATGTCCAGCAGAAATGTAAGTGGACACTGACTTAGGTGCGCGAGTGCCTGAAAACCCACAGCGGCACTTTAATGATTTCTCGAGTGGTCCAATCGCATCAGATATTGAGTGGTTGACAACGCACGGCCGCGCGGCTGAGCGAGGACATGCTACACTTTTTTTCTTTCACGTTGTATGTGACAGCGTTAATGCCCCAGCTGACTATCACGAAACAGCGCTGGACACTCGCGTATGCGTTGACGCGTCGCGCCTCTTCTCGTGTGTGAGATAGACGGTTGGTGAGGGCGCATGGTGCTGGTCACTACGCCCCACAGCCAATTCCACAGCATGCGCCATGCTATGCCACCCAACTTGTTGTCATTGAAAAGCAAATATTTTTTTCAGCGTTCTGCTTTGCGTTTTCCAGCATTTTTTTGTGCTGGCGCTTTTGTACGCCGTTCGTGCGCCAGTTCGTTGGACTCACGTTTCACTTTTCCTTTTTTCGGCGTTAACGACGTGCTTCGCCGTGAGGGTGGTACAGGGTGGCGCCCACTGTGTTTGTATGCCTTTTCAGCTGTTTCATCGAACTTTTTTATTTCGAAAATAAAAGTAAAAGCGTCCTAGTTTTTGCTTTATTTGGGGCGCGTATTTTTCGCGCTTACACTTCGGCCGCACAGTGAAACGAAACTTTTAGCCTCTTTCCCATTTCTTCGCTGTTGTTGGCCAGCAGTTGTTCAGCCTTTGCAATTTGACTTCTTGTCTGTGTACCTCAATTTGGTTGGTGGGTTGACTGCTGGTCTCTTGACTGTGCCTGTACTGGTGCTTTCGCTCGTGGGTTTTTAATTTGTTTTTTTTTTTTTAATTTCTGTTATCAGTATTTCTTTATTTTCTCTTTTAATTTGTTTGCTCTTACTTTTCTTTTATCAGTATGGCTAGGCGGCTGGCATTCGTGGCCTCTAAAATTCATTTCAGCCGCACCAAAGCCCAGCGAAGTTTTCCTGCTGACGAGTGGTCAGCGAGGTTTGCTTGCGCTGCTTGCTGGACTGCTGTGACAATGGCAATCCAACTGGACACTACTTCAGCCGATTGCTTGTATGTGTGTGTATTTGACGGTAAATCATTATGAAGCGCGTTGAAGAGAGAGAGATTTATGCACATTCAAATGGCTACGGAAGGCGGTGAAGCAAGGCGCAGTGAGGAACTATTCACTTTTAAAATTATTGGCGATTTCTTAACGTGTTGGCTGGTTACAAGTATAAAATTTAGAACATTTTTGTTACTCATTGATTTGACTGTTATTTCAAAAATTTTTTGAAAATTTTCCATGGAGTTGTATAATGTTCCACGCTTCTATAAAAAATACATATGCACCTAAGCCCTTAAACGTGTAGCAGTGGAAAGGCCACACCCAAAGAAGGGAGGCTTGGAGCTGCCATAAATGGAAACGCTAATAGCAAGGAACCAAAAAAAACTAAGAAGAAGCTGAGCACCGCGCCTTCATACAGCGCCAAAATGTAGGCAACAAAAACTTAGCGATACACGGTTAAAAGTTTCGAGCGATGTGAGCAAAAAACACAAGTAATTTGTGCTTGCAACCTCGCACGCCACTTCACTTCCTCACTTCCGCTTCTCCTCCTCTTCGCCGCTGTAAGTATTTGCAAAACAATTGTTTTGTTCTGTTTTGGTTCTACGCTTCTCAACATCCAATTGCATCGCCTAAAAGTTGTCTTCATTTTTTTAGAACACACTCATGATGGCATCGTTACACACACCCGTCCCTTTTGCACCGCCGCTGCCACATTTCGTGCCTGCGTTCGCAAGCTGGCATTGACCAGGTTACAGCGCGCGCTCACATTTTTTGCTTTGCTTACTGCACACGCATGTACATTCGCACAAATGTGGCAAGTGGCTTGTGGCACATAGCCATATGCGTGTGCATTGCGCACTTCTTCATTTGTTTATTCTCTTTTAGTGCCACCCAATTGCTGATAAAGTACACTGTTTCCTGTTTATCGTTTTATTTCGACTCCGCTTTTCTCCTCCTTCCTGCGCCAAGGCGCACACATGCTTACCGCTACACATGTATTTCCGCCTTTCGTTTGTCGTTATGTTTTGTTTTGCTCTTCATAGTCGCTTTTTAGGCGCAATGCAAAATTCCTCTGACTTCTTGTTCTATTTTTTCAATTAATTCTCCTCAACATGTGTAGGGGTGAGCCACCGGTACGCGCATGCCACTTGCCACATTCCACCTGTCGGGCGCCGCAATTCTCGTGCCTGCTTGTGTGTTTTGTTGCCTGTGTGCCTAGGAAAATGAAAAAGTCGGCGCAAATGGGCTTTGCCAGCCCAACAGCAGCCAGTCCATGATTTCCCCTTTGCGTAGCGCTCTTCAATGCTAGCCATCTCGTCTTCCACGTATATGACTCGCCGGCAGGTTAAGTCCTCACATGAGACTGCTGATTGGTCGAGCACAGTTGCCTCATATTAAACTTTGGCAAGTGCATGTGTGGCGATGTGACGCTGTTACTCCTATTCTTTTTCATTTTTACATTTCGTTCGTTCCTATGTTTTGTTATTTCTTATTGTGTCTATTTGCTTGCGCAAGTAGCGGATATTGCGTCTGCTTTGAGACTTCGTTTTTTAGCTGCACCCCTATGGATTTTTTGACAATATGGCCAATAATCGTTTTTTCTTAGTACTGCGTGATCGGTAGGTGCAATTGGTTACAGAAATAAGGGAACCACATTCGATTTCGAAGACATATTGACATTACTCTCGTTAATAAATACACTTTATTGTAAACCTAACAGTGCTTTAGAATTACTCTTGCAATTGCTTTTTCGTGACTCCCTCTTGTGAGATATTCATAGCTTCAAACAACCCTTAGCGAAATCGTGTCTCCAGCTTCCCCTGAGCGGCCAGCTTGTTAGTCTTTTCATTTCCTTTTATTCCTAAATGACCGGGTACCAAGATAATATTAGCCGAGTTTCCTATTAAAAGTTTAGCTATTGCCTGCTGGCATAACCTAACCCTTTAAGACATAGCATTGGCGCTAAATATAGCCTTAATTGCTCCTTGAATATCTAATAGAAGGTTTGTGGACTTGCTAGTTGGAGCACCTTCTGTTCTGTCGTCTGTTATTTAGTTTGAAGCTGCCTTCCACGTACAGATTATTATAGAAGAAACTCGCTCCTCTCTTCTTATTTCGCTCTTTGGGTGTAAGCATTGCCTCATATCCTCTATACTACTTTAGCGTCGACCAAATGAGGTCGTAAACCCCAGTTTGAGCCATTGGTTCCTCTGCAGGAGTTCCAGATTCGAAAGGCTCTGCAAGTCGTGCTCTCAATATGTTCTATCTAGCTGAGATTTTTTTATCCAGCACGACTCCGGGACATTTGAGAGAGCTCTAGTTCTACCCTTAAAGGAGGGATATTGAATTGTGAAGTTTTCGGACTTCTTGTAAAAAGACAGATTTCTGTTTTTTTCGGATTGGCAGTTTGTTCCTGACCGTCCGGCCAGTTGGGGGAGATCTCAAGTACCGTTTCTGATTAATGTCAAAATAAGCAATGGCCGATATCAGTGCAACGTTGTTGAATGCACCTTACACCTTCTCGCTTAGGTAAACATTGATAAAACAAAGAGGCTTTAGAGGAAGTCGATTTACCACGAAGTATTTCTTCGGTATCTTTTAGCTCGTACGTGAGACAACATGTAGGTATCGAAGGCTGTCGCTGAGAGTAACCATTGAGCTCTTTGTCTAATTTTAACTATTGACAGTCCTTACTAGTACTTACTAGTTCCCAAAAATTTTTAGGACTGACCTTTTAAAATGCCAAAGTCGACTATATAATTTTCGAGAAAGAAAACCACAATCTTATTTTTGCTAATATCGTAAGAAAATTCTGCACAGAAATCATTTAGCGGAAGACACTTTTTATACCCTGAACAAGGCATTTATGAAGGGTATTAGACCTTCGGTGCAAACGAAGTTAAAATTTTTTCTTGTTTAAGAACCTTTCTTGTAATGAAAGCTAATATTCTTGCTGATTTGATTGAAGGGTCGCCGGTCCCTACTAATTTCAAAACATTCTAGATAATTACTCATAAATTCACAATAACAATAACATCATTTGCATAAACAAACACTTAATTCATAATAGACTTGTAGAGCAACATTAGTTATGCCGAAGGACATCGATGTGGGTTAAAGAAGACGGAGCAGCGACTTCAAACGGTTGCACCCAAATGTAAATGTCATCTTCAATGACAGAAATGAATGGTTACTTGCAAAGCATTTGGCAGCAAGGGCAGCAGCATAACTGCAACTGCCGCAAACACATTGAAAACTTAAATGCAACAAAAGACACAAAAAAGCCTTGTAAAAGTGCAATTAAATACATAAAAGCTGAACACGAGCATATTCTGCTGCAAAACCGACCGAAGTAATTACTCATTAAGGGCACACGAAGAGAGGGAGAAAGCGCGCAATGTTTACCGATTGGTTAGGGCTAACGAGAGGACCCTGCTTATGGCTGATGTATGTGTCTGCAGGTGCTTTTATTTGTGCAGAGGACAGCGGCAGGGGGCGTGGTAGTGTTAGGAAGCGGCTTATAAATGAGAATTGCATTTCTTTATGCTTTCATAATAATTCATTTTGTTAAATGAGTTGCTGTTGCCATATCTTGCCGGCGCAGTGTGTGTGTTGCAAGCATGGAATGGCGAAATGTTGGCGTGCTGCAACCAGCAGGCATACAAGCTTCAACTGTAATTGTGCCAGCGAATTTAATTACACAATTGCAGGAGTAAATTGCACGCACACACACACATTTGCATTAAATGCATTAGAAATTAGCTAAATGCCTGCCACCTTCCACAGCACACCTCACACTGCCCCCTAACTATTGTGCCATTGCGGCTTAGCTTGCTGCGGCGGCGTTGTTTTGTCTTCAGCCTGCTCGGCAATTCGCTAGCGCGTCTGCCGTCTATCTTTCCAGCTGTCACTTAGCCGGAGGAGCCTACTTTGACTTGACATTTTGCATTAGCCGCAACTGTAATTGATAACTTGCAACTTTATGCGCTACCTTATTGCGCACACATGCAATGTTGCAATCACCGGTGACGTGGCAAGTGCAGAGGGGGGTGGCAATCATTTTTAATTAAGTTAAAGGATATATCTATTTTATGTATTGTTGCCGCTTGTGCAGCGAAATTATATATAAAATCGATGAGCAGGTGCTCAGGCAAATGCAAGCGCTGTCTACGGCTTGCAACCAACAATCGGTGAGTGTGATTATATAGTTTTTCTTCCAAGGCTCTAAATTGCTCACATCAAATATGGTGTACAAGTGTTAGCTTTCCCTGCTTGCTGCCATGCCCGCAGCCGTTGGCTCTATAATAATGCCAATCTAGCCATTAATTATACATCATTTGCATTTTATGTCCTACACTTGCCGCCATTATGGCCTAATAAACTTAAAATAAGGCAGTTGAGCAGCGCCTAGTTGTCCCTGCAGTCCAACACCCAGCCAGCTAATCAATTACATTTATGAATGTGTGTGTGTGTGAGTGCAAGCAAAAGAACCGAAACGACAATGAGCGCCTAGAACAAAAACAGAACTAATCAGCGTGTCTTTGCATGTGTGAGTGTATGTGTGTGCGATCGTCTGCCTCACCTGCTGTGTCTCTTCAATTTTCACCAATCCATCGCCGCTTTGAATAGCTTCGGCTTTTTGCGGCCATTGCTGACGCCTTCGTCTGGGTGCCACAACGCCACTTGATCACCCTGCCGCCCTGTGCAACTTCGCCTTGCTTGCAAAACATTCAATTAGCCTCATTAAAAAGTTATGAGCCTACAACTAAAACAATTGCAGCTCAACTGTCGACAAAAAACGAAAATGGCAATAAAACAAAAACTACAATAACAAGGACAACATTAGCCAACAGCCAATTAAGCGCATTCACACACACATACATGTCTACTCACACACACACACACCAGCCGCCCCTACTTAATGACGACAAGTAGTTGTGCATGTGTTCGAAGTAAAATCGGCGATTCAACTCAGTACCGTTCGTCTAACTGCCAACAATAACAGTTACAACTACCTGACAGTAATGGCAGTAAAGAAAGGAATGACTGTCAGTGGAGTGAGAGGTGGTGGGCTTCGAGCATTGTCTGCAGCTTGTGGGCCTACTTAGCTTCTGCCCACCTTCTCACCTATTGTTTTGTGTGTGAATTTTTTTTGCTTCTTGCCGCCATTTCTATTATTGAGTGTGTGAATTATGCACTTGCATGAGTCGCTATTGTCCCGGCAATCTAATTAACCTTCGCAAATTATGGCGTGTCTTGAATTTCAAATGAGAATAGGGAGCAGACGGAAGTCGATGTTAGCTTCAGAATGAAATTAAAGGATTTGCAGGGTTGATAACCCTATAGACTTTCAAAGATTCAGAAAAAAGAGATTCAATCTGAAGGACTCTAGATAAGGTTCTTCAGGTAACTAAAACCCCTTTGATGTAACTGGAGAAGAGTTTTAGTAGGGGAGGAGAATACTCCTTCAATCCTTGCCGACGGGTCTATAATAGACTACGCTGCAGCGACAGGGGTACATTCCGAGGATCCTAATATCTCCATCTTTCAAGTATGCTCCTGTCTTGAAAGCTTCTGTAAGTCGCAGTATTTTTTGAAGAATTTTCAAGCATTAGCCTTGTCGAAAAGCTTGTCAAGATCTTCATACTCATGCATTTCGGCCTCACTGTTTTTCTGCTCTCGGTATCTATTCCATCCCGCACATGTTGTGGTTGGTCACAATGTTGCGAGGTAGACAGTTTGTTTTCTCTCCGCTGCATCACGGCACTCCTCGTCGTACCAGCTGTTCTTTTGCATTTTCCGAAAACCAATATTTTCAGTTGCAGCTGAACATAAGGAGCTTGAAATGCCGTCTCACAGTTTCCCTATACCGAGTTGTTGACGAATGCTCTTAGAGAGTAGGAGTGCAAGTCGAGTAGGAAATCGTTCGGTCGACTGTTGTGTTGGCAGCTTCTCGATGTCGAACCTTCCTTAAGTTTTTTGAAGTGAGTGTTTTGTTGCACAGAGGCGGGTGGGTATCTTGGCTGCAACAAGATAGTAGTCGATGTTAGGACTTCGGAGCATACGTACGTCTAAGACACTGGAGACGTATCCACGAATTCTACAACGAATTTGCCACTGTAATAAGAGCCACAAGGACCTACTTGCCTCAGTCCTTGTCCTGTCCATCTCATTTCTTGGACGGCGGTGATGTTGGCCTTCACTGTAACGAGGACATCAACCAGCTGAGCAGCGTCACCTTCCCAATTAAGGGATCGGACATTCCAGGTGCATGATCTTACATCGTTATCCTTAATTCGTTCGCCATGTTCGTAATCGAAAGTTGCTTTCTGCTCTATGGCTTTTGTTCCTTTCCATGGGGGGTGATTTTTACGTGGCGGGTCCAAAACCCAGCGCACAACCCTGTGGAGGGGATGTTTCACCTTCTCACTTTAACTCGCCTTCAAACGGATGTTCTTTGGCTACCCAGAGAAGGACGACCGGAAGTCGTGAGCTGCTTTAGCTTTCTGGCCACTCCCAGGTGAATGACAGTTTAAATCTTAAGAAGATCGAAGACGTAACTACTTCATTCAGGTCTCCGTTAATGCCAAAAAAATACTTTTTTGAAAGACAGCGTTGCTAAAAGTAGTCGAAGTCTTTTATTGTCCAATGGAATCTAACCATTTCTTTGGTCTGAGGTCTTCATTAAACTCTATAATTATTGAAATGATCTAAAGCAAAGTTTAAGCTGCCAGCATTTCGGGGAACTGTAAGGCGCTCATCTACGATTATATTCACAAAAAATTAAATAGCAACAAGATACAGTTTGATGCAAATTTTTCAACATAACTACTTGCAACAACTTTACATATGCATATATAGAGGCATTTACGCACTTCAACGCCCCGAGTATGTTGCCGCATTTGCAGACACACAACTACAAGCGCATTTCGTAACTGCTTGTACTCACACAGGCAAATGCATGAAAAAGTGGCTCACAATTTGTAGGCCAGCTCACAAATACAAATAAAATAAAAGTAGCAAAAACAAACAATTACATAATCCAAATGTTATTCAAGCTGCAGGACAAGGACGACTTAACTGTATTGTGGAGCACACATATTTTTATTTTATCGCATTTTATTTTCGTATTTGACTCGAGCAATTCGTTGCCAACACACGCAGACACACCTTGGCTAACGGCAGTACGCCATGAGAATTGCTTGGAAAATTCGATGTATCCAATTCGACTTGCTCTCTTTTTGTTGCATACACAACTAAATTCAATAATCAACAACAAATTTGCGAAAATCGTAGGCAATTTGCAAACACACCTATTTGAAGTCCTGAATGCGTGTGCACATACGGGTGTAGTATACTATACATATATGTATATATATACATTTTTAAACTAATGTGCATTTCGATTGTGTGCTGAGTTCCGACTCGGCCCACTCACTTAACACATTTAAATATCTTGAAATTATTTTTCTCTGCCACAAAAATTGAGGCAAGCGATCTGTTTGGATATGTGTGTCTGTAGTATTGTGAGCATTCACTTATGTGCATGAAATTGAGTACGCTCCAGGAAAATTCTGTTAACACTTCATGTTTGGGCTGTTTAACTCTTCAAATGATTCTTTTAAATGTGTTAAACATCTATCTAATCGCAGTGATATTCAGATTTCGCTTCCGATACGTAGAGAGCTTAATACATACTAATACTATTACTAACGCATAGTTGTCGTGAGAATTTTCTGAGGAAATTTGCAAAAACAATGCATATGTTAGGTAGTCGAAAAAGTATTTTCGTATTTTGTCAATAGATAGATGTCGTTGCAGCCGTATTTCTCCAGTGCTACCAATCCCATTGTGTCATACCAAATAGTGTTGGAAAGGTGAGATTTTAAGCTTCATTTAATTAAAAATTTAACGGAAAATTAAATTCGAGGAAGTTGCAAAAAAGTTACAGCTGTTCAAACATTAGTGAAAATAATGAAGAAACTTGCTGTATTTTGAAATTTTTGTACAGAAAGCAGAAAAAGGAATTATGTCAAGTAAGCCACCAATGAAATTTGTGAAGTTTACGGAGGCGATGATGTATTAAATCGTAAGCAGGTACAATGGTTCGCTCGCTTCCGTTCTGGAAATTTCGATGTGAAAGATGCACTTCGCTCTGGTCGACCTATCGTTGAAAAAGTCGATAAAATTATAAAAAAGATTGACCAAGATAGTCACATAAGCAGCTACGGCATCGCTAAGGAACTTAGCATTTATCATCAAACGGTTTTGAACCATTTAAATAGGCTGGCTACAAAAAGAAGCTCGATGTTTGGTTACCACATGAATTGTCTGTGAAAAATTTAATGGACCAAATTAACATCTGCGATTCTTTGCTGAAACGCACCATTTCTGAAGCGAATGGTAACAGGAGTTGAAAAGTGGATCAAATAAGACAATAATGTGCGAAAAAGATCATGGTCCAAGCGTGGTGAAGCTCAACTAATGGTCGCAAAGCCAGGATTGACGGGATTGGAAAGGAATCATCCACTATGAACTGCTCCAGCCTGGTCGAACGATGGATTCTACATTCATCGAAAACAATGGCCAGAACTAACTAACAGAAAAGGCTCGTCTTTCATCAGGACAACGCTAGACCACACACATCTTTGATGACTCGGCCAAAACTGGGAGAGCTTATCTGGGAAGTTTCGATGTATCCATCATATAACCCTGACCTTGCACCATCGGACTACCATTTGTTTAGGTCAATGCAGAACTCCCTTAATGGAGTAAAGTTGGCTTCAAGAGAAGCCTGTGAAAATTACTTGTCGCAGTGTTTCCGTCGAGAAACCAGTAAAGTTTTACACGACGTAATATAGCGAAAAAATGGCAAAAAGTGGTCGACTAAAATGGCACATATTTGGTTCATCAAAGCTCACTATAAATTAAAAAAAAGGCTGAAGTTTGATTAGAAATACGAAAAGACTTTTTCGACTACCCTATATACAGTCCATCTGGAAGTCTCGCGCTCTAGGTTATAGCGAACAGCTACATACTTGTACAATACAAAGGAGAGTCCTGTTTCTGGCGAGCAGTTGGCAAAGCTTCGGAGACACGTTAAGAATCCGTTAGAGTGAAAGGTTATCAAGCTACCGTAAAGCCACACAATATAAGCTTTTCATTCATATTCAATGCTAGCAACTCATTTAAGTGAAAATATGTGCGAACACAATATATCAGCATTATTTAGCACATACTATACAAATACAATTACTCAGTTGTGAGTTCACACCCCCCACTAATAACTATTACCATGTAAATTGCCTAAGTGATGGAAGAAAGTGGTGACACTTGCATGACAAGGCGTCGGCTGCGTCTACAAATATAACTGTTTAGTTTGCTACAACCGAAATCCATCAGTTCTGCACTAGCTTAGCTTGAAGCTTTAGGCCTTCAGTCAGTTTGTCAAAAGTGCACGCTCTCCAGTGGTTAGAGGCTTTGAAGCTGTCCGGTTGTTGACTGCACCGTCTGCCTGGCAGGCTCACTGGCTGTCTGTGTGGCGACTTGTCGTTTGTAGTCTTCATTTGTGCTGTCTTCTTTTCTCGGGTGGTGAAATATCTAATGCGTTGGCATTTCGATGCTAATTTTCGGCACACACACACACATGCCGGCCGTTGCTGTTAAATGCAGCTGCTTAAATGCATTCACATTCGAATTTGTCGCTATCTCGCTTGCGCCAGTGGCAGTTGCTTCGGCCGACTTACCTGCCAGTGCAATTGTGCTTTTCGTGTGTATTTTGCATATGCAAAAATCTCAACACCACTGATTATTGCACTTGGCAGTGCAACATGCAGGCGACTTGCAGCTGAACGCCTCGACAATGCCGTTCGAAAGTCCAGTTAATGCGCTTGTGTGTTTGTAATTTGGAAAGTTGGTGAAGTTGGGAGAAACGTAGCTCGGTTGCCGGAAAGTAGGCCTCGGCAAAGTAAAATATTAGTGCGAACGCCTAAATGTAGGCAATATATATTGCATATGCATTATGCCGGCATATTAGCTGTAGCAAGGCTGTGCTGCGTATGGGTGTGACTTATCGAAAGAAGTGTGTGGGGTTAGGAATGTCAGCTTTGCGTCTAAGAAGTTCTAGCAGCAGGCAGCACCGGCTCTATGTGAGTATAATGCAGCTAAAACAGCGCTGCTTGCGCCGACATTTCGCTGTGCTCTTCCTCGTCCTCTGCTGCGTTTTGTGGCCTTTTTTTCTGACACGCCGTCAGATTGTGCGCCAGCTGTTTGCTGCTGCAGACTTCAGACTTCTGTAAGTGGTTTGTGGTTATTGATGCTGGCAGTTCTACTTCTTTTTCGCAGAGTTTGACTCTATTTAGTATAATTATAGAACTATTGGTTGTAATAAAATTTTTGGGTACATTAAAGTATTCTTAACGTAGAGTTTTAATAAGGGCGGACACCATATAATGTCGTTCTTAAAATAAGGCCTTGAAATTGTATACACTGACAGAAGAAAATCAGTTAATTTGCTTGAGTGGCCATTGTATGATATGCCTACTAAGCAATAGCAGTAGTTTGGACTACTTGCTCCACTCTTACGGCCCATTTTCGTTGGTCCAGTATGTGCGCCTGTGCGTATGCTACATTTATCGAACAACATGCATACATCTACTCACACACACACGTGCGCACCAATACAATGAAGTGGAGCAACTGCATGGACTAGGTGGTGTGGTTGGTGTCATCATTGCCAGCAGCAACACGCAATGGCTGCCGAGACAATGAAGCAGGCGAGCAGGCGCTGCCGGACGTCGTTCTTGCTGTCGACGCCGACGTCAACGCCGCTGCCAACGTTCTAAAACTTGCATATTTTACAGCTCGTCGATGTGTTGTGGCGTGTATTAAACATGCGCACGTTGCTTTTGTTGTTGTTGTTGCCTTGAATTGCGTCTACTTGTCGTCGACATCCTCAAATGAATCTCATTTGCATTTAAATTAGGAACGAAAAGCGTAGCAGCGCCGAGCACGAAGCTGTGTAGGAATGAGCTAGTGTGTTGTTGTTGTTGCTGCTCATGTTGTTGTTGCCTGGCGCCTGCAAAGGAAGTGTCCGGCAAGCATTTGCCGGCGATAAATGGGGGAGCATTTTAATGAAGAAAATGTAGAATTTTGCACAGTGGCATTATGGTATTGAGCGCCAGCGTGTGCGTGTGTATGTTTGTATGCGTGTGTGCATGACATTTTAATGCTCAACCCCCCCAGCATGGATGTCTGTCCGATTTCGTACGCTTGCTTCGGCAGTAGTGTGCATATTTAAAATCGACGCACACAACTAAACGCACACCCACACACACATGTGGAGATATGCATGCAAGCACATGCAAGCACGCTCATATGTGTGTGTTCGACTGCAGCAGTGTTGCATTAATGTGCTGGCAATTGTTGTTGTAGCAAGATTTATTCTCAGTTTTATTGTTATTAACTTGGCTGCTGCAGCAATAAGTGTAGTCTTGCCTCCGGACAAGCTTGCTGTGGCATGTTGCATATTTAAGAGCGCTGTCGGCCCCTACCTCGCTGCCAACGTTGACGGCGACTGCGGCAGCAGCTTCCACACAAGCACACAGACATTTTCCAAAAACTCCAGAGCAACATTAGTACGTATTTGCATATGTATTGGTGCTGACCGTGCAACATAAATCCCCACATGGGCCAGAACATGTCACTGATCATGTTCAAGTCGCCGCTGGACACACAGTTTGTTTGCAGAAACCGCACATATGCCGCTGTATGAGTGCATTGCCGTTTATACGTGTGTGTGTGTGTGTGAGGGCGTTTGAGTGTGGGTGTCACTGTTGCAAGTAATCAGCTCTACTGGCAGGCAGTTGAAGTAGGTAAGCAGTCGGCAAATTCATTCATCCAACGGCTTTGTGCATGCGTCCGTGTTTGAGGAGGTGTTTATGTGTGTTTGTGGCTTAGGCGCTTGCTGTTCGTACACTTCGGTTGCCGTCGTTGCAGATAATTTTATATGCAGCATAATTAGATTGGTTATTTGTTTAGGCGTTATTTGGCTGTACAATTCAAAGACTTGGATGTAAATGTGAGAATTTCTTCGCACACATACACAGGAATATGAGCATAATTGAAATTACTGTTATATTCTCTCGACAGTTCGCTTCACATGTCTCGGAGTAAACGTCTCGAGCGTGATGTAGACGTTCTCTAAAAACTCGCGTAAAATATGGTCTGAGTGACAGAAATGTATTTCAACTTAAGAAGAAGCTAAAGTTTTAAACTAACATAAGTCAACTTAAGTTATTTTGAAAAATTTGCCTTTGTTTGTGCAAATTGTTAGAGTCTCGTTGTGTGTAGTTTAACCCAAACAATACTTTGCGTTTAAAAATTGAAATTATCATAATCTCACATATAAATAAAATGATCTCATATTCACTAGAAATCGAAATACAGCACTTAACTTAATTTCGCTTAGGGTTTTTTTCGTAGAAAAAACGCTCACTTCGACTCATAAAGCATTATTTATGCGCTAGCATAAAAATAAAGTTAACTTTTTTTCAACTTCCCCAATTTTAATTATTTTTTTGCTTAAATGAAGCTTAAAATCTGACATTTCGTAAATTATATGGTACAGAAGGAGATATACGATTGCAACGACCTCTATTGACAAAATACGAAAAGACTTTTTCGACTACCCAATATTATTGATTTGAAAATTCGCTACACCCTTCTCTTCTTATCCGCAACACGTACTGGAGTTATTTGGAAATTAGCTCGCACAAAACAACAAAAACAATAACAACAAGTGAGATCTACATATTTCTTGTAATGTCAGGTATATTTGGCCGAGCAACTTTAGTTTATATTTTGCCTCACACTTTTGGGTTTACTGCCAACTCGCTACAGCACACACACACATACACTCACACATCCAAACCAGCTGCTCTACAAACACTACTTGCCCCAACTACAACGGCGGCTATCCTTTCCATGTCATTTGCTTTAGTTACATGAGTTTCAACCACCGAGCCCTGCTTCCCCTCCCGCCGCGCCGCCAACACGTCTACTTGGCATTAAGTTACCGCAGCTACTTATTGAAAAGGCATCGTAATAAGTTTGCCTTATCCTTTGGAGCCACTTGTACTCGTGCCGCCGCCGGTTCCTCTTTGCCTAATAAATTTGTGAAATGTGAATAAGACTTCGGTCGAATTCGAATTTGCATGCGCTCCGCCGCACACACCGCCCGCCCCACCGCCACACCGCAACAATTCAATACACTCATATGTATTTATGGCGCAAAAACAATCAACGCTGTTGTTGCTCTTGTTGCTATGCAGAGGTCAGTGAAGCGAGCGAACAAGCGCAAGGGCGGATGGGAATATTTAAACTTTCTTGAAATAAACTTAACTGCAAAATTAATTATAAAAGGCAATTGTGCAAGTGTATACAACCACACCCGCCCAGCCGCTCATCCTCGCCCAACCCCGCCCAACACCGCTCAGCCAGCGCGCGTGTGTGTTCTAGCACATGCCTGCGTCCAAAATGCCTGAGCTTGAGCATGTGTACGAGTGAGGTCTTGTATGTGTGCGTGTGTGTTGGTGCAAGGTGTTGGCATGGAATCTGCATAACTATCGCCATTCAATGTTGCCGCCTGCCTGCCAGTCCCAACTTCGCTGCTGTCCGCAATTCTTAGCCAGTAAATAACCGCCTGCTGCCCCAACCCACCACCGCTGCGCCTGCAAACTAATTCACTTGTATGTCTGCTACATCCTCCGCATGTCGTTGTAGTGGTGGCCAACATCTTCCGCATGCAGACAGGCCCCACACACACTCACACATGCGCGCAAGTAATAAGCTGCCATGTTAGTGATTTTCAATGTACTTATACACATGTGATTTGCATAGCCGCTTGTGTTGTTATTGTTGTTGTTGTGTGTGCGCGTGTACCTCGCCGCTTTGCAAGTATTGAAAGACTAATTAAATGTTGAAGATTATTCGGTCGTCCTGTCCAAGTCGAAACGCAGCAGACACCCCCACACTCGCCTGCCCGTGTTGTTCGAAATTCCTCTCATCTTCGGCAGCGGCGTCTTTGGCTTGGCTTTCGGCGCCGTGGAATTTGTATCGGCTCGGAAACTTTACGCCTCGCTAGCCGGCCCCACGCGCAGCTAACTAACTACTCATATTATAAAGTGCATGTATGTGTGCGGCTAACTGTATATGTTCGTACACACACACACACACAGAACCGCTGTCACGTTCCCCCCCCGACGCTGTCACTCACACTCGCTTATTGAAATTAGAAACGACCACGAAGGATGGCCAACGCAATTCCGTTGCTTCCAAGAAAATTACTGTTAATGCAATCACGTGTGTGTGTGTTTGTATATTTATATGTGTGCGCAAGTGGGTTGATTGCCGCTGCTGAATGCTTTCTAATTATCCCTATGGTCGCGTTTACAATTTTATTATACCCACAGCCTTACCCCACCGCCCTCCAGCCCGCCGTTCTTGGCGACCTGCGCTCATTATTGTTGCTGTGTTGCTACGCTTATCGCTCCTGCATATTATTGAATATAGTTTTGGCAGCGCTGTGCGCCGAGAACTGGCAACTTTCATTAGTGCTGCGGTGAATGCGAGGATGTTGTCGTTTAAAATGGAATAAATTAAGATTTCATGCATCTAATGTGACCCCCACACACAGCCGCTTTGTACGTGTGCGTGTGGTGCATGCTTGTGTGTGGACTCGCGTGCGGCTGTAGTGGTTTGCAAATTTTGACGTGATGAAATGTCAAAGCTTTCTCAGCTACATGCTGTGGCATGGCATACATTATATACTGTTATATGAGTTTATATAAAGGATTTCTGTGTGTGTGCGGGTATGTGTTGGGCTGCGGTGGCGTATACTCGATTTTCATTTCGGAACACATTTAATAGCAACTGAAATTCAATTAAAGTCCATTTTGACTAGCATTTCGCAATTACATTGGCCGAGGACACACGAAAATGAATTGAATTTATTATGCAATGAATCTCAGCTGGTGCGAGGAGGCTGAGTGGCAGATTGGACGAAGGTTCTATTTTGGAATGTTATATTTGGTAATATCTTTCTAAATGATGAGAAAAGTTCATGAGAGCCAAATCAAAAAATTGTCTCTCTCGCTCTTTAATTCACTCACTTGCTCAGTTATCAGTATAAAGTGCATAAGTGGATATCACGATAGAAAATACCAAATTTAGAACCTTTTGACAGCAGCCAAGTTAACGAAACGCTCAGAAATTTTTTTTAAAATCAAGATAAACCCCATTCTGCAAGCAAAAAGCTGTATTGAAGCAGAAGGAGACTATTTTGAATAAAATAAATTGATTTCATCGAAGAAACCATTTGTTCTCTTTTTTTAAGTCCAGTTTACTTTAGAACGCACCTTGTATTTTTATTATTATAGTACATGAAATATCGTGTTCTCTTGTAAATGATCGTTCAGTTTTGCAAAGCTTCAGTACTATAGTGGTTTGATCAGAAAACTTTGTTGGGAGAAGGTCTGGGAAAATAGTATATATCAACTTTCGCACAATACATTGTAAAATGGATTTTGATCGATCAGCCTATCATAGTAAAACACCTGTTTTCGGCAAAACTCGTCTTTTTTATTCAGCATGGTATCCTTTAGGGATGATAAACTGATTAAAGCGACCCTTCTTTTGAAATCTGAGAATAAAATATGGTAGATGCGGAGGTAGTTCGAAGTTCAATTCATGAATTTTTGCCATCGTTTTCACTGTCTTATGACACGATGCATTGTCTTTGTGAAACAGCACTCTCTTTTCCTTCAAAACTTTTCTGTGATTTCGTCTCTCAAATGATTCAATATGTAATAGCTGCAGTTGATGATCCTTTCTTTTTCATGGTAGTCAATAAAATTTATACCATGCGTATCCCAAAACAGAGACGCCATTACCTTGCCAGCCGACTTATGCGTTTTTCCAAGCATTATAGCGGGTTTATCATATGGAGGCCACTTGGACGTCGGAGTAAAATGAAGGAGCTATGTTTCATTCATTGTCACGAAATGATGAAAAAACCCGGGTTTATTACGCTTACATATCTCCAAGCAGTGCTTCGAATCATCAACTCGTCGTTGTTCTTGGATAAAAGTGAGCTCGCGCTCGCACCCACTTTGCACCGAGCTTTCTCATACCAAAATATTCGTTCACTATATATATTTTCAGGTCTTTAGAGTCTCAGCTTAGTCAAACAACTTTCCTTTAGTGTCATTTAAAAGTATTTTGGGAACCTTTTTGATGTTTTCGTCGGGAACAACCTCTTTTGGGTGTCCGTCTTCGGTGTTCATTCCATCACCTCCATATATCGCTTATCAATCCGCAATGGTTTGTTTTTTTGGGGCAGTGTCCGAAAACTAATCCTAAAGCCAAGTTTTGCTTCAACTGTATTTTGCCCCTTCGAAAAGCAATATTTTATCAACACGTGAAATTCATTTTAATCAAATTCTTTTACAAAAATGAAAGTTGCCTCACTCATAATGATATAATTCCCAAACTATTGATCTGGCAGCTGTCAAAATTATTCTCGTGCATTGTGAAGCTTAAAGCTACCGTGGACTTTTCAATTGACTTCTTACAAAAAGATGAATAGAATACAACTTGTTATACATTTTTCTTCCAAATCATCAAAAAATGTAAAATCTTTGGTTAGCAGATGTAGTAAAGGTGCACTAAATGTGTCGGAAAGCTCAGTCAAACTTTGACTAAGATTTAATCAATATTTTTATACTACATATATAACCATATTGAATATACTTTAGTTAAAGTTATACTGAGCTTTCCGACATATTTAGATTGCGCATCTTCACTTTATGAGCTAACCAAACTTTAACCATTTTTTACATCGTTTGGAAGAAAAAGTATAGCGAGATGTATCCTTAATATCACATATATTATATTATATATTTTCGGCCATAATTAGTCACTTCTGAACATTCCAACAACACTACTAAAGCGCCATTCAAAACGTGTCCTATAAAATAACGGTAAATGAAGAGAACGCCACCATCAAACTTGGATGCGCTTAATACTTTACCGGGTGACACCCCATCCACACTTTTACATTAACATCTCTCAATTACAGCTTTTCATATGTTTTATGTCAACAGTGAAAACACAAACTTTTTCATTTTACACCAACAGCAACCAAAGCAAAAGTAAAATAAAAACATTAACGCTCAACTTTAATTCGAAAATGTTGAATGTTTTAATTATAATTATGAAAATTGTCGTGCATTTGCATAATCAAGCACAAAATACAAGCTGATAAGGGACACAGACACAGTAGAGTCTGTGGTCTGTAAGTCACTGTGGTGCACACCGCTGCAACACCCTTCTCTGCTGCTGTCCTTTACTATATTGCCACTCAAGGAGGCAAAAACAACACGCGACGCCTGTTTGTTGCACTAATTTGAATATCGGACTGTGCGCATTTGGTCCTTGTTGCCTTGAAAAGTAAGGGTTCCCAGCAAATTGTATATGTATGCGTGTGACGTCTTGAAAACACATATAATTAAAATGTGAATAACTGGAGTAGTTCGAGTGCAGGTAAGACTGTGGAGAGTCTGTTAGTTATAGTTAGGAATGAATAAAGACAGAAATATATATTGAAACTATCTTTAGTTTTGAGACACTTTTATCAAATGAGGAATAAGTTTTTTCGTTGCAAATATTAATTTTGAAATATTGTTTAGTTAGTTGACAAGCGCTTCTTCTTTAATTAATTCGGTAAATATTTTTATATTTGGGGTACGCACAACCCGTCGTAAAGCATCGTAAAATCGTAAAATTATAAATTTTTACACTTGTTTAAAAAAATTGTTGTTGGATTTCATACAAAAATGAGTTTACACATTTACAAGTCTCAATGCTATGTTTTCGAATCGTTATAACTTATAACTTTATGAGACTTGTGAAAACCCTAATTATTTGTGAAAAAATTTTCTAAGGAATTTTTCAAATGTCTAGACCAAAATACTCCCTTAGGTGTAGAGATTTGAAAATTTCCAAATTTTCCACAATTCTATGGTTTAGGTATTCAAAAATATCGCCCTTAAAGCATTTTTTAAAATTCAATATTTTTATATTCAAAAATATTTGTTTTGATTTTTTGACGATTATTTGATGTTTTTATTATTTTTTTATATTTTTTAAATGTCAATAAAAATTTAAAAAAATTGTGTAAAAATTGTAAAAACGTTTTTTTTTTTTTGAAAAATGCCTAAAATTTCGGCGTCTAGACCAGAATACTCCCTTAAATTGGCACGTCCGTCCATTGAGCCGCACACACACATGCAAATAAGAACGATTCTACCAACGCTAAGCGAGCTTACTGCGCCCCACCACAAACCTATAGAATCCATAAACGCACACACACAAACATACATATATACATATGTATGTATGTATGCAAATTTCCGAAAAGTTCCGCTGTCTTCGGTTGCATGTCGTCTGCGGACAACTTACAGGATAACTAGCACAGCATATCCTTAGCACACAATTTCCACTCAACTATTCTGCCCAACTTTGCGCGCTTAAGTAGGGAAATATCTCACAGTGGCATATTTGTGTGTGTGTGTGTGGGTGCGTGTTTATGTGAAAGTTTCTAATGCAAAATTACATTATGACTTGTTTAAAATTCAAATTCGAAAACACTAAAATCATGTTGAATTGCTTTTTGGGTCTCACACAGAAAATCGGTGAGGCTACCGACCGTGGAAGGGTTATATACTTAATCACACATATACATACATACATACATATGATAATCGTAATGTTTGCAGTGGTCACAGCTAAGAGGGGGGTGGGAGGCGCAGTGGTTTGCTTATTATAACAGTAAATGTGCATATTTGTATGTGTGTATGTGTATTAGCTGCTGAGCTGGTTCTGTTGGTGGTTGTTGTGGGCCACAGCACTAATATCTTGTATGCGCTGTTGTTTTTGTTGCCATGACTGTCTAAACATTGAGGAGAGTGGAATGTATGTGAGCTGTCCTTACAATTAAGTGTTTCATTTCGCCTTCACAGATACACCAATGGCGATATGTGTGTGCGTGTGAGTTTGTATGCTAATATCTGCGACCACCAACTCCTCAAGGTGCTCGCATATCAGAAGTGTTACCTTTATGAGGGAAATAGTTGGACAATATAGTTTTCACTTGTCAATCCGCATTTACTGTGTGTAAATGTGTGTGTGTTTTTAATTATATGCGCGGTTATATGTTTATTTTAGTGCGCGATGTGTCATTTTGACATTCGGAAGACGGCAGGCTCAAAAAGAGATAGTGGAAATGTAGTTTATCAGTAGTCTGTGATTGGAGGACTCTTTTTTGAAGATGTGGGCTGACTCTTCGAAGGTTTAGGACATATGTATGTACCCACTTTCAGAAAAGTCTTTTCGTATTTTGTCAATAGATGTTGTTGCAGTCGCATATCTCTAGTACTATCAATCACATTGTGTCACACCATATAGTGTTGGAAAGGTGAGACTTCATCAATTAAAAAAAACATTAAATTTGGGGAAGTTGAAAAAAAGTTCCAACTGTTCAAACATTAATGAAAATAATGAAGAAATTCGCTATATTCTGAAATTTTTGTATAAAAAAGGAAACAATGCCACGCAAGCCACCAATGCAATTTGTGAACTTAACATTCATTATCAAATTAAAAAAGGCTGGCTACAAAAATAAGCTCGATGTTTGGGTACCACATGAATTGTCTGTGAAAAATTTAATGGACCGAGTTAACATCTGTGATTCTTTGCTGAAACGAAATGAAATCGAACCTTTTCTGGAGCGCATGGTAACAGGAAACGAAAAGTGGATCAAATACGACAATACTCGTAAAGTGCGAAAAAGATCATGGTCCAAGCATGGTGAAGCTCAACAAATAGTCGCAAACCCAAGATTGATGCCTCGAAAGTTTAAGAGTTATGCTGAGTGTTTGGTGGGATTGGAAAAGAATCATGAACTATGAGCTGCTTCAGCCTGGTCGAACAATTGATTGTACATTTTACTGTAAACAACTTATGAGATTGAAGCAAGCAATCGAAAAAAATGGCCAAAACTGATCAACAGAGAGGGCTTCGTCTTCGATTAGGACAACGCTAGACCACTCACATCTTTGATGACTCGGTAAAAACTGGGAGAGCTTGGCTGGGAAGTTTTGCCGCATCCACCATATAGCCCTGACCTTGCACCATTGGACTAGCATTTGTTTCGGTCAATGTAGAACTCTCTTAATGGAATAAAGTTAGCTTCAAGAGAAGCCTGTGAAAATTACTTGTCCCAGTTTTTCGCCAAGAAACCAGAAAAGTTTTACACTGATGGAATAATGTCTCTAGCAGAAAAATAGAAAAATGGCAGAAAGTCGACCAAAATAGTACATATTTGGTTCATTAAAGTTCATTATATAAACAAAAAAAAAAAAACAGTTTGATTAGATATACGAAAAGACTTTTTCGACTATCCAATATAATTGTAAAGCAGTTAAGTGTGATGTTGGCTGCGAAGAAATTCAATAAGATCAGCTCCTGTCAACAAATAAAATTATTTAGTGTACGACTCAATATATGATTTACAATGTAAGCTGCAGTAAGAACAATTTCGTTGAATATATCGAGCGGACGGACTTAGAAGAAGAAGGCTCCCACTTTCTGCAGACTTTGAGCGCAAATTAGCCGAGTGTTTCGCTTACAATTGTGAATTGCAACAGACAAGCTACGTGGGCACAACAACACGCCTTTGCAGTGTAAATTTTCCAGTGAGAAGTTAGTTAGAAGTTTCGAAATTTGTGGCACGCGTACGCGCGTGAGTAATTGGATAGTTTGAATAACCGAAAATGTTGGTTTATGGCAAATAAGCTTGCATGTACTTGCGTAGCACACATATAAGCGCACAAACGCAAGCCGTTGGCGATGCTGTCATGTAATGTTTTGGAAGATGCCCCAATTCCACAAGCGGCCGCCATCTTTAAATAGATCTGCCACTCTTGCTGATTATGCCGCACCGCAGCTAACCCCAAATGCTGCTTAGCCAACTGTCCGGCGCCGAAAACCTTACATTTTCCATTATAAATTCTAATTATTTTGTTGCATGTACTGCTATGTGTGTGTGTTTGTGTGGAGTCGCTGCCAATTTACATATTTGCCTTTATATGTGTGCGTGTGTGTGTGAGTGTGTGCGTGTAGTTTCGAACGCCTCCCCAAAACTATTCACTAACTAATCGCACTTGGCTTGTTACACGCAATACCAATACAACTGCACATGCTTCAAATATGTATGTGTGCGTCTGTGTTTGCATGAATACTGTCCCCTGCGGCCATTGCCAAGCCATGCCACCTTCTTGCAAGTCGACGCAACGCTCCACACCCCAAACTGCGCTTCGCCTGGCCTGTTGAAACGCCCGGCCCGCCCCCAGCGCTGTTCGTCCAGCGCGCCACCGCAGCTCATCTCCTCGGCGCACACCGTGGCCTCTGTCCTCTGTCTTGTCTGGCGAATTAATTAAGTGTTTTGTGTGCGCTGCAATCCTTTTGCGGTTAAGCGAGTACAAGGCATTCACCAAACGGCTGACGGTGGAGCGGGGAAGACACAGCCAGTTTCCTTACATAATGTGTGCATACATACGGACACAATCAAAAGCAAAGGTAGATTTTATGCCGTTATATATCGAAACATGTGCTTGCATGTATGTGTGTAGGCCTATGAAAGTATAGGTGTGTGCGTATGCTGGCGCGTCTTAAGGAAAATTTGAATTTTGAATTAAATGTTCAGTCATTCGTTCAAGCATTCAGCCTCCCCTCGCACTCATTCGCGCTGCAGAGGCCTTGTACATACATAATTATTTGATTTCGTATGCAATCAGCCATGATCGGGCTTTCCAAAGCCTTTTGAACCCATTCAAATTCAATTTTGTTTTCTTTTTCTATGAATTAATGTATTTAGTGCCTTCCATATGTTTGTGTTCCCGCCTCAGCATTAATTATCAGCCGAAGATTACCTGAATATCCACATAAAGAATTGTGTATAAATAAGTGCCACTCCATAGTCGATAGATTGAAGGCATCACGATATATAACGGTGATTGATTCGCAATGTGTTTGAGTAATCTATCAGCGTACCACTAAATTTGAAGCTCAGCTGTTTTTAGATTGAGGTTATGTAGGCAACTCCACAGCTTACAAAAAAAACAGCACATCGACGCATTTCCAGCTATCAGTGAGAAACCCGGCCCTGTAATCCAACTTTGAGCGTCTTCTATTACGTGTTCGATTTCCTAGCTGGTCTGTTGCCACCTCTATCTGCATATCCATCTTAAATTATGCACCGCATGCACATATGCTAATATGATTTCGAAAGGCGAAACTCATTCGTGTCACATCATTATATGACTAAACCGATTGTGTTGCTTTGAGCTCACGAAAAATAAGCAAAGAAAAGAAAGGCCGCATGGGTGGAGCCATAATTTGGAATATTGATGCCATTTATTGCGGTTTGTCTGTGGTAAATATGACTTGAAACAAGTATTTAAACAATAGACGAGTTCTCTGCTAAAGAGCTTTTGTCGAAAAGCTCCGGAAGCTCTTAACACAGCCATATAGTTAAGGGTTTCATATAGTCTCATACAGTTATAAGTTATAACGAACCGAAAACATAGCGTTAACAATTCAAACTGGGCAAACTCATTTTTGTATATAATCCAACAACAATTTAAAAAAAGTGTATAAATTTATGATTTTACAATGCGTTATGACTAGTTCTGAGTATCCTAAGTGTGTTTTATATCTCAAATAAAAGCCACATACGTGTAAATCTGATAAAAGTCAAGACGAAGCTTTCAAAAGCTTATACAGTAGCTTTGGTGTACATCGTTTTCAACGAAAAGCTCTTTCTAATTCTACCAGCACAAAGTCTCGGCCGAACCAATACGTCTGTATCCACTTATAATTGTATGCCATAGATTCCGATACGGCAAATACAAATTTAAAACCAATTCACTGATGAAAGCTTCGGTTAAGCTTTGAAATCTCTCACTATAGCCTTTCCTAAATGCTTCCATAGGTTTGAAATTTTATATAAATTATCTTTTGTGGATCTTAGTTTTAATAACCTGAACAGGGTACCTATATAATGTTTGGCACGAAGGAAACATTGGAGACCCCATACAATTTAAATATGATGTTAGCATGACGAGCTGAGTCGATTTAGCCACATCTGCCTGTCTTTCTCTCTGTCTAATTTTGCATACGTTTTTTTCTCTCCAAGAAGCTACAAATTTGTCGGAACAGCCAATATCGAACCATTATAGTATTATATACAAATGTAGCTGCCATGCACACTGAGCAATGGGAATAAAGTCCTTGTATGGAAAACTTTTTCATTTCACAAGATATCTTCACGAAATTCAGCATGGATTATCATGTAAGATAATAATGCCATGTCCGAAGAAATTTTTCAGATCGGACCATTATATCCTATAGCGGCCATACAAACTGAACAATCGAACTCAAGTCCTTGTATGGAAAACTTTTTTATTTGACGAGTTATCTTTAAGAGATTTAGTATGGATTTTTATCTAAGGCAACCTTATAATATTCAAAGACAGTATCTCGATCGGACTACTATAGCATATAGCTGCCATACAAACTGAACGATCTGAAACAATTACTTGTATGAAAAACTTTTTTATTTGATGAAATATCTTCACAAAACTTAATATGGATAATTGCCGAAGAAAACAGAGCAATCTCTGAAGAAATTGTTCCAATCGGATCACTATAGCATATAGCTGCCATACAAACTGACTGATTAAAATCAGGTTCTTATAAGGAAAGTTTTGCATTTGTGAAGAGTATTATAGCTTCGGTTTAGCCGAAGCTCACGTTTTTTCTTATTTTTGTTACCTTCGACGACATTTGAAAGCGTTATGGACAGCTAAGCTCTAAAGCGCAGTCCACTGAGGCATTATCACCACAAGCTTTTTCTAAGCAATGATTTTTGACCTGCCTATTCGATTTTACGCTCACTTATAATGATTTTAAGACATATATAGTATAATGAATGTTTTAAAGAATGTGTACTTAGCTGCATTTATGGTTCAAACAATTATATGGTTTTGACGGGTCTTACCTGCAAATAGAAAGAAAATCGTAATTGGTGAAAATCATGTCTGAAGAAATTTTTTTATTTTTAGTAAGCATAAGGTAATTATTTCAAAGCGGCATTCAAATTGCTTGTTGGATAATAAAAATTGAAAATCTAAAGCAATTTGTGTCGACTAAGTGGCATTGCTTGTCATCTCACAGAAGGCTGCTATTAATTCCTACGAAGCTGACTACTTTCGAGTCAGCGCACACAGGCATATTTCAAAACGAGCACAACAGAATGTGATACAATTAATTTCCAATCAAAATTGCTACAATGCCATGCGCAGGCACGCAGCATGCCGGCAGCGGCAGGCGATATAAATACACACAAACGCACATACACAGAGTTGTAATGGGAGCTGCCGCAAACGCTACCGCCAATTGAGTTTATAGCTGAAAGAATCCGGCAAGCGTAGATAGAGCCAGCGAGGAGCGGATAGTTGCCGGCGCAAGTTGCTCCTTGAATTGCTAACAGCAATTGGGAGACGACGCAAGCAGCATTCGAAGCCGCGACTCTGAAACGCAAACAACTCGACATTCCAAAGCGTTCAAAACACAATTTATTAACATTAAAAAATGTTTACAAGCGCTTCACAGCAAACTGGGTGCTTGGCCTGGCGTAGTACAAAAAAGCGCTCACCGCTGTGGCACTAGAAAGAAATGTGCTATCACAGAAAGACTCCCAGCAAACGGCAACCCAACGTGTGCCTGCGCTTGTGTGCGGCGCAGCGAAAGACGACAAAATGCAAATGCCGTCAAGTCGACGATTGATCTCCATAAATAATGCGACATCATTATCTTTGCGAATAAATACATACAATATTAAATTTACATAGACGCGTTTGTATGCGCGCCTGCATGTGTGTGTGAGTAGTTATGCAAAACGTAGCGCGGCGGAGCAAACGCAGCATCTACCGAAGAAATGGAGCATCTAATAGCCCCAGCATATGTTTGTGGCGCGCACAGCCACACGCGTTTTTGCGCACATACATACAAACACACACACGAATACCCATGCATGCCATGCGTTCGCAATAATCATCATCAGTATCAATAACACGATGATTATCAGCAACTGCAACGGCATTGGCAGCAGCATTTTGTCGTGCTTTAGCAATGACATGCGGCATGCCACATTAGCGTTGCTTACAACCACGCTGTGGCGCCCCAAGCATCCTTCACTCGCGGCTGCGCTTGCTTTTCTCTTTCCCTATTTTTTTCCAAATGCCACAAACTCGCTTCTTGGCAGCATGATTTGCGTTTCTTTCGCAGTGAGTGAGTGTGCGTATGTGTATGTGGATATGTGTTCTGTGTGCTTGGTAATCCATCAATTACGCTGCGTTGCTGATTCGCTTGTCGCTGCATTGTTGGCGCTCAACTTAACACAACTCAACCGCACTCAGCGCGCCTTGGCGCATTTCAATTCGACTTGAAGTATTCGCAACGTTTGCTTTGCATGCAACCAAATGCAATAAATAGCACGAAGCGGCGGCAAGGTGGATGTATGCTGCTTTTTTTGTTCAATCCTCAAATCCTCAAATTGCTGCACTCCGCTCCCCGCTCCCCGCTCCCCGCTCTCCGCTCTCTTTGCTTAGCTGCCTTTGACTGTTTAGCTTTTTGTTGTCTGCCTCATCTCATTTGGCATTTTGGTTTATTGTTTTCCTGTTGATCATTATTATTCGCATGCATTTTTAATAAGCTAACAACAACGACAACGAGCGCAGCATATACATAGCATTACCATACTAACCGCGCTCACATGTTGTTACACTTAAAAGCAAATCTGAATTGGTAATGCCTCAAAACGACTTTCAATCATTCAATGAGCATAAAACCATTTACAACGGACAGACAATCACTCAGGCAAGCCCAATATTTGCACGCAATGCGAAAGTGATCACGAGGACGTGCCGTGGCTGCGAGCAGGCTGGGAAGTGTGGAGAAACGGCGAAGTTTCTCTAACAAAACTTCGTTCATTTCAATAGCATTATGCATCGGAGGTAGATGTCACTCAAAATCGGAGTTGAGGAAATATTGAGCTTTGTCTTGATGGAAAATACAAATTTTCATCTCTTCGGATCTCTAAAATGTTCCAACAGTTTTTATGAGGGACTGTAACGATTTCATGTTGGATTACTGGAGATAATAGAGTGAGAGAGAGAGAGAGAAAGAGTACGAAACGTCACATTTGACAGGCAGAAAAGTTTACTGGTTTTATGATCTCTAAACTGCAAGGAAATGTCGCAAGCTATATAATGAATGTTAGTGGCAACGGTCCACTTTAAGAACAGAAAAGTTCCTAGATGGAATTACAATCATTCCAGGAATCTGAGGAAACACTACCACACGGTAATACTGAATTTCTAGCCGTTCCCATGACAGTCGGGTCTACGTAGCCGGAACGAACCCGGATGTTTTTCCAGCCAAAGACTGTCAACTCGGCAGATTTTTGCCGCTAAAACAACAACAACTCAATTTGCAGGTGACGAGAGAACTTGCTTTAATACTAGTTCCATTTATTCCAAAAAAATGTAATTATTTAACTCCACCCAAAGTCTTTGACGTCCCTATTAGTGTTGTTTAATGTCCGCTTCCCCTCTCGTTTTAGAACTCAAGCTTTGTGTATAAGAAACAGAGTGAACTTGTATTTTGCATATACTTAAACCGCTATTTATGCATGCAACTTTCGTCAAATTCGGTACACAAAACAAAGAGAACATAAATGAAATATCATAAATAGAAAAAAATTTAAAAGCAACCTAAAATGCTAAGTAGACATGTAAGATATATTAAATTGATGGCGTCAAACGAGCTTATGAACTTTTTTGATCCAAAGGCATACTCCGTGTTAGCAAAGACGTCTTTGAAACAGAGGGCATTGTCTATTCTAAAAGTACAATGATACTGGGGAACGCAGATGATATTGACATCGGAGACATAAACAACTGAGCCGTCAGCGGTCGAAGCCTTTTCCAGGCTAAAAAAACATCCGAAAGTGGTTGGTCTTGTGATGAACTAGGATACGACAGAGTACTTGGAGGCCACATACAAAGATTCCTCCCGTCTTGGGAGCTACGTAACTGTTGGCAACTATACATACATTTGAAAAAGTTAAGGGCTTTGTATAACTCCGAACCAGCATAAATTGCACTAGTAATTGAAATCTGGAGGTCAGGCGTAGCATAACTCTTGCCAACGGTGCTATTTTGGGATCGGTATACAATTGAGAAAGCAGATCTCTCTCGACGACAAAAATTATGCTCTATTAGTCTCTTATCATTCCCGTCCTATTATACAGCGCAAATACATGGACGATGACGATCCGAGGTGGGAAAGCACTTGAAGCACTGGAGAGAACTATTCTCCGCAAAATCTTTGGAGCCGTCCGCTTGAGCGAGGAATATCTAAAAAGACGAAACCAAGAACTGTATGAGCTTCCATGGATATAATTAAGCATATAAAAATACAACGAATGCGCTGGTTAAGCCATCTCGATTGCATGAAAGGTGATGCTCCAGTGAAATCTTCCTTTGATTCGAGACCCATGGGTAGACAACGGAAGCATCCAGTGGAAGGACTAAGTGGATAGCGACCAGTCTGCGATTGGGATGTACAACAGACGATAAAAGCAACTGGCGTAGTTTAGCGATACCGGCTCAGACCGACCCACGGGTGTAGTGGAAAGAGGAAGGAGAAGAATATGGCAGAAAAGCACTAAAGGCATAATAAATTGCTATCGATAACCGAATTGGCCTTCTTTCAGAAAATATGAGCTTTTGCACGCTTTAGAGTGCTTTCCAAATAAATAATAACATGTAAATATTCAAAAACGATGTAAAATGCGAACCCCGCCTCAAGAAATTTTATAAATTTAATTTTCTCAACTAGAAATCCTTCCAAAATTACAGCACTTGTCCCAGCTGTCGGTCGCTTTCCAAAACATACACTCGATATCGCTCGTAAACGAACACAGATCTCCGTAAAGATCGGCCGAACCTGATTAATCGTTGATTTCGCGCACACACCCAGAAACGAGTCGGCAAACAACTTCCCCGGTGATGGCCTCTAACTAATCCACGCGGCGGCGCACTGGCGTAGCGTTGCGCTGTGTTCGCACATTTTAATTAGCCACTAAAGCGCCAATGAAGGCCCGAAAAACGCGCGGTGCTCGTGTGCACTTGTCGCGTTCATTTGGCGTACCGTAATCGAGATCATTAGACGACAACTGCTGTTGCGGCGGTCGACGCAGTTGTTGTTGTTAGATGCCAGCGATATCGGTGGCAAATCGCTTGATCTCAGTGGGGACAGCAACAACAACAATCACCGTTTATTTTATTTTCCAATTTTTGTATTTGTTTACAGAAGCAGCCAGGCGGTTATGTGTGCGTTACAGCTTTTATTAAGCAACTCAGCGGCTTATCGGTAGCAGTGCATCGACAATTTAAACGCTGTGTGCAGCATAAATTTTTCACCACGCTTTCCACATGTTGCAAGCACTACATGGTGTTTGTGTGTTTTGCGCTCACTTCATTCTTTTTACCACAATTTCGGTGTTGTCGTGGTTGTTGTGGATGCACCTTTCGCTTTGGCGAGCGATTTGAATTTAACCAGCGCGACTCACGCAGCGCCAGATTAAATGCGAGCAATTCAGTCCCGGGCGACCAGTGTCAGTGTAATTTGAGACATTATAGCAATAAAAACAGCATACTGACAACAACTAGCAGTAGCTACTTGGTTGAAAGTGGCACACAGCGTTGCATGTGGCAAGTGGTGGCACCGCAAATAATTTTAGTGGTTATTTTGTATACTTTCTTTAATTATTTGGTTCATTACTTTCGACAAAATAAAAATTTCCGACCTTCACTCCTTTTTTTTTTTAAAACAGTCTAATTTTTGGAACACGTCTTGAGATCCTTCAAATCTTGGCTGTTTGGCGAGTTACTTTTAGGACTGGAGCTGGAGTGTTTTCGTCCATTCGGACAACATGACCCATGACCTAGCCAACTTGGCCCTGTATTTTAATTCGCTGAACTATGTCAATTTCGTCGTATATTTGATACAACTCATCGTTTCATCGAATTCGATTCGATATTCGCGGTGGTAAACTCGCAAAGGACCATACATCCTTCGCAGAACTTTTCTCTCGAAAAGTCACAACGTCGACTCATCAGATGTTGTCGTCGTCCATGCTTCTGCACCATATAGAAGGACTGGAATAATGAGTGACTTACCTGTATAGAGATCGTCGAGAGGACTACTCAATCCGAAGTAACACCTGTTAGCAAGAAATATTCTGCGTTGGATTTCGAGGCTGACGTTGTTGTTGGTGTTGATGCTTGTTCCAAGATAGACGAACGACACTACGAGATCGAAGTGGGGTCTAGTCGCGAGTGCGGCGACTGTTTGTTTGATGACAGGAGATATATCGCTCTCTCTAACCAAAATGAAATAATTAACGGTCACTTCATTTTTTGCGGTGCATTTTATTGCGTCTCATGAACGCCGAACTAGTTCACATTTTAATTTGAAAACTGTATGCGCATGTGTATGTGTGGTGACTTAATAATCTGCTTTCGGAATTTTCACAAGATAAATAAGCCAAAAAGAGAGAGCGAAAGAGTGCAGCAAAGCGACTCCGTTGAAAGCAAAACACTAAACTGCGCATTTAATTTGCTTACATGTTCAATTAAATTTACATGATTTGCAGTTTGCTGTCGTGAATGGGTTAATGGCAGCGGCATTAAGTGCTTTAGAAACGAAAACAACAACAACAATAATAGAAAAAGTAAACAGCATCTTGCATATAATAATAGAGTGTGGCCGTGAGGGGGCCGAACGCGACTTGCCAACGACGAGCGACGGACCAAAATGACGCTAACGGTTAATTTGCAATAAATGAGGCAGAAATGTGGCACACGAATCTGTCAACTACGCATTGCGACCAATAATAACAACAACACACACAATAGGCATAGACACAGCTGTTGCGCTTGGCAATTACAAAAGCGGCAAGCGCTGGTAAGCAAATTCCAGCTAAACGCGCGCGACGTAAGGCGCATGCGCACCGCTCACTCACTGCCAGCACAGTCACAGCGCATGTGACACTCGGTAAAAGGGGCTGGCTGTGTTGGGGGTGTGCGACGCGTGGGCACAATGAAAACCAAAATTAAAAATACACACTCACAAAATCGGTTAATTGCGCATGCGTGCCAGCCGCTGACAAAAAACTGGCAAACTGCAGACAAAAGCCATAAACATTTGCTCTACTTTTACGCCACTTCGGTTGCTTTGACATTAATGGCAGCCCGCTAGAGCACACTGCCATTCGCCAAGAATTCCAGCGCTGCGCATGCGCGCTTGTAATGCCGCGCTTAATGGCTGTTTTCGCGCTTCTAATTGATTAGTATTGTGTTGACTTGCATATTTGCTTAATGTAGGCGATGCGTGGTGCTTCGTGGGCTTAATGAATATGATTTAAAAGAGTTCACGCCAGCTATATGGTAATGGCTATTAATTAGTATTTATTATCTGATCAGATATAAAATTTTTTTTAGACGTTCAGTTTCGAGTATCTGGTGACAGGATTGTAGCAGTATTCGTTTGGCTAAGCCTTACACCCCAGTTGTCAGCATTGAAGATAGAAGTTTTACCATTCTCTTTGAGTATCAGCACACTCTCTTTTTTAAATCCAATTAGTTAACTTTGTTATTGCTTTCATAACAAATTTTTTTTGAGAAGAGAGAGACAAAGAAAAGATCAGTTGAAGACAGCTGGTTTGTACGGAACGTAATAGGATTGCCTTTCTCCCGTCGCGACTGTACTTCGGAGAGTGCGCGCACCAATTGGATTCGGTAGAGGGCATTCCAGCTAAAGAACGAACAGCCGATCAGTTGTCTCCGAGCACCAGATGTTGCTTTAGCAAGCAGTAGTGTGTTTCGGTGGCACCAGGCCTTTTTGGAGAGCTGGGAAGTCGTCGCAGATGAATGAGTAAATCCAAAGTAAAAACGATGCTCATTGTCTTTTTTGACATCAAAGGCTTTGTCCACCATGAATTTGTTTTGGCGTTGACGGTTTGTCCAGGAGGACGTGGAAGTCTCAAGAGACTAAAACGAAGGGTCAATCGGGTGCGACAAGACATCGCAGGCGATTGGAAGTTACACCACGTCAACGCCCCGGCTCACACTTCCTTTCTTGTGAACAGCTATGTAACCAAAGCCGGCATCCCAGCGCTTCCGTATACGCCCTACATCCTTGTTGCCTTGCCTGAAAAGATCAATGGAAGGCCAGCTTGAGACGACAGAGGGGATCCAAGCAGCATCGATGCAGAAGGAGCTTATTTTGAAAGTTTTTAAAGAATTGTAACGATTGATTTAAAAATGTTGTTAAATCGACTCAGTCCAATTACTTTATGGAAAAATCCTGTATATTCAATTCAAATTAGTCTGTTGCAGAGTTTCCACTTTCTACCTTTCTAATATGCGCTCCTAAATGTAAACTATATTTTATGCTACGACTTCTGTTGTACAGATATCAGGAGCAAATTTTAGCAGCTCAAGTTGTAAAGCATAGTTTGTATGTGGAAATATTGATTGGACTTTATTTTTGGCCTTTTTAAGAGACATAAGTTCCATTTATTATAAATTTTTGGGATTTTTGCAGCTTTTACTAGAACATTTGCCATAGCCAACCATGTGGCATACCAGCTTGCTGCTTCAATATACACTTCCGGCGCTACAAAGCATACTTATACAAATATGTTATATTATAAACATTAGGGTAGGCCAAAAAAAATATTTGTTTTCTTTCCACTCGGTGCTTTGAAAAATAGGTTATTAGACACTTCTATGAAAATCTTTCTAAATGAGGGTAGGTCCTCCGCCTATAAAGGTCTAATATTTGTTTAATTAAAAAAAATTTTTTGATTATTGTTAGCTTTGAATATCTTTTATATTATGAATAACTTAACCTCATACTTGTTGAGATTTTCGTTGATGTGTCTAAGGATGTTTTTTTCAGGGCACAAACTTTTTTTTGACTCCCCTAATGCACATGTTCATAAAATATTTTTTTTTGACCCGCCCTAATGCACTTGCTTATAAGTAAGTAGATATGTGCCCATGTATTATTATTGCATTGTGTTGGCAAGCGTCTGTGGCAACAAAACTGCGTAACTGCGTTTAATGCAAAATAATGTTTTATGCAAATTACACAACTGCAATTGTAACAACAACAACCACATACACGCACACACACGCACACGGCTATTCCCTTCATCATTTGCCATTTTTGTGCACGAAACACAACCGTTGCAGCAGATGCTGGCCGTTGTTGTGTTGTTGTTGCAGCTGCAACATCTGCAGTTACTTCTTCATTTCGTGTGTCTGCTGGCAACTGCCCGCCACCGTTGGCCACACTGAAGCCATGCAGCAGCTGAAATTCTGTAAGCATCTGCCGGCACAATCACTGGTGGCAGCAGCAGCAAAAACAACTATGCGGATTAGACTTATTTGCAGGCCTACGCTTCGGCTAACTTGCATATTGTATGAGTATTTAGTAGATGTCGCATTGTTGTTGTTTGTGCAGGAATTGCAACTACTTAATGCCAGCCACTGTGCGCTCAGTACGCCTACCAAACGCTCACACACATACACGCATACACACGCATACACACGCACACATACTTCCGCACACGTGCGTTGCAAGCAGCCTTTGTACATAATTTTATAAATCTTCTGCAACAGCCACTTCCTTCCACCGTCCTGCTGTTGACACTCCCCTGCTGCCGCCACCGCCACCGCCGCCGCCGCCGCCGTTGCTGACAATGTCAACGACAACTGGCAATGCCATTATTCTGGCGTAGCTGCAACAATTGCCCCTGTCTTCCGCAGTTGAGTTTTGCTTTCTTCCACATCGGCTCTTGGCCGTCGCAAGCATTCGTTGATCATGTTTAGTTGTGTGCGTGTGTGCGTGTGGCAGTCAGTGGGGAATGGTGTGACAAGTGACCGTTTCATCAGCTTCTCCACACAGTAGGACAACTCACCGGCACACGCGTCGCTCATACTTGCGAGACACTCGACCGTCGCACTTACTGTGCTTTCTTCTGCTGGCCTGGACCACCCACCACACACAAACACACACACACACATACACATGTGCATTTATAATCTAATAGTTTTGCAGCTAGCTGTTAGCTGTTGGGCCAATTGTAGCAGCCTTCCAGCCAGGATTACATGTCAAAAGTTTTAAGTCTTCTCATCACTTAATTGCATTTATGTATACGTACTGTATGTATGTATGTATGTATATAATATATTAGTTGCTTGTGTAGCTGCATATGTGTGTGAGTGTTTGTAATGCGATTTCAGTCGTGTTAGTAACTCGCATTTTAGATTTGAATATGCAAATGCCCGTTCTGTCTGAATTTCGTATTATTTTTAATTAGAAAAAGTTCTCAACAGAAATACTATATTTATTATTGTTGCTATTGCCATGCTTAGTGCGGCTCGGCTCTACAGTTGAGTGTTCGTCGGTGGCAGTGGCTATTTGCATTTATATTCGTAATTGTATTTCAAAATATCTCGAAAATTTTCATTCTGCTAATTTTGTTTATAAGAATAAAGCATCTCTTGAGAGTTGGCTCCTTTTTTATATTTATTATATCTAATACTAGTCTGCGAATATATTATGAAGTAATGGTGATAAAGAAAAATTACGATATATCTTTTAGATGATATTTTTTTGTAGGAAATGATACAAAAACAAGAACATCGTTAACTTCGGCTGCACCGAAGTTAATATACCCTTCACAGGTGCATTTCTTTTAGTAACTATGTGCTCAGTTTGTATGGAAGCTATATGCTATAGTAACCCGATCTGAACAATTTTTTCGGAGAATATATTGTTATCTTAAGCAGTAATCTAGGTCGAATCTCATGCAGATATATCGTCAAATGAGGAAGTTTCCCATGCAAGCATTTGATTCCAATCATTCAGTTTGTATGGCAGCTATATGATATAGTTAACCGATCTGAACAATTTCTTCGGAGATTACATTGTTGCCTTAGGAAATAATATATACCAAATTTGGGGAATATATCTTGTCAAATGTGAAAGTTTTTCATACATGCATTTAATTCCGATCGTTCAGTTTGTATGGCAGCTATATGTTATAGTGGTCAACTTTGGCAAAACTAAAGCTGTTCTAACCTCCTCAGGTGTTTTTTGTTTTATATAAAGGCACCTTCATAGTGATTTTTGTCAGTAAGTTTGCATGGCAGCTATATGATATAGTTGTCCGATCTAATATATTTGTTCTTGATAATATCTCATCCGAATTTTGTGAGGATATCTCGTCAAATGAAGCTCTTTTCCAAAAGAGGACTTGAGTTTGATCATTCAGTCTGTATGGCAGCTATATGCTACAGTGATCCGATCGAAACAATTTCTTCGGATATTACATAAATACTTTATTCATTACACCATACAAAATTTCGTGTGGATATCTCATCAACTGGAAAAGTTTTTCATACTATATGCTATAGTGATCGATCGAAAAAATTTCTTCAGGGATAGCACCGTTATCTTGGATAATAACCCGTACCAAATGTCGTGAGGATATTTCTTAAAATGAAAACATTTTTCATACAAAAATTTGATTCCGATCGTTCAGTTTGTATGGCAGCTATGTGCTTTAGTGATCCGATATCTGCGATTTCGACAAATGAGCAGCTTCATCAGGATTAAAGAACGTTTGCAAAATTTCAGATCGATATCTCAAAAACTGTGCGAGTAGTTCATGTATATGCCAACGGATGGACCGACATGGTTATATCGACTCATCTATTCACGCTGGTCATTTATATATATATATGTATATGTAGCTTTTAAGAAGAAACGTCAGAGACCCTCTAAAGTATAACAACCTGGTCTACGGAAAGGGGACTTAGGTGTCAAAAAAAAGGAGAACAATTAATGAGATAACGAGCGACCGACGATTATTTTTAACAGCTTTTCCCAGAAAACTAGTTTTCGCACGTTAGCTCCCATTTCGTAGACCAGGTCACATACATATATATACATACACGTGGTAAGCCCTGTCCAGGAAATAAAAAGTTTCCCATAGGAAGTCCTTGGCTTTGATCGACCAGTTCCTAGTAAGTAGGTGTATGTTATACTTGTAGTGATCTAATATTGGCGTTTTTGACAAATGAGCAGCTTCTTAGAGAGAAAAGCTCAAATAAATTTCAAATTTATATCTCAAAAACCAAGGGATTAGTTCACTTATATGCAGACAGGCCGATGGACAACCAGACAAAAGAAAATAAATATTAAAATTGAAAACTAATTTATTTCCATCACGAAACCTTATGTAATTTTTCATATAAATTAATGGTGTCTGCGCCGAAATGTAGGCTACATATTTCACTCAAGCCAGTACAAACCTGAGAGCTTGCATAAGTAGCCTAAAGACGATTGCATAAAAATTCTATTTTTTAGCGATAAAAAGTATCGAACCACTATTCAGAGAGAAAAAATACGAGAAAGCTGTTCATTACCTTGCCCAACCACTCCTGAAAGGCATTCCTCAATACTATATGAACATGTATTTCAGAAACACTTTTCAGTCTTCTCGAATTTGTCGCATTTAAACCAAAACAATCAAGCAGACAATTAACTATTTGTAGCATGTAATATTTTTCATATAGTTGTTGTTGTTATTTTGGTGCAGTTACATTTTTTTCAAATTTCTCGCGCTGTTGTTTTATCATTAATTATTATTTCAGCGTTCGCTGTCGCTTACTTAACTTTTACATGCCACATAAATAGTGAGTTATTGTTGTTGTAGTTAAATTTTTACATAATTGTTCCTGTTAGTGTTGATAGGAATGTACGTTGTCATTGTATTAGCGATCGCTTTATAATTTTATTTTTATGGAAGTCAACAAACTCTCTCCCGTACCTGCTTCAACACTTCTGCTGCTCAACCCTATACATAACCTATAACAATCGGTTAGTAATGCCGGTATTTGTGTTTTTGTTGCCAGTTATCGGTTTGTTTGTTATATAATAAAAGTCTGTATGTTATGTGTGACTGTGTGTATATATGTATGTGCATATGCAAGCATTTACCGTCTGTTTTTCTGTGTGTGTGTGTGTGTGTGTGTGTGTGTGTGTGTGTATAGGAGTCGCTTCGCCATTCAACTGTTTATCTGTCCAGCGTTGACTACCGGCTGCTGCTGCTGCTACCGGCTACTCTTACCTTACGTTCTTCTTATTGCAATTGTTGTTATTGTTGTTGTTGTTGCTACTGCAGCTTTCTGAGCTCGTGCACTCGCTCGCTGTCGCGGTCGCTGTGGTCATTGCGAAGACCTTCGAAAACGTTTTGTGGTTGGTTAAAAGCACATTTTGCCATTCGCGAATCGCAGCTGAACAACAATAACAACAACAACAATAAACGGCAATAGCAATAAAAGCAAAACAGACGGGAACAAATACTACAACAGCAATAAAAATGTGACACAAACAACAATCATTTAAAAGCAACTAAATAAAACAAAATGCGAAATTACAACAGACAACATATCAACTGACATCGACAACAACAACCACAACAACAACACAGTAATAAAAACAACAACCAACAGCACTATTATTTTTTATATCTTGAGCAAAAACAAAGAAAACGCCACAACCGACGACAACAAAAACAACAATTTGGCTAACAATTCGCCGTGTTGGTTGGCTGCTCGCTGTTGTTGGCGGAGTAACTGTCCGAAAATGAAGCAGCAGCAGCGCGGTTGGTGGGTCGCACACCCGGCGGTGGTGTGTGTGGCTGGGCTGCTGGCATAAAAACTACTTCGTGGTAAAATTAAAACGAAATAAATTATTTGTGAGCGCCATAGCAGACAACAACCGCATTTGATGCAGGGAAGCTGGCGAGACGAAGGAATTGATGAATGAATAAATATTGCTGAAATGTACTCATTTGTATGTGCTTGCCCGAAAGGTCTGCATATTTGCGAGTAAAATTGTGTCTCTAATTTGGTTTTTATGAGAGAATATTTAAACAAATAAAAATAAATTTACATTTAAAGCCAAGTTTGGAAAAATATCGCAGAAATTTGGTCAATTAAAAAAAACAAAAGTATTGCTGATGATGACAAAAGTCGCTGAAGTGACATTGTTAACCAGCTGAAAAGTCAATGGAAGCTGTGAGTATTGAGCCAAAGAGCCGCTGAGTTTCTTCCTAACAAAATGAGGTATGCAATTGTGGCCAAACCTGTATAAAATTTTAACTTTGAATAAAATTTGTCTCAAGAAAGTGCGTTTTTTAACTTATATATCTTAGCTTAAACTAAAAGTTGTCAAAATAATAAAAACATATGCATACATATACTAATGGTTTCGGCCCTGCGTTGCTGTGATATACATTTTATACTTTTATTCATATAATAAACTATTCAGTACAGTGAACGTTTCATTTTCGAATAAACTCGAAAACGTTTTTGTCGGTATAAGAAACAAAGGGATTGTACTTGAGGTTTAATTTTGAATATGTTCATGCAAATAAATTTCATTTGAAAAAATAATGAATTTAAGGCTGCTTTCGATATGTCTGGTTAGCAGCCTTTCTGTCCAGTTAATAGAGTTGCCCACTTAAGTCATATACAAGTATTGTATTCAATAAATATCAGCAAATTGTGGGACCGGCCAATGTGCATGGTTAATGGTATGGTCTGCTTAATACAGCGTCGATTTAATAGTATTTTTTATTTCTGAGTTGTTTTTACTATCCTATCTTCTAAGTTAGTTCAAACTGGACACACTGTGCACATTTTACTAAAATCGGTTCAGTAGTTTAGGAGTCCATCGCGAACAAACAACGTGACACGTACTTTTTATATATAAAGATTTTGGTTCGCTCACTAAATGATTTCGTTTCTCGGGACAGGTGATCTTATTGAATTCTTTTACAGCCAACTTCACACTTAACCGCTTAACTGTTATATATTTGAACAGCTGCTAGAGTAGGACTTGTTTGTAAAAATTTTTCTTACAGAAGATCGAAACTAGCATTTTCGGCATATTTTAGTGTTTTACTATCGAAGGGGCATTTCGAGCAAGGCGAAAGTTATTTGATTGTGGATAAGATGTGTTGACTAGACGCCAATGCCAAAATTGGTTTGGAAATTTCGATCTGGTAATTTTGATCTTGAGTACCACATCCTAAATGGCATCTTGAAGCCGACGTGGATAAAATAAAGTCGTTTTTCGATGCAAATGGTCGAATAAGAACTCAAGAGATTGCTGTAAGATTAAATTTGTCTTATGTAATCGTTGACAAGCGCATGAAACGTCTAAGATTAGTTTTGAAGCTTGACATATGGGTTCCTCATGTTCTTATAGAACAAAATTTGCTTCGTCGCGTTAACGGCTGTGATTTGCTTATCGAAGGTCAAAGAAGTGATCTATTTTCGAAACGCAGTGTTACTGGCGACGAAAGTGGGTTGTTGAAAAGAATGTAAAGCGCAAGAGATCATGGTCTAAACGGGACGAAACTGCTCAAACTACTTCGAAAGTCCATAGTCACAAAAAAGTAAGGTTATGCTGCCTGTTTGGTGGTATATCAAAGTTATCGTTTATTTTAAGCTTTTGTCCCGCAATAACATGATTAATTCTGAAGTCGATTGTATTGTAGAGGGACAAATTGAGAGATGGGCTCAAAGAAAAGTGGCCAGAATTGATTAATAGAAATTGCAATCGAATAATGTCTCTAGCGGAAAAATAGCAAAAAGTGCTCTACCAAAATGGTACATATTTCTTTATATATTTATTAGTATAGATATAGAAAAATAAGTTGAAGCTTAGAAATACGAAAAGACTTTTTCGATTACCCAATATTTTAAGACTCTTTCGCTGCCAGATCTCATTTCCAAGACTTAATTCCAGATTTTCCAACTACTTCTAATGCACTGATGACATTTTAATGCGATGCCAAAATTAGTTATACACATACAAATGCATTGTACGAGGATATGTTGCAACACACTCGAAATAGTCATATTTCTGTTGGAAAACTTTCATTTCCATTTTAATTTCAAATTAAATTAGTTTTTATGCTCGTTTCCCTGCACGCTTTGTCCGAAACTGAACAGCAAACTTCGCATAACCAGCGAAACACATACACACATTCACGCTGTGTTGCAATATGGCTGTGTATTAAGTGCAACAACAACAGCAAGTACAAGGCTTCGCCGAAAATGCATAGCAAATTATTATGGCAAAAAATAAGAAGAAGAAGAAATAAATATCTAACAAATTCTGTTTCTAAATCCTGTTACCCCTGCCCCCACGCACAGCGTCAACGCCCACATCATGCGCTGCAACATTACCGAGTACATTCTGCTCATTTTTAATATGATTACTTTTCTGTACAAAATTTCGTACTTATTATTTTGAGTTTGGATTTGAATTTGAATTTGCATTTTACACACTCACCGCCACTTCGCACCGCCGCACCGGTGTCCTGACGTTCTGGCATTCGGACGTTCTTACGTTCTGGCGTGGAGTGTCGCAAACACGCCTCGGCTCAGTACACACACACACAAGAAGGAAGCGGCCTCCCCTCTTCGCCCACGAAATGTCGGACTTTGCTAATACACTAATACATGTTGCTGACAACTTTTTCGGCAGTGAGACAGTTGGTTGGTTGCAGCCAAAAGACAGACAGAAGTCGGCCAGCGCTCGAGTGTGGGTGCATGTGGCAAGTTTTAAGAGTGTTAGCTGGCAAGGCGGTATGTGTGCCTGTGTTGCATATAATTTTGCCCAAATCCTTTTACTCAGCAAATCCCATTTATTACAAATTCAAAAACGCACACACACACACAAGCACAACTACAATGGCATAGTATGCCCCTCAGCAGCGCTTCCTCGAGACATTTCTTCTCCGACGATCGCGCCAAAACCCAATCACATTTTGTGCAACCCTCCACCCTCACCACCGCCGCCTTGGCCACCCCCACAGGCATTCATTTGGGTGTATAATTATCATTCAGCACTAATTCGTAATGTCCATTTCCATCGCCCTTCGAGTTAGTAAAGTTTAGCAAACACTGCTCCGAAGCCGAGCGCTCCTGCTGCTTAGCAGAAAATTATGCAAGCCTCCTTTAGACGGCTGCTCAAGCTCATTCATTTCGAAATCCCTTTACCACGCGCCACACCCGCTCGCCGGCGCTTTATCTGCACTTCCTTCTATGCATATTTAGTAGTGGTGTCCTTGCAGTGCATACTCATTTTGCAAAACTTTTGCATTTACTTAATTTTGTTTGGTCGAAAATTTGGAAGAGCAAGCCGTAGCCAGTCCACAAGGCCACCACTTCTCGTCCACCTGCTCAAGCTCCGCAATTTCTGTGCAACTCCGTACGAGCGTAGCTCATTTCAGCGCCCAGTCCAATGGCCTTCGCCTAAACAAACTGATTACCTCGTGTTCTGTAGCTCCCCCAACTGCCCCAACACCGTCGCATGCCGAACATTTGTGTCGTAAAATTTTACAATACCCATAGCCGGCTGATTATGCATGCATATTCAAAGATGCTCGACCAGCTCCTGCTACGGCTTTTGTGGCAGCGCTGGTGATAGCAGTTTGTTGCAGGCGGAGGAGTCGAAAGCAATCGATATGAATGGAAGTATGCGCTGCCGCTGCTGCAGTTAATATGATGATTAGCAAAAGGACATATGTTGAGCGAAATTGGGAGCGATTCGGGCAGCGATAAAGCGAGTTGCTGGAAATTATATTTTCTCATTTATTGTCGACGCCTTGCACTACTTAAGTTGCAGGGTACACAGAGCCGGGTGGTTCCACCTTTAAGCCATAATTGTGCTACAAGAAACTCAGAATTGTGATGCTTCATAAGCTGATTATACTCTTGGGATGACTCGCCAAGCACAAGAAATGTGTTCTGGTGAATACCGATCGTTTTAGCAGAAATTGGCTCCAACTTCGGTTTCCAAAGAACTTTTCGGTATCAAAAATTTTTTTCTGATATTAATGTTAACAGGAAGACTCTGAAAACAACATTTTTTAAAGCAAAGCAACCAGAGGTGTTATAGGAAAAAGCGCAAGTAAGTGAGTAATGGGTGTGTGACTTAGCTTAGACACTTAACCGAAGAGGGTTAAAAATCTACGTATTGCCTTCACACTTGCTCATATAAATACATTATTAACGTTATTAGTGGGACTGGCCGCTGGCAAATGCTAATGCCAGCGCTCATATGGCATGCCACAACCAGGATTCCACACATTTTTAATGAAGTAAACGCGTTGAGTTGATTTGAGCTGAGTTGAGGCGTCAAGTCGCTGTCGCCCGGCGTTCCGCTGTCGTCCGCATGCGCCGCCCACTGATGAGTGCAAATTTTTGCAATTACGTTTTGGTGTAATTACGTTATGCATATTATGTGCCACACAAATTCGTACGCCCCTGCGCCCGCTGGCAAAAATAATGCTAGAAAAATTGCCATCTGCCACATAAATGCCCCACACCAGCCACATGCCACGTCGTGCCACACCACACAACCCAATACCGTGGCGTGAAAGTGTTGTTGCCACACATTATAATCCTGACAAAATATGCAACGCCCCTACATTACCCCCCTGTGCACCATGCCGGCATAGGAGAGTATATATATTTTATTCGTAGCTTATAGCCACTCACTCAGGCAGTGAGCCAGCTGTCGACTAGCGCCTCCTTGCTACAACATATAATTGCCACATGGCGTTGTACAATGAAGCTCATTAGCATACATCACCGAGGAGTGGACACGAATGCAGCGCAGCAAACCAACGGCGCGGCGCGCAGGAACTAACGCGCACAGCCGCACACACCAACCAATGTGGCACCAAGCGCATGTTGCAAGAAGGCGTCAAGCGGCCAGGCGCGCGCTTGTCGCTTGTGTAGAAATCGCAATGACAGCAAATGGTAAGCGACAAGCGGAGTCGGCGAGCTGAGCTGCCATATAAATTATAGCAACAGCAAAAAAACGCAAAAACAAGCAAAACAAGAGCTTAAACAAAAAAAGGCAAAAAAACAAAAGTAAAAATAAAAAAATGCATTAAAAATTAAAAACTGGAGTAGAAAATGGCTTGCAACCTAGAAAAAATTAACCGTCGGGCATTGGCGCGCATACTCAGGCCGACACAGCGCCCGCACATATGGGCTGTGAGGCATGTGAGTGTTATGTGTGCATGTGTGAAGAGGAGAGATATGTGGTGAGGTGGCAATAATAATAAAAGTAATTTCGACGAGTGGGCGCTGCGCTTGTTAGCCACTCGCATGATTTTCGAATTGGAATTGGAGCACTGCGGGACGCGCTGACTTCGCAACTGAAGGCCTTCGGCTGTTTGGCCATGATTTTTGTGCAGACGTTGAGTACTCCTGGTTTTTATCGATATTTTATTATTGAGTTTTTAGTTTATTTAAATTAGAATTTAAAGAAAACGAGGTTTGCATTGGAAAGTGTGCTTGAAGAGTGGGAAGGACCAATATATGTATGAGTAGAGTGGTACTTGGAAGATTACGGTCTAGTTCACTTTTACGGTTTTTTTTTTAAATATGTCTAAAATTCGAAAACGTTGCACAAGTTTAGAGGCAGAGCATATTTCTTTGAGCTTTCTCGAACTATACATTTCTCCGCTGCAATTCTGCGCCAAAACGGCTTGTGAGCCAAAAAGCGAAAGCTCGCAGAGTCACAGCCAAATATCAATTTAATAACAATGATCATACGCATACCAAGGCGAATGCGATTGCATTAATTAACAACAACATCGTTACAACAACAAACAAAAGTGAGGAAACACGAACACAAATGCCTTGCAATCAACGAGACTTTCTCAGTTTGGCGGCAACATTCTTGAGTCACCGCATTAATGGCCGCCTTTGGTCATATAAGAACGCATATAAATTGCAGACAACAACAAAGCCTAAGCACTTACTAGCATTTCTACTGCAAGCACTCATACATGCGGACATACATGCACACATACACGCAGTTGCGCATAATGTTGCAAGCGGCAAGTGTGAATTTAATTACAACTACTTATGCTGATTTATGAAAATGATAATGAAGCTGGCACTTTTTTCTGCTTAATCCGCAACACAACAGCGGTCCTTTCATTTTGCATTTGCGATGAGGCAACAACGTGCGCCGACTAACTGCGATTGCCGGCGTGCGTGAAATTTGAAGTGCGCGACGCGAGCCGGAAAGCGGACGCACGCTCGTTTGCATTGTCCATGTCGTTGTTATTGTTGCTATGCCGTTGTGGCTGCCGTTGTTATGCTGTTGTTGTTGTTGCTAGTGCAGTTCTTGTTATGTTTATTGTTGTAGTAAATGGTAATCAGTTTTGTGCTTTCTACTGCTGCTGCTCCGTTGATCACACTTGGCACAGCATCTTTCACACTTAATGCCACTTTATGTGGCATAAACTTGCGCTGCGGTCCGCAGTCTGCATGTTTGGCGTTAATCACTTAGCAAAGTGCGATTTTATTTTTATAATATTCGCAAGATTCTTCTCTACCGATATCTTAAGACCCGAACTTTTGATATAAACGTGCCTGAGTTGTGCGTAAGATCAAGAATTAAACAGGTTCTTTTGGTAAAGACTTAGACCCATTGTAAACAAAGTGATTGGATCTTATCCGTGTGGCTTTACACCTAGCAAGTCCATCGTGGACCAGATGTTCACAAAATGACAATCAGATCGATCGATGATAGGAGCTGCGTATTTTAGCCATGTCTCAGCGAAACTCGTGCGGTTTGCAAAACGACGTTCAGCACAACCATCTGTTCCGTTGAAATCGCGAAGGAACCCTCCGATACCAGACGAAGTTTTAGACATGGTGATTCTCTCTTGAACGTGTTTTCAATATAATGTTAGAAAAAGTGATACGTGCCAGCCAGGGCAGAACGACTCATGCCAAACGGGTGCTACTTTGTGATCGGTAGGTAGTTGAGAAGCAGATCGCTCCCTCGACTAACAAAAATTACGCTCTATAAGACTCCTATCATTCGCGTCTTACTGTACTTCAACGAAAATTGGCCGACGAGGATCAGAGATGAAAAAGCACTTGGGGTATTCGAGAGAACTATTCCGCCCAAGAAGATGGAACCACGAACTGAGCGAGATAAGTAAATGATAGCGGCATTCGAGAGAACTGTTCCGCCCAAGAATATGGATAAAAGTGGATAAAAAACTAACAAATACGCCGACAATGTTGTTCGCATGGAAGATGATGCATGAGTGGAAAACGGATGGAAGGGCGCTCACGAGTCGCGTGGAAGGTCCAAGTGGATAGCAACCTGTCTGAACGTGGTATGTACAACTGGCGTGAACTCGCAAAGGCTAAGGACAACTGACGAAGTTTCGTGTTCTCGGCCTAAGCTGACGCACAGTTGTAGTGCCCCAGCAAAAGATGCCAGGTTTTTCTAAGAACTTTTCGAAAATGTGAAAAAACAATACTTGGGGTCAAAACCCCACTTTTAGGGCCAATTAGAAAACATTCACAGAAGTACAAACAGTCATTATACCCTGAACATGTTACATTAACTTTGTTACGATATTTATAATACACAAAAGGAAACGTCAGATATCCTATAAATTATATATATAAATGATCGGCGTGACGACCTGAGTCGACCTAGCTGGCCGTCCGTCTCTCTGCCCTTATGTTCGTCCCTCCGTTTCAAATACGCAAACTGGTGTCTCATTTTTGAGATTTCGTTCTGAAATTGTGCACCCGCCCTTCTTTTACTAATATGCTGCTCATTTGTTGGAGCGACCGATATCGGACCACTATAAGATGTAGCTGCCATACAAACTGAACGACCGGTAACAAGGCCTTGTATGGGAAACTTTTTTATTTGAGGAGATATTTTCACGAACTTTTGTACGGACTATTTTCTAAGACAACGGTGTGAGATCCAAAGAAAATGTTAAAAACAGACCATTCTAACACATAGCTGCCATACAAATTGAAAGATGGGAGTTTCGTGTAAGGAACCTTTCGCATTTGTGAAGAGTTTTATAGCTTCCGAGCAACCGAAGTAAATGTTTTTTCTTTTTTTTGGTCTAGTAAAAGTTCTCAAGGCATTCAGCCACGCAAGCGTTTGAGTTAGCGAGTCTTACACATTTTGGATTGAACTCAACAATTTATCCTCTACGTTTATTTAATGCCTTGGCAAGCCTATTTCCATATTTCGATTTCCACAAATTGAGTGTTCATTTATTTATGCGTAAAATGCTTTCTCATGCTCACAATTAACAGCAAGGCATTTGCTCTTATATTCATGTATGAGAGAGAATATAGAATAAACTTAATTTCCGCCTTGGCTACATAAATTAACTGCACTAAAAATGAAGGTGTGTGTGTGCATAAAATATCTTATATATTATTGCTATTTGTGTGCTTGTATATTTAAAAAATTTTTCATTTATTTCACCCACCACAAGCAAATTAGGTGAGAGTGAGCGCTCTTATCGATTTGCAGGCACTAACATACAAACTTGTAGAGATATATGTTACATCTATGTATATATATGTATATTAGTATGTGTGGAATTGTTGGGTGAAACTAACGGAAGTCAAGTAAAATCTCGAATTCCCACAGCAACAATTTCAATTTTATTGTTCGCATCTTACGTTTAAGTTTGCTGCGCAAAGCGAGATAATGTGTGTGTGTGTGTATGGGTGCGTTTACTTTTCTGCAACTTTCGAGTTTCTTTTATTACATTACCTTTATGCAGTTTTGCATTTTCTCTGCTCAATTTTGCTGGCCAACGCTTCTCTGTTGCTATTTCTCTCTTTGCCGTTGCATACTACCAGGCGCACAGCACGGCAAAGCCAGTGGCTAATTCAGCGTTACAAGTGTGTGTGTGTGTGTGTTTGGTAGTAATGGAGGGAGCGAAAGCTACTGGTCAGTCGATTTCACACGTTTGTGTGCCTGTCCGTGTGTGTTGGAGAATTGCAATAATAGCGCTCTTGACCACAATCTTTACTTTGCTGCAACAAATTCAGCATATTCAAATACACACACACTCATATATTGCGCTGTTTATTGTCGTGCCTTGCCACCGAGACCATTTACAAAGGCCACTGTGAAAGCGCCCAAATGCTGAGGGTCAATTGCTTGGCGCCCAGCTGAAAAAACGAAGTGCGCCGAAGAACTGACCACAGCAAACACACTCGTTCACTGCACGACGCTCGCTTCTTGAGTGTTTCAGCTTCCTTGGAAGCAAGCATACGTTTAACGAGTGGGCAGGAAGTGGACTGGGAGGCCGAAACTAAACGATTTTCCATGATAGTGCAGACGGCAGGACCTTCGTAGTCGGTGTGTGCGTGAGTGTGCGTGTAGTAAGAGAGCGCCGCTCCGAGTGAGCATGAGTTGGCGGCAACAGTAAGGCAAGGCGTTGATAACATAAGACCCGCTTTTGTTGTGTGTGTGCATGGAAAAGGACACTTGCCGTCTTACCGACGGACGCACAGTGTGTGTGTGTGCGCGTGTTTGTGCTTTATGAAATTTGCAAAATGTGTGTTGTTGTGCGCAGCTGTTGGAGTAAATTGCAAATTTCTACTTTAATAAAATAATTTTGAGTTGGTAATTACAAGGTGAGCATGCCTGTGGAAGGGTATGTTGCCACACATGCAACAGAGACATAACCTAACCGACGCTTGCTGTGTGAAACAACTAAGCACACATGGCACACACACACTTACGCTTAGTTGTGTGCATTTAAATGCACCCCTTCACTTCGGCCGTCGCTTAGCCATTATTTAGCAGCTTGCCTTGCAGCCTAGCCTGTCTGCCGGCCACCCTCGGCCATGTCCTTCAGTTTATATTAATGAGAAATGTTTATCCTCACCTAACAGCCAGTGTGCGTGTGTGTGTGCGTCTGTGCATGAATATTGCAATTTGCGAAAATTATTCCACACACACACTCACACGGTGACTTATTGTATGCGCCGTATGTGTGGGTGGGTGTGTTTTGAGCGTGTGTGTATGGGGCAAATGTGTATTTATGCAAATTTCTTCGTTTAAGTGCACGAGTTAGAGCAGTAATTTGCTTCATTTTCTTCTTCTTCTTCAACTGCCATTATAGTTATTGTAATCATTATTATTATTGTTGCTGTTGTTATTGTTGTTGTGGTGGTGGCTTGTTTCTTGTCCGTGATATTATGTTGTCATATTTGAAATTGCATTTGCATTTTAAATACAGACGCACCAACACAACAACAACAATCACGCCCACTTTCCGACAAACGCACAAACAAACACGCTTCTAAAGACATAAATTTCAACATATACATATGGAAAAATTATATTAATGCTGTTAGTGTTTAAAGTAAGTGTACTCAACTTAAATTATAAATGGATATTGTCCTTGTATATAGAAGTACATAGGCACTTACACACGCACAGCGAGCAAAGAGTTCTCAAAAGTAATTTCATAGCTTTCTCTGATTTGTTTCTAGATGAGCTTTTTGTTGTAGGTGCTCAAATTTAGTTTGAGCATAATTGAGATATGACAGTTAACATACAGGAGGCATAAGCTTTCACCTCTTGTGATTTTGAAAGCTTTTTACGAATTTGAGAATGAAATCTTCCAAACTAAAAGCCAAATAATGGAATCCCTTATACGGACCTTTTTTGAATTGAAAAATCAAATTATTTGAACCTAAAAGGCAAGTAATGAAATATCTCATACGGAAAGATAAGCTTTCACTTTTTGTGATCTTAATGCTTTTTCCGAAATTGTTGGGATTTCGAAAGCTTTTTTTCGAAAATTAGAATAGAAGGGTTCCTAGCTAGAAGACACTTTCTTAGCTAAAAGATGGACACTGGAATATCCCATACGAAAGATATAAGCTTTAACTTCGTTGTGATTTCGAAAGCTTTTTTCCGAAATTAAGAGTGAAAACGTTTCCAGCTAGAAGCGTTCCTAGCTAGAAGATACACTATGTATATTATACAGAAGGCTTTAGCTTTCACTTCTGGTAATTTTGAAAGCTTTTTTTCGAAAATTAGAATGGAAATATTCCTAACTAGAAAATTAATCATTAATATCTAATACAAAAGACATAAGCTTTCACTAATTGTGATTTTGAAAACGTTTTTCCGAAAATTTTAATGAAATCGTTTCCGAAAAGAAGATATATACGTTAATGTAAGATCTGAAAGAGAAGCCACAAGCTTTCACATTTTATCATTTCCAAATTATTTTTGAAGCTTAAAACGAAAGCCTTCCTGACTATAAGAAAAATAGTATAATATCTCACACAGAATGCATAAATTTTAACTTCTTGTCGTTTCGAAAGCTTTTTTTTCTGAAATTTGGAGTAAAAGCGTTTTCAACAAGAAGCCACTAATGTATCTGTTTTTATTTCGAAAGCTTATTTTTTAGAAATTTAGAATGGCAACAATCCTAGCTAGAATACAAGTATTGCTATAGCTCATACACAAGGCACAAGCTTTTACCAATTGTCGTTTCAAAAGCTGTTTTTCAAAGTTTAAAGTGAAAGCGTTCCGCTGGCAGCATCAACGCTTTGCCAACTAATAATTTTAACTTGAATTAAACATACATATGTTTTAAACAATTTTCTACATTATTTTCACTTCACCCTGCATTGCCTTATACTCCCAAGCACCAGCCCACCTACATTCACTCATTTGTTCGCACTCAAACACGATCAGCTTGGCAGTCCCGTTCGCTATTTGAAAATTATTGTAAATTGCTCGTGCGCTCGGCTGGCCCGTCAACTGCCCACTTGGGCACAAGCAAACTTGGCTACTGGCAATGCGCCACATCTCTACTTCGTTGCCAAAGGTAGCGTGCCACATGGTTTGTAACACAAAATTTATATTCATTTCGTTTACCACACTTCCAATAGCGCCTTTTCTAGGCAAAGTGCTTGCGGGGTTCAACTCCTCGCTGCGCCTGTCTGCAGCGCTGTCCATGTCCATGTCCACTGGTCTTAATTATAAAATGTCGTGCAAATCGTAATAATAAATTTCCTTTTCTTGCATTCAACTAATTTATTTTACTACTTGCATCTTACATTATAATAAATTAAGCGAGGCCATAAATTGAATGGTGTTCGTTATTTGCGGAATATATTAAAAAAGTCATTAGGCTTACAAAGTCGTAGAGATGAATTAAGAGTAGTAATAAGAAAAGAGTTTGTCATGCAAGAATTTGAGCGGTGAGCTTGTAAAGCATAGCTGCCAATAGTGGTCTGTTAGCGGCGGTTTCAACAAATGAGTGGCTTCTTTGAGAAAAAAAGGCGTATGCAAAATTTCTGATCGATATCTCGAAAACTGAGGGACTCCTTCGTTTATTTATAGATAGACAGACACACTGATATGGTTAAATCGACTCCATCCACCCTTCATGCATGTCATTTATGTACATACATATATATTTTAAAGGTTTCCGTTTCCGATAATACAAACATTTCGGCAAACTTAAAAGAACCCTTTTAGGGCATAGGAATAAAAATAAAGAAAGTCTCCTCAAGCAGACAAAATAAATAGAAATATCTATGGAATACGTAGAATTCTTCCAACAGTCAAGATGAGGTACCTGGTCCAGTGTTATACGAAAGTTGCTTTTGATATTTCGGAATCTGAAAACCCCAGTGTTGCCATCTGTAAACTCACAACTTAATCGTAAAGTTTGACATTTTTGTTTTTACATATACTCAGAATGTTTACAGTGACTTAAAATATTCACTTTGGCCGAAAAATGGAATTAACTTACGAATAATTTCCCGCGATTGTTTTTCTAACATGTCCGGCACTGACAAGACTACATAGATACCCTGTAGGCATCTGGAGCCCCCACGGTATGATACACTGGAGGAGGTATCGGTAGTGAGGCCACAGAGTCTGTTAAAATTCATATCAACCGCAAGCATTCTAAAGGATGACTACTCCTCATGGACCTATGGAAGTAACTGAACTCCATCTCGCAAAGGACCTAAACTGGTCTATGCGTGGCTTATTGGCTTGCCAAATTAATCCAACCCAACCTTTTTCTCGACGTGGATTAACTCAGCATCAGTGCGCCGATAAACTTAGTTCAATTTTTGGCGACAGATCTCCATTAAAGACTAGCGTTTAACGATGTTGTGGTGATTTCAGTCGAAGCTGTAAACTAAGAGGTCAACGTTTTTCGGCACCTGAAGCGGCGTTCAATGCTTTCGAAACACATATTTTAGAGATACTTCAATCAGAGCGGCAAAAGTGCTTCGACAATTCGACAAACGCACACAAACGTATATGGATCTCTATAAAGAATTTTTTTTAAATATTTTTTTTCTCCCTTCTTTCAAAATTTCTTTGCTAGTAGTGGCTTTTTCTAACAACAAAAATTTCTAATAAAATGTTTCATTTTTTATATGAAAAAAATGTTGAAAAAGGCTGTTTTTACCCGATAAAACCCCTGTAACCCTTTCATTTGTGCTTATGAAAAGCGTAGCCCATATTAATAAATTATTTGTTGTTGTTGTGCGTTGCAAGTCTCCGGAGGATAGTTCAGTTTCTTCATAGAAATATTAATTTAAGCAACGGTTCATCGGAATCATACAACTTAAGCCGTTTTCAGTCGTTAGTTACCTTCACACATCCAAAGTATTTCAGCTATGTTCATGGTGATTATGTAATTCACTGCAAAAGGCATTCTAAAATGGCATTCCTTGTGCGAATTAATAACTCGGCTTGCCGCATTCTTGCATCTATTAAACACCACAAAGTGTTGCACTAAAATGTCTCGCAGTTCGGTCAGCAAGCACTAAGTATATCAACTGATAATTGCATTTACGCAATCACAAGTCAACTATTTGTCTGTGTGATTGTGTGTGTGTGTGTGTGTGTGTGTGTGTGTGTGAGGCAAAAAGTAGCAATTAATAACTGAGTTGCAAAAACCAAAACAAAAAGCCGAAGAAATTAATGCGCCAATTACAATTTAGATAATTAAAAGCAATTGCACAACTTTAATTAGCAGCATATACAGGCACGCAGATACACACACAGACAGGCAGAGAGACTCATATTTATGCAACGTGCATTATCACACATAATTAAGCATTACATAAAAGCAGCGGCAAGCGCAGAAAAACGATTTTTTGTGAGCTGCCAAATGAGTATGTAGCGAGCGCGATTTTTCTCATTTTCCTCCGATCGTGTTGCCAGATCGCTTGTAAAATGAGCAGTAGTGCATTTGAGAACAGAAAGTTTGAAATCATTGTATGATTGTTCATGCCACAAAATAAAAATTTGCATAGCAAAAGCTAGGAATGAAGTAAATTTGTCTAAAAAGGTGGCAACACCACTACACAAACCTTCGTGTCCATTTATATATATATTAATGTATTTGCTGTTCTCCCTTTCATAATCACTCTAATTATTTATTGTTTTATTTTTGCTGACTTATTAGCGGTTTGTTGTTGTTGTTGTTTTGCCGCTAGCACATTGTAAGACGTCTAATTGGCATTTATAATTCACTGAATTAAGCGAAAATTAATGCTAATGCAAGTCGCCATTAAAACGCCTGTGGAAGGGGTACATTAGTATACATATGTATGTATATGTGTGTGTGGATATTGACGAGTATGCAGAGCGGCATGCGCAGAACGTGGTAATGTTGTTGGCACGTCGTCCAAATGAATGATGCAGCCGATTACATATGTATATATGCGTCAATAATGTGTGTACAACATTTTGTGGCAACAGCAATTGCCAGCAAGCACGCAGCTCGCAAGCCGCCCAACTTATCTATACACACACGCATGTATAAAGTGGCAGCGACGGGCGAGAATGTGTAGTCAAGTGCCTGCTTACACATAATTATTTAATGTTTTAATTCATATGCAATTATTGCATATTCATCAAGCAGCAAAAGTGTAAATTTTATTGCTTGTATGTGTGGCATGCTCCCACACAGACACACACACGGGCGCGCGAGGTAATTACCTTTAGTTCTTCGATGTTTGCGCAAACTGTCCGTCGCCAATAACTCAAACGCTCAATTGAATAATGACGAGCAATCACACACACACACACACACGCACACGGAGGTGTGCTTGTGTTAGTGCTCGAGTCTTGTTTTCTAATTAATTGTGCCGGCCAATCGATATCGCTGCAGTAAAGCCACATTTATTACTTAATTAATAGATAAACGCTTGCTTTAAAAGGACTGTGGACTGAGGCCGGAGGCCTGAGGACCGGGTACCGAGGACCGCGGCCGAAAGCTACCGCAATCTAAGCAATTACAATTGTTGTTGGCGCGCAATTAATAACAACAACAAGCATGTACTTATACATTTAATTTAATGTACAAATTTCGTCTTTGTGTGTGTTTGTGTGTGTAACGTCTGTGCCAAAGTGAAATTAATTATTGTACTTCCAATTCATGCCACAACTTTTTCCATTTTTTCACAATTTTTTACTGTTTTACTATTATTTCTTATTTTTATTGCTATTGTTGTTGCCTATTTAATTTCCAACTACTTACATCCAATTATTAGCTGCACGCAATTATGTATTTGCTCACCATTTGCAGGCAGGCGACGCAACGCGGAGCGCTTTTGGCCGTCCAACATCTCACTCTGACCATAAACAGTAGCCTTCCATAAAAATGTGTACAATGTGCGGCATTTTTTCTAAGCATGTGCGCTTGTATGCATGTGTATTATGTCAGATGTCGTGCCAGTGTAGCAACTTGCCACAACTATTCGCACTTTATGACGCCACAAAGTGCTGCTTACGGCTCGGTGTGTGCGTGTGTGTATGTTTGTGTTCGTATTGTGACTTACTTGGAAAGTGGACGTTCAATGTAATTAGCAAAAATGTGCTAATTAAGCGAGAATCTACAGTTTTAGTGTCGCACAATTGGTGGGAATTGACCTTTAGCGCGCTCGAGGCACTAAATAAAAGCAGTAAAAATTTTCTCTTTTGATTGCTTGGAGACATAACGCTCTAAATAGATATAAGAAGGTGAGCTTTTATATTTTGGGATGGGCAAACAAACAGAAATATTAGTTTTCGAAAAACGCTTTATTGTTTTTGAAAATATTCTCTATAAAGATCTATACTTTTGACACTTTTTATTTAGGTGTCACGAAAACATGGATTTCATTTCATGTGTGCTGATCCCACTAATGTCTATAGTTGTCATAATCTCACGATAGGTCACATGACTATCTGGGAATATCAGTTTGCGCACTGCATCAATAGTTTCCGGCAAAACAACTGATTTTGGACGACTTTCACGAAACTTGCCTAGAAGTGATCTACAGTATCGATTGTATTCACCATACCATCGCTAAACACTGGTCCAAGGTGGAGCATTTTGCGAAAATATTAGGTACTTAATTCTATTTTTTGGCCGAGATGAATTTTTTAGGTAACTGTAAACAATAAAAATAGCGATCGTATGTCAAAACGTTCTGAGTATGTATAAACTCAAAAATGTCAAACTTTACGAGAGTTGTGAGTTGCCAGATTGTACTAGTAGGGTAGCCAAATTCCGAAATGTAAAAGTAATACTTATTTTCAAAATTGTGAAATATTTATCGCAAACATTCTGGCCGCTCTAAATATTTTTCTTTACGGAAAACTTTTGTATTTCCCAAGACATTTGATACGAATTATTCTTCTACCGAGCACAATTTTTCAGATCACACTGAGATAATAGAAACTGACCCATCAAGGAAATCAAGTCTTTGTATGGAAACTTTTTTATTTGCGAAGGTTCTTAAGCTCAATTAATCATAAGTCCAAGTGTCCTCTCTCAATCCTAATGACCTCAATCGTCGGTAGAGTTGAAATAACTAAAGTCATAGTGGTCCAAGTCGAGATTTTTCGATATATCGAGATTCAAACTGTGCAGCCGACAGCTATCGTATTATTCGTTTCGTCAAAAACATATTTGCCTTGTTTCGAGCGTGCGGAGAGGGATGGCCATAACTTAGCTACTTTCGAAGGCCTCGCTTGGCGGCTTAATTGGAAAGCATACACACACACACTCACATTCTCGCACATAATAAACTAGCACTTCTTATTAAACTTTCTTGAGTCATCGCTTTCACCCGCTGCAGCGTACGGAGCTGTTGCGAAAACTACGCGCGGCTGTGCGAAAAGCAGGAGGCGGGGAAGCAGTTGTGGCAGCCTATGCGAGCGTTTGTGCCACATTTAATTGAAATAATTACACATTAAGTGCATTAATTATTTTCTCTCGTGCATACCGCAGCCGCCTCGCACTCCGCGTGTGTCCTCAGAGCGACTTTCAGTGGCACCACATTGGCGCAGCAACAACAAAAACTGCAACAGCAATATCCTTTGCGGCAGCGTCAAGACCTCGGCGACGCTCCAAGTGCCACGTACGCTTTTTAAACAACGCCACACACTGTTGTTGTTGCTTGTTGTTGCTGTTAGTTTATTAGTTGAGTCAGCGTAATTATTAATTTAAACGTGCCGTGCTGGAGAGTGGCCGCTGTTGTTGGTTCTGTTGTTGTTGCTGGCGTCACTAAAAACGCAAACGGACGTCAAAACAAAACTACAACAACAACACTGTAATAGATATTTATTTGCAACATTTGTGTAGTTATGTGTGTGTGCGTTGCCGCCCCTATTTCTCTCCTCGGCCGCGCACTCCTCTCGGCTTTTGCCATTTGACATAATTACATATTAGCCTACACTGTTCGGCTGCGGCTAAATCATAATTAAAAATGTATTTAGTTTGTTAAGCAAGTATTACGGCACACTACAACTGCAGCAACAACGCCCCACCGCTCTCTTATACACAGCCATTTGCAACACACACTCACCACCAAGGCGAGTCCACAACAACCGGACCGGACCGGACCGGACCAAGCACAAGTCGTCGTCTATAATTTTTTAACTACTTTTATAATAACTTAAATATATTAGAGAAAAAAGTGGTTAATTACGTTGATAATTACACGAGAGCCGAGCGGGTTGAGTTAGCTGGAGTGGAGTAGAGTTCAGTCCGCAGCCAACTTATTGCATTAGCGAGCGAGTAAATGTAACGAAGTGCTCGCTGGCACCATAGTCGTGCGACCAGTGTGAGACTGCGGTTATGTCGCTTGGGGAGTATATGTGGTTAATAAAATATTTAATTGACCACAAGCCTGGTTTTCTCAGGCAGAGACTAAGTGGCAGAGACAGGCGTAGGCGCCACTAAGTTTTCATTACAACACTCATTAAATGGTTTCGATTTCTTTATTGGCGACTCGTAAAAAAAATCGGAGGCGTTTCAGGCGTTATCAATCCTTCTTTCGATTAAGAGCGCATTTAATAGCTTTTGACGGGACCAGAATCATGCATCGCAGTGTGATCCCACACTCTTAAGGAGCTGCTTCGTATAGAGGAGAGAGTGGAGAGGGAACAGCACTGGCAGCAGGCAGCAGAAATGCGCCATGCCAAGCTGCTTCCAGGAGGGTACAACCTCTCAAGGTTTAAGGAAATAGTCAATCTCCCTCGTGACAAATTCCGCCTCTTCGTCGCGCTCTACACAGGGCACTGCAGGCTCAGGAAGCACTAGTCCAACATGGGCATAGTCCCTTGCGCAAACTGCCGGTTCTGCGACATGGAATAGGAAACCCCAGTACACCTTATTCTGGTTTGTCCATCAATTTTCAAAAGCAGGCTTAAGGCCCTAGGTTCCATCTACGTGGACAGGGATCAAATCACCTCAGTAACACCCAGTAGACTCCTGGAATTATTCCGGATGCTTGACTTTGCTGACCATATGTGATATAGCAGAGGACACAACAGACCCTCGGTCGTAGTGCAATACCTCATTATTAACTATCTATCTATGTGGGGTCTACTTTCTAACCACCAACGGATTTTATGAGATTCTCTCTTTCGTGACAGAGAGGCGATGAGAAAAACTTAACTTTGAATCTGAACCGAAGATTAGATCGAACTTAGGTCCATATTCACAACAGTCGGTTCTACGCTATCAGAATTAACAGCCAAGGACTGTTATTTAGGCGATCTAGCATTTTTTGGATCGGTAAGTAAGTAGTAATGAAAGCTGGTGCCGCGGGTTATAGTTGCAGCCACAAATTCGGGAATGAGTAGACTGAGGCTTGGTTGTGGTATAATTTGACCTTGATAAATTGTACAGAGGCGATTCTCAAAAGATCATGTAAAAAGTTGTCAAAGGCGCTATCTCGAAAAATTGTGCAATATTTTTTAAAGACCTTCATCTAAGTAGGCGGAGATTGTCAAAGACCAACTACAGCCACTGTAAATAATTCTATCAAACCGAAACAATAAAAAACTCAACAATTAAGCGCACACACACCAACTCATGTGAGGATGCCTTGCATTACTGCGCAACAATAAACTAAATACGTGCTGCGCTTGCCGCAAACACTAATGTCGCAGTGGCAAGGACACTGATGATGTGGCACATAAGCATATGCAACACACACAGCCATATGAACAGTTAAGTAGACATAAGTAGTTGCATGCGAAGGCACTGGCGCACAAGCGTTGACTAGGAGAGCGACGCGTTGGCCAGCGACATGCCACTAAATCATCAGCCATTGGGGATACTGGTGTGGCTATGTGGTCGCAAACTGTTTAACACTACAAACTCAACACACACACACTCATACACACACAATTATGTGAGTTAGTGTCGGCTGCATGCCTCGCCGTGTTGCTGTCTATGCTGTGTCGGCATGCAACATTGGCAAAAGGCATTCGCCATGGTGTCGCATCCGCAAGCTTGCCACGTATTTTGTCAACAGCGGTAAGAGCAGCGCGATGTGTGGCAGCAACTAACATTGCCGCGAGTAGAAAGCCACGTACCACAAACTCATGGACGGACACATGCGCGCGTCCGTATGGTGTGTTGTAAGCGCGCTGGCAGCAACATTGACACGGTGCCAAGTGCCAAGTGCCGTGCATGTGTTTGTGTGTGTGTGTTTGAGAGGCGTAAAAGAATAGGGCGCGGAGTATTCGTTGACGTTTTCGACGATAATTTTTGTCGTTTTTGATGTTTGGCGCGTGCGACAATTTTGTAATGGCCAACAGCATTTACAAACAGCTAAAATACAACAAACACAACAACAATACAATGCAGCAACAATTATAAGCCAACAATAAAAGTCAGTTGTTGGGGCAGCAACTAAGCGCCGCTGTCTTTTTTATCATATATGCTTCTTTGTGTGTGAGTGTGTGTGTTTGTGTATGTGCCACAATTATTGCTCACAACTTAACCTGTTTGTCGTAATTAATTTACTATTGTTCCAGTTTTAATTAGTCAACGACATATAGACGACGTCGCTAACAGCAGCAGCTCGTCGGTTCGTTGCTGTCACATGGCATGCAACATCAGTGTTGCAACACTAACGAAATATACCAACCAGCTTTCGTGCGCAGTTCATTTGTCAATTTGTGTGTGTGATGCTTGGCTGGCAGGACATGGTTCCAGCGGAAGTCTCGGCTAATAGCCGCCATCATCATCACCGCTATCAGCGATGTCCTCGTCATTGCGGCAATCAGCAGCGACATGCTCCTTTGGTTTTTTCGATTTTTGTCACCATTGTTGTTGCTGTTTGTTGTAAGCTGTGTAAGCGGCTTCATCGTTTGACTTTATATGATATTCCGTTATTGTACTAACTGCTTTTATGTGTTTTGTTTATGCTTTCTAAAGAGCTTCCGGAGCTTTTATGTTTTTGTGTTTGCTAATAAATTAGGCAATTAGCGGATGACAGTGAGTTCCATAAATTTAATTTTTCCGACTTGCAACTGATGAAACTGATGAAACTATATACATATGTATAAGTATAAGAGCGAGCCCCCTCTATTATACATACATGTATGTATAGCAATCAATTTAGTGGACTTTGCTTGAGAAAACTATTCGAGTATTTAGAATACAGCGACAAATTTCTTCCAAAACGGGGTTGTAGCAGAATTTCAAGTCCTTGCGTACTTTGTTTAGTGAATTTGAACTCTTATTATACGAATGTGAGAGATATGGTGCTCGTAAGACGCTGATGCGCTCAAATATATACTTCGACCGACCAGCAACTTTATTGAAACGTGTATCCGCTCAATTGGTAGATGTCTCCGTTAAAAAAAATTCAGAATATCACTTTCCAAGTGAAACGGATCAAAAGTATAGAATTACTGATCAGCCAGCAATATAGTTTGTGAGAGAAATTGTGTCTTGAATAATAAACCTCACAATGTAATTCAAATTTGAAGGGCTTTTTACTATAGCTAAGAGCTGAAGTGCGGTCTAGGTTTTCTAGCCGGGTTTCTCTCTAAACTAATGTTAGGTTTTAGAGTTCGATGATAAGAGTGATCTCACTTCTAAAAAACCTGGATAATAAAACACTTACAGATCAACAAAGCGCTTTGAAGCTATCACAAATTTGTTGAGACGGCTCATATTAGTTTTCGCAATGACTTCTGGTTACCCGAAGGTAAGATTACCGACATATTTCAGCCACAGTCTTGAAAACACTAGACTAGGCGGTTTAGATGTATCCACCTCACCATCTTCCATACAACTTTGACAACTAGTATCCGACAAGATTTTTAGCATTACCGAGTAAATAATTATTGGACAGTGTCTAGTTAGAACTCCTTGGATTGCGACAAGATTAACTTTACTCTGGGCAAGTAGTTCGGCAGATCTCTTGCGTTTTACTCTGAGCCAGAAAGATATCGTCATCGACCAGCGTCTGCTAAGTGCGCGGGTGGTCTTTTGATCCAGTCCTCGAACGCAGGTTGCAAATGGATATCCAACACGGTCCCATTCCGATGTGAGCGGGTCAAAAAATCACTCTCTGGCTAGCTCATCGGTTTTCTAGTTGGCAGCGCTGTGACCAGGTACCCAAACAAATCTGACGCAAAAGTAGCTTGATGCTGATTCTAGTGAGGACAGACACTCACTAAAGAAAAATCTTCCTCCAATCTTCCCTGCTAGTTTATATTTATCCGTGAAAAAGCTCTGCGAGGCAGTGATTCAAGTTGAAGAATTTCAGAGTAACTCTGTTTGCGCTACTTCAAACACTCACTCACTTTCTGAAGTGCCATTGTTGATGTAGTCCGCAGTGAACCAAAGATGCGGATGTGAGCCGCCTTTTAGACGCGTTAGTGACTGTAGCCTGTTTAAGCGCTCTCCACCAGACGAATACATTATAGAACACTATTGCATTGGCTGCGGTTTCAAAGAGCCAAGACACAACCTTTGGTGAGAGTTCGCACCTTTTCCCTATAGCTCATCTAAATCAATATAAGGTAACCGATGCCTTCCTAACTCTCTCATCAATATTTGGCCTCCATGAAATCTTTCCATCAAGGGGTAACGGTAGCCAACACAAGAACAGCTATTGGATAAAATATACGAACTAATCGACCCCCAGATTAATAAGGTCTGCCATTGAGAAAACGTTGAGCGCAGGAGACTCTACTGAAATATAGTCTCATTAAACTAGGTAAATGTAGACTATCGATGCTTTAGAGAAAAAATCCTCTTCTTCTAAAAAACTCTGAAAAAGTTTTGCAAAAACGTATCAAAAACAAACATCTGCAGTCTCCCGACACCAGCAATTTTCTCTACAGAAATTATTATGGCAATCGTATTCGTTTCGGATAGATTTCTGCACACTCCACACACAGGCAATCGTTGGCGTTGGATCTGCCATCGCGTGCTGTTCACGATTTGCAATTTTCGTATGCTCTTCCTATTTGCCTTCACGTCTTATCTCTTGGAATGTTGTGGCTAATCGATGCAGGCGTAGCGGCAGCAACAACACCAACAAACACAACTGCAATAAAACGATAATAACCAGCGCACGGCACACCCACTTTAGAAGCATTTTATTGCTGGCACAAGCAAACACCAACAACCACCAACGAACCACCGAATGGCTGAAGGAGAGGAATTAAAAATCCAATAATATTATTCTTATTACTATTATGATAATGGCGAGAAAAGGCAGTGAAAAGGGAACGCGAAACAAGCAGCGCGCATATCTGCGCACACTTACACACACACACACATGTGCAGTTGGTTAAAATATGTGCGCGTGTCGGTGTGTGGGTAGATTGGAGCTGGAAAATCAGCATAAAAACGAATTAACGCCGACGGGCAGAATGTAATGCATTTCATGCTCGTGTGTATGTTGCTGAAGATACAACCAACAACAACAACAACAAATGCAGCAAAATTCTAGTGCAAGCAACGCAACCACAAAATCAGCAAAGGACTGCAGCCACAACAACAGCAACAGCAATTGGCAATAAGCATATGAGGTATTAATAAGCAGACTGTGGCGGCTGGGGCAGGCGGGGGCATAGCGCAACGAAAATGAGTTGAATGTTTTGGCGAAGTCAAAGGAGTCAGTTGCAATTGTGCAAACAAAGCGAGCAGCAAAACAGTGAAATTATCAACGCGACAGCATCGCGCAGCCAACAACACACATATTTAGCTGGTGCGCATGCGCCAACGCCAAGTACACGCACACACGCACACATACACTTACATGCGTTAACTAACACATAATTGGTGAACTCGTTACGGTGCGCGTTCACCACACGTTTGACTATTGTTTTTGCCACATTTTGTGGCAGTCATCGCTGCGCGCTGGTCTGGGTGCGAGGGCAGCGCTGGACCACGGCCATAAACACGCGTTAAATTAATGAGTTGAAATGCTATTTTTGGCTTAAATATTAAAATAGCAATTTGCACAACAACAAAACAGCGACAATAATGAGTGGTCTATGCGGACACGCACGCACACACACACACATACATGTATCTACGAAAGCCGCTAGCTGAGCATGTGTGCGAATTATGAATTTACGGATGTGTTGCACGTTGCCAGTTTAGCTTAAGTAGCAGCGCGCAGTGACAGCAGCAACTGTACAGCAAGGCAACCATTTACAAGCGCGTGTGTTTGCATGTATGTGTGTGTGTGTGGTGGCAGCAAGCAAGCGCGCTCATATTAATAACATTGCAACAGCGCACATAGAAAACACATTTCATTTAAAGTGGCCGGCGGCGTGTAAGTGCTTGTTGTTGTTGTTGCTATTCATTGTGCTTATTCTGGCATTTTTAATTGTTGTTTGCATATGTTGTTGTTGTTGTGTTGGTTGGCGAAAACTGTGCGCTATTTACTAGCAGTTCGCAATGCTTATTTGTTGTGCGGAATTGCTGTTGTTGCAATTTTATGATATTTCTTGTATGGCACATTTCACTGCTGTTACTATTATTGTTGTTGTTATTTGTGTGATTTTAAACGTGTCTTGCAGTCGTTCGACTAACACCACTCGTGGCTAACTAATTATTAAGCTTTGCTAAATGAAGCGACCCCAGCGATATGCTGCTGCCACTCCGGCGGCGAGGGGGCTGTAGGGACGCGCAGCGATTGGCAGACAGCTACACCAAACATACACAAGCGCAGACGGCATGAGCGCGCACATTTAGAATCTAAGCCAAGCCAAAAGTCCCAGCCAACTCCAACGCCGCAGATCCGCGCTTCATTGGCCCCCCTCTCGACCCCTGCGCACCCCACCGCTCGCCATTTGGCGCGCTTTGCTCTGACGCATGTAGCTGCAGCTTGTATTGCATGACAGCCAATTTAATGCGCTTAACATTTTTACTTGCCCTTCGCGCAGCGCTCTTATTAGCCCCAAAGCCACATTTCTTCTAGCTTTTCTGTTTCTTTCTCAATTCATTTACGTCTTTGCTGTTTATTTGCACGTTTTCGACGGATTTGCTTGCCGCGCTAATGTACTCCCGGCACTCGCTTCATGTGGGGTCAATTACTTTGACAGTCGAAAACGAAAAGGAGCGACAGAGAGAGAAAGAGGGAAAGATAGTGCGCTCTATTGGTGATTTCAGCAGGCAATGCATGTGAGTCCGCGTAGGGTTGCCAACTTCATTTGTTTTTATTCAAAAAGGTAACTAACTTCCAGTACTTTGGTATTTCTAATCAAATTCAATTAATTTGTTTTTATATTTATAATGAACTTTAATGAACCAAATATGTACGATTTTGGTCCACCACTTTTTGCCATTTTTCCGCTAGAGAGAGTGTAAAAATTGTCTGGTTTCTCGACAAAAAACTGCGATAAGCAATTTTTAGAGGCTTCTTTTGAAGCCAACTTTACTCCATTAAAGGAGTTGTGCATTGACCGAAACAAGTGGTAGTCCGATGGTGCAAGGTCAGGGCTATATGGTGAATGTTTCGAAACTTCTCAGCCAAGCTCTCCCAGTTTTTGTAGTCGTTCTATTGGTCAGCTCTGGTTCTTGTTTCTTCGATTGCTTGCTTCAATCTCTTCAGTTGTTGACAGTAAAATGTATAATCAATCGTTCTACCAGGCTGGAGCAGCTCATAGTGGATGATTCCTTTCCAATTCCACCAAACAGTCAGCATAACCTTTCGAGGCGTCAATCCTGGCTTTGCGACCATTTGTTGAGCTTCACCACGCTTGGAACATGAACTTTTCTGCATATTATTGTCGTATTTGATCCACTTTTCGTCTCCTGTTTCCATTCGCTCCAGAAAAGGTTCGATTTCATTTCGTGTCAGCAGATGTTAATTCGGTTCATTAAATTTTTCACAGACAATCCATGTGGTACCCAAACAGCGAGCTTCGTTTTGTAACCAGCCTTTTGTTACTTACGTGATGGTCCTGGTCAATCTTTTCCATAATTTCATCGTCTTTTTCAACGATAGGTCGACCAGAGCGAGGTGCATTTTTCACATAGAAATTTTCAGAACAGAAGCGAGCGAACCGACTTTGAAAACACAGATACGAGAAAAATGCGTTTAAGGCTTTAAGTGTCTATATAGCTGAAATCGAGCACCGAACTTTTCAAGGTCTTATCTCCAGAACTATTACGTGGATCAACTTGAGCATTCAGGACAATATTCTTGAGCTGTTATAGAAATAAAAAGGACAATATATATTTTTTGTTTTGACGCCATCCAACCCGTGTAACCCCTTCAGCTAGTGTTGCTGGTAGAAATAAAACTCTTATTTCAACCAACATGGCAACCCCGTCAAGACGCTGACGTTAATATGCAACAAACGGAGCAGCAGCAGACAGTTGCTTGTTCATATTGCATGTATTTGTGAAATGAAGCATTTAATTGCGATAACAAAAACAACAACAACTAGAATAATAATGAAGTAAGTTACGCCACCACAGTAATGGCAATCGCAAGCACACTCACACACTTCTTACAGCCAAATGAGAAAGAAGTGCACCAAGAGCCATACACGAACACACACACACACATGCACATTGACATGTTCGTGTTTAAAAGTGAGGGAAGCGTGCGAATAAATCATGGAAAGTCTTAATGCAAAATGCAAGCATATTTACGTGCAAGTAAAAATGTATATTAGGGCGGATCGATTTTTTCGTTTAAAACCGCGTTTCCGGGAAATGTTCTACGGATCGTTCTGCAGAACTTTGTTTGAGAGTCTAAGGGTCTAAAACTGGTTTCGATCCAGAATTTTTTAAGGTTGAAAGGGCTTGAGATTGTGGTATATTTGAGGAGTAGACGTGCTTGGGATCGTGGGGTGGGGAGTAAGTGAGGTTATATTCAGATTTTATAAATTTTCACATTGTCATCGAAGGTTTTTTCCTTAGCAGATTTGGTTGATTTATCTCTAGTAGTATTACACCTTTTAGGGGCGGAGCCAGGCACTATTTTTCGAGATTTTTCAAACTTCAGATGTCTCTTCCTCTTAGGCAAAGTTCTACATACAGAATGATCCGTGGAATATTTCTTGCATTTTTGATTTTTTTTTCGTTTTTTGGCTACTTCTAAATCAACCCGCTCTAATGCACACACCCACACATACATATATATACTGGCAGTGGTCAATGTGTTTTGGCCTTAATTGCGAGTGAAAATCAATTGAATGCAACGCGCTAAGCGCTTTTTAATTTACAATGTTCGGCTGGCGAACATTGTTGTTGGAAAAAAGAAATGGATAGTGATTAAGAGAAGTTGATTTGTGCTTTGCATGCATAACTGTATGTAAGTATGAAACGAGAAATTAATGATTTATTGTCATAATCCGCAATTATATATAATATGTAGGTATATATAGGGCAGACGAAAGAGTATTTTCGTATTTCTAAGCAAACCTCAACTTATTCCCCGAATTTTTTTGGTTAAATGAAGCTTAGAATCTCACCTTTCCAATACTATATGATAATACACAGTGTGATTGGTAGCACTGAAAATATACGGTTGCAACTACATATGTACATCTATTGACAAAATACGAAAAGACTTTTTCGACTATGTCTCTGAAATTGTTTTGAGAATTAACTCTGATTGCTAAGGAATCCGAAATACTTATGGCACTAAAGGCATCCACTCGAATAGACCTCGCTTGCGTATTCTGAGACCTTTCGCTAGAAAGAAATTGACAAATTAGCCAATAATTCTTCAAGTTCCAAAGGCACAATGGACAATTTGTCAATAACTCAATCTCCCAGTGACAGCTGCTAAGTGTTTTTAGCTTAATTACACGAACCGTACATAAGTACATTGGAAATCCAATTAATTTCTAGGCACATAAAATACCTTAAAAGGCAAGCAATCGCCATTCTAGACACGCACACGCACGCATGCACGCACGCAAATGCAAATGTCAAATTTTCACGAATTGACATATGTGGCTCATTCGCAGGCACACACAAAGCCCGGGCACACACCAGCAAAGCAAAAATAAAACACACAACAACAACAAGAGAAGCGACGCATGAGCTAGCAACCGGTTCCCTTGGCATACAACAGACGAACATTTTTATTGACACAAGCGCACGAACGGTCCCTTCGGCCAGCGCAGAAAACCACGCGAATACAACGGCCAAGAAGCCAGCTGGCCCAGTCCGTCGGTCGACGCTGATCGACGACGCAGCACACCCGCACAATGTGCAGCAGCGGCCACCAGCAAATCCGCTTCGCACTCACGTACAAATTACAACAACAACAACACCAGCAATAGCAATTGCAGCAGCTACAGCAGCAACGAAGGCAAAAACAAGCACATTAATAAATAAGAATATGGCAATAAGCAACGTAACAAACAAAACAACAACAGCAAAAACAAGGGGCAACATTTGTTCAAGGCTTTTAATGTGCAACGAAATGTCTTCGACAAATTTCGAACCTCTTCCCGCTGCTCAGCGCCCCTTGCGGCCTATGTGCGCTTGGACTTCTTGGCCACGCAGCGCTTGGACTAGCCTTGCATGCATGCATGTGTGTGTGTGTGTGTGCGCGCGTTTGTTTTCCTGCCAACCTTTTAAGACAATAAAAACGCATTTAATGTGTTACAACAACAAATTGCCGGCAGCCGAGAGGGTCTCCACATTGCAGCTGGACGGCGATTTGATGGACGCATGCGCGCCGCGTCACAATGACTAATCGAACTGACTGACCGACCGCCTGGCCGTCTGAGTGACGCTGTATTGACGGACCGCGGATTGCGAGTTTGGTCGATTTGCAGCCGTTTTTGCTGACTGCGCCCCGCGTTGAGCTCGCGATAGCTGGTGGTTGTTGTTGTTGGCGCTCGTAGGCAACCAGGAACTGCACGTTGAGGCGATCTAGGAACAAACGCGCAAGGCTTTACGAGGTCTGCAATGTTTACGGCGTGTTTTGTCGAACGTAAGTACTCGCGTGCACACGAAGAATGCCTCGAGTTTCGCTCAAGAATTACGGCAGAATTTGAAATTTAATTGATTGACTTGACAAGCCGTCACTAATTTTTATTTCTGCCGCAATTATATATCCACCATTCGGACACACATATGTTTATCGTTGGTTGTATTTGTCCAAAATAAGTATCTGAACAAATTTATTGAGGTTAAGACTAGATTCTATTGTGTTGACTTGTCTTATTTTTGGAAAGGTTGGCGCTAAGCTAGAGAACTGCAAGAGGAAGCAACTAGGAAGCATTGAGTTCGTTGGAGCGAATTCTGGTATTTCTCTTTAATATAGAACATGTAGAGTAGGGCACTTTCGGAAACGATTCCGTTCCCATCATTGTGATGTCAAAAACGCGCTGCACTCCTCTGAAAGCCCATTTGTCGAAAATAGCGGTAAAATAATGGAAGTCCTTTTAAATCAGGATGGATATAGAAGAGCTTAATGTTTGGGAACTACATGGGTTATCATAAAAAAACATGCTGCGTGTTTGGTGGAATTGGCAGGGAAGTATCTACTTATGAGCTATCTTTATGCGGCCTATACTGTCAATAATTGGGCCGTCTGAAGGAAACAATCGCCCAAAGTGTTTACATTTGGAATAATATAATAGGAGAGGAATTGTGTTCCATCAGAGCAACGCCAAGGACAAACATTTTGATTGTGACTGAAGAACAATTTTATATGATCCCTAAAACAATTCGCCTCATAGATAGCTGGCTCGAAACCGGTTGAAGACCCATAGCTTCTTAGGCAAAGTTTTTCAGAATGATCCGTAGAACATTTTCCGTTCTAGTTTAGAAGCCACTCTTTTTAAATGCAAACAAATTTGTTTCATAAGGAATCTCAGTATATTTAAAACGACACCCGAAAGACCTATCGATGACATCAGTTAAGATCTCAACGGCCTTATCTAGATACTACAGATCTGCCCTTCTTTGGATTTATTTTCGCATGCTTCTACCAATTAGTATCTCAAATCCATAAAGCGACTTTGAATAATAAACGGAAAGAAAAATATGAAAAAACATAAATAATTCAGTAAACACAAAAATACTATCGAAAAAATCGTCAGATTTATTTCCAATGAAATCGCAGAGTTATCGCCGATACCAGTGTGCAACGTTCAAGCGCCACACCGTGCTACAAGACTTAATGTGTGTCGCTGTCGACCGCTAAGCTGCCGCACGTTGCCAGTTGAGTAATGAGTAATGCGCCACATGAACGCATGATCACTTACAATCAAGCAGCGGCAACAACAACAACAACAGCAAGCGCAAACACCAAAATCAAAACGAAAATGAAAAAAACAGCAACAGCAACAACAGCAAGCGCATGCAAGTGGACATTAAAATTAACAACATTTTCAAAGCAACGAAAACAACAATAACAACAACACGAGCTCTTTTAATAATGACAAGCGAGCGAGCGTCGCAAACTAGAAAATCCAGCTGCAATTTCAGCCGCAGCAACGCATTAAGCCAAATGATCTGCCACCGACCAACCAACAATAACAACAACAACGGCAAGAGGCAACTGCATGCTTTGGTAATACAATGTGGGCAAATGTACAAATGCATAACAACAAAAACGGCAAAATCGCAAACTCATTTCCCGCCTGCAACAAAAAGTGTACGCCGTTGTTGCCACTGCCGCTTTTGCTGCTGTGGCAGCCAGCTGCTGAGCCGAACATGCCACTTTACTACTAATTACAAATGAGTACAGGCAATATAAACAGGCCAGCAAATAAAACAAATCCGAAAAAACAACAACAACAACACCAACAGTAATGATGTTGCAAATTAATAAAAGAAATACAATAATAACAAAAATGTAGGCATTTGTATGCGCGTTCTGGCGAAATCACACGCCAACGTTACGCGCCACTAGATGGCGCGTTGCAACGGCGGGGGATTGCTCAATTAAGCAGGGCGCAAATCCTGTTTCGTCGAGTAGAATTAAGTCCCAGAAATGTTTATGCTATTCATCATTGCTTGTGCGCTGTGGCCATTAGCCGGCTCCCCCTTAGCGACCCGTCTTCTCTCCTATGTATTGCTACTTCAGACGATACTTTGTGCCGCACACTCTGGCGTTTTGGCTTTTCAAGGCTTAAATCGATCATTTGCACTATGTAGTTATTTTTGCTTCCTTCTTTTTCGATACTTAAAGCTGTGCAAACACTGATTGGCTACCCCCCGCCAATGCGCCACGCCAACTGAGTAGCCAGCGCGCGAGTAGAGCGCACAGCCAACGGCGGACCGATTGACTGCAGCGAAATGAAAGAACGTAACGCTCGATTTAGCTATTTGGTTACCACGATTTAGGGAAGCAGGGCCTGTTGGAAAACTGCGGAGTCATGGAGAAAATTTCTCACACGGTTGGTAGATAGCGTACCTGCACCAGTCTTCTGATTTTGGACAGTTTCATTAGCGCGATTACCAATATTTTGTGGCTGTGGTCTCTTTTTTCTCTAACCTCGCGAATTTTTCCTACTGTCCGCGCTCTCTCGTCGGAGAACTCTCGTCAGCTACTGCCAGTACAAATCCAGTTTTTTCCTCATCATCGCGCATATTGACTTACTCACACATAACTCCGTTTTGGCTCCTTTTTATTACCTCTTTCTATTCGTTTCTATACTATTGTTTGTTATTGTTGCCTTTATAATTATTATAGCTTGGTATAATTGCCGGTTTTTACGCTGCAAACACAGCGCGCTTGAGTTTGTGTTGGCATTCTTTTTTCTGGCTTTTCATGTAGTTTTCCAGCGCTGGTTGTGTCTTGCATGCATTTTTTGTCACTGCCGCGCCAAAAGTAGAGAAACGCGCATTTAAATTGTTTACCCAAAAGGTATGACTAACAATTAGGTATTGGCACGGAAATGTAGACACAAAATTTTTTATGGTCAGCCATCACGACCACCACCGCGCAGTTATCTGCTGAGCTAATGGCGCGCTTATTGGCGGTCAGATGTGCGCGGCACACACGTACACGAGTAGTTACATTGCAGGCGATTAGATGAAAAGGCGAGCGCGCGCGTGGTGGCGGGGGGCCGCTGTCAATGGCGTCGCTGACGGTTGCGATAAAAATTTGTCTTCGGCTTAATTGCAAAGCGCTCAATTATCGGCAATTAATTAGGCGCTTAAGCAAGTTTATATGTATCTATATTGGTCTGTGCTTTGGCTGGCACGCCTGTGAAACCCTTCTGAGGCTGCAAAGGCGTAAAGGCGTTGTAGAACGGATAAGTGTTATAAGTAGAATGCGAAAATTTACATTATCGGACAAAGGCTGAAAATGTTGCGATTTGATATGAGCAAGATACTATTTTTTTAAGCCAAAGCAAAATTCGAGAAGCAAAACTTTTTCTACAAAAAATTAAAACAAACTTTTACAGGATTTCAAGAGCCAGATTTCGAGAAATTTAAGTTAAGACATGACTGTTCTACAGTCAAGTTTAATTTAATTAATTTTCTTCGAAAGAACTGAATATAAAGGTTGAAAAGTTGTATTGCTTTGCTCTGGTTGTAAAATAAGTGGTCTACAAGTTTGGTTATTGAAGGTAAGCTTATATGAATTTAGCAGGTTCTGTCTCGAAATTTGAAAAATTTTAAATTCTTTTTTTGACACAGCTCGATAGATTAGATATTCAGAAATGTCAGCCAAAAAGAATTTTTCAAAATTCAAATTATTTCTGAAGTTATAGGCTGATTTGTCTTCGGGTAACCGGATCGTTTTAGCACATTTTTCTCGAACTACTATTTGTTTTGAGTTGGGTGAATAATATGGTTTCAATAAATCGAATGTTTTTATTGTCTTATAAAATTCTACAACATTTCTGGAATATTGTCCTAAGTTTTCAAGTTGATCGGAGTAATAGTTTCGGAGATACAGCCTTGAGAACTTTTGCGCTCGAGTCTAGCTAGGCTCAGTGCGCCGTCCTTAAACAAGTTGTTTCTCGAAACTGTGTTTTTGAAGTCGGTTGGCAAGATTCCTCGAGAACTACTTAAGCAATCCTAATGAAATTTTACACCGGTCTTTGAGATAAAATTCTTAAAGACTTGGACGAAGGACTTTTATCAATTACAAGTCTCTAAAAAAAATACCGAAAAATTTTCATTGAAATTTTCTTTTTTTTGTAAAAATGTCTGGAAAAATTATAATTTTCAGCTTTTTTCTTTCGTCCAAGTACTAGGTTAACATTTTTAACCAAAACACGCATTTTTTCTGTTTAGCTGATCCTTTAAAGAGTTATCCTGCCAACGCGGGCGCATCTGTTTTCTGAAGGGTCGCCGGAAATGGCGTCGCAATGACAGAGTTGAAGATATTTTTTTTTTCAAAATTTCTTTGCTAATAGTGTATGTTTGTAACAATAAAAAATTCTAATAAAATATTTAAGTTTTATATGAGAAAAAAAAATCATTGAAAAAAGGCTGCTTTTTACCCGAGGAAAACCCTGTAATCTCTTAAAACCTTGTGAAATTTACGAATCCATTTATTTGAGGAACTCGAAGCTCTTTATTTTCAAACAAAAACAATAACGATATCGATCTCATGCAATAACTTGTGGTGGCCACTTGAATAATTCACCATTACTGATACACATACATACATACGTACTCTACTTGGCGTGCAATAATTACTCGGCAGTCTTGATTGTTTTTGTTATTGCATTTGAAGAGAAAATTGCGGTGGCAGCAATATACTATATAAGGCGCTTTGGGCATGGGGAAAAGTAGCGCTGCGCCGCGCCGCGAACACAGCCGATTTATAATCACCAACTAAAATGGCTTCATAACAAAAATTACAGATAATTGCATGATTAATTAAATAATTAAGCGAAGGCCAGCAACAAATAAGGCAAAGCGGGCAACACGTCATAAGCGCTCGCAAGCATAAGCGACTGCCATGCCAATTGGCTATATGTATGTATATGGACAACGGTGATATAAGCGCGTAAATGCAAAGCCTTAATATCTCGGCAATGCCGCGCTAAGGCACTTAGCTATTTCATACTGAATCGAGATTATTAAAAATGCAATTATCCAACACAAGTGATTAATTAAATAAATAAATAAATTGCATGTCACCAGCTGCGACGCTGGGCGCATAACGGGCGTCGATGTTTGAGTGCAACATGCCAAAATAATGAGCACAGCCACAAATCAATTGAGGGACAAAGCCAAAGCTTGTAATGCGAAAATTATTTCAATTATTTTACATGGAATATATAAATCGTTAAAAAAAGACAAAAAAAAACAACAACAAACATATCGAAGGTACAGCGTTTGTATATAAAGTTTTTTTCTTGTTCCGAAACCAAGAAAAAATGGATTACCCTCCACATCTTCGCCGTCGCGTTGCCAACTAGGTATATATGTATATACACATATATATGCACGTGTGTGTGTCTGCTGGGCCAAAGCGCGGCGAATTAGCAGCCAAAGCGCGCGCCGCCACCGCTGCACGCGGCAAGCGGCAATTGGCAATGAAAACAACAAATCTTGCAGTGTCCCAATTTTGTGCGCAGCCTGCGACCGCCAAGCGAAATAACAATTAAAAAATGCTAAGAAATAACAACAAGCGCCAATAACAACAACTGCTGCACCACGGCGCGACCAACAAACAAATGAACAGAAGAACAACAAAAAAATAAGCAACAATCAACACAGCTGCGCGAGTGTTGGTAAGAAATGCAGCCAAAATGACCAAATAACTGTAACTGTCAGCAATAAATAAAATTCGCATGTCCTCGAAGCCAAATGGTCAAACAGCTTTTTATGTACGTATGTCTGTATATTTGGCCATATATATGTATGTGCAATCCAAAAAATAATGTGGTGCTGCTTCGTGGTGCAGCGGAGTGGGTGGCGGCGGTGATCGCGCGCATGCGCACATAACTTTCGCACAAATCAGCGATTCAGCCGTGCAACAGCAGACCAAAAATTGAAAAAACAACAAGAAAAAGTGTTAACTTTAGTTACACCGAAGCTAGAATACCTTTCACAAATAAAAAAAAGAACTTTCAGGCGGCTTGTACGGCAGCTATATGTTATAGTGTTCCGATCTCGAAAATTTCTTCGGATATTTATTGCATTGCCTTGGATAACAAACCGTGCTAAATTTCGTGGTGATACTTTGTCAAATAAAAAAATTTTCCACACAAAAACCTGATTTCGATCGTACAGTTTGTATGGCAGCTATGTGTTATCGTTGTCCGATCTATACGACTTCTTCGGAGATTGTAGCGATGCTTTAGAAAATAAGCTATGCCAAATTGCGTGAAGATACCTCGTCAAATGAAAATTTTTCCATAGGAGGTCTTGAGTTGGATCGTTCCATTTGTATGGCAGCTATACGCTATAGTGATCCGATCGAACCAATTTCTCCATAAGTAGCATCTTAGTCTGGGAAAATAACTCGTACGAAATTTCGTGCAGATATCTCTTCAAATAAAAAAGTTGTCCATACAAGCACTTAATACCGATCGTTCAGTTTGTATGGCAGCCATATGCTATAGCGATCCGATATCGGCTCTTCTGACAAATGAGCAACTTTTTTGCGAGTAAAAGACGCGTGCAAAATTTCAGAACCATATCTCAACAATTTAGGGACTAGTTCGCGTAGATACAGACTGTCAGAGGAGCGGACGCTTTGTTCAGGGTATAAAAAACTGCGCGTTTAATGCAATGCCAGAAATTATTTGGACGAAAAGGTGCCAGCGAGCAACGCTATTGAACGCTTAATGAGTAAGCCATGTTGGGAATTTGACAGTGACATACGATCATGACACTGTGGCCGCATGGAAGTGTAACGAATACAAAACTATTGCCAAAGAATAATAAGAAGAAGAAAAAATTGCAATTGCAAACCAGACATAAGCAATATACCTTATATTTTAATATGTGTGAAAATGCTCAAATAACTGAATTCTGTGCTAAATAAAATTGTAGTGAAGCACAACAGAGAGGGAACGAAAAGAAGGGTGTACTAGAGACTGTACTTTGGACGCGTGGATTCGTTCTGAAAAGTTTTCAAATCTATTAAAGTATACATAATGGAATCGACCTAAATTTATAACAGTATAAAGACTGTCAACTCAGCAGGATTCCATACAATGGAACATAAGAGAGTCTCAACCCAAAACACCGCCAGTAATCATTATATTGGGTAGTCGAAAAAGTCTTTTCGTATTTACAATATAATGTTGTAAAGCTTAACTTGATAAAAAAAAGTACTCACTTGCAGCTGGGGATTCCACAAAAAAGTCAAAACGGATGGTAGCTAACAGTTCCAGAAACCGGTTTTCAAAAATCTACCCTTAATCTACCTATACTCAACATATTCTCAATTCTTTCAGTACATTTCATTTGAGGGCTAGAACCAGAACCAGTTTGTGACAGCAATTGACAAAAATTGCTTGGTAATATTTCGAAAATTTGATCCAAAAGTAACGTGAGTGTATCACATCCATCAATATTCATTCCAAATACATATTCAAACAAGACTCGTAAACTCTATGCTCTTCTAACAAGGCTACCACATCTTCCATGCAATTTTTGCCGCTGGTCACATTAGTCTATTTCACCAACTTAACAGTGCAATTAACGAGATTTCACCGGTAAGTGTGCCAAGTCAAATATTTAAAAGCGCGCTTCAACAAATTTGCGGCATGGAACTCGTTCTAACTCGTTTCTCGCTAATTATCGGCACTTTGTTTCTTCTCTTGCTCACTCAGCGCTGAGAAGAACTCATTTTTGACTGTTTTTCTGCGGCGGCTTAAGATTGCTGCGTTCAGTTTTGTTGTTTATTTGCGCTCCAAATGAGGTGAGCCGCGCCGGTATTCCTTCTAATATTTGCTTATATTTCGTATGCGCGCACTACGACATTCGGAGCTCGAAATCAGGCCAAAGTCAAAGTCAAGCGGCACAGCAGCAAATCACTTTGGAAGAATAAATACAAAATCATGGCAGCAAACAGGTAGTTTGACGGACCGAAAAAAGGTAGCTCGCAAGCGGCTCCGATTTCAGTTTACGCAGTGTTGTTTGTGGCAAGCGGAATTCGTGCAGCATGCCGAGGTGATGGGGAAGCGATTGCAAAGGTGAGTAGGCGGCTATACTTAAGAAGTTAATTCCAGTGAATTGAAGTGAGCAGAGGTTAGAAGAGGCTCAGACACCTGAAAGGGATGACAGTTTTTCCTTCTTTAATTTATTTTATTCCCAGACGAACCCTTGAACTGTCATAATAATGGAAAGAAGGTTTAAGCAGATAAATACACAGAAAGCTCCATCTCAAGCAGGCTTTAAAGCAATGAGAACCGAAAATGTTAACTAAATTCTGGTAAGTGCAACTGCTACCTTTTGCTAATTATGTCCAAAGTAGACCGTTACCGCAAAGCAGCATTCCGCTTTCAACGTTTTAATATTTTTTGAGACAGATCAGCTCCACTCGCCACTTAAAAGGAGTTCTCAGCCAAATACAGATAATCAAAATTTTTACTTACCGATTCAGTTTTGATGTTCAGTGTCACATGTGGCAGCAATGACGTCGGCTCAGCGCTTGGCGAAGGTGTATGTTGGTGTTGCGCCGCTGTGATCGGCGACATGGCATTCGTCAGCGTATCTGACGACGTCACCGGCGCCGCAGCAGCTGGCGCTACCGTCAACCCACTACCTACCACAGCAATACCGTTAGCAGCAGTCGAACCGCAGCTACCGTTGCTGGCCTCCAAACCGATGGGTGTGCCGGGCGCCACTGAGGAGAGCGGCGGCGATGTTGGCGAGATACCGCCGCGCACCGAAGATGCGACCGCCGATGTGGAATACGGTGAGCCCGCTATGCTGCAAGGCGATTTGTTAGCATTTGAGTTGGGCGCGACAGCCGCTGTCGTCGAAGACGAGGCCGTCGATGATGAGGACGAAGTGGATGAAGTCATTGAAGAATTGGAAGATGAGGAAGATGACGATGACGATGAGGAGGAACAGGCCGCGGCCGCTGTTGACGCAGTTGCACCTGTGCCGCGTATGCCCGATATGGGTGTGGGCGTGCGTTGTTGCTGTTGTTGTAGCGCTGGTGTTGTCGGTCGGCAACCGTTTGGCGAGATAGCCAATAAATGTGTGACCGTTGGCGTTGTGGACGGCGGTGGTGTACCGACGCCGGGGCTGTGCGTACCGGCGGTGGTTAGGCTGACTGTGGCCGAAATGCTGCCACTCAAATGATGTACGCTGGCGTCCACGTAGGCGCTGGAGTTGGTCGTCGGTTCGCGTTTAATGACAATCCCGCCACCGGCGTTCGAGGTAGTACCGAGTGAGGCGGCTGTAATGGTGGCTTCGCATGGCAGGACAGTGCCGAGCATGGTCGGCGCGTTATCGGCTTTACGGTTGCTTGGCTGGCTCTCTGTTTCCTCACAGCCCTCCGCCATGTCAGTAAAGCATTTTGGAAAGCCTGCGGGTAGAGGAAAAAGTATATACATATGTGTAAAGTCTAGAATTATGCTATTGATCGTCTTCGACACTCTAACTACTTTATAAAATGAAACCAATGGTTATTTGATCTCTTCGACTTTCGCTTACAGTGCTTAGTATCTACTCATTTGAATTTGGTTCCAGACCTTAATGCATGCAACAAATCTTGCGAATTTTGCAAAGAATTTCCTGCAACTACTTTACCAAAGCATTATTCACGTCTGTACGTAAGCCTTCATTTCGTGCGTCCATGTATGCATTTATAACTGTTATAGTATGTGCATGTGTCCACACTCAATGCCAGCGCACAGCGCAAGGAGCGCCTGGCTCGAGCGAACACACCCACATTGAACCTGGTTTGCACATTATTTGCCCCTAAAAGCATACTAACACTTACATTTGCCCACAAACACCCGCACACATACGCCCGCAATCATACACGCCATAGTCTCATTACGTTATCCTTGCCTGACTTGTCTCCGCCACATGCCGCACTCAGCCTCCGTGCTGCGCTTAGCCCGACAAATGCAGAATGCAAATATATTTTGCAAACTTTGCCACCTTCGCACAAAAAGTTTCAAATGCTAACTGTACATTTAACTGCACATGTGGGTGCCTGTGTGTGTGCAGCAGTGCATTTAACCATACCAGCGCCTCGAACATTGCTCGCCCGCTGCAAAATGTTGCGCATTTCACTCTCCGACCCAGCGGGCGCACTCGCTCGCCAGCGCTGCCTTACTTAATGCTCATATATTTTAGAATTTACATTTTATGCAAACATTATCGAATATTTTGCGCACTTCAACTCACACCCAGGCATTAATTTCATTAATTATCCTTTTGCTGTGAGGCAAAGGGTGGCTCAAAGGCGGCTCATGCAAACACATTGCAATGTATGTGTGTGTGTAGGTGTAGTTGTGCTTATATAGACACTTTATTGCTTATGTATGTACTTTCAACTATATAATTGGTCATGTACGCCGGTAAATCGTCTCACAACCGAAATGCAGCGCTGACTACACCGACGCTTGACCGAAGCTAGCGGCAAGAAAGCGAGCGCAGTCAAGGAATATGCAAATGCAGAAGCAGGAAAGTTGCAAGATAAGGAATATACTGTATTGCAAAACAAGAAGAAGAAAAATGTGGTATTCCAAAATCAATATGAAATTGGGGAAGACGAAGAGTTGTAAGAAAAATAAAGCGTTGTGCATGCAAGAACATAAAGCGCAGATGTGGGAAGGTCAATGTAGATTTTGAACATATTGTGCTACAAGGTGTGGCAGCGTGCCTTTTCTAAGAAGCTCAACAAACCCGAAAGATATCAAAACCAATTTTTTGGCATTTATTTGAAATTCTTCTTAGAAGAATATTTATTAGAAAAAAATATAAAACAAAAATTATTGTCGTGTTTTACATAGTTTTCGATAACCATACAGGGTTTGTCCGGAAAGTAAAAGAACTGAACAATTTAGACTTCTTCTGCGTCGATGCTGCGCTGCCAGCGCGATTTCCAAGGCATTCTCCGGAATGGCCTTGAAAGCCGAGGTGCATGCTGCTTGGATCCTCTCTTTCGTCTCAAAATGCTTGCTTTCATCGTCCTCTTCAGGCAAGGAAAGGCCTGGGGGATCTAGGCTCTAGGGCGGTTTCGGAAGCATTGGGATGCCAGCCTTGGTTAGATAGCTGTTCACAAGAAACGCTGTGGTGGTGCAATCGGCTGCGATGTCTTGTCGGACCCGATTAACCTTTCGTTTGAGTCTTTTAAGGACCTCCATTTGAAACTTGGCGTTGACGGTTTGTCGAGGAGAAACAAATCCATGGTAGATGATGCCTTTGATGTCAAAAAAGATAATGAGCATCGCTTTCATTTTGGATTTGCTCATTCATCAGCGATCTCTTCCCGGCCCTGCAAAAAGGCCTGGTGCCACCGAAACACACCACTTCTTGCTACATCAGCATCGGAGTAAGTCTGCTTGATCATATAAAACGTCTCTGTCGCAGATTTACCGAGTTTCACACAGAATTTAATCACGTACCTCTATTCTAACGAACCTGCATTTTCGACTTGATCTACTTAGAGAAACACGTTGCGCGAAAATGTTTGTCCTGACTCTCCAGGTGCTCGGAGACAACTGACCAGCCGCTGGTTCGTTTGCTAGAAGCGCCCTCTACCGAATCCAGTGGGTGTGCGCACACTCCAAAGTACAGTCGCGGAAGAAAATCGGTCCTATTTCTGTCCCCTGTCGAATTGTAACGAACTACAAAACGAACCGATTGTATAACAGTTAGCATTACCACAACGATTGGGTATTTCTAGCAGCGGCGGATTGCGAGCCATTCTTAGCCCTCAACTAAAATTTGAAAATAATTTTCGCTACTAAATTCATTACACTCAATTGCTTTAATTACTTATTTGCCTGCGTTTCAAATTTTCTAAACAAAAATCGATATTTCTGCGAACCGCTGGCAACATTAGGTCCGTACTCTCACATAAGTAGTATTTCTCCGCCCTCGTTTAACACCCACACACTGCCAGTGTCTCTAATTCTTAATTTACCAAATTACCCACTTGCCAACAGGCAGCACTATTCCCTGCATAACTATTGTTATTGTTATAGTTGCTATTTGCTTGTGTTGGTGTAGCAGCTGACGACAACAAGCTTAGACGAACCGAATGCTACACGGCCACATTATCCAAGCACAGCTGTCTCTGTACTTCGTTGCATACTAAATGCACTGAACGCCTTCGGCTCTCATACACATACAAACACACATGCATATGCTTACACATATCAGCTCAACACAAATACAATGTATAACATAAGTGTGTGCCAACAATAACAATAATAAGGGGCAGCACTTTTCTTTTGCTCACCAATGGAAACACCTTTAAATTTGCAAGGAAAATGCATTGCTTGCACACACACATACATGTGATAAGCTCATATGTATGTGTGCGCCTATGAGTAGTTAATGTGTCCACATTGCCTATGCACTGCGTTAAGTTGCCTGCATTGTTCGTGTACTTGCCGCTCGCTATTCCCAATTTATTTCACTGCTTTCTTCCTCGCTTTCGTCTGCTTTTCGTGCGCTTTCTCCTCGGTTTTCTTCTTCTTCAGCACGTTTGAAGCTCAGTCTGCTCATAATTTTGCATTATCCTGGCCGGCCACTCCATACATGTCGGTATGTCCGTCTGCTTGTGTCGGTTGCATTCCTTGCAGTCGGCTGTGGGTTTTAACGAGGAAATGTCGTCGGCGTTGTTGATGACAGCGACGCGAGCTTTGCTACTGCCTTGTAGTCCTCCATATGTTCGCTGCTTGTGCGCCTACCACAACTGACCAGCACGTGCAACTGCTGACGGTCGGTCGAGCTGCGCCTGGCCTGCTATCCTTTCTGTGCTATTAGCCTTCTTCTCTGTTGGTTGAACCTTTACATGGCTCTATTTCATTGTTGATGTCGTTGCCGAATTGCGTGTTTTTGTTGTCGCCTCAACTCTTTCGATTTTACGTTGTGTGTTGCGCTCGCCTTTCTACAAGTGGCGACCCCTCAACCCACAACTCTGAATGCCATTGACTTGAGCATAATTTTCAACTGCTTGTAGTTGTAATGACGTTTTTGTTGCATTGAGCGCATGTATTTGTGTAAATATCCATACTTCTTTGTTTTGTTTTAGCTTCTTTTCAACTCCGAAGAAAAACAGGCGTTTCTTAATAAGCGCATTTAGTACATCAAATTACCCTTTATTAGACTCTTGCCTAGCAAAAGCATAGGTACAGAGTTCGTCCTCTAACTATCCAAATATTTAATAAACTTTCACAAATTGTCTTAAATAGTCCATATACCTGATAAGAATTACATGACTGAAATATTCGATGAAGAAACATGACTTTGACAATTTTTGATCAGAAAATACAGATTGACTTTATACTACTCTTAGATTTTAATCAGGCATCTGATGGGCCAAAAAGGGTTAAGCGGCGCGAACAAGGGAAAAGCGGGGCCTAACGAGCCTCAGCCTCGATTAAACTGCAGAGGTCGCAAGAGTGGGAATCCTGCTTTGGAAAAAAGTCAGTGCGTCACCGATGTTATACGAAATCGCTAATCTTGCCAGCTCTACAGGGATTAATGTGTACGACTGCAGCAGAAGTGATACAGCCATCTCCCATGAAAGGTGGAATCCGCTAGCGACTGCTATTTCCACTGTCTTTATGAAGATGATTAGGGAAAACCGTGAACCACCGCCTAGATGCTAGAGGGCCGGGCGGAACTTCAGCATGCACAAGTTGGCAAGGTGTGCCTTCTATAAGAAGGTGGTAGCTAAAGTGGGGGAGTAAGTGTGAAAGGGAGCACGGCTTGTGGCGGTGACAAAATTGGGGATCTCGATGCGGCATCGAACCTTCTACCCCGGTTGAAATTGTAGAAATGTTTCACCATTGCAATCCTTTTCTTCCCACGCAAGATTGAAGGGTGATTAGACCGGGGCAAATAGAGGAGCCTAATCGGCAAACACTGGTACTCCTATCAGACACACAAAAGAAGCATAAGCTATGGCTCGTGGTACTCAGAATACTCGAAACAGAAGCTAGGGCGGATGACCCACTGCCTCAATGGGGACCGATGATCCACTCGAAAATGGATATCGAATCTATCCTCTCGGACACGGTGACTACACGGGACTGATCGTAAGTTGTTGAATCCGTCCTCGCCTTCTATTTCGAGTCACATATTCCCGAAACAAGCAGGACACCGCAGAGAAACTTCACCTCATTTTCATCTCCAGTATTTTCTTTGCATTAATAATAAACAATACTTGTAATTAAAATGAATAATTTGCCACAATTGGAAAGTTGCGGCAATAAAGTTGACCACAACAATAACACCAAGCCAAAGCTGTGTCGGATAATTTCATATTCTAACTGCGATTTTCAGCGAAGCGATGCCTCAAATGTGGCGAAACAAGGCGCTCGCATGTTCTCATATGCAGCCGAACAATAATTATACCGGTTCTCTTAAGTGGACATGGATGTAGACGTGGCTGAACATTTGGACGGAGCCGCAGACATATTCACAGCCAAAAGCCTTTGCGCACGCATGTGTGTGTGTGTGTGAGGCATATCGAACGAATGCTGATCAGCAACTCGTTGCACACTGATGTTGCTATTATTAGTCTATGCCTGTTGGTGTCGTTGTTGTTGCACTGTTGCTGAATGTGAGCATATCACGGTGATCAGCATTAATTTTTCTGGTCATTATGGACTGCGCTGCCGCCGTCGCCGCCGAAGCTGTTGTTGCCGTGTTATGATAAGTTGTTATTAAACGACGTCAACGATCGATAGCCAACCTGCCGGTGTGTCAGTGTGTGTGTTTGTTTACATTGTATTGGCACCACAATAATTTAGTCATGCACAGGAAGTAGAGCAACTTTTTTTAGCAGTTGGGACATATACTTAAGCTTTTTTCTCTCTTTTCGCATGTGTGTTAGTGCAAATATGCAAACTTATTTATGGCTGTGTGCGTGTGTGTGTGTTTGGGTGTGCTGACATCAATAATATTGGCGCAGCACGGCAATTACAATGCATGAATAGCCGATTAATTGTCAGTTAGTGGCAGATATGCATGAGAAATTGGATTGTTAAGACAACAAAATACTAACTAATGACGTTGCAAAGGAAAAGCAGGTCGCAGCCGTGCAAAACAGTTCGGAAGACAGGGCAGAAATGCCAACAGCAAAGCTAAAAAGTTAAAAAAGAAAACACTTTAATAATAGAAATTAAATTTAATATGGGAAAAGCTACGCAGAAACGCTGGAAAATCATTTGCTGACGGCAGCTGAAAGAAATCCTGCCACGGAACACCTTGCCGCACCACCACTTGCTTTACAGAGGTCTACAAGTTCTAGATTATAATGCGATGGTGTACTGGGTTGTTAATGTTCCAAGTTCATCTACTCATGTTCGCTATCAACATATGTATATACTCATATGTACATACATATATGACCTGGGATCCGAAATCTTAAGAAAAGCAATATGGTCTGGTATTTATTAACCCGCTGAGAAGCACATGCTTTTACCAGTTAAAGAAAATGTAATACAAAGGTAAACTTTTCGGTAAAAAAAAATAAGTTTATAGTTATGGAAAACGACTGAATAGATCTGACTTTTTACTAACATAATCGAGACCCTAAGAACGGCATTCATTCCCATTATCCACTTTGCACCAGCACACATACTTAGCTGGTAGGTGCTTGGCGGCAAGAACTGCTTTTTGGAAGGAAAAGTAGGTATATGAAGGGTATAAGTGGGTATATGAGGGGCGAGGTCACACAGAAATTCTCTATTGCTTTCATTGCATTCCTTCCAACTTAAATCACTGCAACGCAGAATATTCTCCTGACGGTTCTTTCGCAGTTCACACACATACGAAGGATTTGTGGTCGAGCAAAGCCGTTGGAATAGAGAACCAGTAAGCTGTTTCACGGATGGATCGAGCCTTCGGTCGGGAGCTTTCCATCAACTCTAGTTTCAGACTTCCATGCCACTTTCAACGTCTTTCAAGCGAAGGTGGCTGCGGTAGATGTACTGCTTGAAAGTGCAGCTTTCTTCACAGTGGTGTGCATTCACTACGACAGTCCAGCTATTTTGGTTTTGAGTTCGCTGACTGTCCCCTCGGAATTAATCAATGAGTGTATGACTTCATTGGCAAAGCTTCAAGTTTCTTCCACATTCGACACGTAATGGGTCCCCGGTCAAAGCGAAATCGCTGGAAACGATGCGCTTTATAGGTATGTCACTCTTTCTCCAATTTCATCCATTTGGAGTCGAGTTGGTCTTCCGATGTCTGCTTGCGTTCCGCCGTTGAAACTCCAGGAAGCTCAGGAGGGGCTGATTTATGACCAGAATTTGTGCTACTGCGAGTTCCTTCTGGCACAGACTGAACCGTAAGAGGACATCCGAACTACTGGCTCTTCGCAGATTCAATGTCGCATCAATTATATGTAGTTGTTCTGACTGGACACTGTCCATTAGGTTCACACGCGGTGCAGATAAATATTCTATCAAACGCTTTTTGCAAAAGCTGTATAGAGGAAGGAGAGGTGGAGTCATCCTATCACTTTCTCCTCAATTACTCGGATTTTGCTAGACAAATATCTCGGTTGACGCACCCTTAGCGAACCTTGCAAAGTTGCTAGGGTCGATGATGGGGATTCATTTTTTCGTAGTTTACGTATACCACAAAAGATAAATATCTGTCCAAGTGAGATTCATCGATTGTTTTTGGATTAACAGTCGATATTAAACTTCTGTTATAGTATGAATAGTGAGTACCCTTTTCAGTTTTCCAGAATTATAATTTCTTCATCGAGATAGCACTAATTATTTCTCCACAATACTTGAGCAACTGCAATAGCTCCACAGATTTCTATTCAAATTTTGGGAAATACCTGCAGAATGTCGACAACCGAGTTATAGTCAACAGAAATCGAGACATTCGGAGCGGTCTACAAAGAAAATTTAAATGCCGAATGGCCTCATTATCCTTATTAGGTTATGCGCAAGAGTTCGATAGCTTCAATTATAACTATCGGCGTCTAGTATATAAATATATTCGTTCGAGCTAAAGTATAACTTTGTTCACTACACATGACTGCCGACAACAAAGCGAAGCGACAGTACGAGCAAGGTGGAAGGATTGCAAGCAGTCCAGGAAAAGGAAAGAGTGTTGTGGTACGAGCTGAGTTGAGTGTGGGCGTTTGAAATGAAATTCGCGTGTTACACATGAGCACGCAGCGATCACAACAAAGCCAGCCACAGCAATGACAACAACATCAGCATAAATTGGATAAATGCTGAAAAAGTAATAACAAAATGTAATGCAACAACAACGGTAAGGAAAAACAATACCAAGCACATGTGTACTGCAACCCCTAAAACAATAAACCCTTCTTTATTAGTCTAAAACTCGAGGTCTTGATCTCCACACCCGCACAGCTAAGCGACGCTTACCACCGTATCCGCGAATGACTTACCTACATACATCCTGTCAATGTGTGTATGTGTGCGTGTTCGCCTTGCACACTCATAATGAGCTCGCATATTCGCATTAAGCGTATATTTGCTTTTAATTTAAAATTCTAAACTCAAAATACTTATGACCGGCTCTAGCCCCGCCGCGCTGCCAACAATCGCCCTTTCCGCATGTGGCAGCGCCGTCTACTTCAGCAGTTCGTAAGTACACTTTGTATATTCATATTTTATGATTCATTACTTGGCCAAGCGAATGCATGTCGCGCGGTTAAGGTGCGCCGAAAGCGGCAGTTCTATGGCATGCCACACGGGCAACAGCGCAACAAAGGCTCGGGAAGCGCGGCAGTGACGGCAGTTAGTAGCCGGCAGGATAATGACGACGCGCGTCAAGCGCCAAACATAATTTCGTTAAATTAGCGCAACACAATCACAACAACAACAACAATAGCAAAAACAACGTCAGTTGCTAGAACAAAGGATATCGAGCAATAATCATAATAATGGCTGGAAAACAGCACCCGACACAATCATTTACAAAAACTCCCCAATTGAGCACGCACTGAAGTTGAAAGCCCAGTCCAAACAACAACAACACTAGCAAAATGTAATAATAACAACAAAAACAATGGTCACAAAAAGGAAATATGTAGAACAAAGTCGTAATTAAGAAGCACACAGCTCAAAACGCGCACATATCATAATATATCGGCAAAAAACCAGGCGCCGGGTGAGGGGAAGCGACGAAATCGGCGAAAAAAATCGAATAAATTCATCTATTTTTGCTTTTAATTATTTGCTAGCTTCGCTTGGTGGATAATTTTATTTTTTATTGGCTCGAACTAATTAACGAAATTTTGCAACCCCCGAAGACCGACGGATTTTTGCATGATTTTGCAATTAATTTCCTCAAAGGCTTCGCGCACATACACCACATACACACATACATACACGCCAATGTGTGCTTTGAGCACAACGTTCGGCTTTACGATTGTTCAAAGGGGTTATCGAATTATAAATGCCGGCTTTCTAGGGGAGTTTGCACTCGCATTTACCGTTATAATATATGTGTCTGCATATACACAGGAAATTTAGCTCATTATGCAATTTTTTTCGGGAAATTTCTGTTAGGTTTGAGCAAATCGATTTTTGTGTTCCACTGAACAGGGGTGTTAATGAGTTTTGTGTAGTAGCACTTGCGAGAATCTAACTGTAGAATTTTAGAAATTACTCTTGCCAATATTTCTGCCTTGCACTTCCTAAACATGCGCTCCCATAACACGTAATGAATGCCATGAGGCCTCTAATCTCTTATTGAAAAAAAATTTGAAAATATAAAAAAAAACATTCTTTTCTATTTAGGATAGTACCAGGAATTTCACCTCTTCGAAAAGCGTCATATACTGAGCAGAATATCTGGCGGAAATCTCTATTGGTGCAAGCCGCTACTAGAGGAACCCTCTATTTCTGACTATTCCTTACTGTAGCCAGCCATTTAAAATAATACTTTCCACTCATTCTCTGTTTTCGAAATACAACTCAATGTCAGATTTCAAAAAAAAAAATTGACACCTGAGGTCTTTTTCATAATCTACAAGCTCGAAAAATCGCTAGTCTAATGTTTTTCATAACAGGTTTATAATCATTTCACATACTGCACTTGCAACATTCGTCTATACCAGTAAGGCTGTCGACACCACTGAAGATGTGTTAGTTTTGATAAATATTTTTTATAAATACATATTGCCAATATTATATTTGGGTGTGTACATTATTAATGAAAAAATGTTACTTTTTATTTGCACTTCGAGTTTATTTTTTGCCGCCTTGAGCACGTTAAACCTTCCTTAGCTCATGCCTGACCAGTTGCACATTCAAAAATTTGACCTGAAATTTCAATAAATCACATAAATTATAGAAGTAATATTCGTGCAACATTTCTACCGCCTTGATCAAATTCAAATTATTACCAGCGCCAATTAAATCAGCGCAATTACGGTATGTTCAATTTTTAATGTCAACAACAGCCGCACCCAAAATCGCCTAAAACCAAAGATCAAGACGGTATGCGTATCAAAGAGCAAACAAAAACAAATATGTATAAATTTAAGTTAATTTATATTAAATCATGACATGCGTAGAGCAATTAAAATTAAGTACTACCATACTATTTGCATAAAAATATGTATTTAGTGCGATTAAAAACACAAAATTGTTTAACACGCCGCGCTATTCATTTCAAATATTGACATTATACAAAGTAATGCAGTTTAACAAAGCAAACAGAGCTCAATTAAATTATTTCGAATTTAGTGACAAAAGTCATTTAAAAAGTTAAGGAAAAACAGGCCTATATAGAATATATATATAAGTAAGATAGTTAAATGTTAAGTGCTTGCCAACTTAGCAATGGAAAATTGGCAACAACGCGTGCGCATTGCGGTGCGCGACTTCGCTAAGCAAGCAAAAAATATTGAATGTCACGTTGCCTTGTTTCGCCGCTTTTTATTTATTTTCATTTGTGAGTTGACGCAGATACAAGAAGAACGCGCTTACTGCTTACTGAACTGTTATAAATAAATTCTGATTTCTCACTTTGATTCCCGCAGAAAACATTTATTTCGAAACACACACTCGCACACGTTCTTCTCATTAGAGCGTTGATAAGTTACCGCTGCTTACTTGTCATTTTACTGATTTATTTTCGATTTTCATGCTGATGTGCGAGCTTTTCATAAAAATATGTACATATTTATATAATTGAAATCTTTGCACATAAATTTGCATAAAATTCAAGTCATTCATTTATGTCAATTGGCTGTCGCTACAAAGCCATACCACCCGCTTGGCGCTGCACACTCCGCTGCCGCCGACACCGACAGGAACACAATCACTGTCACACTTACATGAGAAGGAACGACATGGCAGCCATGGCGTTCGCGCGCGTTTGTACATAATTCAGAGCTATCAATTTCTTTTAATTGAGAACTAAAAATGCAAGAAAACAAAGGCAAAAAGACTGCCAGCCAGTAGGAAAAAACACTCTACTTTGTCTCAATTTTAATTTAAATTTATTAAATTTGCACGCGAGCGACACAACGCAAGGAAAGAACCGTCGTTGGCAGTGGCCAGCAGCTGCGCATGCGTCACTGTTCGCTTGTTGGCAGTTGGACGGCCTGCAAGGGGGTGGAGCACACGGTGAGTGGCAGTGCGGCGATTTTGCCACCACAAACATCACTCGGCCAGCGCTGGCAATCGCTAAACAATATTGTCTTGCTGCCGTCACTCGCGCATTCGTTGTTCGTTCGTGTTGCAAATCTGATTTCTGCTGCTGCTTTCCACACTTGCCGCGCGCTGATACGCCAGTATGCGAGCGTGCGTTGCTTGCATGCGCCGTGCAGCAACATTTTATTGCTCATTTAGCAGCGCTGTCTTGTCGTTTTGTTCTGCTGCTCCTCCGTTTCCCGCACGTAACGCAGATGCTGGTGATTATGCTTTTATTTTGCTTCTTAGTTTTTGGTGTTTGCCACATTTTCTCCTTTTATTGCAATTCACATGCACACCGCAGACACTCCGCGTATTTAATTCATTTTTATTATGCCACAGACGTGCAACACAATTAATAAAATCCTCTACTTTATTGTTGGTACAAACGCAATGCCCAGCGCTCGGCAAATAAGTGGCGTCCAGTACCGCACGAAATGGCGTGAAATTCAACTGCGAAGCGTGCATATTTGCCACACATTACGGCAAGTGCAACGTCCAGCAGACAGCAGCCAGCGGACACGGGTCCATCCATTGTGGCGGCGATCGTCGTCGTCGATCGTTAGCTGTTCGATCAATGGACAACTTTTCAATAATAATTGCCATTTGTGGAATGTGGCACAAGCACACTCTAGAGAGCTCATAATCATTGTTGCATAAATTATGAGTTGTTAGTGTGTCCGCAAACGGGAGTATCGACTGTAATGAGTAAGTAAAGCTGGTCGGTTTTCATGTTGTAAGAATCTATCATGATTACCCATGCGCGCAATTTGACTCAGTCAGCAGTGATTTGCGGACACAGAGCGCTTGCATTGCTAACTGCCAGTACATATATGCTGTGTGTGTAGTCTATGCAATGCTATTGGACGTATGCCTTGCTTTAGTGCCATTTAATTGCTAAATTTTGCAAATAATTTAATGAGTTGCATCAACACGCACTAAAATAATGGCACTTGCAACAGCTGAGAAGTAGCTGCTCCCCTGAGAGTACCACCTTTGCGTAGCAATTAAACATATTCTTATTTTATGCTGCGAATTTGAAAGCGCTGGAGTCCCAAAGTGTGCGCTAAAAAATGCTTAAAAGGGAATCGATTAGAATCCTATGAAGGAGCAACAAATGCGTTGAAATGTGGATATCGTAGTATATATGTATGTATAATGTAATAGCTCTCTTCAGTTCGCCAAGCGTTACTCTCGAGGAATCGAACAAACTATACCAGATGCTCAAAGAAATTTACAGAGCTTGTTGTGCAACCCTGCACTCATAGGTCTTCTTACGCAAACGCAGTAGTGTCGAGAATCTTTCTTAGGAGAGAAATGATTTTTTCGCCCAAAAAATATTTTAGAAACCGCTTAGATACTTATGTATGTTTTCTATAACCTATATATTGGTTAGTCGAAAAAATCTTTTCGTATTTTATCAATAGATGTGTTTGCAGTCGTATATCTCCAGTGCTGCCAATCACATTGGGTCATACCATATAGTGTTGGAAAGGTGAGACAATATATTTCACTTAACGTCTTGAGTTTTTAAAATCAAACCAATAGAAATTTGTATTTCAATTGTTATTTGGACCATTTGCAATGGTAAAAGAGAGCTAAAATAGGCAAACCAGAGCTTGGTGGCACAGAAGTTAGCGGCTGTACCACTTTTATGAGGTATTTGCATATTCTTTTGCACGAAATCAACTCGATAACTTTGTCGTTGCTTTTATATGTAGCTTTTTTTACAAGAGAGCAGAAGAGAGTATAAAAATGGCGAATCGAAGGCAGCTTATATGTAAGCTGTGCCCAAAACTATCCCCAATAGCACTCAAAATCTCAAGGATACCACAGATCTCGCTCCAGAGTTGATACTATATGTTCACTAAAGACTGTTTGGTTCACTAGAGACTGTTAGAGCGCGAATTGCCATGTCACAGTCTCTAAAGTAGGGCCTTAAGCAAACCGGAGTACAATGTGGTAATCATCTCGCCATGCAACATGCAGTAGAAGAGTCACTCTCTTCATTCTTTGTAAAAGAGAGAAGCTTGGTCAGTTACCTAAGATATAGAATACCATATTTTAGACCAGATAATATATAGAAAAGGCTCGGAAAACAACGAAAGTGCTCATTCACAGAATTGTGTCAACCAATCGCTCGCTCTTCGTTTTCGAGAACTTCATCAACTATTGAGTTTGTTCATTGACGTACACACGTAATGATTACGTATAAGTGTGTGTATGTGTGTGTATAAATTATCGAAAAAATCATGTTAATTAACATTAATAATTTTTAATTGCTGTGCCCGCAATTACAGTTAAAATGGTTACTCTTTGCATTCAAACGCGCAATTAAAATAAAATTTTATGCGCACAAATTGTTGTTGTTACTTTTTTGTTTGTGCTTTTAGCTTTCCAATATTTGTGCGTTGCGTTCCCCTCTGCAGCGCTGCTCGCGCCGCTGTTATTATTATGATTCTAATTGTAAATAATTAAATCTGTCAAACGTTAATGGCAGTCAATTGAGGTGAAACGAAACTAGAAACACAACAACAGCAACATCAACAAAAAAGGCAGCCGTTGCATTTAATATAAACAAAATTTTGTTGAATTACATCAGCAACATAAACGGCGGCGGCAACGGCAGCGGGTGCCAACATGCAACGCCGCCACCCCGCGCCGCCACCGCGCACATGTGCCGCCACCGATATCCAATTCGTTTATCGCAGAAAATTGCTTGTGCGCATGCGCAAACACACGCACTTTAAAGCAACAACAACAACAACAATCACAACAACATTGCCAACCAAATAATGCCGATTGATATTTTAGTGTGTGCGTCGTGTGTGTGTGTGTTGTTTTTCACATCTCTCTCGCGCGCACTGTTGTTGTTGTTATATTTGGTTTTGTGTTGTGCGCTTTGCTTTTCGTCTCAATTTGCTTTTATTTATTTATTCGTATTTTGATTTTTTTACTCGTTTATTATTGGTTGGCTGGCAACACGCTTGTGGCGTCAATGCGCTCATTGCCGCTGCCAATTATTATGAATACGAGCGCAACAACAATAACAAAAATACTTTGATGTATATACAAGTGCGCCAATAATACAATAAATAACTAGCTACAACAACAAATGAGTGAAGTAAATAAATAATTGCAAATGTATTTATGCACATTAAACTAAATGTAGGCGAGTGTGTATGGGTGTGTGCGTGTGTGCGTGTGTGCGACCGCGCATTGATGCGGCTTCATTAATTGAAAGCTGGAGAACTGTACCCAGCAAATTATTATGCTGATGAGGCGCAAATAGAACGAATTAAATTTGAACGCACACACAGATAAAATACCTATAATGTATGCGTGTGTGTATGTGTGTGCGCATGTATTAGTTAAATCAAAATTGTATACATACATATGTATCTAAATTAGCAGAGGATTTTTTAATGAAGCATGTATTGATTTGGCGCCACAAGATATGTTGAGTGCATACATATATACTACTTATTCATCGCTCAACATACACTGAGAGAAATATAATTGTAATTTTGATTAAAAAATTAATCAAATAGAAGAGAACAAGAAAAAAGTGGACTTGAACTGCACCGAGGCCATAACACCCTACACATACACAAAAATGCCTTACACTAACTTGATTCCGATCGTTCAGCATCTGGCATTACGAAGGACCAGTAAAAATAAATTTGAAGTGACAGGCGGCCAGTATAACCTTAGCTAACCTAATAATGCTTTATAAATAATTTTTTGTATTTATTTCATTTCAAGTTAAAAATAGAAAGACAAAACGAAAATATAAATAAATTAGATAAAATGTTTTCCAATACAAAATTACTGGCAATTTCTGCTTATTTGTGCAAAGTATCACATAACGATATTCATATACCTCATTGAAATAATTCCACGAAATCGATAAATTGATATTAACTTGACGGCTGCTGAAATGAGGCAAGCGTACACATTTATATAAGTATACATATACATAAGTATATATGTATGTATGTATGTACTATATGTCCACACGACGACATCTCCTATAATAATAATATACACACATATGCAGGCATATGCAGGGGGCCCCTCTTATTAATTTAGCCCTGATTTACAAACGCGTCACAGACATTTCCACCATACCGACAGCCGCACAATAAATTTGTATAATTTCCTTCAATTATTAACGCTGATGACAATCAACATCATCACTATTAATAACTCTCCGCGCTCGACATTCAGCGATCATTAGCTTTGCGTGGCATGGCACAGCATAGCCAGGCGCTGCGACGATCGTTACATTTCGGCTGCTACTTACGCTCGTTCCTCGACATTTTGGGCCAATTGATTGGGAAAAATCCAGACTTCGCCGGCAACGGCAACTCATTTGCATTGATTTGAGTGCCGTTCGGCGTAATTATTCTAGATTGTTTCTCAATTATGAACCGCTGATTGTATTGATTTAGGGCGATGCTTTGTTTTTTGTTGCCCTGGCAGGCGAGGGGTGTTGTGCGGGGTCTGTATGTGAATCATTTTCCGTTATTAAATTGCTACTGCGTCGAGTGATTTTTAATTTATTTCTATATATGTAAGTAAGTAAGTACTTAGTTGTGGCGCTCATTGCATTCAATGAGCTGTAATTTGAGTCTCATTTGAATACTTTATTCGCTCGTTGCAATCGCCGTCATTACTCGGTCGTTCGATCGTTCGTCATTTCATCAGTTCAATAACGCAATTGAGTACAAAGTTCAATGAAAAGATATTTAACCTTTTAATGAGTTATTCGCAATGAGGCGAAGCAATTAGCGCCGTTATGAATACAAATGTGGTACAGTTGTGTTTGAAATCTTTCATTCTAAAGTGTATGGCTTGATAACTGTGATTTATTGGAGACGCAGGGTAGCCATAAGTATTTGATTTGTTTTTAGAACATAACACAATTTCCTAAAAAAACGTCACCATTGAACGAAGATACCACCAAACGGTAAGAAACAAGGAAGCATATCTGAATAGAACATCTGTGGATATTTGAACGTGAGAACGTGGTTATCGGAATATTGTGTAGACACAAATATCTTCCAGTTAAATGTGGAAAAGTATTTACTAGTTACTTAACCGGTTGCTTTCAAACTTCCTCTCCCATACATTAATAGGACATGCGTTTGACGGTCTTACCTCTCAAAACAAGAGAAATAATCGGAAAGTTCAACAGATGAGATTGCTGAATCCCTTCTAACCTTAAAATCACACTTTGGCGTTGTTTTATGAACCGTTGTGAGAACTATGAATATTAAAACGAGTACTTCTTAATCCTCAGATGCTTCGTTTTTGCGAAATCAAGTAACAGATCGACCCTTCACTCAAGTAAAGCAGGAAGGCCTTGCCAACTGCGTGATCTATTGAACTACCTTTACCTTTTCAAATCTAAAAAATCTCACAAGTACAACATTGTATCTCAAACGGTACACTAACTCAAACTATATGTCATGCGAGCAGCCAACTAATCAACCAATTAATATTTGACAACAACAATTTGCGTCATAAATCAGCGAAACTTTCAAGTGCAATTAGCATAAAATCGCTTGAAAATATTCCACATTGCTTTATAACGCATATAAAATGCATGTTATTGACATTAAAGCGCCATAAAATAGTGCATTTTGTATGAATTAAATGAAAAAAACGGTTGTTTGTTGCACCGCAAGCAGATATGCGAATTTAGTGTTGCCACCAGTGATGCCTGATCGCCTGTTGGGTGCGTCGCGGCGAGCCGGCCGACGTTTGTGCGTGTGTGCAACGCTTTATCGGTCGCTTGGCCTGTGGGCCGTCACCGCCTGTTGCGTACAATCGACAACAGCTCGTAATAATGATCGTGACAGATTGTGGCAGCGCGGTCTTCCTCTGTGGAGGTCTTCCTCTTCCTCGACTTCCACCGGCGATCATTATTACGATTATTTCCACAGCTTCAGTGTTTTCATCCATTTGGACGACATGACATAGCCAGCGTAGCCGCTGTCTCGTGATTCATTGATCTATGTCAATGTGATCGTATATCTCATACAGCTTATTGTTCCATCGACTCCGGTATACGCTGTTGCCAAGATGCACAGGACCATAAATCTTCCGCAGAACCTTTCTTTTGAACACTCCTAACGCCGTCTCATCAGATGCTGACATTGTCTATGTCTCCGCACTATACAACAGGACGGGAATATATTTTTGAATAAAGTTTGGTCTTTGTGAGTGAGACGACTTTACTTTTCAATTGCCTGCTCAGGTCCAATGTAGCACCTGTGATTCTGTGCTGGATTTCGAGGCGATATTTGTGTTGGTGTTAATAATCTACGACTTCAGCTTAGAAAAAGCCGTTGTTCAGGCAAATTTTATTAACATCATCGACGATATAGAAGATTATACCTTGTCCATTCCACTTTACAGTCCGTATTAATTTCTTCAGAAAAAAAAAAACAAAGAATTTGCACGGCAGAGAGCCTCCTTGTTTGAGCCTTCGCTTAGTAACGAATGGCTCGAATAGGCCTTTTGCGATTCCGACGGAACTTTTAGTGTTTCACGACGTAAGTTTACTCATCTGTAATAGTTTTCACACCATCTTATTGGCCAATGGACCTACCCAAAACCGGAAATTATCTGCTAGCCGAATTGTTTTCTCGATGAATCCATTGATTGATGCGATCTGTGGGAAGTGGCGCCGTTTTGTTGAAACCAAATGTCGCCAAAATCACAAGCTTCAATTTCAGGTATCAACTAGTCGCCATTGACGGTTACGTTCTCACCGGCATCATTTTTGAAGAAATTCCACCCTGATTCCACCGGCACTCAAACCATACCAAATCGTTGTTTTGTCTGGCTAAACTGGCAGCTCTAGAATCTCTTCAGGCAGCAATTTTGCTTGTTTTCATACCCATTGAACCAGAAATAGTCCTCATCGCTGAACAAAAGCTGGCTCGAAAATGTCGGATCTTCTTGGCACTTCTCAAGAACACATAGAACGAAGCGATGTCGCTTGGGAAGGTCGAGCGGCTTCAATTTTCGCACAAGCTGTATTTTATTTTTTGATGTAAAATGCGCCAAGTCATTCCATACGTCAGTCCGAGTTGCTGCGAACGGCGCCGAATCGACTCTCCACGATCTTCATGTACACTCACAGCATCTCAAGGCGGATGATGGTGGCGATTAGTTTGCTTAGTAGGATGATTATGTTGACTACAAGTTGAGCGAAGCTCTCGAAACACATTCTTTACAGAACGTGAATTTTCGTAATAAAGCGAACGATTTGTAAACATTATTCAGGCGTAAGACTTTCCATGATGAAATGTCAAACAATACTGAATAAAAGTATTACGCTGTCAAATGAGTACCTCTACTTGGAACACTCGTTATATTGATATGTGTAAAACATGTTATGAAGAAGACAAAAATTACGTCCTTAATTGCTGTGCAAGCTCCAGCTTACATGAAATTTAACTAAAGGTTATTCTCGCTCTATTATATTGGTCTGAATGAGACTGTAAGCTGGACTCCCTGTTGTTAATTTCTGTAGGAACTTGGAAATAACTTGCTCAAACCTCATCTAAAAGTCTATAAAGTGTTCAAGGTATTGGTTATTTGAGCCATAGACTATAGTTCTTCACCAGTGCAGTTCTCCGGCGCCAAATACCAATGTCAATGCATGCCACATGGTTTCTTTAGAAACCGGATTTGCGATGCCCCTTCAAATCGGCGCTGATAAAGAACACATTTTTATTTTGTAAAAAAAAAACATTTCGCAAACTAAAATGTTACTTGTTAATGAACAAATTCAATTTAAATTGATGTAAAATTACAAAAACCTGCTTGCTCACGCCCATTTCAGCTGGAGGCTTTCGAGGGGCACGTTTGGCTTGCCGAAATATTCTTATTAGCCATTCAAATTACCGACATAAAGATATGAAATTAAAAATTACTTAAACACATTTGTAAGTATGCATATGAATTTGCTAAATTACCGGCTGCGAGTGCTTTCGAAACCGAACTCAACTTAAGCATAAAGCAGCATAAAATATTGCGCTTAATTACCGCGTACAATGTTGCTTAGAAATGCAGGCGTGAGTGCAACAACAACACGTAAGTAGTATAATAAACATGCATATAAATAGGTATGTACATATGTATAGGTGTATATGTATGTATACGTGTGCGTGTGTGTCTGCTTGTTTACAACTCCTTGGCACAAAATGTCACTCCAACTTGGAGCTGCTCGCTGTTGCATGCAAATCGCGCTAAATTAATTGTTGCGTGATTATTTGTTGTATATTTTCGTATAATCACAACAACCACACATACATATGTACATACATACATATGTACGTGTATCGAGCATATCAAGCGCCTGCTTTGGCCATTGCTGCATTCGGCTTTTGCAGAAAATTTTTTTTCTAATTAATATGTGTGTTGTTTGTGTTGTTGCGTGTTATTGTCGTGCGCCATTCGTTGCTATTAATTAGCAGCTTTAGATATTTTGCAATATTTTTTGTATTTCTAGGAAAGCTGCGAGGTAAAGTTGGAGCGTAAGCGTCGCTTATTTAGTGCCAAAAGCCTTCGAAGGCGCTTTAAAGGCTGCTTAACTGCAACATGCTGCACACTCACATTCAGACAAATTTTGTTCGATTTTGGCGCTGCAATTATATTTCAAATGCAAATAAATATATGTATTTATTTTTTGTACGTAGACTAAGCTTGTATTGCAAGTCAATGCCGCGCTTCTTGTATCCGCAATTATCTTTTAAGCCATAAATCCATGCTCGTTTGCATTATCGCCATTTTCGCAAATCCTTTTACGCAATATTTGCATATTGCCACAATCAACGGCTGCCAATAATAATAATAATCACAACAACAATAATGAGCAGCCATAGAAATTATCATAATAGACATAAATCGCTCACAAATGCCTAACCATGTCTCTACATACGTGTGTGTGTGTGTATGTGTGCGTGTGTTCGCCGGTAATTTCGTACAATAATTGCAATTGGCACAAAACAATTACAAAGATAACCAATTTGAAAATAACTTGGAAATTCGCAAGGCACAAATAACTGTTAGCGCATGCCATTGAAGCCACAAATAATATACATATGTATGTACATATATACAAACAAATATACATATATACATACATGCATATGCGCATAAACACCGATATTTCTATGTCTTTTGCGCGATTGAAGTCGATTGAAGCATTGCTGTTGATTGGTTTCTAATTTCGCACTAAATTTATTTGCACTCGCAAAATAACAAGCGTTGCCACACACGCACACACTTAAGCGGACTATATGACATATGTACATATGCGTATGAGTGTGTGTAAATAATGTGCGAATATAAATATGCCAAACAAAATGAAGCCCGCAAGTCAGATAGTGAAAACTGAATTTACTTTCTTGCGAAAACAACGTCAAGCCTTTGAGGTTATGTGCCGCTTATGGCAAGAAGAGCCCAGTAGAGTAGTAGGCGCCCAATTGGGATACGCCAGTCGGAAGGTCATAACATTAGTGTTACTGTTTATCCGATTTGGCATTAAGAAGAAGTAAAGAAATCGGCAGCGCGTAAGTGTAATGATGATTTATTTCAAGGCAATAAATCAGATGATGAAAAAGTTCAAACCGCAAGCCGATTTATTAGAGCAAAGATTTTAAATTTTCTTTCCTACATTGGAAAAAATTATGAGGTATATTCCGGAAGTCCTTTAATAGGCTAGTTATGCTCAGAAGCAACTCTTCTGAAACTAGAGACTTGAAACTTAGACAGACTCCCAACCGCCATGGATGCAGCTCTAGCGATTAAGGCTGCATCGACGCAGAAGGAGCCTATTTTGCAAGTTTTTAAAGAGTTGTAACTATTGCTTCAATCAATTTTTTAAATCGACTCAGTCCTATAACTTTTCGGACATCCTTGTACCTGTATTCCAGATGTCTACTGAAGTCAAACGTAGCAGCTTGTTGTTGTTGTAACGATTTTCTAGACGCTCTTTGGGGGAAACCAATAGGTTAGCTATCACTGAAGTCACTTAACGGCAGGCCCAGGAAATGAGCTGTTTCGGCGGGTTCGGACCATAGTTTGAGGGGGGGTTATGTGAGTAGGTTTCGTTGGGCATGCAAAGATGTAACTAGTTTTAGGCGGAGACTATTTGCACGCAGAACATAGGTTTAGTGTAACAGAATCTAGTCTAATACCCAGAGCGAACTTGTGCTGAAGTCACTTTTGTTTTACGCGGCAACTCGAGCTCTTGTTCTTAGCGGTGTTTGGACTCCAAGTATCCATTCACTGAGAGGGCGTCAATGAAGGTGTTAATAGCTTCTATGTGTGTGGCGTTCAGAGCCTGTCGGGCGTCGTTTGTGTCCGAAACTTGGTCGAGAATGTGGTTCTAGGTCATGGACGTATTCTACTGATGTTCCTAAGAATCGCATCCGCTTCAAAACAGGGGTGACTGCAGGCATGGTTCCAGCAAAAATACCATGTCTGCTTGAAGAGACATGTTCAGTGCCTGTCGGAAGTTAAATGTATCCGAAACTTGGTCGATATATGGTTCTAGGTAACTGCAGGCATGATTCCAACAAAAATATCAGAACAGAAACCGCTTGAAGAGAAATGAGTTATGCTCCTTTACAGGAAGCGGACTACTATGTAGATGCCCGATAAAAGGAGCGTGGTGTTCTGGCAGGTCCGTGTCTTCTCCAACTGTGTCTTGCTGCATAAAGGGGAACATATTGGGGCGGCGTAGTTTATGACATACCGGCCGATTGTGTTGCATGTTGCCAACAACGTCTCTTATTTGCCTCAAGCTCTGCCGATTAGCGACTTGGTGATCTTGTTGCGGCTTGGACTTTTGTTACAATCGCGGTTATGTGCGGAAAGAAGGAGTACCATACTGTCGATTGTGACAACAATAATTTTAGGGTTATTTATCGGCCAAGTTTCGACATCGCCGACGGAAATCTTGATGTCCAGTTCTTCGTTCAGTGGGTAAATAGCATAGCCATGGATTTGGCGATGAGGATTTTAGGCCCTTCTCCCTTCTCCGAAATTCTATTTAAGACCTCCTCACACATTCTTAGTATTATATATAAGCTAGAGATTAGATTATTTCACGAAGAATGCACCGCGACCTTAGGTCTATTTTGCTAGAGAAATTCAATTATAGTCATTTTGGTCTTGCGGAAGTGAGCGTACCTTGAATTTCGTCCAGCTTTTCCAAACAAGGGGGTTGACGTTTGACAGTTATTCGATAACAACAAATTGCAGGGCCAATAATTCTCACCTTTCCAACGTGTTTTTATTGCTTTTGGCTGCTGGGACTAACTGAAAATAAATAGGATAAAATCTATAAAGTTTTGAGTAATAAATATATTTAAATAGAACTATAATCATAAGTATTATAATTTCTTGACCCACTTGGCGTAACTAGCAGCACACAATTTGCGCAAATAAAATGGCTTCGGAAGTTCACCAACGCTTACACTATATTCTACACAAGCTAACGGGAGAGCAGCAAAACTTGCAAGCGTTGCTGGCTTTTCAAACACAATTAAGCTCAGCAGCGCACAGAAATACAAAAGAAATGCAAAAGCAAAAAAGCAAATAAATGAAATAGAAAAATTCACAAGAAAACCGTTAGCGGGGTGTTTTCCTATATTTCAAGCGTAATAAGACCATTATGAAGCTAAGCAGAGCTAAGTGACTGCGAGAAAAGCGGACCACTTAGTCGGTGTTTGTAGCTTCCTCTCACCACCGCAAAGCTTAAATCACCGTAATTTAGTAAAAATATATTTGCTATTTTGTACCAAGACCTCACCAAAGAGCCAGTGCCTGAACAATGGAGCAGAGTGAAAGAAACGCTTAACGTTGCGGACAAAGGGCCAAGCCAGCAGGCCAAATAGCAACCTGTTGCTGCTTGCTGCTTTTGGGGTAGAAAAATAAAATAAAAACACACCGAAATACAAAAATAAAATAACAGTACAAGGCGTAACAACAATAACAACAACCAACGACCGTGGGAGAGAAGCAATGTGGCTTCGTAAAAATCACAGTAGCACATCAACAGTTGCCAAAATGCCAGCACTTTACGAGCAAATCGGCCAGCACGCCACAGCCAGGACAGCTACAGAGTTTTATATCCCCCCCACACTACGCACAGGGCACGTAGAGCTTTATTTTATCTTAGCATACCTCCCAAGTGGTAAATAAAAAGGAATTCGCCCGAAGTATGTGAGTAGCAAGGCAACAACACACAGCGGCACACTCGGCAGAGCATTGCTAGTATGTGCAAGAAGCGTGAAGGGGGGAAAGGAAAAATCGCATACAAAACCGTCTGTGAGTAACAACAAAGAAATGAATGAAGAAAAGCGACGTGTTGGGACCCGTAATGGGAGGGCAGATTGAGCAAAAAGCGGCATTAGAAACACAAGTGAAGAGTAAGTGAGTGAGTGAGCGAGCGGCGTGCAGGGAGCGCCAGTGCGTCGTCAAAGTGTAGACGGTGGGTATGTGTGTGTGTGCTTCGTGTGGCATTTTGTGAGAAAAATATCAAAACTTTTCACATTTTACACACAAACCCGCAACAAACACACCATACACACTCGTGCACTCTCATAACGGTACACACTTTTACTTGGAGTCAACTCCACAACTACTTCTAACACGACAGCTGCGCCAACAGTCGTGCCGCATTCTTACTAACAGCACCGCCACCCGATTGTTTGTGCGTGTGTGTGTTGGGTAATGTTAGTGAGTGAGTGGCGCTTCAAAGTGTCTGGCAAGTGTCTACGAATTTCTTCGTTGTGGGTGATTCCACCCTCGCCACAGACGTCACGCCGCCGTCGCTAACCTGGCCTGGCCTGACTTGGCCTCGCATTTGCACACTTGACTGCTTGGGCTTTCCCGGGGCGTGTGTGTATGTGCGCACATATATATGTAACTGTATGTGGGTATGAAGTTACAAAAGCGTTTTTATTTTCTGTTGTTTTTCCTTTTATTCGTGCTGGCAGCACTCAAAGGTGACGCCGGCGCTTGGATTGAGGTCGTGCCAGACGCGTGCCACAAAGTTTCCTATTTTTTCTCGGCAAATAAGCAACTAATTGAGCGAGCATTTGTGGTTGGCAGACAACAGTGGTCGGAAATGAAAAAAAAGTCGAGACTGAAGTTGTTTTTGGCACAAATTGGTATCGGAAGCTGCTGGAGCTTGAATTAGACTAGTTACGACCGAGTGAGCTGTCTAACTGACTGCGTGAGATACAACCGAACCACACCATTTTTAGATAGAGCAGTTCTGACCTTGACCCGTTAGGAACCATTCTCAAGAGCTGTCTTTATGATTGCACCATTCGACACACCACCGCTTTCAAGACCGTGACGTCTTTACCTTTTCATCTTCTATTCCTTATGTTGTTTCTTTGCCGCAAAAAATGTCGTCTGACTGCTGTTTTCGCACGCCTGGCTTCATGCCCTCATCCCCACATGTAACAAGGTGCAAAGCCATTACAAAGACAACGCCAACAACCAACAAATCAAACACACCACTCCGACAACCAAGAGCAACAAGTCGCCTTGGCACAGGGAAGTTGGCTAAAAAGTCACAACAACAAGATGTGTGCAAACTTTTGACTCCGTTTCGCCGCTTTTTATTGCAGCTGTTCTTTTTTCCAGCTACCAAAAGTTATAATGATGGCGACGAAGGCGTTGATGACCTCGCTGATTTGGTCGTTTATGGTTGTTTTTGGTGGTGATGCCATCGAAAGTAGCAACAACAGCTGTCAACAGTTGTGCCAGGCGGGCAAGCGATACGCGCGAAACCGAAAAGTACATCCGCTACAGCAGGCACAAGAAAGACGTTGAGCCAAAGGTGCCGTCGCAAGGAAGCAGCCGGTGCAAGGGAAGCGCGTGTAAACAGCGGAAAAGGCGAAGTAAGCTTCGCAAAACGTCTTCGTTGTACGCTAAGTTGACGCGCCAAGTTGCTTCGTTGCTGACGCTGCTTTTGTTGTCGCCGTCGTCAGCACTGCCACTGCTGTTGTTGCTATTGGCGCGTTGTTATCGCGCGGGTGCTGTCGCGCCGTGACGCTTTGTACGTTTCACGTTTTTACGACCGCGTGTCGGATATGCCGGCATATTTCTTTCATTCTCTTGTTTCACTTTCGCGTTTATTTTTCCTTTGTTGGTTGTGCTTTGTTGTTTGTGCTTTGTTGTTTGTGCTGCCTCTCGCATGTTTCTGAGCTGCTGTTACAATGCTGCTGCTGGCAGCGCCGCGCCACGTGGGCGCAGTGATGGAGCAACAGCAACAACACAGTGTCGCGAGTTTGACCAAAGCTAGCAAAAACAATAACAACAAACCAACATCTGCTGCTGAAAAGCGCTTCACGCTTTGTTGCTTTTACTCAGCTGCCCATTCACATTGTTGTTGCGTGAGTTTTTGCGTTTTTTTTTTATTGATGCACTGTGGTTGCGCTGTTTGTTTGTTTGTTTTTGTTGGTACAAATCACTCTGGAACTAACTTGAAAAGCAAACCGCTGCGTTTTTGCCTTTTACGGTTTTCATTCATAAAAATCGACGGCGACAGCAAAATGTGAGGCAAAAAATGAGATATACATACATATGTATATGTATTTATCTAGTTATTTATATTGTGGTTGGAGCAGGAGGGGGCTTACAATGCTAGTGCGGAAGACAGTTGATACATACATACATATACGCGTTTAATTCCGCAAGTCAAGTGAGTTCTCATTTTCGAAGGGATTTATTCCTGTTCAGGCGAAACCTTTTTAACTTTGCGTCTACTGATTAATAAAAGTCCCTCTACTGAGCTAGAAAGGTTATGAAAGGCGCTGAGAGTCTATAGATCGAAAATCCAATCAAATACAGTGGTGCTCCAGTATAACGAACGCCGATATAACGAATGTTCAATATAACGAACGCTGTTTTTCAATACATTCATGACTCTATATAACGAAAGCTGGAAATTGGATGAACTCGATATTACGAATGTATGGCGTTTGTATTTGGCTTTGGTTGTATTACAACAAAAAACAATGCAGGCAGTTAAATACCCGTTAGTTCTTTTTATTATTGAGCTATTTTTTTTAAAGAGTTCTATTTATTTTTTTATGCACGCTTCATTGCGCGAAATATCAGTTGTGAGTTCAAAGTGGTAAAGTGAGGATATCGCATAAATTATTTAAAAATGCCTTCAATTCGAAAACGGCTTTGCTTGGGTGACAAATTAAAAATAATTGACGACAATAAAAAGGGGAAAACCCTGAATGAAATCTCTTTGAAATATGGTATTCCAAAATCGAGTGTTTGCACAATTTTAAAAAATTGCCGGAAAGTGATAAGAAGTGTTAAAGGTACACATGCTGGCACATTGAGACGACAATCGTTAAAGAAAGGCGAATATCATACGATGGAAAAGGCTTTATATAAGTGGTTTGTCTCCCAGCGTGAAAAGCACGTACCTATTAACAGAAATATTTTAAAAGCCAAAGCTGTGCAAATCCGTAATACAAAATATCCCAATGAAAATTTTAAGGCAAGTAATGGTTGGTTTTGTAAATTTAAAAAACGGTTTGGGATCCGAATTTTAAAAGAATCTGGCGAAAAACTGTCCTCCCAAGCTGATTTAGTGGCACCGTTCAAAGAAAATTAATTAGCTATAGAAATTTCGGAAGAGGAGGAAGGTGATACCGTTGCGGTTGTAGCTGTGCCGCAAATAAAGCATACTGATGCCATCGACTGCTTTGAGAAGTGTATCAAATGGTCTGAAGATAACAACGTGGAACAAGAAAAAATATTTTTATTGAAAAGCCTACATCAAAAGGCACAGGATCTCAAAATTTCTCGCCCACAAAAGCAAGTGAGCATAACAAATTTGTTTTCAGTTGAATAATGCTCATATTTTTGTTATAAAATTCAACTTTTTTTAATTTTATTGAATGCATTTTCCATTGTATATGTATTTATTTCAACCAATGCTTATGAATTCATGAATAAATAGTTATTTTTAAACATATATGTACCAATATTAGTTTAGTTTTCGTTTCCGATATAACGAATATTTCAGTTTAACGAACGGCCCCAACATTATATCATTCGTTATATTGGAGTACCACTGTATAGTCAAAATATTTCAAGCTTTGAAGGAAATCGTCGCCAAAACTGCAATGTAATTTAATGTTGTAACCGTTCTTTTTTACCCAATCCTTAAATCAGGTAAGAATCCCCCTATGCCAAGAGTATAGGACACATGGAATGGAAGTATACCTATTCTGGTAACAGCTGCAGAGCCGGCAAGCTCGTCAGTCAGTTCACTTGGTTGCGACCTGATAAGCTATTCAGCCGTTCTATGCACTCCCCTACCATTAGAGATTTAATCTCGCAAGTTGAGATCGCTTTAAGTGCCACTTGGCTATTGCTGAGTATGGCGTTATTTTCATTGCGGCAGTTGCTTTGGAGATTTATCTCTCAACACTGACTTAAAACAAAGTCAAAAACCATAGAACCCTGTTTCCACTTTACAGTAACTCCACTTTACAGTAACTGTGATGTGTGATGTGTTCTTAGTCCTTCAAACTCGCACAATAGATCGGGATTGAGAAAATATTACAGTTACCAATAAAAAATAGAACAATTCAATCTATTCTGCCTTGTTCTTGTTGCCACTGCCTTTACTCTCTCTCTTCCTCTAATTGCTCTTGCTTTTTAAATAAAAAATTAAATTGTAGTAATGAAATCGTTTCGACACGTACTTAACAACTCAACTGGCAACTGCAGGGAAAAATCTCATTTCCGCTGTTAACACGCCCCTCTTCATGGGATCCAAAGAATTAAGTGTTAAATGAAGAAAATCTAAAGCACTTATTTCACGCCCCTGGCAGGTGTTGAAAGCCAAAAGAGCCACAGAAAAAACCACTGAAAGCAAGCAAACCCAGAAAAAACGAAAAGCGTACGGAGAAAATGAGGAAAGCCTCATTGTAAGCCCACAAAACGGCGCACGGAAAAAATGTGAACGACGGATGAGTGCGGAAAAAATCGAGCTGTTAATACACACGCCCACATGCACCGTCATACATACTTAAGTCCTTTTCACTACAAGCATAACCGGCAAGAGAGCGCTGCAAGGACTGGGCAACAGAAGACAACAACCCAAAATGCAACCAAATGCAAAAACCACAAAAAATTAATGGTGGAAGCAACCTTTTTGCTGGGCAAGCAAGCAAATAAAGTGAAAGAAAGCGCTCAAGCACAGGAAGGAGGCGGAGGAGAGTTGGGCAAGGCAGGGTTAAGCAGCGCAGGGATGCTTTTCGTGTTGTGTGTTGAAAAAATGCCAAATAATGTTAATTACCCTTTGCAATGCTTGAAAGTTTAGCCACCAGCGCCACAGACACGACGTAACAAGTTTGGGTGGAACGCGAGCGCTAATGCCAACGCGAGTCAAACTGACCAAAGAAATACGAACCCGTTTTCATTAGCGTGGTATGAAAAAGTGTTTTTTGAAGCAATTAAAAATTATTATTATAATGTCAACACTTTTTTGCTGGCCGCCGGATTTGTGTACCTACGGCTTGCTTTGGCTTGTTTTCAGCGGATAAGCAGTTGTCGCCTTAAACACTGCGGCAAGGAAGGAATAGCAAAATAGACCCAAATCCGTTGTTGGCGGAAAAGTCAAACAAAAGCCAAAATTAAAAAATAACAAAACCCTTTTTGCGAAAGCAAGCAAAAAATAATAAAATTAAGTAAGACCCCCAAAAATGTGCCGAGCGAATTCGTCATGCATTAAAAGCCACCAAAAAATAAATTACAAATTCGCAAAGTTCAAGCGTGAAAAGGGCAAGATTTGTGCAAGAAATCTGTAGCTTGCGCGTGGCATGCAGCGCGCTTGACCCGCCGCCACCAACGCGGCGTTGCGTTAATGCCGTCGGCATTTCTTTGGCTCACCCAATCGCTCAATCTGAGTTTACAAGTGCTTTGACAGAATTTGTTGACTGCTCCCACCTGGCGCCCGTCACTCTTGCGGCAGTTGGGGCCCACGCCGTTTTAGCCGTCCATGTCGTATTTTTGTGGTGGTTGGCCGCTGTTAGGGGTTGCTTGTGGCTTCGCATTCTTCCGCCCTTAACGCGTGCCACTACCAGGCGCTTAGAAGTGTCACGCAGCATATTTTTACGGTATTTTGAGGCCTTTATGCTGTTTAGTGTTGTGCTTATCTATTGTTGGAGCTCTTCTCGCAGTGAGTCGGGGGTTTTTGGCTGTGGCTGCTTGTATACACGTCCTTAAGTGCCGCTGCGGTGGATGCTTCTTCCACAAGCACTTTTTGTTTCATTCTCCTTATCTTGTGGGTTAATAATTTACCAATTGTGTCGCACCACAAATTGTTTATTGATTCGATACTTGAGATCTAAAAGCTGATAAAAGGTCTTTTGTGAAATTATGGTCGCTAAGCCTCTTACTTATAAAAATTTTAATGAAAAAAAATATAAACAAAAGAATCTCAATTATTTTCTTGTCTAGTCTTATTTGAATACTTAAAGCTAGATTCTCCCGCTAGCATATCATTGCATTAAAACATTTTCTATTACTTTAGATGTCTTTCTACGAGCGATCAGGTTCTACAAGGAATAGATTTTATGCATGATGGTCAGCTAGAAATATTTTCGTCACTGTATGCTTCTTAATAACGGAATATATATGAGGATGCCACAATAGGTAAGTCTAATGGGGTTTCCAAGTAACCTTTGACAGAGTCAGTTAGCAAAGTTGGATTATTGGAGCTCTTCCTTAAGCTCCTTATTGTTTAGCAGGTTGCAGTTGCACTGTTTTCAATAGATTGGCGGAAGGTCACTGAATCAACGGCCTTAAAAGCCATACTTTGGCTATCGGGCCGCTGGTATTGCTGCCCTCCGTCAGCTAGGCTTAGCTTTAACTAGTTTTCTGAAGACATTCCTTGCACCTAGACCAAGTTTCGCTTCTGTCTTTGTACTGGCTGCTTTCAAGTTCGTTGCAAATGATGTCCTTTTTTCGGTTTTTATTGATTTGGTTCATGTTTTTGGCCGACGAATATAGGAGAAAGTATGTCCCGTTGCGCATAGCCCCGACTACGCAAATAAGGCTTTCTTATAACGAAGGGCGGCAGGTATCCGTAAGTTCCGTTCGAGACTGGGCTACTTAAGGGTCCACAGTCAGGCTGGTCTTCAGCATGGGTGTCATGACACGTTGACCCAGCTCATTCCGTGCCCTCAATCATAGTAACACTCCCCATCTGAAGGCTGCGCTAATGTTGTACAACAAACACCCAAATAAAAAGTCAGACCTTTAGCTAGATACCACCCAACTTCTACAGAGATGGACTGCTACCAGCTTGCCCCTGCCTTCGTCGGAATATCTATTACCAATCGGCACCCTCTGGGAGGGTTCAGCAGGGGATTTTCGCCATTAGAGATAGATTCAGTGGGACCAACTTGTCAATAGACTAAATTAAGCAGTTGTCTGAAATAGCTATAGAGAATCATTCGTTAATTATTAGACTTCTGAAGAGTCCAGTAGGAGTCAAAATTTATTTTAAGCTTCGAGTAGAAACTAAAATTTATCCACATTGCCCTACATGGGTCGATTGAATTAGAAATCTACTAATGTGAAGCTTTAATGGAAATATTATTGCTTAGATATTAATAAAGTTAATAATATCTCTTACCGCCCACCATTTGGTAATGCAGAGCAGTGCGAGGTAAAAAGTTAATTACCCATTCACCGTTATAAATACCACACACTAAGTAGCACAGGTGATTGCAGTGGCTAATGAACGCAGGCCGCAGTATGAGCATGTGTGTGTATGTGTGCGTGTTGTTGTTGTTTCAACTTCAAAGCGAAATAATTATTTTACTACTTAATAACAAATAGAAAACTTTCGGCTCACAACTGCGCCGCGTTGCAAATCTCTTTCATCTGCAACACATGCTCACACACACACACACTCGCTTTCGGCTGCAAGAACTCCAAAGTTATTTAATAAATTTTTATGCATTTTTTGTTGCAATTTAATTAGGTTAATGGCTGGTGTTCAGTGAACGCTGCCAAGCACACAGAAACTAATTTAAGATTAATGCAAAATCACAGCGAACTTTCGAGAATGGAGACAGACAAATTACTTACATGTGAGCTGGTGAGCGTGCGTGTGTGTGTGTGGCTAATAAAAGTAATGACAGTATTTTGGCGCACAGAGTCCTCGACGACGCTCGGGCCGGCATTTCCCGAATTACTTCAATTATGTTAGCGGCAGTGTAAACCGAACCCAAGACCGATAAGCGACAAGCCACGCACAGGCGCACTTAAACTAGATGACCGGCTGCATGCTTAAGAAATCGTAAAAAGTTAGGCAATCTCAAGAGAGTGGGCATTAAGGCCAGTAATGCACCGCTAATGGTTCCGCGGGAGTGTAGGTGGGCGCGCGGCTGGCGGGGAGCTGCCCAGTGGTGTTGACTTAGCCAGCAGCGCGGACATTTATAAACTATCAGCGCAAACGCAACCCGGTGCAAGTGTGTGTGCGCGCTTCTCTATATATTTTATTAAAGTAAGCATGTGGCAAGGCGATCAGTTCATTTGATTACGCGAACTCGCATAATTATGCATTTTTATGAGGATTTTGTTTAAGTAGTTTACGATGGCGGGTGCAGCGCCCTCGCCAACCGCGCCACTTTCCCCTAACCCATACGCGCGCTCAGATTTGATTTGGTTTGGTGGACAAATGCTGAGTTGCTGTTGTTGTTGTTGCGCATGCTGTTTTAATGTTATTTTAAGCTGCAAGTGTAATTGCCACCGCACTTTGGCGACCGACTGGTGTCGCTGCCGTCATTTGCAGCCGCCACAATTTTACTGCAGCCGCCAAACGCTTGTCATAAAATGCCAAATGCTTAATTTTACTTTAATAGCGATTTTATTAATATATGTATGCGCATGATTATTTCTTGTTAAGGAGACTTCATTTTTATTTGCTTAGCGTTTGGGTTTTAGTTCACTTTTTTCCCAATATTTTTTTGCAAGATTTTATTAGCGTTTTAAAAGCCGCCTTAGTGAAAAGTGTGTACTCGCATGCTGAGGCGGAAGTAATTTATATAATTCTCTCTCGCTTCATTTCCTCGCTCGCTCATTCTCAGTATAGCCGCTCTTAACTATGGGTACTAAAAAAAACTTTAATTGTTCCGAATATTACGGAAATACAAAGCTAACTGATAGGTAACCAATTGTTATGAAGACTTAAATAAAGATCTCTCGAGGAAACTGAAATAAGTGCTATAATAAATGCATGGAAGAGTTTATCCAGAGCTTGTTCTCGATACAAAGTTTGTCCGGAAAAGTAATAGAACTCATTTCCTTACACCGCGACTGCGTTTTATTCCTCCTGGACAAACCGGCAACCCCAAGTTTTACGCTACCGCAGCCGCTCTACAGTGCAGATGTGGCCCAACCGGACTTTTTTGTTTCCCTGCCTGAAAAGGCCAATGAAAGGCAAGCATTTTGAGGCGATATTCCGGAGAATGCCTTCCGTGGCGCCTTCAATGCTTGGAAATCGCGCTGGCAGCGCTGCATTAACGCTGACACATCGACTCAGTCGTATTACTTTCCGGACAAGCCCTGTATATTTTTAAAATAATATTTATTATTACCAATGACAACTTCTTCACACACAATAACAATAATAACAAACATTGATATTATTCACTTAATACACACAACGGCGGCATTTAATATTAATTCACACTTTAAATAGATCAATGCCTGCCGATCTCTTAATTAGTGTTAGCTCAACCGCACGCCGCGCTAGCGCCCGAGCAGGCACTGATGTCAAAAGTAATCAAAAACGCGAAATAAGACTCGATCACTTTCGTACTATTTTCCTGCACAACAAAAAAATTGTCGTTTTAAGTAATTAACAAGCTAATTAAAAGTTTTAATTAGTTGAAGGCGGATCTCGTCAGCGGCAGAGAGCGTGTTTAGTTCAGCAGTTCCGTGCGACACACGCGCACATGTCAACATGCGCCTCGCATCGCGCTGTGAGTGATGCCATGTGTTGGCTGGATAATGATCTATTAGATACTTAGCTACCGACGTCGTTCATCATTATTGCCGCTGAGCGCTTGCCGTATGCGGCTTAGCAGTGTTACCGTTGCTGGCATAGGCGGCTTGCTTTGCCTTCATTAAGTAAGCGCGCTGCACAGCACTTTCCCGCGCGCCACCGCTGCCCACACATACATGCGCGTGTGTGTGTGTTTGCATTTCACTCCTAATTCTAATTCCAATTCCGATTCTAATGTTAATTACAATTTCAATTCATTTTCGCCGCACTTAATTGTCAGCGCGTTCAGCGCTTAAGGTTTTCGTAATGCATATACGCTCTCAAGTGTGAACTCAGCGCTCGCGGTATTTCATTTTATTTTTTAATTATTTTTTTGTGATTCGGATCGCATGTTCAAAATTATTGCTTTTAACGAAAGCGAAATGAGAATTTAGCACAAAAACGCGATCACTTTCAACTTACACACCCACACGAAGGCAGCGCGACACGCATGAGTAGCGATGCGCTGACGTCGACGTCGCATTAATGTGCATCGTTTCAATTAAAAGCAACAACAAGGCCAGCCATCATAAAAATGTCATTGGAATGCGCACATCACTCCGCTGGAGTTCGTGAGTGCATGCCTTTGCGCGCTTGTGTATGTGGGGTTGAAGTTGTTTGCTCGCGTTCGCTTCGCTTCAAGTACTCCGGGGAGATTCGTTTGTGAAGCTGTTGCTCTCCGCCTCCAGCTGCCGCAGCTAAGCAGGGAGTTTTGGTCTAAAGATACTGCATTTCTGGATGAGGGAAAAATATAAGTTCTCGCCATTCTCTCAATAGGCAGTTGAAGTGGTGAAGCACTTAGTTGTTTGATTATAAATCCAAGCGCTTTGCTGTTATGTTTTAACAACTTTCTTAGCAATTTTTCGATAAGTGGTAAGAGTTTAAGTGTCTGTTTCTGGAGCAAGATGATTCGCTCTCATATTAGCAACACATATATAACTGAGAACACTCTCTCATAGCGCCAAAAACCGACTTCTGCTTCACTTCTTTAGCGTGTATTCCAAAATCTTTCAACGGCTGGGTCAGTGAGGATATATTCTTAAATAGAACAAGCAGATGCCTGACAGACTTAGCTTACAAGACCATTTGCGTTTTGACGCACCTTTCAAGGCAACCCCTTAAACCAACTTAATATTTACAGGAAAATTCCACAAGCTCCAAAAAATGTCTACTAAACTATCTGCCACTCAAAAGGTGCTTTTAATTCTCTAAAGACCCCATAACAAGTTAATTGGCGCGAGAACATTCTCAAGCCACAATGCTAATGAAGGCATTCCGGACACAAACGCTACAAAAACAATTTTTCATTAAATTTTGTGTGCTACTTAATTCTTACTTTTAATTAGCATTTAAACAATTTAAACAAACTTATTGTTTTTGTAACCTATTTGAGTATCTGCTCATGTGCGCCTATAAAGACACACACATAAAGACGAGCAGGCGGGCGCTGACATTACATTGCATGATCGCTCACTAAATTAACCGACGCCAGCCACAATAAGAAAATAAAGAAAAAAGTCTAGAAAAAGCAACAACAACAGCGCGCGCACTTAAATGTGAGCAATTAAAATTCCACGCATTCTCCGCTACCGATAATTTACGCATTTTGTGCTCGTCTGCACCCACGCTTACATACAAATTTCACAGCGCAGCGCCTCGCGACATCACATCGCAACAAGCGCTCACATCACCAGCTGGCTATCTGTGTTCTATCTGCTCACTCCATTCATTTATGCAACTTTTTTCGATTTCGAATGTCCACTTTTCCGTTAATGAAGTTATCAATTACTGAACAGTTTCCCCTTTTTGCTCACACGCTGACGTCAAAACGTCACGAGCAGCCGCCGTAAATTAAGTTTCGAGCCTCAGCTGCTGTGCTGCTGTCGTAATTTGCTGCGTACTTAAGCTAAGCGCTCATAAGCGACGGAGTTAGTTAATAAATTGGTATAAATTATTTTTAAAATGTATTGTATTTAATAAGCGATGACGAAAGCGTCAAACGCTGTGCTCATTATTGTCGACTACAAAAAGGCATTTCCGTCCGCTAACTCCCTGCATTGATTGCGGATCTCATGTGTTGAATCTTGTAACAATTATTATTGTTTCTTTTTTTAATTTTATTTTACATAACTTAAGTGACTTGAATACATTTTGACTTAACGGAAAGTTTTCGAGAGTCGCAATTACTTAATAAGTAGCTGATGGCAGGAAATGTTGGCGGCATTAGACAGCATAGCTTAGGGAGAACCTTCAAATGTTATAATTTAGGAGTTAGAAAAAGTAACGATAAAGAAACCTAAACCAATTTTTGAATGAAAATGTAGTATTAAGGGGCACAACTTGTATACAATTTTGAAAAAATCGTTTTCAAATCGAACTCTCAAATAGTTTAATAAGAGTTACAGCCATTTTCAAGGTTAGCCGCCTGATTCTACCAGTTCTTTCAGTTTATTTTTAAGCACTTTTTCTCGGAAAATTATTTCGAATTTGCTACAGTGATTACTCGAAGGGATATTACAACAAAAAATAATATAAACTTTAGCTGTCTTAGTATGGTCAATCTCTGAGAGATTGTGAATAGAACAAAAATCTGGTATAAATACATCAAACTGGTATAATAAAAATTTACCTTATACAGAAAAATTATTCAGATAATGAATCGAAAAAAACAACTGGTATAAATATCGTACTATATAGTATTATAAATAAATTAAGCCCGCTTAAATTTTAGTTGCCTTCAGTAGGTCAATCTTTGAAAGTTAGTGAATCGAACACCCTACTAGTATAATATATAAATTATTATAACTTAGTATAATTAAAATAAACTGGGCTCTAATTGTATAAGTTGTAGATTTAAGTTGTCTGAACAAATAACTGGTATAAATAAGTCAAAATTGTTATAATAAAATTTGAGTTTCTCGCAAAAACATTTCGATTTTGCATCGAAAAAACAACTGGTATAAATACATTAAACTGGTATAGTAAAAATTTACCCTATACAGAAAAAAATTAAGATTGTGACTCGAACATAAGACAGGTATAAATATAAGGATTGTAAACCGAAAAAATAACTGGTATAAATAAATTATTATAAATTGGTATAAATAAATTAAACTAGCTTTACATTCTAAAAATAGAGATTAGCTATTCTTCGATTGGCCTAGCTTTGGGAGATAGTTAGTCGAACAATCATCTGATATAAGGCAGTGAAATGGGTTAATACAATTTTAAAAATATTTATATAAATTGGTAAAAATAAATTTAACTCGCTTTACATTCTAAAAATCAGAGATTTTAGCTGTCTTCGATTGGCCTAACTTTGGGGGATAGTGAATCGAACATGCAGCTGGTATAAATACTTTAAACTAGTATAATAATTTATTTTTATATATAAAAAGTATTCAGATAGCCAATTAGACAAATAATTGGCATAATCAAAAAGTATTCTAAAAAATGTCAACTCTTCCATACCAAACTATATTTTTAGGAACTATGTATATAGTTTTCAGCTGCAATTGACTTTTTTCTTTTCTTAAAATACTAAAATTTTTCTAAAAGAACAGTTTATGAAGTGGAAAAATTTACAATACTAAAGATTTTAGATTTTTTTCAAAACGTAAAAAAATTAAAAAAATATATCTCAACTAAGTTATGACGAATAATATAAAAATATTTCTCCGCGCGTTGTGGTCGTAATATCAGAAAACTTATTTTATTGCGAAAGGTTTATTATCACATATAAATTAATTTAAAATTACCGTTTATTGGCCTCCGACGGCAAATCGCGGCAGCTGTCCAATTCAGAAGCGAGCAGTTGACAGCGACAATGGCAAAAGAACACGACAGAAATGCATAATACAACATTAATTTTACAAGCCACGAATAAACTAGAATAAAATAAGAATATCCAAGTACAAAAACAACAACAAACCAAATTACTTGCAGCGGCTATATTTAATGGACACACACACACACACACACAAGCACACGAGTGACATGACATCAATTTTATTACGCATACACATGTAAATATACATATGTGTGAGTTTGTATGTGTGTGGGTGGCATTTTTATTTGAATTATGTGCTTATTATTATAATTCGCATTGTGCGCTTGATTACTTTTTCCACAAAAATACGACATAAAAATACGGCGATGCATTCATTTTTGCCTACTTGAGAGACAGCGAGCGCCGAGCAGCCACACCACCGCGCTCACAATCCCCACATACACACACGTCACCAACAACACCACGAAGGCGCATTGCACTTGCACAAAACTTTGTAAAACATTCGCATTGTTTGACTTTGGAAATGAAAATCAAATCGGCCGGCACCAGCACCAGCTGGACAGACAGCCGGCCAGCGCGCTGGGCAGCGGATTGCCGATTTGTGCGGGCTCCAAGGCAGCAGTGCTGGGATAGAGGCGTGTTGTGCATATTGTTATTGCTTCAGCCCCCAGGTGCTGTGCGGCGTCGAAAGGCAAATGTCCAGTGCGCTGCCAACTGCTGGCAAACTTGTATGTGTGTGTGTGTTTGCGGTGTCACGTCAGCACACAGGTGTGTGACGGTGTGGATCCCCTTCTGCTAATCTCTGTGCTGCCAGCGCCTATCCATTTCGTTCATTCATTCACTGGAGTCGTTTTAGCGCCGGTGTTGACGCTGTCACTGCCGCTGCCGCTGCCGAGAAACGTCGCTTGCATTCGCAATTGCAATCACACATGCGCAAACACACATATGGTTTGCGTTTGTCGCACGTTAATAGGGTGCTATTACAATTGCTGTTTTTGTAGTTGATTTGTTGTTGCGATAATTTTACCTCCCCAATGTTAATGATGCCCCAACACCAAAATAAATCTGTGCCATGGGGTTAAGTACGCGCAATTGCCGTTTCTACCGAGGTAACGGAGTCACCTACCGAGGTCCACATGCCAGTATATTAGTGCATACTTAATAGTACTTATGTGCATTTGCATTTATGGGCATTAATCGTAACACGACCAGCAGGAAAAGCTATGAGACAGTGGAGAAATGGAAGTTAACCCACGAAAATGAACTTAATTTCGACCTGTCAGATAGAACATCTTAATTTAATAGTACATCAAGTCTTTATTTTTCGAAAAAGTTTAATGCTTTATGAAAAAATACGAAAGGTCCACATAAGCCACTTCTTGAGAAACTATTGTGTTTGGGCTTTTAAAATAAGCTAAGAATTTGTTTGCTGTTCTCAAAAACCCACTAAGAAGGAATCAAAAGCACGAAACTAGTCTTCGAAGGCTGCTGGCCACAAAGTGTACAACTTTGCGTTAAATTTTGACAAGTGAAGTTTTCCACAGTCACCAAGCTGAGGCTTACTGCCCAAAACTAACAAACATTTTGGGGTAACTAACTCATTTTTTTCTCTTTTTTAACATCAGAGTAGAGATATTTGTAATTGCATCATCAAACTTGCTGCTTCCATCATCAAACTCAGCGCCCGAATTTCCTACTGGGCGCATATGACACCCCACTTTTTGCAGCATGATTTACATATGATTACCGTTGATCAGTTTAGCATACTTACTCTCGTTGTTGTTGTTGCTTTTAGCGTGATTATTTGGATTAAAACGCCGCGCGTCCCTCGGTCAGTCAAGCGCATATCCACCTGCGTTGCGCCAACCCACCGCGCGTCATACCGCAACACATCAGCGCGGTTTGCCTGCACCGCGCCGCGCTACACCATGTCGCGTTGCTGCCGCCACCAACGCGCCGACTGCACCGCTCCGCCGCCATTTGAGCAGTTGTCGCTGCCATTGTTGGCGATGCGATCATTCGTGGCGTTGGCTCACCGCCTCATTTTGCTTGCCACTAATGATGTTATGATTATCGTTTTCGCTTGCATTGTTGTCAGCTCACTTTATTTCTAGCGGCCGGCTGTGTTATTGATGCTGCTGTTAGCTGTCATTTTATTGTCACTTTTTTAATCTATGCAGTTTTTGTTGCTTTCATGTGTTTTGTTTGCTTTGCATCTGCAATTTGATTGTTAAATGTGCTGCATTGCGGCTCAACTTGTTATATTAAATGGGTGTTTATTATTAATTTTTTGTTTAGTTTTTTTGTACTCGAGTGCATTTATGTGGCAATGATGCAAGCTTTGTGAGGTCGCCCTCGCCTGTGTGGCGAATTAGTTGGAGTTCATTAAAATTGCGCGACTTTGTTTAGAATAAAACATGTGATATACATATAAGATGATTTGATTAATTGTAATTACGGTGAAATATGAGCAGAAAGCAGCGGTAATTAAAAGATAATTTGCGACTTTTTATTGAACTCGGATAACGTCATTGGAACGGCCGACTTCGAACTGTGAGCGAAGTGCCGCTGAGACACTTAATTTCGTCCAATTAAGTAGATTTCCTTGAGATTAACGTTCGCGCCTAATACAATTTTTGTTAGTTCTTCAATCTAGTTATTATATAAGATAGGTAGAGTGGCTATATAACTGATGAAAATATTAAAAAAGTTAAGAATATGGTGTTTGAAAATCATCAGACAAGGGTTGGAGAGACTACAAGTGAGCTCGACATCTCTCGCGGGTGCGTTTAAATGATTTTGGCGGATATTTTGGGTATATAAAGCGTTCTTGCTCGATAAAGCTGACTTTTTTCAAAAAGAATCCCGTAAACAGATCTCTTTAAACATGCTTGCAAATGCGAATCTTGATCACACATTTGTAATATAAAGATCATTATAGCTGCCGTTAAGATATGGGTTTATGAGTTTGACATGCAAACCAGTCAACAATCATCGGAATGGAGGGAAAAAACGAGCCAAAGCTCCGTTGAATCCGTTTTCAGTCAGTGGAAGAGATAAAACAAAATTCTCTGAAGGAGCGAAAGCGGTTTGACCAACCTAAGCTATCCTAAATTCTCAAGCGCCCCATAGCGTACAAATTTTAAAAACGAATTCCGACTAAATCTATGTTTTTAACGCTTTCAATGGTCGCTAGTTTCCGTTAACGCTTTCAATAAACACAGTTCAAAAAATTTCAGTATATCGTCACCTAAAATGCAAAATAACGTAAAATCACTTTTCATAAGTTTACAGGCGTAAAAAAACGAAACAATAGAAACCATTCAAATTGAACCAAAATTTTAGTTTTGGTTATAAAATGGTTATATAATGGTTATAAACCAAAGATGCCTTTTATGAGTGCTTGGAGCGGCACTTATGAAGGCTGCCCCCGCCACGATGTCAAAATCGTGCTTGGCGACTTTAACGCCAGGGTGGGCAAAGAAGGTGTCTTTGGCACTACCGTCGGTAAATTCAGCCTCCTCGACGAAACATCCCCTAATGGGTTGAGGCTGATTGACTTCGCCGGGGCCCGAAATATGGTTATCTGTAGTACTAGATTCCAGCATAAGAAGATTGATCAAGCTACCTGGCTGTCTCCGGATCGAAAAACTACCAACCAGATCGATCATGTTGTGATAGACGGAAGACACGTCTCCAGTGTTTTAGATGTGCGTGCGCTCCGAGGTCCTAACATCGACTCGGACCACTATCTTATTGCAGCTAAGATTCGCACCCGCCTCTGTGCAGCAAAAAACGCGCGCCACCAAACACAAGGAAGGTTCGACGTCGGGAAGCTGCAATCACAACAGACAGCCGAACGATTTTCTACTCGGCTTGCACTCCTGCTCTCTGAGAGCACTCGTCAACAACTCGGTATAAGGGAACTGTGGGACAGAATTTCAAACTCCTTACGTACAGCTGCAACCGAAACCATTGGTTTTCGGAAAGTGCAAAAGAACAGCTGGTACGACGAGGAGTGCCGTGTCGCAGCGGAGAGAAAACAGGCTGCCTATCTCGCAACGTTACGATCGACCACTACACGTGCGGGATGGGATAGATACCGAGAGTTGAAGAGGGAAGCGAGACGCATTTGTAGACAGAAGAAGAAAGAGGCTGAAATGCGTGAGTACGAAGAGCTTGATAAGCTGGCCGACAGGGGTAATGCTCGAAAATTCTACGAAAAAATGCGGCGGCTTACAGAAGGTTTCAAGACCGGAGCATACTCTTGTAGAACCCCCAAAGGTGATCTAATCACTGATGCCCAGAGCATACTTAAATTATGGAGGGAACATTTCTCCAGCCTGCTGAATGGCAGTGAACGCACAACACCAGGAGAAGAAGTACCCGATTCCCCAATCGATGACAATGGAGCAGACGTTCCATTACCCGACCATGAAGAAGTTCGAATAGCAATTGCCCGCCTGAAGAACAACAAAGCGGCAGGGGCCGACGGATTGCCGGCCGAGCTATTCAAACACGGCGGCGAAGAACTGATAAGGTGCATGCATCAGCTTCTTTGTAAAATATGATCGACCAACGATGGGAATTTAAGTGTGCTATGCCCAATCCATAAAAAAGGAGACCCCACAATCTGCGCCAACTACCGTGGGATTAGCCTCCTCAACATCGCATATAAGGTTCTATCGAGCGTATTGTGTGAAAGATTAAAGCCCACCGTCAACAAACTGATTGGACCTTATCAGTGTGGCTTTAGACCTGGCAAATCAACAACCGACCAGATATTCACCATGCGCCAAATCTTGGAAAAGACCCGTGAAAGGAGAATCGACACACACCACCTCTTCGTCAATTTTAAAGCTGCTTTCGACAGCACGAAAAGGAGCTGCCTTTATGCCGCGATGTCTGAATTTGGTATCCCCGCAAAACTAAAACGGCTGTGTAAACTGACGTTGAGTAACACCAAAAGCTCCGTCAGGATCGGGAAGGACCTCTCCGAGCCGTTCGATACCAAACGAGGTTTCAGACAAGGCGATTCCCTATCGTGCGACTTTTTCAACCTGCTTTTGGAGAAAATAGTTCGAGCCGCAGAACTAAATAGAAAAGGTACCATCTTCTATAAGAGTTTACAGCTACTGGCGTATGCCGATGATATTGATATCATCGGCCTCAACAACCGCGCCGTTAGTTCTGCTTTCTCCAGGCTGGACGAGGAAGCACAGAAAATGGGTCTGGCAGTGAACGAGGGCAAGACGAAATATCTCCTGTCATCAAACAAACAGTCGTCGCACTCGCGACTTGGCACTCATGTCACTGTTGACAGTCATAACTTTGAAGTCGTAGATAATTTCGTATATCTTGGAACCAGCGTAAACACCACCAACAATGTCAGCCTAGAAATCCAACGCAGGATAACTCTTGCCAACAGGTGCTACTTCGGACTGAGTAGGCAATTGAGAAGCAAAGTCCTCTCTCGACAAACAAAAACCAAACTCTATAAGTCACTCATAATTCCCGTCCTGCTGTATGGTGCAGAGTCTTGGACGATGTCAACAACGGATGAGTCGACGTTGCGAGTTTTTGAGAGAAAAGTTCTGCGAAAGATTTATGGTCCTTTGCGCGTTAGCCACGGCGAATACCGCATTCGATGGAACGATGAGCTGTACGAGATACACGACGACATCGACATAGTTCAGCGAATTAAAAGACAGCGGCTACGCTGGCTAGGTCATATTGTCCGGATGGACGAAAACACTCCAGCTCTGAAAGTATTCGACGCAGTACCCGCCGGGGGAAGCAGAGGAAGAGGAAGACCTCCACTCCGTTGGAAGGACCAAGTGGAGAAGGACCTGACTTCGCTTGGAATGTCCAATTGGCGCCACGTAGCGAAAAGAAGAAACGACTGGCGCGCTGTTGTTAACTCGGCTATAATCGCTTAAGCGGTTTCTACGCCAATTAAGAATGGTTATAAATTGCTTATATATCGGTTATATAGTGGTTATATCTGACAGCTGTAGCTCAAAATTTTATGCTATATATATCTAAACCGATGAAGCGAATTATGGGCAATAAAAAACTCAATTTCGACCGTTTTGGTGATACGCTAATTTACATTTTAGGTGGAGATAAGTAGCTGACAACTTCAGTTTTTTCATTCCAGCTAAAGATGTATCGGGTGCGGGGGGTTCAAACAAATTGAATCACCTAAAAAATACTATATTCCGCCATCATCGCAATCAAAAATTAAACATTTCGATTTCAGTTATTCTTTGCAACTGCCACAGTTATCGATAATCGTTTTCATTCCGACCAAAAGCATGCTTCATGAATTTTACTTACGTACGTGCTTCTTACTAAGTGCGAACAACTTGCAACAGGAACTAATAAATGGTGTAAAACCCGGGTAATTACCGCATTAATGCGAGGGTGTCCTAATTTAAATTGCAAATGCTTGGAAATCAAGCATTCCATACCTTCTATTTTCATTCATCAAACGCTCTTGGGAAATCGAAATCCGCTTTTACTAATTAATAATTAATGAGCACCTGCAGCACATACAAAGCGACATATGAACACATACGTTCGTGTAAGTAATCGCTAAATAATAACTGTATAATTTTCGCCTGCCCGCTCGCCGCGCACCGCTTGCCGCTCTGCAATCATTAGCGCATTGCCCTTAATATCAATGATTGCGGAGCTGCGAATGTGCAAATTCCACTTGCAGCGCATTGAGTTACGGCTGGCAATGCTAACTAAGAAGCTTCTAGCAACAATTTATTACATATTAGATTTAAAATGCAATTGGGTTTTTTGTTATTGCTACTATTGTTGTATATTTTCCGCTTTTTATGCACCTTTTTCTGCCTCTCCAATCTTGTAATTAGAATAATTAGTTGCATTAATTGTAATTAATAGAATGATTAACTCTTGCATTATACAAAATGTAGTTTGTTTCAGGCAACGCACACACACACACGCGCGCATATTAAGTAATTTGCTGTGTCGCTTGCGTCGTTGGTGTGTGAAAAAGCACAACACACAGCGACAGTAATTAAAATTAAATGGTAATTCTAAATATGTTTTCAACTACTTTTTTCTCTATTTTTTCTATTATAACTTAATTATGCCGAACAATTGCCGCTGCGGCAAGTTAATAATGCAAGTGTAATGGCAACAGCGGCAAGCAGCGCGCTGCTACTTAGTGAGAAGTCAATAGACCCGACTTCAGCTGACACTGGCTGGCCTTCAACTTTGAAAACTAAACAAACACATGCAAATAAATCTAAATGCACACACTCACACATTCACACATGCATGCTGGAGCGTCCAAAATAAGCGACGCTTTGTAAATTAAGCTGCTCTTGCTGTTGCTGTTGTTGTTGCAGTTGTCACTTTAGCAACTAGCGCGCTTTGCATGCGAATAGCATTTTTATAGCAAATTGCGAAATTAATTACAAGTGTAAACAGCGCCGAGCATATTTTCGAGCTGCCAGCAACTTTTGTATGAAAAAGTATTAAATTTGCTGTTCATTGACTCACGACGCTCAAACAGCGGCCATTTTTCACGGTAATTACCGTAATTAATTTGCATTTGAAACTGAATTTGAAGTTTTCATTCACTTTTCATATTTTCGCAACAAGTTAAACTGCGGTTTGGTGAACGCCAAGAAATACAACTTCAAAATTAAATATCTAAATAAAATTTTGTAATAATTAGCGCTAGTTTTTGGTTAAGATTCTTTCGACAAATAACATATGTAATTAAAAACAAAAACAAGAAAACTATTAATTTCGTTTGCACTGAAGCTACCCTTTACATACCCTTTACAAACCTTAGAAGAAATTTGAATGTTCCGTTTGTACGGTAGCTATATGCTATATTTACTCGATCTGAACAATTTTGCCAGAGATTGAATTATTGCAATAGAGAATAATCCATACCAAAATTTGTTAAGATATCTCTTCAAACAATAAGGTTTTCCATATGAGGTCTTGAGTTGGCTCGTTCCGTTTGTATGGCAGCTATATGCTTTAGTATTCCGATCGAATCAATTTCTTTAGAGATAGCATCGTTATCTTAGATAATAACTTGTACCAAACTTCGTGAAGAAATCTCGTCAAATAAAAAAGTTTTACATACAACCACTTAATATCGATCGTTCAGTTTGTATGGCAGCTATGTGCTATAATGGTCTGAACTGAAAGATTTCTTCAGAGATTGTAGCGATGCTTTAGAAAATAAGTTGTGCCAAATTGTGTGAAGATGCCTCGTCAAATGAAAAAAATCCCTTACAGGAACTTGATTCCGATCGTTCAGTTTGTATGGCGGCTATATGCTATAGTGATCCGATATCGGCGGCTCCAGCAAATAAAGAGCTACTTTAGGAGAAAAGAACGTTTGCAAAATCTCATTTCGATATCTCAAAAACTGATGGACTAGTTCGCGTGTATGCAAACAGACGGAGAGACGAACATGACTAAATCAATTCAGCTCGTTAAGCTGATCTTTTATAGTATGTCCACATTTTATAAGGCCTCCGATGTTTCTTTCTAGGTATTACAAAAATCATGGCACATGTAATAAAAACTGTTCAAAGTATAAAACAACAACTATAACTTTGGTTTGTACTCGATCTAGAGATTACTATTCGTTACCAATCTCTTGTAGTTTTTGTAGTTCGCAATGGATAGAAAATAATAAGGGTAAATTTTCAAGACCTCATACCACCTTGCATTCTTTAAAAGCGTGAGACATCTCACAGCGCTTCATGATTTCCATTCCATTGCTCTCCGTAATGATAAAAGCCTAAAATTTAAGTTTGGAAATCGGAAAAATCGGAACATATTCCATCAATGGCGGTGGAAGCGATCGGTGACTCGCGTATGCAATAAATTTAGGACTTTTAAGAAAATTGTAAATATTCAAAATTAAAAAAAATTGGCATTCAGTTTTCAAAAAGTGTGAAATTTTGAAAAAACCTATTTATTTTAAATTTTTCATTTCCTAAATTTTTTCTCTTTTTTGTTGATCGGAGGTCAAGGTACGGAGTATATTTTGTAGCTTAACTCGAATCTTTTATTTTTAGGTTTCATTCACGAAGTAGTTGGGAATCACTTTAACAGTGGAGGACCTTTGTTTAAAACACCATCGGAGATTTCGTTCATTTACTCATTATTCATTAATTAAAAAAAAAATAAATTTATTTTAAGTTATGGTTTTAAATGTCAGTGATATGTAAAACCGTAAATTCAAAATTTCTTTATATTTTTTTTTAAATTTTTTTTTTTTTTGGGGTTTTGAAAATTTGCTATACTACTGTGATACTTTGCGTATTTTTCGAATCGGTAAATTTTTTTTTCTGTAAGTTGGTAGTAATGTTAGTGACATCTATCTTAAATTTCTAAAAGTAAATTCTTCGATTTTTACTATGTCTGAATTTATTGAACAAAGAAGTGCGATAATACACCATCTCATACTGCATTGGTTATTCGTGATCATTTCGCCACATGTTCAACTAATATCGTGCCGCAACCACCACATTCGCCTGCTTTACCTTCGTATAACTTCTGGCTATTCAGCAAATTCACATGATCACTCCAAGGAAACCGTTTAGACTCAATTGAGGATATAAAAGCTGAATCGAAGAAGGCTCTGATCGCCATCACGACGGAGGATTTTTCCATTGGAAAATTAGTTGGCGTATTGCAGCTGGAGGGGATTACTTTGAAGGAGATGAAATGGACAAAATTCACCTTTCAATTTGATTACAGTAGTATGTAATACTTTAATTATAAGAGTAAAATGTTTAGCTCGTACTTTTCATCTTTTCCCGTCCCTTTATATCTTCACCTAAAATGCAAAATAATGTAACATCACTTTTCAAAGCAATATAATAGAAACCACACATGTTGGAAAAAAGTTGAGGTTTGGTTATATATTGGTTATACCTGTCAGCGTAAGCTGAAAATATTTTACTACATATATGCAATATGGCGTAGTGAATCGTAAGCAATTAAAAACTCAAATTTGATTTTTTATCTTACATTTTAGGTGATTATATACTAGAAAGCATGCACTCATTCCACTTGAAATTATTAAAAAATGTTAAAATTTATTTCAAAAATTCTGTTTCTGCAATATTTTTCAAAATTTGAAATTTCAGTTAGGAACACTCTAATGTTTTCAACTATTATGCACCGAGCTTACTTAAATATTGAAGTATCTTAAATTTGTAAGGAAAAGACCAAGGCCAAAGCTCAATACCAGGGTTGCGAATTTTTTTATCAAAAAATTTGTATTGAAAATCATTTTTATTTTAATACCGATGTTGACTTCATTTTGCGATTTTTTTTTTTGTTCAAAAATTTTTGTATCGAAAATTAAATTTTTATTTTTTAATTCTTATGATGGAATTAATCTTTTTATTTTTTAATTGAGATAAACACTTTTTTATTTTTTAATCACGCATGTGTGATTTAAAATTGAAAATATAATTTTTGAGTAGCATGAAGTGCGCATACGCGCAAGAATCTAGAGCAAATTATATTTGTTTATCTCAATTTCAAGCTTAGTATTAGAATGTTTCTTTTTTTATTTTTCAATCCTGTTAAAATTCGCATCTGTCTGTTAAATTCGTGTCAAGCGCAAGCATCCTAAAAGATGACTATTTCTTTTGGGCCTAGGAACGGAACTCCATCTGGTATCGCAAAGGAAAAACTGGTCTATGCGAGGCGTACTGACCTATCTGTTTAACCTAACCATAACCTAACCTAAATTTTTATCCGTTTTTTGGAATAAAAATTATTTTAATTATTTTATTTATTAATTATTATATTTAAATGTTGATTTCATCATTTCTTTTTAACATGGCTTGCAACCCAGCTCAATACCGCGCTTGATTATAAAATTTAAATAATGCTGAAACGTTTTATTCTAAGAAACTTACCTTAACTCGAAATTTTTAGTGAAATTTTAGATTTTCGGCATACTTTTGCATATTTTTCAGGCCAAAACTGTTAAGCGGAGATTGGTTTTCGTAGCTTTTATTGCAAAAAGTTTAAAATTATTTCTTGAAAATCTTTTTAAAGTGTAATTATTTTATTATACAAATCTTGAATATTCATAATATTACTAAATATTACTCTTATTTTTTAGCGCACTTGTTGTTTTTGCAATAGTTCACCATGACGCGACAAAAATTGTTTATTTCCAACTTTCTTGCTCGCACTTTGTTGTTTTGTTTTCGAAAACTATATTACGCACAGCGCTAATTAGCGCACACTGTTTAATTTCAAAAAATTTCACTTTGCAACTTTTGGCATTTTCGTTTATCCTTGCGCTGTGGCACTGGCCGAGTGGGGCGCTGCTTGTCTCATTAAAATGCGGTCACTTTCTCGGCTCCAAAAATGCGTTGGTGCACCAGATAATTGCTATTGCTCACATTTGTTGTGTTGCGCGCTTTGCGTTTTGTTTTTAATAATATTACTTGCTCTTTGTTGTTGCTGTTTTTGTATTTTAAAATTTTTCGCCACATGCACACAAATTAAATTTATAAATTTCTTCGTTTTAAAAAAATTCGTTGCCTGCTATTTTTGGCGAAACGCATTGCTGTTGGCTACCTGTGCGCCTCCGCGGCAACATCTCAGGCAGCGCTGGCGTTATTAGTGGCAAGTATGGCAGCGGCAACAACACGGCTATCGCATTGCTGCAATTTATCAATCACTTTCAACTGCCACATGCAATTAATCACGGCGATTGCTGTGATCGTAACGTAACGGTGCTGTTACTGTTGTTGTTGCCGATTGTTGGAAAGATTTCTTTGTGTTTGCGTCTTATTTGTTGTTGTTTTTTTGTTGCTAAATTGTTGTTAGTTCGAATTGGTAGCAAAAGTTGGCGCTAAGTGGCTGTTTGTTGGCGTGCAACGTGTGATCGTTATTGTTATTGTTGTTGTTTGGAGCTATTACTATTTAATGCACGCTTTTTTGAGTGTACTCGCAATAAATTTAACGGCGTCGACATGCAAAACAAAGCTCGGCTCAAACACACACACACGTACAAACACACGCTTAAACTGCACTTGCAACGCCAAAACAGTTGTAACGGTCGCGCGGTAAGGCTTAAAAATTCAAATTGTCACTTATTACAAACACGCGCACCGCGTCACAGGAATGTTGCAGCGCCAATATGTTCCACTAAACACTACTTCATCACACACACAGACACAGGCGACTTGCCTCAACTTGCCGCACAACAAAATATTTAATTATGCTACTTATGCAATTACTAGCTGTTTAATTTTGAGCTCGCTACGCCGAGATGGTAATCGGTTCACATGCGAGTTCCAAATGTATTCACAGTTCAGCGATGGCTTCAAGAGTCGTCCGTGCGAGTCGTACGAGCAGGCAGAGCGCCGTCTAAAGACTGAGCAGCGCTGCCAACTCGCAGGCCGCCTGTGCCCGCTTGCTGCCTGTCGGCCGACGCGCGCTGCCGCTACGCTGCCGTGGACCCCCCAAAAGAAACGCCAGCAACGCGTTGGCAGCGCTAACAGCAACAACACTAATAACAACAATTAAATCAGCGCGCACACATGCATACAACATTTCGACTTACAACAAACACGTTAAGTGGACAACAACAAAAATTAAAAGCAACCACATTAATATGACAGCAGTTAAAAAACGAGCAGCAGGCACGACAGCCAGCCGAACGAACGAGCGCTGGCAAGTAAAACGAACAACGTGCCAACGAAGTCTCCGCTGCCACGAGTTGTTGCTGTTTTGTGTGTGCGATAACGACGTCGCCGCGCTGCTTAGTGCTTGCCACACAGCAAAACGAACACAACCGAATGCAAATGCCCGTGTCGAACGAATGAGCAACGGCAGGCGGCAAACAAAGTAAAGCAAAATACAACGCTGCCGAAGAATGAATTTCGGCGCGACTACGACAAGACGCACGTTCGGGCGGGCGGCGCTGGTGTTGGTGGTGGAAGCGCAGCCGCCGGCCAACAGCAGACCAACAAACCACCCACTCTACGCCGCTGCTGCCAGCGATGCGCTCTCTCCGCTAAGAACGGCCAACAGCTGTGTTAGCTTAGCTGAGAGCGAGCGAATGCGTGCGAGAGCGAACTAACGGCAAAAATACGAAAAAAACATAATGACGTCATTAATTGAGGCGGTTGTGCAGCGCGCTAATATACAAATGGGGCGCTCCCACAACGAGAGCTGCGCCGGCATGTGTGTGTGTATGCGTGTGAGGCGCTCATTAACTGTGTACAACATTGTTGTTGCCACAGCCCCAAATAACTCACTAAACAGGCAGCGTGCAAGAGTGGGGAACTATCACTGCGCCAGCTTAACGAAGACTTGGCGCGGCAGTAGCGAGAGAGAGAGAGAGAGCGAGCTAAAGAGCAAATAAACGCGGCAGTTGCTCAAATTCAGTCTTCTTGCTGGATGCCAACGCAGCCGTTGGCGCTTGTGGAGTCTCTGCTGTGCGCGTGTGAAAGCTGCTTTTGTTTATTTCGCTCTCACGGCGTATGTTGGCGCTCGCTGCCGGCGTATGTGAGGTGCCAAATCCGTTTGGCGCGCAATAAGAGCAAATAATTGGAGTGCGAAAAACTATAATCAATTTTATAATTTTCATAATTTTTTACAATTGCGTTCGCTGTACTTTTGTTTCCCTTTTTGACTTTTCGCACTTTTTGCAACAAATCCACACACGCGGATATATACACACACACACATACATATGTATGTGGCCACTTAATGTTTCGCAACATTTTCAACCACTATTTTTTAATCCGCGTATGTGCACACATGCACACATGCACATTCCATCCCCATTGTTTCTATTTTTATTGCTTTCCCTCTACTTATGGCCATTAATGATTTGTTGTTGTGCGCTGCGCCGTGTCGCTTCCACACTAATTACACGAAAAAATATTGGTTGCAAGAAGGGTTGCGTATCGCTGATAAAAAATGTCGGTGTAGCCTTTGCGGGTCGCGTGGCGCGCGGGGTAGCGCTGTCAGTGTCGGCAAATGCATAAATGACAAATGCACTTTGGACACACACGCACACATGCGAGGCAACACATGTGTGTTATGCTCTTTGTTATAATTAGAAAATAAGCGACATTCGAGCATAATCAATTGGTAATCGGAAAACCCGGTGGCAATGCGGAGACTGTTGGCATAAAAAACGATATTGATTTCCATTAGATACACATATCAGCATTAGCGGACTTAGAACTATTTGCTTGCCACATATGCGCATGGGTGTATGAGGGTCCCGATTTTGCGTATGCAAACAAAAAATCACTTTTGGTAATTTCAATTTTAATGATTTTAAATTAAAAAGGGCAAGAGTGGTCGTGGAATGGATGGAATGACATTGAAGGGTGGGTTTGGTGATATATTTAATGCGGGGAATGGAAGGGGCGGATTTTAAAGTTTGTGTTAAGCTCTCACAAATCAGAAGCGATGGTAGACTAAGTGGTTGTCTCACCGAACCTTTAAGGGGTTACATGGGTTTCTTCTGGTAAAAAAACCAGCATCTTCTCAACAATGAATAGTTCTTGAGAAATCCCAGCAACCAACTTTGAAAACACAGTCTCGAGAAAAACGCTTTTAAAGTCGGCGCATTTAGCCTTGCTAGCCTCGAGCGCACAAGTTCTCTACAGCCTTGAGAACTCAGATCAAACTCCGAAAATATTACTCAGATCAATTTGGAAATTTAAGACAGTATGCTAGAAGTGTTGTAGAACTTAATAAGATAATAAAAAAGTCGATTATTTGTAACCCGTTAGTCCATTTAACCCCTTAAAGCGAAATTTCTAGAAGAGTCAGTGACCATGTGCCAAGATGAGACGGTGAAAGTGTCCATGATACAACCTCCTTTCTCCAACTATTCTATCAAAAAAGCAGGGAAACGTAATTTTATTCATTCTTGTTTTAAAATATATAAAACTTAACATAATTGGGACAACGCAAGGTAATATTCAAAGACCAAACATCCGACCTGTGAATCTCTACTCAGTCAGTGAGACTCACAGCATCGGAATTTCGTCATTGAAAGTCGCTTAGCACATTCTCCTATAAATGACTTACATCCAACGAAAGACAGTTTGTGGTGTAAAATCAACGAAATGTTGTAACGCCGCACAATGAAGTTTATGAGGAGCAGCCGTGACTCTGATTAACTAAGACTATAGATGAGAATTCCCCCAGCGAGAAAGGGGTAGAATTTACCCGCGATAAGGTATGCCTGTCGTAAGAGGTGACTAAAATCCATAAGCGCTATGTTTGTATTTTTGGCCTGCCTAGAAATTTCAGCACAGTTTTTGTCACAAGTATTGCTATAATACTCAGCCTGAAATGATATTATAGACTTCGAATTATATTCCTTCTAATGAAAAGACATTTGAAGTTAAAGCGACAAATGTCACCAGTCATTGAGTTGTGCGGCTCTCAACTGGTGGTAGGCAAAGCTACAAAGTCTGACCGGAGACTTAAGTATGGTACCTCGATGAGCAGTTAGTCCTTTGAGTTCGTTCCAATCTGCTAATTGGGTTTGGCCCTTTGAGAAGATTCGTGGTGGCTGCGGTTTAAACTTAAAGGCAGGTGGGATTGAAAAATTCAAGCGACCGGATGCCGGACCCACAGCACGGTAAAAGTTTTAGATCGGTCTCAAACCCGACAAAAGGTGGAAATGGTGTCCCTTCAAACGGACCATTTGGAACTAAAAAATACGTGCAAAAAGCATTTATTACTTGGGACGCTGTTCAAAACGCCTTGTATTGATCTATGCGCAATGCGAGGTTAGGCCATCACCGGTAGTTACTCACGTAAATCACAACGATTATTGTAGATGGAAAACCCAAAACTTTAGCATTTGGACTATGACTTGGAGTAATTACTCAGTAAGAAGCAGCATGTTGCTTTAACTCTTTTATACTTAGGTAGTTGTTGTTGTTTTTGTAGCATTAGAAAACATTCCTGAAGTAATTTCGAGGAATGGGGCTTAATGGACAGCATTGGCCGAACAGAAGTCCTGGTCCATTTCGAATGTCATAGAAACGTTTTTTTTTATACTTAGATTTTTTCGGCTGCCCTAGAGAAGTACGTTGCCACCCCTTAAAGAATCGTTATTGCAATTGACGATGGCACTTCGGCAGACCAATTTGTATCAAAATAATTTCAGAAAATACTCATTAGACTTTCGGACTGCCATTAGCTGGACACCCACCACAAAATGGTATGAGAAACTTCGCACAACATCAAACAAAGGCAGCATTATTGCTCGGCACAAAATCAACATTTCCAAAGACAACTCGACATTTGCCAAAATGTCAATCATCGCTTCCGACACTAACAGAGAATTAATGGGGTTCAGTACTCTCTCTACAACATATTGCAGCTTCTTGCCTAGGTCATCATCATCTCAGCGCTACTACACCGCCAAAAAACTCCAATTTCTCTAATATGTTGGTACACTGACGGCTGAGCTGCCGTGTCCAGCTAGCCACAGCCACACTGTCTGACTGTAGACATCCTGCAACGGCACATCTACTTATTTTAAATAAATATTATTGACTACATCCACGACAGCATTCTCCGAATAGCGAAGCCATTGAACTGTTTCTCCGTCGATGCCGACTCCGCCTCACTCCGCCCAAAACAACGCTGACTCATCCTCCCCGCGGCTGCATTAATTTCCTTCAAATGTGTAAATATACATGCGCCTGTATGTGCGTATGTGTGTGTAAACACGGAATAAGTTTAAATTATGCTTGCTCCGAATTATTATGCATCTACATGACTGTAGCCGCTGTTCGTCTTCCAGTGTGTCTGTCTGCAGTTTGCCTATTTCACTGCTACCTTTTGGTTTCCTCGGTCGCGTATGCAACTTGTAGTTGCACTAATTCACATTTGATGTTCCTCGAATGCGTTTGGTCAATGAGGTTATCCGATACTCATAGTCCAAACCGACTCATTGCCTGCGCTACCAACAGCAACAGCCTCAGAATGCCATGCAGCAAGCAGAGGCTCCCTGCAACTTGGCAAATGTCGGCATGCCCTCACTTCTACTGCGCTATGCCTCTATGCTGGCGGCGTAGTGACTTGATGGCCACTTGTTGGCTCAGCTGTGTGGGCCCCCACACCTCACCCGCTGCTTCTTGACTCGAGCTGAGTTGGCCCAGACAATTGAACAGCACATCGTCAATTTGGTGGTTTGTTGTTGTTCATCGATCGCCTTTGGCATGAGCAGACTTGACTGCGCTTTGTCTTCTTCGCGGCGATTTAGTGCGCTTTGCAGTTTGCTGTTTTATTGTGCTTCCTTGTGACTTTGGTGCGCGGCGATTTGTTGTGGTAGGTCGGGTGGTTCTGCACTCCCGCGTCTCCTATACTACTTGCTGTGCGGACTTGGAGACGGTTGCGTTGCCCACAAAGTGCACATGGAAATAGATTTTCACTAATTTTTCTCTTTGCCACTTTGCTAGGTGTCAGATTTGTCTTATCGCTAATTTTAAGTGTTCAAAGACTTTCCATATTTGGCTTCAGCGACTTCGGTGCTCTTAACCAACACAAATTGCAATGATTTTATTTTGTTTTCGCCATCCTCTGGCGGGAGTTAGGCCAAGAAAAATATGCATTTTATTTCGTTTTCGTGTTGCCAGCGGCACTCGCATAGCGGCCGCCACAAATTAAGAAGGAACACAAAGCGCATTAGCCGAACAACAAAACCAACTTTGGTAACAACATTTAAGATTACCGTTAAACGTTTGTCACTCCAGTCATTTTTGTTGGCTCACCTACCGAACGGCGACCAAAAGCATTCGTGGCATCCGATCGGCCGCCTGTGTTGTCACTGCCAGCTCTTGTCCCGTCCGCCAGCTTGACCGTTCGCTGCCGTCGAGCCGCACGCTCCGTAGTATGTGTGTGCTGCGCGGGTCGCAAACGCCACCACTTCGCTCTAATTTACGTTATTCGACTCCATGCCACCTTCACCATATTGCTGTCATTGTTGCCTACTGACTCGCTGTCTGCTGCCTAACTGACTTTCTCGTCCGCATATTCGTTCGTCCGTCTATTCGCCTCTGCCAGTGCATTCTTGCGTCCAGCGTCCGTTGTGAATTTAGCACGCGCCCTGCGGCAGTCTTTTACTTCATCTATCCGGCAACGGCAACTAACTTACCTTGCAACACTGCGTACCAACCCCCTCGCGCATAGCTCCTACGTTTTCCTACTCAGCTCGCAGCTTGTTTGTGTTGGCAGCTTGGCTGAGATGCTTGCTCTTGTTGCTGTTATTGTCATTTGTCGAGCTCTAAATTTGAAATTAACGTTACTGCAAATTTATAAGCCAACTGCTTAGAGCCTTCTTTGCATTCAACCCATCTAAACAGCCATCCGTCTAGTGGACCACACGTCTCAACCGTCGGCTCGTCTCAGCTACGCGTGGAGCCAAGCTTGTGCCAACAACTAATTTTGTTATGTTTCTTCAAGGCTTTAATCATTCCATTCGTCGCATTCGACGTCTTCGCCTAATTCTGCAAACACCGCCCGCTCGTCGTCGACTCCTTCGCAGAGTCTCATGCAAAATAATGATTCGATGTGGACACACACGCCGTTCGTCCAAATACCCGTCTGTCCACTTTGGCATTGTCCGAGGCCGAGCCCGACTCTCTCAAGCAGCATCATGGTGTAAATATGTGCTCTCCTCAAGTAGTTGTTTATGCTGCGCCCATTGTGGGCATTGGTTATGGCTATTGTTGTTGCCAACAAACATAAACATTCATAAAATTCATGTTGCAATTGCATTATGCCGTGGCGCTGTCTTGCTCTGCTCCACTCGTCTCGACAATTAGTTCAACGGCACGTTGTGTTGTGTTGTGTGGTGTAAATGTTGTTGGCAGTGTTGTTGTTGTGGTACTGTTGTAGTGTACAAATGATTTAGTTTTGTTGTGGCTTCGCTTACTTCGCTCCGTTGGCTGTTAGGTTGCAACCATGTGCTCTTTGTTGTTTCATTTATCTGCTATTCGAAAATTCTGTAGGAAAATTAGGGAAGCAGTCCCTATGTTGAGGTCCAGTAAGCTAACAGCGGATATATGTATAATAATATATTAGATGTAAATGTATAAGGGAACTGAGGTAGAGTAGGAAAATATGAGAGTCCAAGTGAAAGGTAACCTATTACTAGGTTATCCTATCCAAACCAGTTTTGTGGCTTATTTATGTGAAAGGAGAATACTCCAGGTGTCAAACGATCTTACCATGGTCATCTGGGTAATATGACTTGGCTGAAAATTCTTCATAAAGACTGCTTAAACGGACCCTTTGTTGAGGTCCAGTAAGCTAACTGAAGATATGTAATAATATATAATTTTAAGGGAACTGAAGTAGAGTGGGAAAATATTAGAGTCCGAGTGATAGGCAAGCTTTTACTAGGTTATCCTATCTACACCCGTTTTTAAGGTTGTTTCTGTGAAAGGAGAATGCTCCAGGTGTCGAGCGATTTCACTATAGTCTCCCAGGTAAAGTTCCTATGCTCATTCTGCATAAAGACTGCCTAAACACTCTCTATGTTGAGATCCAGTAGATTAACCGGAGATACATATATCAAAATATGTATAAGGGAACTAAAGAAGAATAGAAAAACGTCAGAATCCTAGTGATGGTGTGAATTTTTACTAGATTATGCTATCCAAACAAGTTTTGTGTTTACGTAGTATGTGCTTCTTTTTGAGAAATGAGGTATCGAGATATCGAGCGATCTTACCACGGTCTTTCGGGATACCTAGGCTCAAAATTTAGCACAAAGACTTCCTAAGTCAAATACAAAATCATCAACTGTTTTGATCACGAAAATATCAGTGATTACTTACGAGAATGAAAAAATAATTTTGAGAGTGAAAGCGCAACTGAGTTCTGGCGTTCCGACATAGCAAGAAAACTATAGTGTAATTTTAAGAAATTCATAGAAGTGTCTATTTGAATATTTTTTCCTCAAAATTTTAAAAGGATTCGATGAGTTCTCAACATGTTTTTTCGGGATCCTTAACATAATAGGAGATACCTAAGAGAATGTAGAGAAAGTTTGTTCTTTTAACCATTCTGGCCTTATGGGCCTCATATGACACAAATTACCTCACTACAAACCCCTTATATAAAGTATAGCAAATCTCTATTTGAATGTAAATTCGCTGTCATTAGCAGAATGTACATATATACGAAGCTTACTCATAAACAAAATATAAGTGACATGCCTGCATGTGAGGACTTAAGCTAACGAAATTAAATTCCACTTCAACTGCAATGATAATTACTAATGACTGCAGAAATGGACGAAAGCGAGCCGGAGCACCAAGGGCAACCAAGTATGCGAGTGAGTGCAAATGAGCGCCTCCATCAGAACAAACCACCCAAAAAGGGCAACACCAGGAATCGAGCTTGCAAATAATTGTGAAGACTTAGAGGGAAAAGATACGGCTACAGCACCTACAACAAAAGTGAGGGCCCTGCAGCGGACGGGGTGAAGATCATAATGTCATTGTTCAGTGCGGCATAAAGTCTTACAAACGAACCAGAAGCCCAAGCGGAGCAGTTACAAGAAGAGGTCGGGGCTGCAACTGAAACGCTGTTGGCTGCCACGAAATTGACAGAATTAGACGACTCCAAGTAGTGCGGTCGGGTGCTTGGATAATGGAGCTACGACTACCAACGAACGGCTCATATGTGCTTAATAAAAAATATGCACACACACAGTCAAACGCGTTGCATTTGGATAATTTGTCCAACAGTAATAATAACAAAATCGAGCAGAAGCTCGCCAGTAACAAGAAAGCAACAAGACGTTGCTGTGAGACGAGGAGTCGCAAATGAATTAGACTTACGAATCGACACAGCAGGAAAAGGGTAAAGCGTCGCAGCAGACAATGCAACAAGGCGCTGCCTGTGCGGCAGCTAACAACAAATGAGTCGGGTGGGGTGAGAGGGCTGCGTCGGACAGCTATGACTGCCATCGGGATAGACATTCCTACGAATATGCAACCCGATGCTCATTAATATAAATCGTGATTATGAGCACACATGTGTGTGATGTGGTGGAGGCATCAAAGTGCGGCAACAACGGACTGCGCGACGATAATGAGTAGTTAAATTCTGTGGCGGCGTTGGGGGAAGTCGGTTGGCAGGAGCCCCAAACGAGGCGACGTCGCTATACGTGTATGTTGCAAACACTGCTCATGTGGTGGTGCGTTTTTTGTTGTGGTGTGGCATGCACTGTTGCTAACCTGTCTTCGTCGATGGTTTAGTGAATCAGGCTAAAATTGCAAGGTAATAATAATTAATGTTGGTGTTGCTATTACAACTGTTATTGGTGTTTTTGTTATTTTGTGTCCACACTCACTCGATTAGGGGCAGACACCAGCAAGGAACAAGAAGCAGCTTGGTGCTGAGGCGCTTATGCGGCGGACAAATGAATTATGGTTGTGGTGTGAGTGTGTGTTTCTATGTTAACGAGTGTGCGAGTGGTTTTGTTCTGCAAAGCCTTGGAGCTAACTTTTGTTGTCGTGCTGTACTTATTAAATATTCGTTTGGTATTGCTTCAGCCCGGGGAACATATAAAAAACCAATCAATCCTTAAAAAGAGGATTGTATTTTGCTTCGAAGATTGTACCTACTTATCGGTGCTGGTTCTGTGCTAGTGAAGACCCTCGTTGAAGAAAAAGATAAGGGTCTAGAGTTCCGTTCTACCTTCTTCAGCATGTCTAATTTCTGTTTAAGTTTCTGACCACTGGATTTTACAATTTTTTCACAGCATTCGCTGATTACACTTCGTTAGTGAATATTGGGTGTAAACTCGCTCAGTGGAAGAAGAAATCCAAAGTTGTATCCTGTAACGCTGGGACCACACGATTGGAGACGAAAACAAACATTGTAAATAAAAGAAAAGAACCAGATTTCTTGCTGAGAAGAAGGTACCAAGGATTGGTTAAGTTAGGTAAGGTAAATATAGCCTATATTACTCGTTGAGCAAGAGTAGTTCCACTAGGACTGCTATAGTCGCTTGTCCATTGTGATGGCCCGAATTACTAGGTATAGATCGAAACCGCAACCCCGCTGCTTAGGGACATCTCCATTTTGATGACATTTGGATATGAGTACCTTTTCTTGCAAGCTCATCTACTCTGCAATTTTCGACGATTTCGCTGTGACCAAGCGCACATATAAGTTTAATGAAATAGCTTGATTCTACCGCTAGTGTGGCCAAACACTCCTTGACCAGCCAACCAACGAGCTCAAGACCTGCATAGTAGCTATACTATAGGAGCGCATACATAAGAACCTGCCCTACGAAAAAGTAGTAGGCTCTTGATTGACAGGTCTTAAAATACTGATACAGGAATTTTAAGGCTGTGACAGCTTCGTTAGCAGACTTAGTGCTCAAATACTCGGTAAATACTCAAAAGTGTAGAAGTAGGAGGAGAGTCTAGGAGTATTGTAAGATGAGGTGAGGTGTAAACAACTTTGTGACAGCTTCAAGGCGCTTTGTCGATTAGTAATGGTCTTATCATCTACTTTTGTTTAGGTGTGTGGTCACTTTTAGGGTCGACTTAACCTATGATTTCTCTACGATTTCTTAAATTTTGGTCCATTCGTAATTTGAGCTCTTCTACTCGGCTATGCTTCCTTATATTAATATATATATAATTAACAATTGCAGAACTTCAATCAAGCTCAGACAAAATATATATTTTTTATACTTAGAAATTCAAGGCTATCTGCATAATTATGGTCACAAATTAGGTGATTCTAGATATTATAGTTTAGGCACTCGTGGAGTTTCCCAGCACTGTCGAAGCATTTAAGCAGATTTCTGACTAACTTCGGCTTAGTGTAATTATGTCCAATGTTATATTTAAAATATTATGACCGACTGCATACGTACTACGGCGGAATCAGTCACCGCTGACGCTCATATTGAAATCACTACATTACGGCTTGGGTCGCGCGCAGCCGTCGCGGAGGCTCACAAAGCTTTTAACTGAAACCACCAGCGCCGCCATGGCCAAAGTCATAAATCAATTATTGATTTACGATCACAAGTGGACCACTCGCCTCTGCGGAGTATCGATTTTAATTGGTGAGTCTCGAAGCGCAACGACGCGACGCGACACGAAGTCTCAAAACCATAATTAGGTAATTTTTAGCAAAGTTGAACATAAATCACAAAGTGAGCAAAGCAAAAAGGGTCATTTAAATAATATAGAACACAAAGCATGAGCTCAATTAATTTCTACATGCTTTCGAGTTGTGCTGCAAGTTGCAGTATCCCGCAATGAGATATGAATGAATGAATGAAAGGTAGACGGAACGGAAATGAGCTCGGCGCGTTTAGAGCCAAGGAAGTCGGCGGAGGTGAATGCAAATGCTTCGGGGTAAGGCTTGCTGCACTCGAAAAGGGATGCTCCGACTTCGAGCGCATATGTGCACAAAATCCTGCATGTATGTGTGTGTGTGCAGAAATTATTGATGACCGAATTAAAATTGCACAGGAGGCAGCGCAAAAGGCCGAAAATGCGAGAAGCAAATAATGAGCTGAGCGAAGGCAGGCAATCGCAGTTTTAATCAAATTGCAAGGGATTAGTAGTTCGCAGTCAACAAGCAAACACACACTTGCGATGTCTGATTTGGCTTTCTCGCATTTTTCGAAATTAAAATTCTCAGTTTCCTACCCTTTTTGACGGAGTCGCCAGCGTCTGTGTGCAGCGCCGCACCAATCGCGCCTGGTGGCACATAAGCATGCTGAAATAATTTATTGGTTGCCGCACTGAGAACGTTGCACGAACAGCCTGTAATTACAATCCTGTTTCAGCTAATAAGAAACGTTGTTGTTGTTGCTTGCCTAAAGAGTGCAAAAAGAGGAAGTGCGAAATGGTGGCAAGCACAAAAAGCAACAACAGCGGCAGCAGCAGCAAAAATGTAAGCAGAAATTATAAGAACATAATTTCTTGCCACTTCATAAACAGCCAGCCTATCTGCCAGACTCGCGTCCGTACCGCCGCGCAGCCAAACCGCAGCGCGTATCAGCGTGTGTGCGCATGTGCGGCAGGCGCTAACTTGCAAGTTGTGCAACATACTCATATGTGAACGTGCAACACATAACACACGGAGGGGCGCGCCGCCGTGTTGCGCCTGCATCTATGCGCCAGAAGGAGCTGAATGGCCATTGCTGCACGGCCGTGTGATCAATTAAAAAATACTTTACGATATTACAGCAAATGTTGCAAGTAGTAACACACAACACTTACAGCAACAGCAGCAGCGCCAACTACAACATTAATAACACCCAAAAGCGCAGTGGTGCTCAGAGGGTTGTGGCGGAGATGAGTTGCATAAAAGAAAAACACAAAAAAGGTGCGCGGTGGATCGTTGGCTCGATGGCACGGTGGCAACGCGGCAGCTGATGGGCGCACTAAGTGCTCATTTGCAAATGCTGCGTTGTGGCATCGCCGGTTTTTTCGCGTTTAAAGATTGCGTAGCATATAGATATAATGTGCAGTCCGAGTGCGCGTTGCTTCGCATGCGTGCCATTAGCGAGGTAAAATAGTAGCGTACAGTGGCGCATTTTGGGCGACTAGTCATTATTACATCAATATGGATTTCAAAATATAAAAAATAAATAAAGCTAAGCATTGTTAGTCAATAGTTTTACTATCTCTTCTTCGCTTCTTCGCTTAACTCAAAAATCAACTTCCGTTGGAAAAACATTTGACCCGAAGTTTACAACTAACTAACCGAATAATCTAATAGTTTTTTTTTAACTTTCAGCAAAATATGCTTTTCGCTCACACTATTTTACGTTTTCCGCTTTCATTTCGTTGCTTTTCTTTTGGACCTTGCCCTTTTGTGCAGTCTGACAACTCCTTCTGGCATTTATTGGCAATTTGAGTAACATAAAAGTGTAATAACAATTAACATAAACAGCGAAGTACAATTCTCTGTGCACAACAAGACAGAAAACATCAATACTGACGGACAACAACACCGCGGAAAGAAGAAAAGCGGAAGGGCAATAAAGTAAAACCGTAGGAAGGGCGCATGTCTTCGTTGCTGCGTGTGGCAAGCAATGTGTGGATTTGTCTAGGTCGAAACATAGCTTTTGGTCCAATTTAATTTTGCAAAGCAACAACACATGCTATACGAGTGTTTGTTGGTTTTTTTCGGAACCAGAAATTTATGTTGCACTTTGGTTAGTTATTCAAGCTCATAACTGGATTTTAAATCACTTGAAAAGTCCTCGACCTACCATAGTAAGCCACATTTTTGGGAAAATAAAATAAATAAAATTAAAAGTAAAAAATTAAAGAAATATTAAGTAAATAAGTGGAAATGATGGAAAATAATATCAAAACAAGAAAAAACGGTAACTTCGGCTGCACCAAAGCTAATATACCCTTCACAGGTGCATTTATTTTAGTAACTATGTGTTCAGTTTGTATGGAAGCTATATGCTATAGTGATCCGATCTGAATTTTTTCGGAGATTACATTGTTGCCTTAGAAAATAATGTATACCAAATTTGGTGAAAAAAGCCACAGCTTCGAACGGCTAATCAAAAACAGCTGTTTTATTTATAAATCTCCAAAGGCAGTGAGGACGGACTAGATTAGTAACTAGATAGATTATTCATTCTTGAATGGAATATCGTTTCCCTACCAAGTAAAGAAGAAGTCTTTAACATTCCGTAATCGGTTGCATGGAAGAGAGCTTTTCATGGAGATATACAAAGATATGAAAGAAGAACCTACCACTTTCTTACTTTCTCAAGTTCGAAAATCACGAAAGCGCCTAATTCAAAAAGCGTGTTTTGAGTCCCCCTCCTCATCAAGCCAACAAAAAAGTCTTGCCTTTGCTAATTTTAAGTTGCCACATAAGCGGTCGCTAACCGCTCTAAACTCCATAATATAACGCTTGGGGCCAAACTGCATGAACAGATATGCGTCTGGCTTGGCATGCAGACCTGCAATTCGCAATAACAACAACTTTGTTGCAAGCTGCCAGCTGTCGCGTCTCGTTTTACGGCCGCAAAATGATAATTGGATATACATGAGCACATCGAAAATCATCTATAAAATCGTGTCTAGGAAATTATATATTATAATAGAAAATATCGACACCATTAATTGCAGAAAAAATGCAGCAACAACAACAATGACGACAAAGGCAAACCAGGCAAAACTTGGCAATAACTTTTAAAATGCGTAGAAAATCACATAAACTATTAAAAATCCTTTGGCAGAGGGGGCCGGGGGGGTGGAGCGCCGCAGAAAATTACCATTAACGGCAACGTTGTTTGTGGACCACTTAAGAAACAGGTCCATGGGGCATCAAACGGTTGTTTCGCGGCTTAATTTATGCACGCGGCGGCAGTGCCACCGAGCGCTCGCAGCGGAGAGGACGCGCGGGAAGCGGCCAGCGGCACGTTAGCAAATTTTGTTTATAATTTCAGCCTCGCATGTTGCGCCAAACAAAATTAATTGATAAAAAGCATAAATTGTTGCGTTTGCGGTTGCCACAACTGCAGTTATTATTATTGTTGCGCTGGCAATCACCAATAATCGATGCATTGCCACAAATTTGCGGCGCGTTGCTGCCACGGCTGTCGCTGCTGTAATTATAAAAACAAATTGTGGCAAGTACGCGACTTTGTTGTGGCCAGCCACATGTGTGCGAACGCTTCCTGCCACCAGCTGCCGGCCGCGGCAGCTCGGCTCCTTGAAACAACATCTTCATATGCACGAAAGTAGCATGTAATAGCCTATGTTTCTATGTGTGTGTGTGTGTGGAGCTCTCTAATTACAGCTTATAATGTGAGTTGTGCCAATGCCATCTTGTAATTTCCCATTAGCGTCTGCTGTCAATGCGCACGAAATGAATTGAGCGCTGCGCGGCACAGCGCGGGGCATGCTGCATGCCACCTATTGAAATTAACCTGAATATATCAGCAACTCATGCTGCAACGAGTGCAACAACACCAGCGGCAGCAGCAGCAGTTGGCTTAGTAGTCACATTTGCTGCGCCGAATAGTGGGCCATTGCCTGGCCGTGCTGGATGTACGGTTGGCTGGCAAGCAGCTTTGTGCATTTGCGCATGCGCAGCGCCTCAGGAGGTGGGAGCCACCAGGAAAGTTGTTGCCCCTGCTATCCGCCGCGTACAGCTGGCTGTTGTGAGGTTGTAAACTAATTTCAAATAACATAATTCATTTTCTGTTGACGGACGCGCATATGCATGTACCCCGATGCCTTTGTGTGTGTGTATGTGTAATATAACATGAAATCTTGGCTCATATGTGTATTTAGTAGATATTTATATTGCAGCTCTGAATTCATTGGCGCAGTTGTTGCGTGAAATTATTACAACAATAATTAAAGCGCCTCCAAGCCGAGTGGAAGTGATGGAGCGCAAAGCGGGATGCGAATGAATTGGGATTCGCGTATAATTGCATGACAGTTCGAAAGTAGGAGCACCACTAATTGCATTAATGCCTATTCCTGCTGGTTCAGCCAACTTGTGGAGGCAACTGTTGGCTTTCGATTTGCTGAATTTGTCGATATTAAGCTCGTCTTACATACGCGGAAAGAGAGGCCGACAGTGTAAGACATATTTTCCGAAGGTCTGCAGTTGTTGAGGTCAATTAATCTAAAATGATCTGCCATATTGTCGCACCCACAAATTAAAAGCCAAAAATTTCAGAAAAGCTCTCTTTTCTGACTGAAAGCTTTAGCGTTGTTATCTCGTCATCAGACGTGGTTTCAAGATTTCAGCGGCAATTGATTCGGATCTCTCAGCATTGAAAAAGCTCAGTCGACATATGATTCCGAACAAAATAAAGAGCTTTCTGCTTACAACTAGAAAAAAACTGGATTTATATTCCTAATCTCTTTTCCCGTATTATCCATAAAAGTGATAAATAACATAGTTAGATTAGATTACTGCTACCCTAAAGGGCGGAACCTGCGCTTGTCAAACCACTGATGAGAATGTAGAGGAGTGTCAGCTGAGCCGAGTTAGGTCAGTTTGGGAAAGCTGTGATTGCAATTTTTCCAACAATAACTATCGTATGAAATTCCGATGAGTCGAGTTAAGTGAGATCGAGAGAGCCATAATTTCAATTACTTCAACAATCACTATCGTGAGAAATTCTGGCGTTAGGAAGTCATATATATACAGAGAAGCTTCGCCTATGAGTCGTTTGAGATGAGTTTTAAATTTTAAATAATTTTACTTCAGGACTTCACAGCTCAATAAATTTGTGGCTGACTTTTGAGGCTTTGTAGATATATGACTGTCTTTTGATCCGTACTTTGGAGATCACAATGAACAAGCGTTTCTAGCAGCCGAAGAGGGATTATTCGTGGTCTCACGACCAGCAATAAACGACATATAAGTAACCAACTGTCAAATTGAATTCTATAAAGTCTAAACAGAAGAAATTGTTGTCTTTGTAGCAGCTTGAGCTCTAATTATCAATAATAGTCTACTTTCAGCGCTTTCGCTGGCTTGTACACAATTCGCCATGAGTTCAGTATATGCTTATGACTCGGCTACCTGCATGAGGCGCGTCCTCATAATTAGCTACAGTTGCCCTTAATACATTAATAATAAGCAAGCTTTGCCGTTGGAATTAACAATTTATGCTCGGCTCGAGTTCCATTACTGTCCGATTTTGATTTATTTCTTTATTTTTACTTTCGTAATTATCAAGAGGCTTCGTTATTTTTCGCATTTCCTGCTCATTGTTGGCAAATAATAAAAATTAATAATGGAGCTTATACATATGTTCCGGGCACATATGCGCTTTGTGGCATTCGAAATTATTGCTTTTTTCAGTCAGCACATAATTGCATGTGGGCGTGTCAGAAATGATTATATTCATTGTTTATTGTTGTTCCTGCGAATCTGGCCGGTTGTATGCCGTTTCGATTAAAGTCGATTAAAATCGCAGACAGCGCAGGCGCTGCATGCTCGTCGCTGCTGTTGTTCTTTGCATTTTGGTTGACTTGATTCGTGTTGTTGGTTTTGTATTGGCACTTTAATTGTGTACGCTTTTCGCGCTTCCTTTGCTGGCTCACACGATTTGCGTGATTTCGTTTTGCTTTTATTTCTTCGTTTTTGCGTTCATTTTTAATTTCCGAAACTTTTCAAGGATTAAATCGCGTCGCCGACTGCTGCTGCAGCTGATTTAATTAATACGCTGCGCGCCACATATGTGTGCGTATGTTTGCTTTGTTGTTGTATATTGTTGTAATTAAGCAGTTCCATAAATCAGGCCAAGCGCGTCGCGCGTACGCCGTTGCGTTCAGAGTTAAGCCAGCGACGCGACACGAAGCTGTTTGCTTAGGCTCCGTGGGGCGCGTTACGGCTACGGCAGGTCGCTGCGGCAAGGAATGCTACGCATGCGCAATTAAAATATGGCGATAACATTCATAGGATACGGTAAAGGCTCACAGTTTCTGCGTTTTGTTTTCTTGGTTTTAGTGTTGTGTGTGTAATTTAGAAAATTGCAGGGTGTTAACTCCGATATGCAATAAATTAATTTAATTAATTTTTGTACAAATATGGAATTAAATTAATGGGCTCTTTCGTAATCCTTTGACTGTACACGTATTTATTCATTCGTTTTAGAAATCTTAAGGGTCACTCTCGTTTCTCGCGGCAACTCGAGCTCTTCGTCTACAATGGGTGGTGGTTTTACTACAAGAACGCCATTCACTGGAACTGAGTCGGTGAAGGTGTTGATGGCTCCACAGTGAATTGCGGTCAGTGCTTGTCAGAAGTTATTTACGTCCGCAGTCCGGTCGGCGTATTATTCAATGTCGTCGACGTTATTGAGGAAAGACCTCTTGATGTTCCTCTCCAAGCAGTGTGGCTGCAGAGGTGATTTCTGCGAAAAAATTCCAGCAGGAACTGTCTGGAGAGGAGGTCATTATGCTTCTTAACTGGTGTTCAATGGGAGACATCATGAGGCATACTGTCGTAGTCCGGAGTGCAGTGTTCTGACAAGTCTGAAGCTTCTTCATCTGCGTTCCACTGCATCCAGGCGACCATATTGGTGCGGCGTAGTTGAAGACCAAAGAGTCTTTAGTAATGTCATATGGAGATTTGGTGTAATATGGGGTGAAGTATTCGTAATACAGCACGTTAAGGCGTTTTGCGAACTTTAAGAGCGGCTGGATATCCAAGGCTAATGGTTCGTCTAGATAGTTCGAGTTCTAAATGGTGCTGGGTAGAAACATAAGAGATGTTTTAGCGTTATTCTCATGCTTAAGTTCCTCCACTTCCTAATGCCAGTAGATTGTGATCTGGCCAAAAACGCACGACAGTTCTTTCAAGACCGCGTGAGTAAAAAGCAAGCGATTTTTCCGACAGAATTCTTGCACATGATCTTGGCGATCCTGCTTGTATGTACTTAAGGTATTCCAACTCGTTCTTATTCGCCTACCAGTTCTTTCGGAACTTTCACTGTAAATACAATATATCTTGTTTAGTGACTTCCGCATTTCCTCTACTTGTTCGGTAGCCAGACAGATGGCACTTTTGGCAATCTCATCAGCTCTTTCGTTACCCGGAATTTCTTTGTGGCCTGGAACCCAGTACATATGCAGCCGCTTCATCTACTGTCTCCCTGCCGCTAAGGTCATCAAAGAACCCTTATTATTAAAATGACTATTTCCCAATATTATGTTCAATTTATAGTTTTACTATTTATGTTTGCATGTACATCCTTGAAGTTCATATACTTCAACTCAATCCCTTTGCCATGCTAGTTCCTGTGAAGAAGCAAACCAAGCAGATTGCGGCTTCAGATTTTCTACATATTCCTCATCCCACATTCCTTCCAGTAAGTTAAAGGCGTTGGTTAGTTTGTTTCAGCATGTGTCTGCAGCCGTCAAAGGCCACACGCTCCCTGCTATTCCCTCCACACCAGTATGTATGCCGTCACTGCCTTCTTTCCTTCAGCTTGATTATACAGTCCGTTTGTTTGCTTGACTGTCTCGGGCTTGGGCTGTCACTGCATTCGCTCGTACTCCTTGCCTTGTTCCTAATCTTGTTCGCTGAATTCGTAATCTCATTAAATTTACATATTAATCAAGGGATTTTAATTACACTTACATTACAGTGCCCAGCCAATACCCCGCACAAGCACACACGTAAGCTCGCACACACAAATCGACCGGTGCGTCGAACCCAAATGTGAAATCCAAATTGTAAGGCTACAAGTTATCGAATGTCCATAAGTTCTGGCAGTTAAACATTTGCCAGACGAGAGCGGAAAGGGCAAGCTGCGTGTAAAGTACGTCAAGAAGGTAAATAAGACGAGGCATGACAGCGGAGTGGACTAGACGTGCACGACTGTGGAAACGCAAGAACTTATTTGCGTTGTGAGCGCTTGGCTGGGCGGCTTAGAGCTTGGGCATGGTGTGAGCGTTGATAATAAGGAAATATGAAAGCATGAAAGGGCTGATGAGAGGTCAACGCAGTACAAAGTCTATTATCTCATACCGCCAAGGCAAAACGAAGTCACTAACGGTAATAGAGTATGACCAAATCAGCAGACTGCGTTTTAGGCAAAGAATTCACAGCTATTAGTTCCAACTAGAAAATTTTACGAATTTCAATAACTACGAGTTCTGAAACCAGATGATTACAACAAGACGAGAACGGAAGTAAATCTTCGGAACTTTTAAGATAATTTTGCAAAATTCAATAACTATGATTTCTGAAACCCGGTAATTATCACATCCTTGCAAAGCGAAGGTAAGTCTTCAAAACCTTTAAGCTTTATATAGCACAGTTTCGTGTCATACAAGAACTTCCTTTGGAATATGAAAGTAATTCGAGTTTATTCTTTGGATCCTATTCCTGCCATATAACATTTTCCTCAATTCCATATAATTTTTTCTAGCTTTTGACTTGTCTTTGGCAAATTTCATAGACTTCATTTCTTGTACCTTATAGCATCATAACATAGAAATTCTTCGCTTTTATCGAAAACTCGCAAAAATACAAAAATTAAAAATTTGGAAGCTCTTGTTATGAATCCTTAAGCCTTCTTAATTTAAAACTTGTAAAATGGAGAAGCATTGTGTAACTCCAACAACCAAGTTTTTCATCAGCAATCACCAAATATCTCATTATGCACAAATCTACCCTGCACTAACGGCACTAACGGCACTAATAAAACTAAATCATTTCAACTCTCGCATTCTCTTTGCACTTGGCGCTCTCACTTCAACTCAACGTCACAATTTCTCCTTCTAACACAACAACTGCAAAGCACTCTCCAGCACAACACTACCACTCGCTTAACGCGCTCTTCCGCTCACCGAACTAAAAAGTATGCGCACTGAGCAGCATCGACCCCAACCACCGTCTAACGCGCCCGCACACTGCATTGGCACTTGAACGGCTTGCTAAGCTTGTGCTTGCAGGCCCACTTGTGTAACCATCTAGGAAGCTTAGCAATTTTGCGCTCAGCTGTCTCCAATGCCTTGGCTCTACGCAAGGACACTCACACCCAACGGGCACGTGTTCTCCAAGCCGACTGCCAAGCATCGCCATCATTTTAGACATGCTCCCAACCCTATGCGCCAGCTGTGCCTAACCTCCCACACACACACACTAACTCGAAGGTGCGCGTTTTCGCCTGCTCATTAAAAAAGGCGCAAATAATTTGGTGCTGATTTTTTGCTCATTATTTTTCCCAACTTCGACTTGCGCGTCAGCTGCTCTGCACCGTGATGCTGTTGCTGTAGTTGCTGTTGGCGCGGCGGTTGAAGTCGCGAAAATTCGCGATTGGATCGCATAGTGTGTGCCGGTCGCGGCGTCTTTGCGCCGATTGGCTGCAGCCGTGGGATGGCACCGCGCTGAAGTGCGCACTTCGTCCTCGCACATGCTAGGGAATTCGCTTTTAGGGCGGGTGTTGGCATTGGCGCTGCCGCGCGGACACTACGACTGCTGGCGGCAGCGGCGTGGGAGCGCTGTATCTCGCTGTTTTGTTGTTTTTGTTAATAAGCAATTTCGTGCATCAACTTAAAGGGCTGCAAAATAAATACCTTCCGCGCATTTATTATTTTGCTATGCGATTTTTGGAGGCTTTGAATGAACGCAAATGAAGAATGCATATGCGTGGGTCGATCCTTTGAGGGATGAGCTTGCGAAAGGAAGTGAATTTATGGCGTATGAATCTTTAGAGTGCTGCTTCAGCGCGATATTAACTATTAATGCGGTCATGTGTGGCTGAGCGCGAGGTTATCGCGTACAGATGCGATGACAAAGATGCCATATTCTGAAGAACTTCAGACGCAGTTCAATAAAGCGCTATTATAGCTGCTTCAAAGTGGTTGAGGGACGAACAAAGCGCACTAAAAGCAATTTCCACTATTTTTTCAAATAAAACTTAATTATAAATATTTTTGCAAGCGAAATTTAAAAGATAAGAAATTTCGCAAATTTCTAATCGCTGCTTCCCAAACTGTGCTTGAAACCAAAAACCCGCCACACTCAAAGCAAAAATAAGAAAACACAAAGTGCCAACAGCTGCTCCGTGTCCTTGACCCAAATACCAACCTTGTGTACTACCATTTCCATAAAACTTAACTGCCAGTTGTTGCATGTCTTCTCCGCTTTTGTTGCCACAGCAATCCGCCCGCATTCGCAAAGGCTTTTTGTTTGTGTGGTTGCAGAGCTCTTGGCTTTGCTTAGCCCGCTGAAAGAATTTTTAAGTGTTACCATTTAACCTTCAAAAATGGTTACAAACAAACGTGACAACGTCTGCAACATCCTGCAAACCTGAAAACTTGGCTTCCGCTTCACCCACAGCCCCGCAGCCACCCCGACACTCACCCGCAACCGAATCCATACATTTAGAAGCATTTGAGACACACAAAAATGCTTTGCCTTTTCGACTTCAGGCATGTGTATATGTGTGTGTTTGTTATTGAGGGGGGAAAAAGTGAAAATATTTTGCACTTCAGCACCCACAAGCGTGTCCTTTATTCCGCCCGCAGACGGCAAGACCGACTTGCCGTCGGTAGACCAGCCGTGCTTGTCTGCTTGGTGTCATGAAAAGGGTGCAAAGGAGCAGCCAAAAAGTGAAATTTTATACACTGCTTGGGAAGCTAACGGTCGTCGTACACATACACAGACGCATGGTACATGAAGACCACATGCAAAACAAAAGCAAAGACGCATATGCCGATAACAATTCTAACAGCAACGCCAGTTCCACCTCTTTTTCGGCTGCTGTACTCAAAGTAGCCACAAGAAAGGTAGCGTGACGGCAAGGGCAGTGGGTGGGTAGGGTAGAGCATGTGTAAGAGCGAAGGAATGGCAGGAAGACGATAAGAGTATTGGCATTGTGTTGGCTTTATTCAGAGTAAATCTTAGACAGGGAAATGACTCAGTGCCGGCTTGAAAAAAAAGAGAAAAGCAAACTGTTCGCAAATATCAAAAAGGAAGTGTCTAATCATGCATGGACAGACCAATGGTTAGGATTATTCGGTTTTGCTTTGCAACATAAAACAAAATATAAGCTTATTAAAGTCAATATGTATAATTTGATGTGTGTCAAGTATCGTTTTATCATATTTAACCTTTAAAATTTGTTGTATTTTGTCATATTTGACCTTTAAGATTTGTTGAAAAAATCGTACTAACCAAACCGTGTAGTTCTATCAGATTCATCATCGTTCTTTAAAGATAGCTATGGTTGGTGTTGGCGATCTAAATGTTGTCACGAGTGTTCCACCGTGTCTGAAAGAGATCGGCATTATCGGTACTTGGTTTCCGCCATTCCTCGAATCGCCCATAGCCGATTTTGGTGACGATATCTCAAACTTTACAGCCTTTGATCCACTATTTAGCACTAAGGAGGACTTCAAACACATGCTGGCCAAGACCAAAGAGTTGGATATGAAAATAGATTTGTACTTTGTGCCAAATCACTCGAGTGATGAGTGTGATTGGTTCATCAAATCTGCAGCTCGAGATCACGTTTATAAACACTAGACGTACTGTTTACATTTCGAAGTGAACAACAAATGGTTCCAGTACATGCCACTTGATGGCGTAAAACCCATAAAGCTCACTTGGTATGAGCAGTCCAGAGATCTGACTTATTCTATGCCGCAGATCGGTAGCCGTTCCCGGCCGAACGCATTGACCATAACATATGCCAGCTCACACTACCCGGCTGCAATACCACCGACAATGGCGATGAGATTGGCATGACTGACATATCGACCTCCTGGGAGGAGACAATCAACTCATAGAGCAACAATGAGCAAGAGTATTATGAGCATCGTTCACGTGATTCCTCACGTCAGTATGACACTGAGCGCGGTATAGCCTTGAGGCATTTAAACGAATTTAAGAATCTACAAAAGCTAAAAAAACGGCATCCTCACAGGATGGTGAGATAGAGGTCAAAGCGTTGAATAATTTTGTCTAAGTCGCCAAGTGGTGAGTTTGCGTAGACAATTTTAGATTTTTTTTTTACAGCTCACTACGAACTAGTTTTGGTCACATTGAGAATTTCAATATACACCAACACTTAGCTGATCTGTCGTTTCGTCTAGAGAAATGGATGAGTTATACGACAGGCTTGACAGGCTAGTGAAGAGTTACCACAATAGACCTCGGAATAAATGTTTCACCAACGAGTAAGTATATTTAGTCCAACAGTCACAAAATGAAACTTCGGTGACTTGAAATCTCACCACAACGTGAGATGTTCATCCTCAAGACCGCACAGAGCTCTCATGTTAAAGCCAAGGATTTCAGGCCTACCAGCCTTTCCTTGCAGTATACCCAGAGACATGAGATTAGGGAATCAGCATACCTACAGCAAAGGCGCACAGGTAAATACTGCTCCACACGCCGCTGTGTTCTGGCCGGAAGGATAAGGCATGGGGGATAAGAAATATGCGGTCAGTCGCTGAAAAAGAGGCACAGGGAGCTTTTTCACGTATGGATCGAAGCTCAAGGCGAAAATTGGAGGGGTGAGCTCTAAATCAACTATTGTTGTTGGGCCGAGCCACTGAAGCGTCTTTCAAGTAGATGTGTCAGCCAATAAGGAAGCAACAGATATACTTCTCCGAAGTGCGGCTTCTTTTTGGGAGATATGCTTCCACTCTGATAGCTGCAATACATGCCTTAAGCTCGTTGACAGTGGGTGCCTGGCCACAGCGGAGTCGTCGGAAATTGTAACTACTACCTCTTAGCAATGTTTACAAGGGTTCAGTGATAGTAGTCGCAACTGTACTCTATCCTATTTGCACACACTAAAGATTGGAGGACATGGCTTGTCAAAGGTGCAGGAAGGAGGACAGAGAAACACCTATACACTTTATCCTCCACTATCCAGCATTCGCCAGACTGCGGTTGAAACATCTTGGTTGCCATATTTTCTACGAACCCGACAAATTGGCCGGAGTAGATATAGGCCAGCTCAATAAATTTGTGGCTGAGTATAGACGCTTTGTAGATATACGGCGGTCTTTTTGATCCACACTCAAGAGCTGTCACACGAATATGAGCATATTCACCTTACCAAACCTATGAGACTTTTTATGGTATTTGAAGTTATTCGAAGTGGCTTGGATAAGTTAATGACACACTTTACGAATGTGTACTTAGTGTCGACCTTGATTGTGTGATCAAACTAAATTTGGACAAAACAAATAACAATGAATTAAATCGAGATAAAAAGCCTTTCCTAGCAATATTGGCGTGAGTTACTCAGCGTCACGTACCCTCCTGGTTGCTTTACTTGTCTATATGTATTAGTATAAAACGAGTTTTGAATTCTCTTTGTAAAATATTTTGTAATTTTTACAACTTTTTACCACTAATGACAGTAATTTATTTATTATTTTTATTTATTTAATTTAACTCATTGCAACAATGGCTGCCATAGTTTTTACGACCGCTCTGCGCTCTCGTGCGACTTTCGTTTGCTGCGCGCTCTCACCTTTGCAGCAAAAAATGTGAAAAAAATGTAAATTTACAAAAAGCGCTTAAGCCAAAACTACATTTTTTTATAGAGGCGACCAGGCTAAGTAGCAGACTTTGTGATATTCGGTATTAAATTTAACAGAACTTCACAGAACTGTTGTATCTTACATTTATAGCCTGAAACAACTTAAGCAACTGCAGCAGTAAACCTGCTTTATGCAATTATACTGTTGCTAAGTGCAGCAGCATGAGTCTGGACTTATGTCATTTCAGCAGTTGTGCATAGAAATGTTTCTTTTTAGGCGCATTTCAAAGGACTCTAGAAAAACTGCGTCTACTGCTACACATGTACTACAGCATGTCGGCTCGTAGATTTTTTTAGTCCATGGAAATGGCTCCGCCCTATACCAAAGCAGCGCACCCATCAATGGCGGCCGTTGTGCGGCATATTTTTTCTTTTCGCCGGTCAAACGTAACCACCCAAATGGACGCATAGTAACGCTCGCATGTGGGGGATGCTGATGTTAGTTTTTTCTCCATTTTACATACACATACACATACGATTTACTTTCTGATATACAAATACATATGTGTCTATTTGAAGAAAAGTTGAAAAATTCGCTGAAACCAGTTATTGTTGATAGTCACTTTTGCATGAGCAGATGTTAGTCCAAACTTCGAAAAGGCTAGAAATGTGAGACTTGTCTGTGGAGTCCAAGTTTCCTTTATATAATTTGTTTATAATTAATTTTAATAATAAATATGTGACTTTGTAAAAGCAAACTAACATTTTTCTCGCATATCATATTATATAAAATTATTGTCGTAGTAGCTAAGGCATTTCCCAAGTGCCTGATTGTTGCAACCGATCTAAAGCATCAGCAGCAGCGTTGCTTGCAACTCCAATGCTTGGTCAACCGTCTCCGCTTTACTATAGCGACAACTGTTTCACCCTTTTTTGTTGCTTTTCGCATTTTTATTACAACAACGACTCAAACCAACTACTCCTCGTTGGACTCACCGTTCTCACAGCTCTGCAACATCGCTGCTCTCCACGCAACAATATCAACGGTAGCGCTTGCTTGCTCATCTTCATTCTCCACTCCAACGGCTTTTTTGCGTTTTTTCTCGTTCGTTTCACCTATGCGTGGCTATTTATTGCTTTCTTTAACTGTTTCATAATTTGTTGTTGTTATGATTGTTATTACTGTGCAGTCAATTGCATTCACAAACAGGGCAAGAACGAGTAGCGTAAAGTATAGAGTGTGAGCAGGGAGGGGGTTACGCTACATATGTGTACTGATATACATATGTGTGTGTTGATATATGAGTGTGTATGTGTGCAGTTGGCATTGATTGCTGCCACTTGTGCTGATGCTGTGCGCTCGAGGGCAAAATTATGCTGGCGGTGCGCATGCAGATGGGCGAGGGGTGGCTGACATTGGTGTTAAGCAAACATAATAAGCGACATTTCTGTATTTACGCTTTGGCAATTATAATCGTTTGCTATTTTTTGTGCTTTTTTCATTGTGAGATTTTTGTTTTAATTCATTTTGCTTACTTCTTTCTTCTATTTTCAGTTGATTTCACCATTTGCACATCCTTTTGCCCATTTTTTATGCTTCAGTTTCGATTTTTTGCTCCGCTTCATTTGCGTCCGTTAATCCTTTTGCCTGTGATGTAACTTTTTTCCATTTTCGCTATTTTCTGCGAACTTCGTTGTTATCTCGCTGTGTCGCCGTTGCACGCTTCATTTGCAAGCGAAATTTTTAATTGATTACGGCTGGTGAATAGGCAGGTTAAGAGCATTGCATAAGCAGCAAAGCAACGTTCTGTAAACTAGTGTGGAGTGTGTTGATTGTGATTGCGAGGGAATGAGGTTAGTTGAAGGTCAATGGCAGGTGAACTTTTTGATCTCAAAAACCCTTAATAGTTATCAATTCACGGTTACTGGTAAAGAGGGGGCACTTAATCTCATATGAACATTTTTCTTTGTCGCGAAGTGATTGTGAACATCCAGCTAATCAGAATCGAAACTTTTATTAGTTTTCCTGGTCGCTCCTTTTTTTCAAATTAAATAGCTGTTATACTTTTAGCAAATCTTATGAAGAGACGGAATAACTTATTAAGTCGCCTAGGTCACGTAGTTATTATAGACGAATCAGAGGAGTTCAGAGTTAATATCAACACCCACAAATTTCGCTAGCCTTCCTCCATACTGCTTTGGAAAAGAGCGTCCAACAGAATATTTAGCGGCACGGCATGTGATCCTATAGGACAGTGTCCAGTCAAAACACCTAAAAAAGCTGCGAGATGTAAATTGATAAGAGCCAGTAGTTCGAAGGCTCTCTTCGGAGGTTAGCTCTAGACCAAAAGAATCTCGCAGTCGCAATAGTTCAGAGCTTACTGAGCACACTGGAAGTCCGAAGGTACAACGTTAGAACGCAAGAAGACATAAAAAACTGACCCCAGTTTCCGGCAATTCCACCGGGCACCCATACTAACAAAAGTATTAAGGTAGAAGCTTGAAGTTATTGCTAATAATATCATAGGCTCCTTAGCTAGTTTCGAGCGCACGGCCAATATAGTCGCTCAGCTGTCGAATTGTAAGCACACCAAAGAAGTTACACTTTGGAACAATACATCTACTGCTACCTTAATGATCGTCACATCTGCTTCACAGGCGCTACAGTGGTCTAACAATCTGAAACCAGAGTTGATGGAGAACTCCCTGCAGAAGACTCCACCACCTAGCCTCCCTCTTAACTGCGATCCTTTCGTGAAAAATCTCAGGACATCCCCTTTTCAATGGCTTCTCCCCACCCACAGATGTCTCGCAGTTGCGTGAACTGAGAAGGAACCGCCAGGAAAAGGTTATGCAGTGATCTAGATTATAGAGAAAGCGATCGAAGCAGAGGAGAACTTCTCTGTGTCCATGCCATGGAATATCTATACCATATACAAGTAGCTCTCTAAGGCTAATAGTAGCATTAGTCACCAAGCACCTACCAGCTATTTATGTCTACAGGTGCATCATGTAGAATGGCCATGAGTGCCATTGCTGAGGTAGCTCTTAGTGCACTACAGATGCCGCTGATGGTCGCTCTTTGAACACGCTCCTGCTACGTAGCTAGTGTGATTTTTCTGGGCGCTCTAAAACAGACAACCACCGGTTAGAACATGAATAGCCTAACAACGGTTTCATAGAGCCAAAACACCACTTTTGGTAAGAGACTCCCGAGTCCCCAATTGCTGCTCTATAACGGTATAAAGCGACCCTACAACAGTATAAAACGACCTACGCCTTCTTTGATCTCTCCACGATCTTTGGCTTCCATGAGAGTTTCCTATCAATAATAAGCCCCAAGTACTTCACTCTGACAACCAGTTGAAGAACTGGGCCTGCCAAAGAGGAGGAAGTAACATCAGGGATTTTTTATATCCTCGTAAATATAACTAACTCAGTTTTATTTGGATTTGTGGCTAATTCATTTCTCCTTGGACCCCTATATGTAATCCAATATCTCCTTTTTTCCATCACCGTCTACTTTTTTTGTTAGATTTGTCTGACAATACTTCTAGGCATTGTAATGTTCCATGAACCGCAGCGATCATAGACGGGGATGTACTACCCTCTAATCAAACAGCAAGCGGCGCTGCAGGCTTTAAGATCGCCAAAGACCAAGCCAAATCTCTACACGATGAGTATTTTTATATCAACATCTACCTCTCCAATGTCTACCTACAGTTTGTAGAAATATTCTTATGTAATGTAAAATCAATTGAGCTTATTATCACTTGCCACTGGATTAAGAGCTGAAAATTAGTATAGCTCAAGCCAATTAACACTACTGTAATGCAATGTTTATTTGCCAAACCTTTAATTAAATTGTAGTTATAATGAAATCAATGAATTAACAAAATGCAACAAGCAGACTTGCCACAAGGCCGGCAATGCCAGCCAGACGCACCAGTAACCAAGTCATTAAAAGTCATAAAATTACTGTTAAATACATAATTTGTGCGAGTCAATGAATTCGCATTTGTAGCCATAAACACACACACACACATACATACATACACGCATTCACATGGCAAATGCAACGCATAACCATTGCATGCGCTAATTTCGAATGTTTTTGTTTTTGCATCGGAAAGCGCTTCGCTGATTTATTGGCAACGCAGGCCAGCGAACTGATAAGACCCGTTAAGTGGCGATGACAATGGTGGCGACGGCGATCAGCTACAAATATTTACTACTTTCATTGGCCAATTATCGCATTTAGCGTTGGCAACTACCTCTGCTGCCGCTGGCACTGCGGCTGGGCAATTTTTGCACACACACCAGCGCCATATACCACGTGCTGACCGGCGCCGCCGCCGTAGGTATGCAACAAGCGCAAAGCGCGCATACCGCATTACCGTTTGGCCAGCGACCACATTATCGAAAATGCGACGCGGCAACCAACGCGCTTGCCACACAGCCCCACGCACATGCCACGCAGCAAGCCGCATGCCAACGATACGCAGCAACGCTCATATCGCAATGCATTTTCAATTAATAATATTTCCATATTGTTGGTGCCACTATTAAAGCGCCTGTTGCCACAATTATCATCATCACATATGTAGGCTCGTGTAAATGTCGCGCGATTGTTGCTGTTACTGTTGCTGCTGGTGTTGTTACCGTGTCGCGCTACAGCGCATTTATTTGTGGCTAGCATAATTTGGTAAATCATCATTAACGCATCTCCAACGCGCCGCGCCGCGCCGCGCTGCCGCGGAGCTGCTCGCTTGTTATACGCGCCTGCCTCAAACTGCCGTTACGCTGCTGTGATTGTTGCGCGTGGCGACTGACTCAATGGTCGACTTGTTCGCTGGCTGGCCGCAGCAATCTGCAATTGCGGCCGCAAACAAACCACTCGACGGGATTTTCGGTTTTCACGGTTTCGGCGGTCAGCGTTGATGACAGTGCGTGCGATAAATATTCGCCAATGCACGCATGTTGCACATGCAGGCTAGATTTAAGTACAGCGGAGGCTGCCACATTAAAGACTGACAGAAGCGCTGGCAGAAAGTATTGGTAAATGTATAGAAAGGCTTAAAAACGAAAGGACGGAGTTTAAAAGCAAAATATCCTTCATAACTGTTTTTGTTTAAAGATTTTTCTATAATTTTGGAAGACTTATATGCACAATTGTATTAGGAATTAAGTAGGATATTTGCTAATGTTTTCATTGCCTCATTGGCAGTATGTTTTCCAACCAAATTTATACTCACTCAGAGCATAACCAATTAAAATTAAAATCGAATAGTTGTGGAAGGGATTTGTCGTTAAATTTCTCAGATCGTCTCAAGAAAAACTTTAGTCAATATATATGAAGGCATTCTTCTCCTTACCAGAATAACAGTTCTTACCTTGTTTGTTGCAATCGTGATATACGTGTAAAATGACGGTGACTTTAGTCCTGAATTCATGTTAACCGATTGAGAAGGAGCTCGGCTAAGACGGCCTTGCTTTTATGCAGGTTTATTTGATCCGACCTAGACCCTTCTCGATCCCTCCCTCCTCCAACCTGTTTAAATTATTATTGCCCGGGTTGCGCTTTTTGAGATGAAGGTAAACCTATCTTACAGAAAGTTCTGTACAAAATGTTCTTGATCTGCTTGTTTATTTGGAGTGTGTAGTTCTGTCTATCATCCTCCATGAAGGATTTGATGACTTTCAACACCCTCCAATCCTCCGTCAGCACATCAGGGTTTTGCCTTTGAAGAAGCCGCAGTGCATCCCGCGGTTTTACCGTTCAAGCCTTAAGCATTTCGGTTTCAGAATGTTCGGGATGCAGCTCTGGTTCACTAACTCGATAACGGTCCCCTAGTACAAGCTTTGAAGCTTTGACACAGCTTACTTTACACATAGCAGAGAGGAGTCGTCCTTACGTTTCAAGCTTTTGACTCCATTCAGCCAACTCACATCTTCAAAAGTTGGCTTAGGCGTGTCAGGGTCCTGATCCGAATTTTACGTAGAATGTAAAATACTTCAGCTCCGCTGCTTTCCACCACTCCTGTTTGCTTTGTCCCACGGTTTGCTGCGGCCAACGAGCGCTTCGATTATTTGGCTCTTGGCTATCTTACTGACCGATGTAGTCACCTTGGAGGTTTTTGGTTGGGTTTTCCTGGTCTCACTAGGCGTTTAGCCTTACAGTTTCATACTTTCACTTCGGCCGTTTGGTCAGCGGACAATTGCCTTTTAGCCGTAATTCGCACCTCCCTGCGCTTCGCAAACTTCGGATCTTTGGACGAGAACCACAATCGCAATGCGTAGTAGGCTCGGCTTTCCTCCGTCCAAACCAACCTCTCCTACTCTTCTTTTGTCAGGTTGGACTTGCAATTTAGCCAACATGGACTTCAACCGCTGCTTTGTATTTAGCTTTCGTCTTCAACCCCCCTTTTGCCCAGAGCCTAGCTTTTAGTGCCGAACCAGCAGCCTTAACAAACCCAAGAGTGGGAAAAAAGTCTTCACTTTGATAGTACTAACGCTTTCACGGTCCTCTCTCTCTTCTTAGATCTTGACACCTCTGCGTCGTAAAACAGGTTTGGCAGTAGCACTTCAACTACTTTTCACTGCAACCTTCACAGCATCTATTTATAAGTACCCCGTTAATTGTATATATACAATTTGAAGCCACTAACTACCGTATCTCGATGATAACCAGCGCTGAAATTTGCAATTTTTAGTATTTTTTTAAATTTATTTTTGCGATTATCGAATTTGTTGTAAACTAATTTGCTGTAAGCAACAACTGATGGATTTGCTTGGTAATTGAATTCCATGCCGATGTCTAGGCTTGTCCTTTTGTTGCTAAGCGTTGGCGTGCGTTTATTTGCACCAACACACAGACACTCAAATTTATAAAATTTAATATATTTTTCCTAATAAAAATGACATGACAAAGAGTTAGGCATAACAATTTGCCTTCAATCAAGATAAATTTTCGTATATAATGAATATGTCTCTTTTCATAAGAAATATGCGCAAAAACAACAATGTATCTATGTACTACATTGTACCCGGGCAATAAAAGTATATGCTGTATGCACATACATTTTTATGTCAACTAAACCGTTATGTGGTCTTTGTAGCACTTATATATGGATATATATCATGTATATATTTATATATATATACATATGTATATATTTGTGTGTTTTTGTGTGTGTGTGTGTGTGTGTTTGTGCATTTAACTAGTTAACTTCGCGCCCCTTTAGGCCTCTTTGTTGGGGTGTGAAATCACGCAACTAAATAAACCATGTGCGAAAGCAGCAAAAAGATTGCAACACAACTGCACACGCACACACACACACACACACACACACGTGCGTGCATGTGGTGATAATGGAAATCAATTAAAAGTGACAAAATTGCCTCAATCCAAATGCAATTGACGAACAGTGAAACAACAATATGAACAACAATGCCACGGCATTGTAGTTGTTGTTGTTTTCGGTACTGCTGCTGCTGCTGCGCTGCGCCAATCACTCACTCACTCACACCGATTAATCTCCGATTAGATTGCAACCAATAGCGAAAAATCTCAAAATTAATAAATTGCCCGAATGCAGAAGAATCTGCTTATGTACCGCCATTATATACCCAGGCACAGAGAAAGCGGAACACACACACACGCATGTGTTGGATATGCAAAAATGCTGCTGCTGCTGCTCAGGCAACCAGGCAACAGTGTCGACTTATATAATTGTTTGTATGTGTGTATGTGCGTGTGAAGACATTTCTGTGAAGACACAGTATATAGCTCTTACCAGCGCCTTGAAGCCCCATAAATATGAAATTGCCTATAAATATATGCGTACGCATTAACATTAATATCACATGCAAGGAATTTTTATGCTCACGCACACGCACGCACTTGGCCAACATATGCAAATCGAGCGCAGCCACACACACACATGTTTATTTGTGGGCAATTGCCAATGTCTCTTACTTTCGTAGGCGCCTCCTTGAGAAAATTCGATTAAACCCTCACCTGCAATTCATTAGAAAAACAATTCGTAGAAGCCGGTCGCCCTCGCCTCGCCTCCCCTGCACCCACAAGCAGCGTTGCCTTTTAATCACTATACACACACACACACACATAAGCTTTTGCTTAGTTGCACTTTTGTGCATGTGTGTGTGCGTGTGCGTGTTGTTGCAGCTTTTCACTTGCTTGTCTGCTCTTTCATTTTTGACTTTCCTCAATAGTTCTTGAAGTTTCTTGATTTCACTCTTTGCTTGCGCTGTGCGCCGGTTAACGGTACCAGAAAAGTTTGCTTTAATATTTTCCTTTACTGCAAATTTTCATTTTCTACAAATTTTCATTTTCTGCAGTTTACTTCGTGTTTATTTCTCGAGCGTTTGCTTGCATGCTTTAAATGCTATTTGCCACGCGCTTTGCCCCTCAACCCTCTTGTTTAGGCAAATTATTTCTCCACTTTTTCAGACCGACTTTATTTAGATATTTTTTGCAATCTTTAAATTGAAAGTAGTAAATTCTTAGATGTTCTTTTCCCACATATTACGCGTTAAGGCGCCTCCTCGTGCTTTCTTTCGCTCTCTTTCTATTGCCATCTCTCTTGTGTGCTTGTCTGTTTAACTGTATTAGGCCTTAAGTTTTATCAGCGCCTTGCAATATCCTGCCAGGAAGCTTAGTTTCCAATTGCAGCTTCGTGTAGGTGTATGTGTGTGAGTGTGAGTGCAGGTGACGTATTAATTGTCCGAAAAATGTCCAAGCCTCGTGTGGTCGTGCGTTCGTATGTGTTGCTCAGCAAACACGCGCGCAGGTGTGTAGGTGCGTGTATATAAGACTCCTGCCAGTGTCAGCCTAGACATGAACTGTCTTCTGAATGCCTTTACGTCTAATTTCGTGACACATTGCACACTCACACCCGCACCGACGGCCTCCGCAAGTCAGTTGACCAGTTGCAGTAATCTCTTGTTTGCTTTCTGAATTTCTAGAACAAAGCTACATGTTCTTATAATTGTCTGCATTTGTTAGTGTGTGTGTAAACTGTGAACTGAATAAAATGCTGCGCATAAAATTAAGAAGCAGAATGTAATTCTCGGAATTCTGTATCAGTTGAAGAAACGGATGTGCAACAACGTATAAATTAACAATATAAATGAAAAAAGTTGCAAATCGGGCTGAAACAAAGTTGGTTTTGTATGTGAGGTATTCGAAGAATCTCTCTGTGAAATATGTATTCTGGGTTGGGAGTTGAAAATATCGATTCGTTTTCTACCTTAAACCACACCTTATATACATACTTATATGGAAGTCTCACATAATTACTTTATAGCCTTTTCGCACAACCAAATTAATGTTAAGATTATAATTGAGAAACCAGTTTCTGCTTTTCGAATAGCCAGCTACTCGATTAGCGAGGGATCGATTTCCGATCAGCTGTTATACTTGCTTGTCTTCTTCATTTTATATGTTTTCTTATGACTAAAATTCATCAGCTGATTGCCATTTCATCAATGCACACAACCAAGTTTGTAGCCTGGACAACAACCTGCAGTGTTAAACACAGACAAATTTACAGTGTGGACAAAAACCTACAGAGTTACATTTCAGTTTCAACCCAATTTGAATTCGACTGAAAATTAATGTTTCAAAATAAGATTTTTTTGTATGGTAAATGGATCTTAATTAGCGCTTTGATCGAGCAAAGGTCGGTTAATTGATCAAATAACTTCTGTGCGAAAAGGCTTGCTTATAAGTCCCGACAGTGATTGAGTACGTTTTGGTAGAATTTAAATAGATTAACTTCTGTGTCTTTCAAAAGACACGCGCTCTTTAAGTGGATTTTTTTCATAACAGGAAATCGAAATTTATCTGGTCCGCCATTTTTTGGTAAAATTCGAACCTCCAACTTTTCTCTGCCAATTTGGAGTACGATTTGTTGATTGCTTCCAAATTGGTTTCAGTTTCAGCGATCACCTCTTTATTCTACGAAAATTTCTTTCCAGCGAGCATTCTTTTAAGATCTGAGTATAGAAAATAGTCACTGGGACCCAGCTCTGAAGAATTCGATGGAAGCCTCATTCATGGATTTGAAGCAGCACTTCCTTTCTGCTGTTTTCTCCGGTAACAACGTCGTTGATATTGTTGCATTTGTTGAGCCAGTTGTAAGCTGCAATCACAACAGACAGCCGAATGATTTTCTACTCAACTTGCACTCCTGCTCTCTTAGAGCACTCATCAGTATCTCAGTATAAGGGAGCTCCTTACGTACAGAGGCAAAATAAAACATTGGTTTTCGGAAAGAGAAAAGAAGCGGCGATTAACAGAAGGTTTCAAGAACGAGCCATAGTCATGTAGAACACCAAGAAGTGGTCTAATAACTGCTGCCCAGAGCATACTAAAATTATGGAAGGAACACTTCTCCAGCCTGCTGAATAGCAGAGAAGGCATAACATATAACAGGAGATGACGAACTCGATTCCCCAATCGATGACGATGAAGCAAACGTTCCATTGACCGACCATGAAGAAGTAATTACCCGTCTGAAGAACAACAAAACAGCGGGCCAATGGATTGCCGGCCGAGCTATTCAAACACGGCGGCGAAGGACTGCTTCTTTGCCCGACGATTGGAATTTATGTGCGCTTTGCCCAATCCACATCAAGGGAGACCTCATAATCTGCGCCAACTACCGTGGGAGGCTTACTCCTCAACATCGCGTATAAGGTTCTATCGAGCGTATCGTGTGATAGATTGAAGTCCACCGTCAACAAACTGATTGGACCTTATCAGTGTGGCTTTAGAGCAGGAAAATCAACAACTGATCAGATATTCACCTTGCGCCAAATCTTGGAAAAGTCCCGTTAAAAGCGAATCGACGCACACCACATTTTCGTCGAAAGCAACTTTTGACAGCATGGAAAGGGGCTGCCTGAAGCTGAAGTTGGTATGCCCGCAAAACTAATACGGCTGTGTAAGCTGACGTTCAGCAATACCAAAAGCTCCGTCCGGATCGGGAAGGACCACTCCGAGCCGTTCGATACCAAACGAGGTTTCAGGCAAGGCGACTCCCTATCGTGCGACTTCTTCAAACTGCTGCTGGAGAACTAAATAGTAAGTAAGAGGAAGAAGGAGAAATTGAGCCAAGTGCATGCACAAAAGATTTTAAATACCTCAAAGAAAGTTCAGCCAACCCAATATACTCTTATTAAATAGTCCAAAAAGTAAAGTAACAATTTACAGTGCTAATGCCATGCCTCAACTCGCTGATAGCGAAATTAGCAAAGAAAGTTGAATAGTACTATCTATCTGTTCTATGAGCCTTACATCCATTTGACAGCAATACTTGAGCTAGAGATATCTTTCTGCTTACTTAAAGCCATTTGTGAGACAGAGTTGTTTTGGCAGAACACCTTGCATGAAACACCTTTCATAGTTTCAATGAACACACATATCGCTCCCAAACATACATAAAATCCCTTTGGTGCCTTGGAGATGTGCCTTAAAGAGCTTAGGTGAACTGAGGCAGAATAAAAATCAATATTTGAATGTAAATTGAATGAATTGACAAAATGCTTAACACGCTCGCCCATTTCTAACCACTCTTGCATTCTTACACATAAATTTCTATGTAAACTTGCTTTGCAATACATAAAGTAAGCGAGACGTGAATATATTGCGCATATACTTCAAAATCCTTGAAGGAATAGGTATTGTGAGGGAAAAAATCCATACCAAAAGCACACTTATGGGGATTTTCAAAGATTCAGCGCCTACACATTGGTATCTATTTATAAATGTCTGTATGTATTGGTGCAACATGCTCAGCACATCGGTGCAAACACACATGCAACAGCGCTCAGTAAAAAGACTTTATTTCCATTACGTGCACAATTCGCCATTTCACCTAGTCAACTTGGAGGCATACATTCAGGCGCACCAACAACATAATAAACACTTTAAGGCTATTTTTGTATTATCAAGACAACGGAAACGTTTGAGATAGCATAGCGAATGTGGAAATGCATGCGGGAAAACTATTGTTGTAGTCACAAACGGTGCAATGGCGCCTGCAGTTAGTGGCATGCTGATTACGCAAACAGCAGCAAATAAATAAATATGTGCACGACGCAGCACAGAAGTTGCCTATTTATGGGCTTAATTAGTAGGAAATAGCGGAGAGCACACTTCACTGTTGTTGTTGTTGTTGTTGTTGTTGTCCTTAGGACTTCCTACTTTGCAGCCTGCTTGACAAGGCACGTCAAGTCAACATTTTAGCTGCAGCACAATAACAATTACCCGGCTCAGTTGAAGCGTAAATGCAGCTCCGCTGTTTGCCAAGCAGATGAAAGCCTACTTCCAGGCTTTGTGCCAAAGAAGGGCACTCACACACGCCAAGTGCCGTCTAATGAAGACAAATTACCGAAGGGCATTCTTATGCAATAATTAAGCAATGCAAAAGACTTCAACAACGACAACAACTTGAGCGGGTGGCTAAGAGACGGTGAGAGGCGCGCTGGTAAAGCAACTAAAAGTATGCTAACGCGCTGCAGCAAAAAAAAGTGAAGGAGCGGTACGAAAACGCAGTGGAAATGACTGAAAGAATTTGTGACATTTTTTCAAGTGCCCAAAAGTGTGCTACACGAAAGTAGCTGAAGCTTGAAAAGTAACTAAAATGAGAAAAATGCGATTTCGCCACGAATTTTTAATTCAAGTGTACTCTTTTCTGAACGCAAACTAAAAACAATAATTAATTAATACGGCTTTCGTAAATAATTGTGTTTATACATCAAACCATCCTCAGCTTTAAGATAAGATGTTTAGTTTAGCTGTGGTTTCTTCTAGGTTCATCTATGGCTTCTACCAGGTACCGTTCAATCGCATTTGCACTGCCTATAAGCTTTTGTATATGCTACTCGTAGAATTTACATTTGAGAAAGTGCTTTTAGGCGCACAGCTTTGAAATTTCACAGCAGCGCTGGTGTAGTGTCTTCTGCTGGCGACAGTTGTTGGCACCGTGAGGAAAAAGAAGAAGCAGCCGCCACTGTGTGGTCGTTTCCATTGCGCGACCACAATGGATTTTCGCGGTTTGCATTGACGCGCTCCGCTGAGTCGCTGTTGTTGCATGTTTTTGAGCGCTGAGTGGCGCATATCAAGCACATACAAGGACACCCACACACAGCCCATACGTAAAAGGACGCGCTGAGAGACAAAATGTATGTAGTTCACCGGAAATGCGAAGCAATTATTTTACCAATTCACCAACAACTGACCACCTCTACCGTGCCGTGCAGCTGCCGCTCGCAGCGCTTAGCCTCCTGCGTCTAGCAACTAGTGAACAAGTGTGCGCGCCGCCGCAAGTGCCGCTTGCCACAAAAAATACATTTTTAATATTTATTTTTGACGCTTTTGCTGTGCTGTAAAGTGCGTTTGCTGTTGTTGTTGTTGCTCATCTTTTAGGTCATTTTCATTTTGTTATGCGTTGACAATTAAAAGAGTTTGCCTCTGCAGCATTGTCAGCCGAGAGCGAGGCAGGAGGGTGGCAGCGCCGCTTTTTCACAAGTATGTTCGCTCTATTATTGTGTTTGCATTGTTGTTGCCGCTGTTTTTGGCTGACTGATGACGCTTGATGCTTGCTGCCGCGGCCAACTCGGCGAGGGCGCGCAGAAGGCGGACGGCTGGGCTGCACTGCTGCGTTTGTGTTAATGCTGCTTGGCTTGCTGAAAGGAAATGAAAATTGTTTTATGCGGTCACGCCAAAAAGTATGCAACGCGCTTCACTTTGCATTATGGCTGTTATTGGTCTAGTGCTCTTCGTCGATTTTTAAACATATATGCGAATATATGTAAATATGTGCGCAAAATAGCCAGCAAATACTCAGAAAGTTGCACGGCGAGCATAAAAAAACGCGAAAGCGGGTTTACACATGTTACAAGCGAAATGAATGAATGATGAATGCGGCCTCAAGCGCGGCCCCTCTCACCCCGTCAATATGCACTAGCTGGCGCTTCCCACAGCCTCGCCCCAAACCTATGGAGGTGCGCTTTTTTCGCTCAAGTTCCCACATGCCGCTCATTCGTTGCATACTTTTCGACGTGTACGCCCGTTAAGGTAAGTGGCTTCCATTGTCATCCACAGCCAGTGCAACAACCACATTGTGTGTGTTGTTGCATTTGTTCACAAGTGTTTCATCGCTCGATTAATGGATGTTAATTAAATTTTTAATGCGGTCAATAATCATTTTCTCTGCGCCAGCTGCCTGCCAGGCGGAGTGGAGTGTGTGTGAAAGCGTTTTATCTCTTAGTGCGCACGATAAGCGCAGCGGATGTGCGCCGTCTGTTTGTCTGTGTGTAGCTAAGTGCAAATATTAAAAAGCAAGCGCCACAAGTTTGACAGCAGCGCAACGGTTTTTCATTTAATGAAACTGCGAAGGCAACAACAACTATTGATTTTAATAATTAATTGTTTGGATTGTCAAGTGCAATACTTGATCTCTTAAAATGTGTTTAAATGTAATGAATTATGACAGTTGGACACTAAAACAAATAACACCAATGAGAACAAGGTCTGTGGAAACATGGATAAAACGTGAACATCGAACACGATGCAGTCAAAAAATAATATTTTCGTGCTATATTGAAGCATTCCAAAGGTTACTTGGTTAAAGGAGGAGATAGCTTGGCTCGCTGTTGGGGTTTTTCTTGTGGTTCCTGGAGTGAAATGACAGAGACCCTTGAATAAATATTGGACAATCGAAAAGGTATTTTCGTATTTCTAATCAAACTTCAACTTATTTTTTTTTACATTTATAATGAACTTTAATGAACCAAATCTATACTATTTTGGTTGACCACTTCTTGCTATTTTTCCGCTAGAGACATTATTCCGTATGTTTAAAACTTTTCTGATTTCTCGGCGAAAAACTGTGACAAGTAATTTTCACAACCTTCTCTTGAAGCCAACTTTACTTCATTAAAGAATTTCTGCATTGACCAAAACAAATGGTACTCCGATAGTGCAAGGTCAGGACTAGATGTTGGATGCATCAAAACTTCCCAGCCAAGCCCTCCCAGCTTTTGCCGAGTAATCAAAATTTTTTTTTCCGATTGCTTGCTTCACTCTCATCAGTTGTTGACAGTAAAATGTAGAATCAATCGTTCGACCAGGCTGGAGCAGCTCATATTGGATTTCATATTCCTTTCAAATCCCACCAAACACTCAGCATAACCTTTCGAGGCGTCAATCCTGGCTTTGCAACCATTTGTTGAGCTTCACCACGTTTGGAACATGTTCTTTTTTGTACATTACTGTCTATCTGATCCACTTTTCATCTCCTGTTATCATTCGCATCAGAAATGGTTCGATTTCATTTCGTTTCAGGAAAGAATCGCAGATGTCAATACGGTCCATTAAATTTTTCACAGACAACTCATGCGGTACCCAAACTTCAAGCTTGTTTTTGTAGCCAGCCTTTTTCAAGTGGTTCAAAACCGTTTGATGATGAATGTTAAGTTCTTTAGCGATGTCATGGCTGCTTATGTGATCTTTTCCATAATTTCGTCGACGTTTTCAACGATTGGTCGACCAGAGCGAGGTGCATCTTTCACATCAAAATTTCCAGAACGGAAGCAAGCGAACCACTGTTATGCTATACGAACTAATACAGCATCGTCTCTGTAAACTTTACAAATTTCATTGGTGGCTTGCGTGGCATTCTTCCCCTTTTTATACAAAAAGTTCAAAATAAAGCGAATTTCTTCATTATTTTCACTCAGTTTAGAAAAGCTGTAACTTTTTTTCAACTTCCCCGAATTTAATTTTTTTTGGGTGAAGCTTGAAATCTCACCTTTCCAACACTATATGGTATGACACATTGTGATTGGTAGCACTGGAGATATACGACTTCAAAAACATCTATTGAAAAAATACGAAAAGACTTTTTCGACAACCCTATAACCTTATTATAACTCTCACTCTTAACTCGCTTCAACAGCAAAAAAACGGACTGTGCTTTTTCGCGAATACAATTGTGTGAGGTATACTCTCTTGCCCTACCAAAATTCAGAAAACTCTCCAGCCTTAAAACATTTTTGGCTTTTTGCTAAACCTTTGGAAATTTTTCTTTTTTGTTTTGTATTAATTAATTAATTTTTTATTTATTTTTCAACATTAATTATATTTTCGAATTATGTTTGCTTATTTCTGAAGAGTTCTTTCAACAACTTCTTATTTGCCAAATTTTTAATTCCAAAAACAGGCTTCTTATCAAATCATCAGCCTGGTATTTGCGAGCCCAAATTTTATGCAAATAATTCTACAATATAATTTGCAATTCAAATGCCATTTAATTTGCGTCCGAGCAACAAAAATCCTTTTTAACGAATGTCCTACGCACATCGACACAGGCAGTAGAAATAATTGCACGCCTAATACAAAGAAGCGCCGCGAATATGCCACAAAAGTCAAATACTGCTAAACAACAGACGCAGCAGACGGCCAACCGCACAATTATGCCATTTATTTGCGTGGGAGGGTAAACTGCTGAGCCAAATTCAAATGAGTCGCATTATTAATTGTCCGCGGCAAGGCAAGCGCGGCGGCTGGTTTTGTCAAAAGCGGTCGACTTGCCACAACGAACGTCTTCGACGCCACTTCTTCATTACAGAAGATGTTAAGATTGTCATTTGCTTGTAAATTTTCTACAAATTCTATGCTAATGAGCAATGAAAGGAGTTTCCTAAGCGCTTTGCGCCTAAATGTATGCTAAACAGCGTAAATAGCGTTCCGACCGCAACGCATTTACAAATCTGAATGCATGTGTGTGTGTGTTGGATAAAGTGCGAGTTGCCTGAACGCAGACACTTCAATTGATTTGCATTTACAAATATCGGCAAGGATATTTACGACAGCAGGTCCATCACAATTTGGGGGGGGGGGGGTACGCACCACGGCTATGGTCGCATTTTCTTGAAAAGTCTCAATCTTGTTCGTATAATTAATGCATTTTAATTATAATGCCTCTACAAATACAGGCGCACTTCCAACACCAACAACAATAACTCAATTTTCATTGTCACCTCTTTGAAATTGCCCAAGTCGTCTTGAGGCTTAGGAGACTTCCATCATCCAGCTCGGCTTCTACACTTCAAATTATCTTCGTATTCGGCTGCTTGCTTACGCCTGGCTACGCCTATTTAAGGGTTAATTGGTGTGGATTCCTTACGCAACTACCTTCGCCATACTTCACTAGCCTTTGGTCTAAGCATCGCGTTGCTTTGTAGTGCTGTGTCTGCTTTGTATGTGTGTTCCGTGTCCGGGTATGTCCTCTTTCGCGCTCGTAACTAATTCGTGACTTATGCATATTACTTTTTTGTTATTTTCAACTAGACTGCCTTGAATTTAATCCATCTGTCGGACATAACATGCTTCCTTCGCTGCTCCTTCTTCTTCATCGCCTGAAATAATGCTAAGATTTTATATATCTTTGAGTCTTGTAAGCTTTAAACTCCAAGTTGTCTTCTGTTTTTCTTTATTATTTCTCTTTTTTTCTCCCTCCGGGTCTATGTTTCCAATTCGCGGTTATAAGACAGTAAGTCCTAGTATATATTATCAACTTCCCTCCTTCGGTAACAGTTTCGGAACTCGAAAACTGAAGAACTATTAGTCTGAAACAACAATATCAATGATTTCCTGGACATGTATTCACTGATCGAAACCCGAAAATTCTTTTAATTGCCTAGAATTGGCAATCACTTTTTTGAAATTGCTGTCAGCATTTATTTTTGGAAAGCGATTCTTTCCGTTCATTCAAAATTCCTCGTGTTTTTATATTATTTTTTTGCTGTTAAAGCATTTTTGAAATCACGTTAGACATCGCAGCCTCGCCTCGCCTGTCGCAGTTTAATTACAGAGATTTACTTTGAATTATAAACGGCTCCAAACACGCACATCCACGTCGATAAGCATGTCACGCATCGGCATCAACGGTTTCGGACGCATCGGTCGTCTTGTACTCCGCGCCGCCATTGACGACTGCGCCTTCGTAGTGGCGATCAACGATCCCTTCCTCAATCCGCATTACATGGCGTACCTCTTCAAATACGACTCGACGCACGGCCGCTTTCCGGGTGAGGTTACAGCCGAAGATGACTGTCTCATCATCAACGGCACCAAAATCAAAGTCTTCACACACAGCGACCCGACTTTGATCAATTGGTCCAGCGCCGGCGCCGAATACATTGTCGAGTCCACCGGCGTCTTCTTGACAATGGAAAAGGCCGCAGCGCATTTCGTGGGTGGCGCACGTAAAGTCATCATTAGCGCACCCTCACCGGATGCGCCGATGTTGGTGGTGGGCGTCAATCTGGATGTGTACGACAAGGAAATGCGCATAGTCTCAATGGCTTCCTGCACCACCAACTGCCTAGCGCCGCTGGCCAAAGTCATACATGAGAATTTCGAAATCATCGAGGGCTTGATGACCACCGTGCATGCGGTCACGGCCACACAGAAGGTGGTGGACGGCCCAAGTGGCAAGCTTTGGCGTGATGGTCGTAGCGCCGCACAAAACATAATACCCGCCACAACGGGTGCTGCCAAGGCGGTCGGCAAGGTTATACCTTCGTTGAATGGCAAGCTAACTGGCATGGCATTTCGGGTGCCGGTGCCAGATGTGTCTGTGGTGGATCTAACGGTGCGTCTCAATAAGCCGGCGCCGTACGAGGCAATCAAGAAGAAGGTACAAGAAGCGGCAAACGGACCCTTAAAAGGCATAATTGCCTACACCGAGGAGGAGGTGGTCTCGTCGGACTTTCTGCATGACATAAACTCGTGCACCTTCGATGCAAAGTCGGGCATATCACTGAACGACAAGTTCGTGAAACTGATTGCTTGGTATGACAACGAGTATGGCTACTCTAGGCGCATCATCGATCTCATACGATACATGCAGAAGAAGGAATAAGACGAAGGGGCAAGGCTGGGAGCCAGAATTTGGAAGTGAATTTTGTGTCGAATGTAATAGTTTTGCCTTGTTTTGTTTGAGTTTTGTTTTTAAATTAAATATTTATTGACAATAAACGAAAATGCGTGTTGAATGAAGGGCAGTGGCTTGGGTAAGTGCTTTTTGAAATTTGCCAACACACTATTACATAGTATATCAAGCATGTATATAAGCCATTTGGCGACTAATGAACGCCTTCATTAAGGTCATTTGTGGTGGAGCGCTGCAAAGTGGAAGCCCATCACTAATCGCCAATTTCCAGGAATCGCTGCTCATCGCTGCTGTGTGAATGCATACAAATTGAGATCCTTAAATTTCACTTCCCGCAATGAGCTCCGCGCCAAGCAGAAGCAATGAGTGCGCTCAAGTGAAAGAAGCTTGCTGCTTGCTGCTTGGCTGTCGCATCAACGCTTCAACGTCGTCTGCTTATTTACAAAATAAATCAATCAATTTGCATTTCCCGCTTGCTTGCCGCTGCCTTGCAGTCCCAACCGAGACCAGCAGCAGCAGCAGCTAAATACAAATAAGCAAACGGATTTGCATTATGCAGCGGAGTGTAGCTGCTTGCTGCTGTCCCTTGCAGCGAGTCGCCTGCTTGCAGCTAATTTGCATCCAAACGTAGCAAGAAGAGCCAGCCATCAGGCAGTTGAAAGCAACACAACTTAGACTTAGTTGGCAGCAGAGAAGGAGACCCTACACTGCGCCTTGCGGGCGGGTACGCTAAGCCGGCAGTGGACAAACAGGGCAGCCGGCGTGCGGGTCTGCGATCAACAGTCGCAACGGCAAATGAAATCGATTTGTGGATTATTTCATTACATAGCACAATGAACGCCAACGACAATAACCAAAACAAAAACACACTGCCAATGTCAGCAACATAAGTTGACAAAGGCAATATCAAGCGCATAACTGGTCAACTGCCAGCAAACATCAGCCAACTGCCAACTGCCATCTGCTTAAGCAAGCCGGCTCGGCTGCTCAACTCAGCTCGTTAATGCCAAAAAACTCATTTGAATTTTAGTTTTCATTTAATTTAATTCAATTTAATTTAATTCGTTTTCATTTTGCTGCTTCATCCTATTCTCCGCTGCACTGTGGTCGCTCAAAGTTTTGTTTTTCTTTGTATTTTGTTGTTGTTGATTTTCGTATTTGTTCATCTCCATCCACACGCTGTTATTGTTGTTTTAGCCCTTTTTTCTGCTTAGCTGATTTTTCATTAGTTTTTTCGCCTTAAGTTGGACATCGATAAGCGCGAATTCGCTGTCTCTGGGAAGGAACTGGCAGAACGGTTCGGTGGCGGGGCGGCCGGATCATCGGTTGCATTCGCTGAATTTGCAAATGACAGTCACATTAATGGCAAGCTCAACGGAAGGTACAGTTTCTTGTGGCGGTTGTTGGCAAGTTTAGCGTTTTTCTTGTAATAAATCTTATGATGAAGAGTGCTGAGAAGTTTGGCTTCCGGAATGCAGCAAAAATATTGACTTCGACACAGAAATGACACAACCGCAATTTACGAAATTTAATATCTAAGGTAATGAGATCAGTTGTAATGTATTGAACTGCAATATGGATGGGACATGGAAACATATGCTAGATCAATTAACACAGTAAGGTTTTCAGCAGTAGGGGTGATAAGCTCTCCGAGGCATATCAAGCGAAGCTGGTAAAGTAGTGGCCATTAAGGCGCCCGTAGACATCCAGGGAGACGAATTAGCGCGAATGTAATGGTGGCAAAATTCAACCAAAGGAGAATGTGGACTCAAAGACGGTATGGGGATTTCCCCTTGGCACAAATAGTCTGGAGCCATGGGTGCTGTAGACTAGCTTTACAAATTTCGTAATGACTTCAGTCCACACTGACCGACGTATACCAAGTTTACGGAAGACTTTGATAGAGTACTTTCTTATTGTAATCGGGCTTTAAGTATAAAAAAAGCCGAAAACCACACACGGCAATAGTTCCACGGTGAAAAATGTGGCGGCACTTCGGAGGGAGTCCTCTGTTATATGCTGTCAGCGAAATGTCAGCTCTAATTATGACAATACCGAGACCTTTACAACAAAGTAGTCGAGGGACAGTCCGTATAATAAGAGAGCCTTCTTCTCTCCTACGACGTAATACTTAGTCTAGTGGTTCCATGGAATATTTTGAGATGGGAGTAAGTTAAGTATAGCTGAATAAATGCACTCCGACTTCCGATGGTTCCTTCTACCTAAAAAGAACATTTGTTTTTGAAAATATGCCGAAGAGTACTGAATGAATTTATGAAGACAGCTCTGACCATTTCATTGTATTTTGGAAACCTATGCCTTGGGAAATGAATTTCAAAGGGGACTAACTTGTGACCAAAAGAAAAAACATTGTCGAGGAGATTGAGATAATTAATACACAGGCATGCAAGTGTGCCCCAACTTAAACGCGTAAGATTATGCAAAAAAGGCAGTTAATACACTTCGATTGGAAAAAAGCTCTGGTATATATCCGTGAAAGCCGAGAAAGTATGATCAAAAGCAGCTTACTGAAGGCTATGGCGCTTAAAGGAAGTCTTTTGCGAACACATTATGGAACTCAAAGAATAATCGGGAGTCTGAAATCTACCGCATTTTCTAATATAAAAAAAATTAGTTTTGCAATTGGAAGAATATCAACGAAATAGACCTCTGAGCTACTGACTTGGGCTTGTTTCAATTTCACAGACTGCTTTTCCATCCTGCTGGTGTAAATTTATTTTAACTTTGCACTGAAATTAACCTTTAGCCTATTTATTTACTAGAACGTATATAATATGCAATTGCAACAACAGCAACAGCAACATCTAACGGTCATAATTGCAGGAACGAGCTGAGATGATGACGATGAAGGCCAGAAGAGCCAAGTAAAGCGGGAGCTACCGTTATATTGCATTATGTAGTACAACGAGTTTGAGCTGAGTGTGGGTGTGTGTGCACGGAAGTGCCTAAGTGCTGACGAAAATACCAAAGGACACGACCGCGAACTGCAAATTCAACTCTGCACTGTAACGAACACACCGCGACTGCTATTCTTGTTGTTGTTGCTGCTGTTGCAAGTATTACAGGTGCAAAATAGCAGGTCAGATGCAAAGTATGTGAAGCAACAATAACATCCGCCAGCAGCAGCTCGTTGGCATCCTTTCCCAGCGCACAAAGCGCTCCTCGCCTCGCTTGGCCGATTCGTTAGTCCGCTCCTTTCGTCGTCATTATGCGAGGACATCGTCTTATTTGCACGAATTTCATTTTAGAAAATTAACAGCAATTAAAGTGTGTAAAGTGACGATGGTGCGGTCGGAGGAGGGGACGGACGGGAGTAAGTGTACTGCCAACGGATACGAAACATCCGGTTCGATGGCAAAAAGGCGCTGCTGCTTGCCGCTGAAAGATTAGTGTGGCCGCTTGTGTGAAGACAGTGTGCCTCCCAGCAGCTGCCGCTCAACTACAGTGGCTTTTGTGGCATGCAACTTCCGTTACACTATTGAAGCGCACATGCGTTCTTCTCAGCCACCCCTCATAGCATCACAACGCCTCTACGATCACTATTGCTGGCTAGTTTCCACTGCCGTCCCACGTGTTACTCCCCGGATCGTGCTATCATCTTGATGTGCAGCCTCCATCGTTTACATATCTTGGGAGCAGTGCTTTTGCAAATTAGCTGCCATTTGGTCGTGCGGCAGCACCCAACTTCTTCGCCACAATTCGCAGCAATTCGTCAAATCACAGCTCCATAGCGTACGCCGCTCCCGCTGCACCGTCCTAGGTCAGCATTGGTGGCAATTAGGCAGCGCTTGCCGCCGCCGCAGGACAACACACATTGCTTGTCAAGAAATGTTCTTGCAACTTGGAAATTTGTCGACTGCTTGCGAGGCACCTTTGGCTTCTCGCTGTTAATAACGAGGTAACTGCATGACTTCGCCAACTCGACTGGTCATGATGCGGCAATGAGGTTGCAAGCACCAAGTAGTTTCAGTAGTAGCGCCGGCAGGTCGTACTCGTCCCGGTGTTGCTAATTGCGCTGATGTGCTTTGATGTAGTTCACCCGCAGCCCGTGCTATGACCTCAGCCGTTTGCTGCACCGTCGTCAGCGACATTTGCACTTGCAATTTATGCGAAAATTTAATAAGTAACGCGGCAAGCAAACAACACCCAATTAGCAAGGCGTGGAAAGGACACGCCACTAACGATGTGCCGGCAGATGCTGCTGTTGAAAGCGGGTCAAGTTTTAATGCAGTTAATTCGCAAGGCAACAGCTCGCAGCTGCACATAATAAGGCGCTTCATTGGCGCAGTTTATAAATTATCAGTCACGCGGAAATTAGTGCTCTCATTTCAATTAGCCACATTGCTGATAATATCAAGGTTTTCCGCTGCTGCACGCCTGAAAATATGCAACGGCATACCATTATCTAATTAAACTATGTTCATGGCCCGCGTATCTAAGGCAAACGTGACTCGCATTCGAATTTTGCTGAAACGAAAGCTTAATGTGTGGCGCCAATGAGGTCGCGCTTTAGCTTAGTACCCCACAAGTTGTTCTCTACTGCATAATTATATAGATAAAGTTACCGTGGGTTAGCCCATTTGTTTAACACCGGAAGGTCGTTGTTGTTGACACAAAACTTAATATTTGGCACAAATAAATTAGCTTCAGATTTTCAAAGCTTTGAGTGAACTAAAATTAGAATTTCCGAGATGTTACTTAGGATTATTTTATACACCTATTATCCTTATTATTAAGAGACTAATCTGTTTTGACAGAGCACGAATTGAGCCCTTGACTTTGGCAAAATTCGAAATTCCATCTCCCTTTTTACGGGGTAGAACTATAGCTCGAGCTCTGCCCAATATCCCGGAGTTATCCTAGTTAAAAATCCAAGCTAAAGAAAACACATAGATACTCCCAAAGCCTTTCGAATCTGGAGCTTCTGCAGAGGAGTCATTGCCCCAAAATGGGATTTACGACCCCATATGATCTGTAGGCTCTACACAAGTGTCATCAGACCCATAACAACGGTGGTGTATAGTATTATCAAAAAATGCGTTATTTAAGCCTTGGAACAGGTGCCACGAGACTACTTGCAGAGAATCACGGGCACAGGGAAAACTGCGTCAAATAAAGCTGTGCAGGTTGTCCATGACAGACAATCCTTACGGCCAACAACTCTATGGTTTTAGGTCTTTGGAATCAGACTCAGCGTCATCACGGATATGGTCTCATACTCGATCTTGTTAATGATCTTGAGTTACATATAATAGAACTGCGACCGAGAAAGGGGGACATATGAGGCAATAAACGCAACCATTTCATTCCACACTAGAGAAGAATGGCTCAATGGTTCTAGAGTCAATGAAGAAAATCCAATGACAAAATTTACATACCCACCGACAGATCAAAAGGTAAAATGGGAGCTGGAGCAGGCTTCCTCTGTAGTAATCCATACCCAGAATTTAGTTTCAAACTAAATGACTACAATTCAATCTTTGAAGTCGAAATTGTGAGCATAACAGAAGGTACGAAGTAGGCTTCTACTCTAACCAGCGAGCCCGTAAACCTTCTAGTGGGAAGAAAAGCAGTAATTAAGGCTATCCGTAGGCACAAAACCACATCTCACTATCTTAGGTTATGCAATCACGCAATAAAAAGACTCTCAGCAGGTAACTCGGTTACCATCATATGGGTACCCGGTAGGAATATAGGAGTAGAAGTAGCTGAAAAGGCAGATGAACAGGCCCGTTGGGAGCCAGCTGGAGACACAACCACCTTAAGCTGCCCTAGGCCATTCAGAGGTTGAATCAACGGTAATATTTGCAGGAATTATTTCTAGAAATTCAGCTCAGAAAGGACATAGTTATAATTACGTCGATTTTTATTTTGCGAGCTAAAACTTTAGGAACCTATAATCATTTCTGGCGCTACTACTTGCCCTTGAAGACCCACGGCTTAATTTCCGTAATATTTAGTTCGCATTACTACATGGAATACCACATACATATTTGTTGCACATAGGTGAATATATAAAAAGTGTCTGTATGTGTGGTAAATTCCTATCTGCTCAGGGCGACGCGCTCTTTAATTTATTGCGTCTGTCGATGATTATTTTCTATTTGTTTTTTGGCGATTTAACATTTTAAAAATTCGACTTCCTTCAACCAGCCACCCACAGAGGCACACACACACATCCACGCGCGTATCCATCTTAAACCACACACTGCCAAACGGGTGCGCGGATTGGAAGGAGATCGGTACGAAAGCCAATACGCGGAGCGATTCAAATGCGCGCCACCACTCCCCCAGCCCCTCAGTTACCATGCGTTCAGCTGGTCAAACAGCAAGCGCTTGCTTTTTTACTACTCTTATTATTATGTGCTATTGGCATCGGGCGAAAATAGAAAAAATGCGTCATAGAGTTTTTCGCGATTTTGTGATTTCTCGTTTTTGTTGCAGTGGCACGCACACACACATGCCACACACACAAGACACGCCGTGAAACGAATAGGAGAATGACCACAAAATTCGCGATTTTTTCTTATTTGCATACAAACGCAAACAAACAAGCTGCCACACGCACACACACACATACAGCCGCATAAGCAATACCCGGCCACTGCCGCCGTCAACATTGGGTAGAGGAAATGAAAGTGTTGTTGTTGCCAAACAGTGTGCACGTATGCGTGTGTGTGCGGCGCATTGTTTTTCCTTAATTAATGTTTAATCAGCAGCGCCAGTTGAGAAGGCGGCGACTGAAAAAGAAGCAGCGCAGCCAGCAAAAAAGACACATTCCCGAAGCAGTTGGACCAGAATGACCAGGACGCAGTCGTCCTGCCGCTAGTCGACAGCAACAATAACCGACCACCACCACGCCCCGCCCGCGGACAAACTGGCTTGTGTGCAGACACACGTGAATGGTCGCATTCGGCAGAGCGGCGGCGGGGAGGAGAGGAAGCGCGTGTTGCACCGCTTGGCAAAAAGTTGGTCAGCATAACAAAACACAAAACAGAGAATGTACCCAAAATACATAGAGGGTACACGCAAGAGATACTGACAGGAAGGAGTATACGGTTCCAAGTATAGGTGGGGGTATAAGGGGAGAGGCAAGTGAAAATCGAAATGGGTAACTTCGGTTTGGTCAGCCAAAAAAACTCGTATGTGCAAATAGAGAAAACACCAAGTACGAGAGCAGCTGTAACAACAACACCAATATGCATATACGCGCTTTTCAGGTGGAGCACTCACTCACCCACAACACACCTACACATCCCTGCAAAGGGGGGCACGTGTATTTCGGCGAAGCAAAAAAGTCACACGTTGACCACCACGCGAACTGCAAGAGGCTGGGTGTGTGACAAAGCGGAGCAACGAAATGAAGAAAAAGAAGCACAAGAAACACATGTCATAACATAAGCGAAATATATATTCCCGCTGTACATGTGTGTTGGCAAGAGGGGAGGGGGGCGAACACGAAATAGGCGCAGTTGGTGCCGGGTTAAAGATAAGTCCGTAGATGCCAAGATATTTATTTGTAATGAAAATTGCTTCGTTAAAAATAAAATGGCTTAGACTTCGAAATATTTCAAAATAAAGCATAAAGGGTGTCTTTTTAGACATGTGGTTTTCAAGAAGAAAAGAAACGTATATAACTTATTATTAACGGCAAGTACATATGTATATAGCTTTATTAGATATTTCGGGGCTAGCTCGAATAAATTCTAACTCCAGCGATTGGGGACGTAGGTCAGCTGAAGCGGAAGCGTGCCCATAGAGCATACCCGTTCTTATGACAGTCTGGTCTAAGTAACCGGAACGGATCTGGATTTTTATTCGGCCGAGGATTGTAAACTCGGCACCACAACAACAACATCATTGACTTTTTAAGGATTTAAATTTGTCTCTACAAAGACTTGTGGAACCAAAACCCACTCCCCTTCGACCAAAAGTGAGCTTCATCACCTCAACAAGCTTTTCTTGTGAAAATCGAGATCACCCATTACATAAGTACTACTTATATATTATTGAAATGGCAAAAAAACTGAGTATAAATCAAGTAAAAGCTTTCAAAAAGACTAATTCCGAAAAACATATTGCCTCATTGAAAACCGAGTACACACATTCCGCTCATATCGGGGTGGAAACAACTCCGATTTCCGTTGGCACTTTGCGTTCTAGCACTGGAACAACGAACCTCGCCTGCAAGATCAACTACTTTCTCTTAGCAAAATTCACCTTGCCACAATCGTAGAGGTTCTTATAGGACGTTGTCCATTAAGTAAGACTAAAATGATCGGGATCGGGAAGGACCTTTTCTAGCCGTTCGACATCAAACGAGGTTTCAGACAAGGCGACTGCCCATCGTGCGACTGCAGATTGAAGAGCCTTAAGAAAATAGTTCGATCTGCTGAACTAAATAGGGAAAGTACTATCTTCTATAAGATTGTACAACTGCTGGCGTACGTCGATGACATCGATATCATTGCCCTCAACATCCGCGCCGTGAGCTCTGCTTTCTCCAGACTGGATAAGGAAGCGAAGCAAATAGGTCTGGTGGTGAACGAGGGCAAGTCGAAATGCCTCCTGTCATCAAACAAACAGTCGTCGCACCCATGACTAGGCACCCAGCTGACAGTTATAACTTCGAACTCATAGATAATTTCGTCTATCTTGGAACCAGCATCAACACCAACAACAATGCCAGCCTAGAAATCCAAAGCAGAATAACTCTTGCCAACAGGTGTTACTTCGGACCAAGTAGGCAATTGAGAAGTAAAGTCCTCTCTCGACGAACAAAACCCAAACTCATTATTGCCGTCCTGCTATATGGTGCAGAGGCATGGACGATCACAACATCTGATGAGCCGGAAGCGAATTAAATAGACAGCGGCTACGCTAAGCATCAAGGACGAAAATTTGTCGAATTGCTGCTGAAACAGTCTCCTTCCAAATACACGAGGATATATTAGCGAAATTTTGAAATAAAATATATTTCGCATACAAGTTCTCTCCCACTTGCATACACCAACAAACCACACACACACACACACACATGTATGAATCAATGTTTATATCGAGTTCGCACAAAACAGTTTCACTTCGCTGCTTAATTTTAGTTTGCATGTCATTATATTGAAGGCAAATGGCTTTGAAATTTGCTCCAGCTCCTAAATGTATGCTATACAGACATGCTAGTGTAATGCTACCCAAGTAGACTGCACACGCACACCGCTGCGTCGCACTTGTTTGTCTTTCTTGTTCATTTGCTTGCTCAGAAGTTCCTTCAACTCGTGCATACGCTCCGGAGCAGAGCGCTGCAGCTTTATTAGATTGCATTAGATACCAATATATTTACCAATACATGCATGCAACACACACACAGACAAAGCAGAACAGAACAGCTACACTAACAACAACAACAACAGACATAAAATGAATATTTGACTGCGTCTCAGGCAGAATGTCCTTTAACTGAATTAACTTGTTTCCGACGTTTGCACAAACGCACGCACCCACACACAGACACACGCACAGCGCAGCCGGCAATTGTCCTGCGTAGCACGCTGCCATGCCCACATGCTGCTGCCAAGCATCTCGACTCCTCGAAAACCCTCGCTTGGGCAAACAACGCCGCTGCTCGGCGTTTATTCGCCTGTCAGACTGGCGTAAATTTGTGTTTGTAAATTTTGAATTTTCCTAATTCCAAATGAGTCTGTTGCATTGTCCTTCCGCTCATCGACCCCCCCCCTCTCCTCACTCACGCACACACACAAGCGCACAAATGCCGCCTCACAGAGCCAACGACTGTCTATCGCTCTTAAGCCTTTCTACTTCATTGTTGCAGTTCGGTACTCACTCTGCCAAACAAGCAAAGACAAGTAAATGCACTCACACACCCACACAACGTCTGCACTTACTTACATCAACAACTCCGCTCGTTCACCTACACGCTGCGGTCATCCTGAGCGTCCGTGCGTCTGTGTGCGATGCTAATTTTCGGTAAGAAGCCAAGACAGCCAACCAACAACAATGACAGCAGCCAAATTATAGCACACACACGCCCACACACACATAACGGTGGCACACAAAAGCGTAGATTTCAGTAATGAAGGGGGTTCATAGTGCCCAAACTTGTCGCTTCGCTTCCACAGCACATTAGTGTCGTTGTAAGACAAGTTTGTGCGCGGTGGAGAGTGGTGCGAAGGGTGTGCACATATGCCCTGGCGGGAGGGGTTATGTTAATGTCGAAAACTTAAGCAGACAAGTCAAAGCTGGCCGAACATCGTCGTCGGTCGGTGCCGCTTGCTGCACCGATCAATGCGTAAGGCTAGTTTCGCAGCTCGCAGCGTGGCATGGGGTTGCTGTGTAGACGGTGTGGCTTGTCAGCTGAATATGTGCCGTTATGTATTAGTGTATGCTGGTGCGAATTTATAATTCGGTTGCATTGTAAAGTGCTTTGTTTTAATAATCACTGGAGTATAATGATAATAAGTGGACTTGGGAGGCGAACAATGCGATATTGTGGATATGTAAAGTATAAGAGTTTTGTGCACACGGATTTCCAAGTGCACATAGGAGATTATAATTGCAGGCTTTTGAGTCGAGACAGACGTTTATTGTTTGATAAGGCGAGGAGTAAGATTTTACTGGACTGAGTCGTATTAAAAAAATGTATTGAACCAATCGTCACAATTCCCCCTGTCGTAACAAAATGCTTGGCCTTTCAGGCAAGTCCGGGGGGGCCACATCTGGGCTGTAGGGCTGCTACGGAAGCGTTGGGATGCCGGCCTTGATTAGGTAGCTGTTCACAAGAAAGGCGGTGTGAGTTGAGGCGTTATCGTGGTGCAACTTCCAATCAGCTGCGATGTCATGTCGGACCCGATAGACCCTTCGTTCGCGTCTCTTGAGGACTTTCACGTAAAACTTGGCGTTGACGGTTTGTCCAGCAGGAACAAATTCATGGTGGACAATGCCTTTAATGTCAACAAAGACAATGAGCATTGTTTTCACTTTGAATTTACTCATTCTTTTCTTTTTTAGGCGAGAAGACGACGGCGTGTGCCACTCAGAAGATTGCCTCTTTATCTCAGAATCACACTCAAAGATCCATGACTCGTCACCTGTGATTACCTTATTCAAAAACTGGTTTACCGAGTTTCACACAGAATTTAATTGCGTATCTCTGCTCTAACGAACGGCTTGCACCACTCACAGAAACACGCGAAAATGCTTTTCCTGACTCTCCAGATGCTCGGAGACAATTGGCAATCCGCTTGTTCTTTAACTAGGAACGCGCTCTACCGAATCCAGTCGGTTCGCGCACGTTCCGAAGTACAGGCGCGGCGGAAGAAAATCAGTCCTATTACATTGCGGTCTGTGGCATGGAGCTCGACAACTGGAGCAGCAACTTAATCGAATTATAATTATAAGATCGTGTTTCAAAATTTACAATATTGCCTGAACTGTAGCTAAAAGCGAGTATGGTATATATACACCATGAAACCAAACCGTCACCAAAGGTATTGCAAATTGTATATACACAAACAAATACATAAGCAGCTGCCTTAATTATTTGGCCTAAGAGCTTCGAACGCTGCATTATAATCAACATTTATGCAAACTTGCCACACATCGAAACTCTACACATATTTATGCATACATACATAGATAAACATTTGAAGCCATAACAACACCTAGCAAATCGACTCAGCAGTGACCAGAAAGTTGTTGGCTCTCGTTGGCAAATGCAAAATGCTCAGGCAAATTTATCGAAATGTCCAAACAGATTTTAGATTTTACACCCAAAAGTACTGCAATTCGCACTCTAAGCTTCAAGAGACACACACACACACCTCCACATGCCGAAATATATACAGATGTTAGGTATGCCGGTATGCAAAGAACCTAATGTGGCAACAAGCGACCTACTGGATTATTTGCATACATAAATACCGTTATTGCGTTCGAAGACTCCTGCTGCCCTCAAGGAATCGCCGCAGTTGGACATGCACATACACACACAAAGTGGAAAGTGTGTGTGAGTGGAGCGCTGCTGGTTACTCACTGGTCGTCTGCGCCCAACAAGCCAGAGTCTTGGGCAAAGCCACTGTTAGGTGTGCTGCTGCGAAGTCGATGCTCGAGTGCGAGCATTTTGGACTCTTAATTTAAATGCAAATGAGATTCATTTAACAACGACACCAAGCACGGCAAGTGTGCAGATGAAATCAGAGCGGCAGTTGAGGTAAGCGGTGGGGCAGGTGCTACGGCAACGCTAACTGCACATTTGATGCGTTCAAATTTAGATGAAAGAGTCGGCAGTTGAATTAATATATTTATATCGGCCAAAATTAGAGCGAAGAAGGAGCAGCGCCAAGTATTGGGCTCCTGTAGACAAACTCACAACAATCCACATCAGTAATAAGGCACTCATTAAGTAGAAATAATTTTTCGAAGCCTTGGACACAATTACTTCACTGCCAGGGCTGGAACAACGCTTAGAGGGGCTTCAAAGTACTTGCTCAGAATTTCGTCCTAACAAAATCCACTTATTTACAATGTTGCAAATCCTCCAGTGTATAGCCGGTAGCTCAATGAGAAAGCTTGAATTTCAGGCCTTTGAACCGATAACATATTTTTGTAACTCCCTTCCTCGTCTTTTCCTTTCTCTATAACTCGAAACGCCATTACTATTTGGCAGTAGGCCCGTGCTGTCATCATATTCCCAGTTCAAAACAGCAAGTGATGTTAAGTCTTCCTTCTAGAGTTAGGAAAGAAATAAGATCATGCTTTAATATATACTTTCGACCAAGTTCCAACAGTCTAACTATCTTTTGGGATCGCACACCTTTGTGAAGCCATAAAATAGAACCCTTGTAGTTCGAACTTACAAGCCAGCAAACAGCCTTTGATCAATAAAAATTTGTTCAGGTGTTTAATTTCTATTCCCACAAATTTTGTGGGATATCTGAAAGTGTAAGCTTCCAAGGGTTTGCGTCGTAATCTTGCAAACGTGAAGAAATCAAGAAGGGAGTGTTGAGATGTTTCCAACTGGTTTTCGCCCATACAGATTCTTCAGATGGCGTCCGCTAAGATTATCAACCTTGCGGCATGGACGTCGAAAGAGAAATGGTCTCTTAGAAAACCTAACTTTGCTGAGGGAAAAGAGCTGACTTGATCTCTAGCGATCAATCCTGGACCAAAAGAATCTTCCATCAGCGCATGAACCGATTGTAGCTCAACGCTAGCCAAGTTCCAGCGAAGTGCAGCTATCCAGAAGTAGAGCACACGAAAAGAAGCGTTCCCGTTCTACTGATAGCTGCGCTAGGGTACTCTTTCCTGCCAGCTCATGAGCTTACTCTTGAAAATTAATTTATATAAAAATAAAAAGTAGATAACTAGCGAATCCATAAACATAATATATGTATATTTATGGACTTATGATTAGAGAACTACTTCGAGCTATCGACTCATCAGCGCGCAATCAGCAGTGCGGCAAATACAATATATTTGTTGATATTCTAATTAAACTGCCGAAAATCAAATTATGAATATGCAAACTAAAATGCCAGAAACAAGCGAAGCGACGGCGGTGACGACGACGACGACGGCGACGATGCTCGAAAATGGAGTGAATGAATAAATGAAAATGTTGGACTGAAATGATTCGGACAGATATGGCGAACAATGCGAACAGAAGGGAACTGCCACAGAGGGCGGAAGGCGAGAAACCAAATACAACAACAAATAAATTCGACTGGCAGAGAAGATAATTTGTGCAACAATCAGGCCTCAGATGTGGATAAAAGTGTTGAAAGTACAACTGCGACAGTCGTCGAATCGTAGAAGCGGCAGGAATGGCCGAGAAAGGATGCGAATAAGTGAAACAGTGGAGGAAGTATGGTTGACAATGCGAAACAGGAAATGCAAAACAATACAAAGCCAAACAACAACAAATCTAAACTTACCAAAACTATGTGGGCTTGTGTGCGGCGTAAGAGCAAAAGTGAATTGGCGAGGCGGCAGCAAAGACGTGGAGCGTGGAGCGTGAAGAACGAATGAAGATGGCGACGGGCGGTGGGCGGTGTGGCGTTAGACTTGAGTTCGGTGGCTTTGTCGGAGAGCACAATGAACTCGAAAATTTCAGTTTTTACTTAACATAGCAACAACAGCAACAGCAGCAATGGCAAATCAATGTTGTAAGCTGAGACCAGCAGAAGACAGCAACAACAATAACTTGTGCTGCTAATTCATTTATGCATCAAAAGTAAAGTGGAAATGCGCAGGACAATCTGGCCACAGCGCCATGCAAGTATGTGTGTGTGTGTGTACTTAATGCGTATGTATATAGAGTATGGCATCTGCTAAGCTACAACTACAAAACACTTGCCCACACACACACATTAGCTATCGCACGGCATGCAAATTGCTGTTGTCCTTGCTGGGGAAAATATTCAAATGTTAATTAAAATAGTAATAATTAAAGTTTAAAGCTTGATTGTGTGATAGCGTCGATATGCAGCCAAATGCACACATGTTTATATATACTTATACATACAAGCATACACTGTAAATATGTGGCGATAAACTCGAGCATTTTTGCACACTGAATTAACACTTATGTGTGTGTGTGTGTGTGGCTCAGTGATTTATTATATAAAGTTATTTAAGTATGCAATTGAAACACACACAGGACATAAGAAAAAAGTGGAGGTGGGCCTAACAAATAAGTGTTTATATATATATATTTTAATATGTATGTTTTTGTGTTAAAAAATTGTGTATTCCATATGCCTGGATTGTACATAAAATTTTGATTTTCCGATTTCCAAGAAAATGGTTAGAACAATAATCCACATATCTACAAATGCACATTATTATATACAGAATCAGAACCAAGGGCCTTTCGTACTGCGTCTTACCAAGAAGAATGACGAGAGACTTGGCTTTGACAGCTCGTGGCGGCCATGTTTGTTTACGGATTTGTGCAAACTCAAGTTCTCCGGTAGCTAATACAAAATCAACAACAAAAACAGTTAACTGCGGCCACAACGAAGCTAAAGCCTTCACAAATAAACAAAGTTTCAACATGATTTCGATCAGTTTGTATGACAGCTATATGCTATGGTGGTCCGATCTTAGAAATTTCTTCGGAGATTACTCCATTGCCATAGGTAATATTTCCTGCCAAATTTCTTGTAGATATTTGGTCAGGTGCTTCTTTGGACTGAGTAGGCAAATGAGAAGTAAAGTCCTCTCTCGATGAATAAAAACAATACTTTCTAAGTCATTCATTATTCCCGTCCTGCCATATGGTGCAGGGGTTTGGACGATAACAACATCTGATGAATCGACGCTGCGAGTTATGGAGAGAAAAGACGGCGCCTCTTCACGTTTCACGTCTAAAAACGGATACATTGCGTGCAATGTTTGACGACTCCCTAAATTCGAGAAGTGGTCCAGCAAAATGGCAGCCAAGGTCATGCGATTTAAGGCCTTTAGATTATTTTCTATGGGGTATTTTAATCAGGGACTTACGCCAATCCTACCAGCAATGCTCGAGGAGCTCGAAGACAACATTCAAACGAACTATAGCCGAAATTCCAGGCGAAATGCTGCACCGGTGCATCGAAACGAGGCGCAAACGGATAGAGATATGTAAATGGTGGTCATTTGGACGACAGTTTTGACCAAATTTGAGTGTTTTATTAGGTAACCAACTAAATTCTCGCTTTATGTTAAATGAAAATGCAATTTCATTGTAAGGAGATGGTTATAAATGAACAGCTTCTGAGCCAGAGCATGTAGCATCAAAGGAAACAAATAATAAGCAAAAAGAGTTTCCATGTATGGTAAATCTGGCTGGTGGGGTAGAACTTCCCATTCTAGCGTTTGGAGGCAGGTTTAAACGGGCTTGGCAACATGAGGCTGAGTGTTGTCATGGAGTAGTATCACTTTTTTGTACATCTCCTGGTAGTGAGGTCATAAGGAACCCAAGTTCCTTGTTTCTGAATCAATGCCAGTACATGTAGTCGCTTTGAAATCGGTAGGTGGCAGACTCTTAATGCTGAAGCAAGCTGTTTTTATATTTGAGACATATCCTCGTCGAGCTGGAAACATTTTCCAATTCACAGTCTTTGATAGTTTTTCTTTCACGAAATATCCTTCCTTCACGAATATCGAAATCGCAGCCTTTGAAGCGACGAACCTTATCACTGCACGTTGCCTCACTTGGGGCAGCATCTCCGTAAATTCTTTGGAGTCCCCGATGTACTTTAGCCGATTTCTTTGACTGAAAGAAAAGATCAACACTTCCCGTAAATGAAAATTTCAGAAATTCAGACACATTCGCTTAACCAAAAGTATATGACACAGAAACAAAGTCATTATTGTGGAAACGCAGTTACTTTTCCAGATGTCTATGATAAGTTTATCGCGTTTTGGATATCTTACAATCGATCATCCCTAACTGCTGGAGCCAATGTGTTGTTTGAGTTGCGTTCATATTATGTCATTTTAATATCAAGTCGATCTTTTTGGTGGACCCTGTAGGAGGTAATACTGTCAAAATATTGGTGTTATGGCGAGACGTAATAAGGATTTTCGCCAAAGTACTTACAAATCAATGTTCTATGACATGAGAATAGGAGTTTCAAACAAGCTTAAAATCCTTATTAACTTTGTTGATCTTTCTTATTGATGTCTTTCTATATATTTCTTCTTTACTGGCGTAGACACCGCTTTCGCGATTATAGCCAAATTAACAACCACGCGCCAGTCGTTTCTTCTTTTCGCTACGTGGCGCTAATTGGATATTCCAAGCGATGCCAGGTCCTTCTCCATCTGGTCCTTCCAACAGAGTGGAGGTCTTCCTCTTCCTCTGCTTCGCCCGGCGGGTACTGCGTTGAATACTTTCAGAGCTGGAGTCATGTGTAGAAGTTCACGCATGTGAGGAAAGTTCTCTGATCGCCATTCACTTGGGAGTGGCTAGAAACGATTCTTTTACAGTAGCAATGAAAAAGACTAAGCAGCCTCAGATAAGAGACTTCCCTCTCCATATACAGCCTTTAGCTTTTACTCCTACAGATGATTGCTAAAAATTGTGGGAAGCCGCCTTGCCACCGGCCGTCGGGCCTGCAAAAAAAGTTTTACCACGTCAGGGGTAGACTAACTAACGATAGGCATTAATATTCTAATTTGTGCTGATTGTCTTCATGCAAATAAAACAATAACAACAACAACACGCAAGCGCCTAAAATAACCCGCATACCAAAACATTTTCAATATAAAGGATAACAAATGATAATCGAAATGGACGAATACGCACTGTTTTCCAGCCGTAACACAGGCAGAACCCAAAACAATAACAATGACAACAACATGGCAACAACGAGGTGGCGACGATAACGACAAGTCAGCAAATGCCTCGGCACTTACGCAGGTGAACATGCATTTATGCATGCATGCACTTAATTTCAACACACACAAACACAAGAGCACAAACAGGCAATTGCATTTGTGGCACCTACACACACACACGCCCACAGCGCCAAGCTTGTATGGCGTGGTAAATAACTTGAGATTGTTTGCTTTGTCTCTGCCGACGACGGCGGCCCGGGCTGATTACCCGCATGCACGGCGGGCGCACGGAGGTGTTGACGCCGGCGTCGGCGTCGGCGGTGGTGGCGTCGCAGCCGAATCTTCAAAGGATCGAGTTACATTTATAATTAGAAACTAAAGTGCACTTAAATACATGCACACACGCATTAAATATACAAAGCATATAAACTCACACTTAACACACACATACATACATATACATACACATATGTATGGAGCATTAAATGCATTTGTATATGTTTAGGCCTGCATGTATGCAAATGGGCAATAAATGAGTGAAGCCTGCGAGCTGACAGGATAATTGATAGATATTTATGTGCTGACACACACACACACACGTTGACCGCAAATGCAACTAAATGTGCAACAACACACACGCGCACATACATGGAGGGACGTGTGTCAGAGGTTTGGAATATATGCAAATAGATTATTTATTATACACATACTTATGTTTGTATTGTCCATGTACATATACATATACATGTGTATATGTGTATATGTGACCCTTATGTACATTTAGGGCGTGTTCTATGTACAACATTAGCCATCACACACATGGCCATTCGGTACATAATATTTAATAATAAATGCTTAGTCATGACTTCGCCAGCAATCGTCTTCATTTACATGCACGCACACACACAAGCACATTCTCCAGCTGCATCGCAGCCACACACACACACACACGCCGTGCACGAGAAGAAGCCAGACTTATAGGCCAATAATTGGTTGGAGCGTCCAGCCGCCATATCTCAAATAATATAGTATATTTGACTTACGCACGCATTTTGGCATTTGTTTGTGTTAATTGAAGCAAATTCTTAGTAATTTTCATCTTGTCTGCCGGACTTCTTTCTACATGAAGCTGCTGCTGCAATTTTTGCAGAAACTAAAATATAAGTGCTCTAGAATTTGAAGCGTAGAAATGCCGCAGTTAATTGGAATTGAATGCTAAGCTCTGATTTAATGAAAAGCAAAATAAGAAGTAATTAAAATTTCTACGAACTAACTAATTACAAGCGAGGAAGAATAATTCTCAATTGAAGATAATTAAAATGCAAAACCGTGGCCTCCTCTGGAAACTTGAAATGATAATTAATAGTTAAAATTTGTTGCGTAGAATTTAGTTCTCTGCTGAGCAGCCGAAGTAAGGCCCTTACATCTAACTATCAGTTGCCAAAATTGCGGTAAAGTTTGCTGAAAGCCCAAAGTTTTGCGCGAGCTCAATTAGGCGGCAGTTCACACTACACCCAAATGATATGATCCCACAACTGAAACCTGGGAAACCTGACCATTAAGGAGAATGTTATCGTACGGCAACTCTCCTTCCTCCCGCAAGTCTTAAGGTCTTGCACAACGCCACCACAGACTTTGCGCAGTCGACCACACCTCGCTACTTGAGGAATAAACATTTCACGCTCCTTTCAGGACTGAAGAGATGAGCCATGAACTACCTAAGCTATCATCCTCACAGTTACGAGCTCTAAACTCTAAATTAAGAAGAATTAAACGGACAGTTCTGCAGTGTAGTCTCCTCTCCCCTTTACTGTTAAATTTCTACATTTCGAAACTCCCTCAACCACCAGAAGCAATTTCCATCCCCTCGTACGCTGATGATTGCACGATGCTGACGTCGGGAGATGGATCCGAAGGCTATCTTTCCGATCTTTCTTTTTTTTTTCTCGGCAAGTAGCTAAACACTCTCCTTCACCGAACTCACAGTGATCATATTCCCGAACTGGACGAAGAAGTGCAGACTGGATCGTAATTTTACAGTCGATGTCGCTAATATTCCGAATGTCAACAGTCTTAAGATTTTAGGTGTAGCATTCGACCTCCTCTTATCACCGCGATAACTGCCAAAAAACCGAGTCGGAATAAAATCCTAAAGTCGCTAGCCAGCAACTCAAGCAGAAAAGCCATAGAAACGTTGTTGGCAACTCACAATGCAATCCGCCCCCGGACTTAAAGGTGCGGTGTACCCTTATGATCCCCTAGATGCAGTGAAAATCAGACGACGAAGCTTCCGACGTGTTAGAACACTATACTCCGGACTATTACAAATTACGCTTACAAAGCGACGGGCGAGCAACCTTGCAGTCGTTTACTTTTTGCTGAACCGCCGTATAGGCACACCAAGAGGTGGGTGGGTCCCGTTCCCACAACAATCGGGTCTACATAACCGAAACGGACCCGAATTTTTATCAGGCCAAGGACTGTGAACTCGTAATAATTCTGGCGCTACAACAACAACGACATCAAGAGGTCCTTCCTTGATCACGTCGACGACATGAAACACAACGCCAACCAAAAATTGAACGAAACTTACTCCCTCTAAGTGACTTGCGTACTTGGAGTCAAACCGCCACCTTAATGCTGAACCGCCGTCTAACATCAAGATGTCCTTCCTTGACTACATCCACAACATGAAACACTACGGCGACCAGACTTCGACCGATACTCACTCCTTCGACTACCTCTAAGTAAAAAGCGTACTTGAAATGAAACTACCACCCATTGCAGAAGAGAGATCGTGTTGCAACGGAAATCTAGAATGACCCTTGCGCAACTGCAATGAGCCCCCGTATAACCCTAACGATCTCTTTGCACGCTCGACGAACCTCAGTCATCTAAAACCCTTCTCCCTATGATCCGAAAGGTGTTTTTGAAAAGTTTGCGCTTAATCCAGCATTTTAGCGATATGACTTCCTGCCATATAATACATTGTTTGACCTTGGCTAGAGTCAATACTTGACGTCAAACCCAAAAAACCATCTTGAGATAAAATTGCTCTAGGCAAACTTAACCCAAACAATGAATCCATTACAACTTTGCGATTAGCTGAAAAAATTACAAAATATATCATGCGATAAAATTGTTCTAAGCAAGATCAGCAACAGATATTTATTAAAATACTTTGCGGAGAAGTAAATTTGTTAGTGATTAATGATTCAATTTAGGAAATCAATCTCTCAAACTTGGCAAATTGAGTTCTGCAAGGAATCCACATCAGGCAGCTTAAGAGAATTTTGAAAATAAAATATATGCAGCATTTCCCCAAATTAAAATATCTGCCTTTATTTGATTTCTTCTCGTTTTGTGCCACACCAACCATTTACGAATAATTATAGCATTTCGCATTTAAACATTTTTAATTTCCTGCTTAAAATTACTTTTTAATGAAGGTTAATCAAAATGTGCGAACAAAAAGTCTTCAGCACTTCACAAACAACAACACAAATACACATGTGTATATGTCCGGTTGTATGTGTGTGCATTTTAATGAAAATTTACGCATAGTGCGTGAGTGTCCTTTTCGCACTCAGTAGAGCAAGCAAAGGTCCGTACGCGATACGCCATAGACGTGGCAGGTATTCACATAGAGATACGCCAGCAGTCGAGGGGCGTTTTTTGACGCAAATCAAGCGGAAGTTAATTAATTTTATAATAAAGTGGAAAATTATTGCAATTTTTAATGAAAATAATCAAAATTGCTGGAGAAAATATGCCAGTGAGTGAAAGGGGCGATGGTCACACACGGTACCCCTAAATTTATGCTAAAACGGAAGATAGAAGAAAATATGTTATTGGGTTTCATGCCTAATAATAATACACCCGAAGTTTACCACGAAGTTTGTAATAGTCAAAATAAAGCGTTGGAGAACCGATAAAATAGATATATATAAATGATCAGCATGATGAGCTGAGTCTACGTGAGCTGGTCTCTCAGTTTTTGAGATATCGATCTGTAACTTGTTAATTGTCCCTTTTTCCGAAAGAAGCAGCTCATCGGACTACTTAGGATTTAGCTGTCCTACAAGCTGCGCTATTGGGATCAGATACTGGTATGGAAAACTTTTTCATTTGAAGAGATATCTTCATGCAATTCAGCGTGAGTTACTGTATAAGACAATGATATAAGCTGCGAAGAAATTGTTCAGATCGGATCACTATAGCATATAGCTGTCATGCAAACTCAACGATCGTGATTAAGTCCTTGTATGGAAATCTTTTGTATTTGAGGAGATATCTTTACGAAATTTGGTGTAGATTATTTTCTAAGGCAACGCTACGATATCTGAAAAAAAATGTCTAGATCCGACTACTGTAATATATAGCAGTCATACAAACTGAACGACCGGAGTCAAGTGCTGGTATGGAAACTTCATTATTTGTGGAGGGTTTCCTGTTTGTTTCTGCTGCTGCTGCCGAAAAGAAGAAAGAAGCCAAAAACGGAGGAGTCGGAGTCCGAGAAAGACGACGATATGGATTTCGGTCTTTTCGGCTAAACAACTCAAAACTAAAGTTAGTCGTTACAAGTCGTCGTGCTCACTTGCACTCTTCTAATAAAGCTTACGACGAATTGAGCTTTAAAGCGTTGCTTGTAATCCGAACAACGCCGAATCACGCCTAATGAAATTTCTCGTCGCAGAATTGCTTACATAAGCCGCTCGTAATTAATTTCCATGCAAAGTGGCCATATTGTCTTTGACATTGAGGCTATGGAAATTACAATATTATTATTTTATTAGCGACTAGTTGCCAAGTTTGTGCATATTACCAATTATGTGCGTAGTGGTGTGCGTGCTGTGAGTCCTTGTGCAAGTCCTTTGGAAATTTCTAATTTTAACGCAAAATTTCTCAATAATAAATGCAATTATGCGCTTGCAACAGCCACACGCCACCCAAAGCGCCCAACACATACCCGCCGCCACCTGCACGCCATGTCTTATGACTTTGAAGGCTTTCTTGACGATGTACACATACACACACATGAGATGTCTCAGCGCAGCTTTTGTGGGCGCTTTTGTGTTTGAAAATTAATTTTACGCCAAAGCAGAAATAATAACATTGCCCTCGTGGCGGAAGGGGAAGCGGAGAGGAAGCAAAATTTTAGAAACTACAAGCGAACCATGGTTTGGGTGGCAATAGTGCCGATTCAAGCAAGGATATCTCAGCCTGCGTGCGAATCACTGCAATGTATCGGCAACAACAAAACCACCAACAACTAGGCTTGTCATACGCGCGCGACACTTGCTTCAAGACACCGCATTTACATATCACTCCTGAAATTAGTCTTCTTTCAGCCAACCAAGACACCCGCACACACACACTCACACCTTCACTGCCTTGCCGACGAGCACTTATTTAGATGGTAAATTTAATTTATTGGAAAATTAGCAGCAATCTGACGCAACAAAGTAAGCAGCTGTTGCCTTTACAAAACCTCCCAGCCGCATGCCGCCAGCGTCTCTCGTCGCACTTGAGCGCATTCTAGTTTTGCGCGTTCTTCGTGGCAAGTGCCATATTGCCGCCACCGCCGCCAAGTAAATAAGTGAGAATTCGCATTGTTCCCACTCGAAATGGCATTCAGCGACATGCACTCCAGCAATATACCAAATAAAAAATGCTAATGCGCCTACAATGTTGCGCCCGCGGCGGTGGCATGCAACACCATCAGCTCGCCGACACCATGGCAGGCCAGCGGTTGCAAGTAGCTGATTATCACTGACTTTCTGCATTTTAATTTTATTTATTAGCCATTTGATTACGCTACTAATTACGCTAAGCAATAAAGCTAACCGAAGGCCTTGGGCTATCGCGTTTCCTTTTCGCCGCCGATAGCCGTGCGCTGCGCCGCCATCGTACCATTAACTTTTTACGGTTCTTTAAAATAAATTTCCAAATATGTTAATGTCCTTATTTTAGTTATGTGCAATAATGTAACAACAACAACAACAACAATGTTGTGGCAGCTGCGTGTCGATCGCGCCGAGATAGCATGTCAATTCGCTTGCAGCAACAAAAACAACTTTTAAAATTGTTACACTTTTGCATGCCACTAATTAGTTGCAACAAAATGAGCAACCATAAAGTGAGCAAACGAATGCGAATGATAGCAGCCCCACGCACGTACAATAATTTTCGGTTATGCCATGTTTTATTGCTATTTATGTGCTCGTGCACACGAGCAAGGATTGTGCCACAGAGGAGATAGTAATATAGTATATAAGTAATGACCACTGTGCCATGAAGCGTTATTGATATCAGATTACTTAGCTTCAATTGCTGGTGATATCTTTTCTGTTCATAAAAATACCGTGACAATATCCACTGGAGCTCCGTGGAAGTCCAAATCATTAGAAAATCACACACTGCTGCAATGCGCCATCTAGCGGCCGGAGTATGTTAGCTTGATGGGTCAAACAAATTGATCGTCTGAAAGCAATTGGAACTCCTAGAGGACATTGAGGACTTCCGTAATCACCAGTCTACCAGCAAGCGCGTCTGCGTGTCTTCTTCCTTCATATTCCGGGAATAATATCCGCTGAAGATCCGTAGAAGTCCAAGTCCACAAGCTACAATGCGCCATCTAGCGGACGGAGTATGTAAGCTGGATCGTCTAGAGGTCAGGAGGCGAATATACAGTTATAAGTGTCACCCTTTGGCAGCTATTTACGCCTAAACCGGGTTACTTAGATGATGCAAACTATTTAATTCATGTAGCCGCAAATGTACACGCCTATATAAGGTGACCAGGTGAGTAGGAATCAAAACAAAAAATAAAAAAATTTAATTTTGCTTCCTTCTGCCGTCATTTTAATTCAGAAAAGCGAGGACGAGAGGGGGGTGAAACCAATTGAAACTCCTAAAGGACATACAGGGCTTCCGTTATCACCTTCAACCACCAGCCTACCACCACCAGGAGCGTCTGCATGTTTTCTTCTTTCAATCTCCAGGTAAAATATTGGCTGGGGCTCCGTGAAAGTTCAAGTCATTAGAAAACCACACCTTGCTATTACCTTATATAAACAATTTTTGCTGAAATCCTACCCAGCTTTCAAATAACATAAACCTACCACTAATTTTAAGTACCAAAATACAACCTGATTTTTGAAAGCGCTTCTCTTACTCCGTTTCTCAAGAACTTTATATTATCTTGACTGTCCAAAACTATAAATATGCAGGAACTGGTCAGAAAATACTGCGTCTAAAAGCGAGGACATTTAGAAAACAAGATAGTTCAAAATCGGCGTCTCTAGAGCAGTGTATGAGGAGTGAGCATCGACATGTGTCGAGACAGACGAGATGAAATGAAGTACCGTCTCTCAATAGCACACTAATCAGAGATTTTGAATTTGGTCTATGCGGACCACCTAGACTGCGGTGAACATTATTACCTTTGGTGCTCTGAACATTAAGGTCAATTCCTTTATCGACTTAAACACAACTACGGGGTTTTTTTTAAAACCTGATTAACGTGCTTTGACAGAATCTTCTTAACTAAACCAACTTTACAAGACAGAACTATTGAAGAAACTACCGAGATTTGTACGTTGCTTGCAGAATCTCACATTTCCAAGTTGCCGAGCTCATCCGAAGTTAAAGATTTCTTGAAAAATTTAAACATTGAGGAGTGCTTTCGTTCAATATACTAGTTACTCTCCTCAGCACCACGGAACGAAATAAAATAGATATGAATCAAACTTTTCAATACATTAGAGCAGACAATTTGAAGACATTCCATAAAATTTAATAAATTCTTCCAAATCGCGAATAGCATTAACCGAGCCGTTTCCAGTGAATTGTCGGATAACGATGCCCCAAATGGCAAAACGGCATACTCATTACTACATGCCAAGCAACAGCGGACTACAAAGTTGCTAAGTTTTTTAGAGAGCCAACAAGCTCGCACCTCGCCGGCTAACCAGTTTTGCGGCCGCAGACGTCAGGTGACCAATGTGGACGCATTAATTCGCCAAACGTTAATGACCACTTTGCATGTGCGCGCTGCATAATTTATGCCAACGTTGTACCGTTGCCTGAGTCAACGCCAAAGCTACAGCCAAAGCATGCCACATACCCCTGCTGCTGGCCAACGAGCGAAGACACTGAGGTACAACTGATAAGCACAACAACAACAGCCATGCAACATTGTAAGAAAAGATGAGGCGCTGTGCTGCAAACGGCAAGCAACAACAACCACGCTGCTGGTTAGCTACAAGCATTAATGACGTCATCATTTATGTATGCTAAGCGCCTGAGCGCAACTGAAGGAGAAATTACAAGAACAACAAAGCTGGCTAAAAAGGGGAAAACTGAACGAAAATATGGAGAAACTATTTTCTTTCTTGCATTCGCAGAGCAGCGCATTGAGAGCAACAACGAAGCAGCCAGAAGAAGGCGAAGATGAGCGCAAAAGCATAAGTTGGCACTTAAGTTGAGCGCTCTTGGCTCACAAGAGACGCTGGCCGAAGCAGCTTCTTGGCTGAGCAAAGAAGGTAAGCAAACAGGATTGAACACATTAGCCGAGAGTGGGAGTTTTTGTGATTAATGGAGCACGGAGTTGGAGTTGAAAGTAAGGCAAATTGGTGGAGGTCACCTGGAGGAAGTTGCCGAAACTGGTTCCACTTTGTATAATGAATGTACATCACACAGAGCCACACACATGCACACACGTGTAGTTGAAGACGTGCGTGAGTTATGAATGCAGTGGGATAGGTCATGGAAGAGCTGTTAATTGAATGAGTCCATCACGCGAAATTGCGTTGTGAACTGTGGGATTTTACTGCGAAAAGAGGATGTGAGAAGAATGTGTTGAGGGTAACGAAATATGCAAATAATTATTTTTAAAATATCTGTATATAATTATAGAACTAATCGTCCAGTAAATATTTTGAACTGGATTGTTGGAAGTTACTTTTTCATCACAGAGCAGCTTCCACAGACCAAGCGGCTGTTATAGAACTCTTTTGTCCGCATGAAGGAAGATTACTCAAAGCTTGTCATAAAACTTTCTTAGTATACCGACTTGGCACTTTGACTGCCGATTTACTGTATGTGGTAAGCTTCTTCAGTCTCTCATTTGGAGTTCAAACTTTGCCAGAATCATAAGTATGGTTAAAAACAAGAAAATCCGGTCCTAAATTCTCAACTAACCTATAACATATTATTATATTTTGAGAAAAGAAAAGTTTTAGGCTGAGCTTCTGTATGAAGTATTAGAGGTTTAGAAATCTTGGATTGGTGTTCGGATCCACCAACTTTATAACATAACCTTGGTACGGATCGCTATATGTCTTAAAATTGAGCATACGGATCAATATAGACTTCTTACCTTCATAACTTAAAGTCTTCCGACTTCGTGAATTGATTATCCGAACCCTGAAATGACTTCGAGAGCAATGATTCCCACATTTCAGCCTCGGTTAACATCTTTTCCAAGCTCTTCACTTTTAATCGCAAACTTAAATTATTCCAGTAATAACAGCAGCAATAGCAAGGTAAAAGCAATGACAACAACAATAACGACAGCAATAAAGAATGAGCTTGCGAGTACTAGCAGCACTTGAGAGTTAACCTCATTGACCAAACGCATTCAATGAACATCAAATGTGAATTAGTGCAATGACGACAGCGACAGCAACGGCAACACCAACACCAACAATGACAACAACAACAACATTAACGGCTAAACAGTCTTCGACCAGTGCAAATAAATAGTAAGAGGCAATAAAGGTGTTGCTAGCCACCAACTGCACGTCAGTTCGACTACGATTTGAGCATGGCTGCTGCCAGTCCGACCATTTGCATTGACGATGCAGCTACAATTGCTGCTGTTGCTGTTGTTACCGGTATTATTTGGCGGTTACGTCGTCTACTGCGGCCAGTCGCAGCCCCCTTCTATTGAACTCGAGTGAAACTACTGAAGACTTACGACGAGCTGCAGGCAACGATGAAGGAAATGCTGTTGCCCATGGCGCTGTGCTGCTGGTCTCCGTACACCACCGCCGCCAACGCCAACGTCATCGCCATCAGCGCGGCCAAAGTGGATGTCGATGCATGCATAATTTCCAAACATAATTTAATTTATAGGATGCGAATAGACCAAGCGGCGGCAACAACTGAAACCACAATAGTTGTACTACCCCAACAACAGCAACAATGCAGTTTGTGGCACGAAAGTGCTGCTGCGGGTGTGAAGACGCTGCAATGGAGTAATGGTCGAGTAAGTGGCGCAAAAGTGTTCGTAAGACGGCAGCAGCAGCGCCCTGCAACAACAAGAGCAACAATAGCTGGTAGGTAGCAGCACATTTGAATGAGCGGAGCGCGGCAGGGCGGCGGCACGGTCGAAGGTGAACAGCTAGCCAACTCACAGCAACTCGCCAGCATTTTGTGCGAAGGCATCTTGCCGTGTGTTGCTGGGCCTTTGGTCGCCCGCACAGCAGCCAGCTTTTCAGCAGCATTTGCTTAGCGATACGACGGGCTAGCGGGGGAGCGGGCGCGCTTGCTTACGTATGGTCTGTCAGCCAAAGTGTGATGTTGTACTAAATGTCAGACACATGTGGAGCACACACACCAACGCACGTGTGACTGTGTGTGTGTGCACTTAAGAAGCATACATTTGCATAAATGAGTAAGAAAAGCGCTGAGTGTGTGCTGTTGGTGGGTCGCATGGCAATATGCACGGCGCGCGGCGCTTTGGTTAACCATTTTCCAAACTTCTGTTGCCTTCAAATTATTACAAGAAAAGCGCAACGAAATTTAATTGCAGACAAACCAAACGCAAACGCCAGTGTGTGTGCGTTTATGTGAGTAGGTATGTGTGTGTTTGCTGAATAGTCTATATATGCAAATAAATATGACTGTACATGGCCTGCGGATTCCTGGCTGCAAACAGACGTTGGGTGGCCTGTGCGCTCTAGAATTTGCTAAGACATTCAAAGCCAGGCCTCAATTCGCCATCAACACCTTTGGTTTACAAGTAAAATTTTAATATTCACAATGAAAATTCCAAATAATGAGTTTCCTTAATTGCGGTTTTTGGATGGATGCCCTGAAATGTGTGTGTATACGCATTTTCTCGTTGGTGACTGGCATTTTTGTAAATAGTTTTAAACTTATATCTCTAACTGATCTCATGGGCCAAATACTTTCATCTATTGAGTTGAACTTATCCTATATGAGAGCTTACTTATCCCTTCCGTCCTTTAAGACACAAATATTTTGTTGTTGTAGCGTTCAAATGCCGACAGGCATTTATCAAGTCTAGAATCCTGTTGCAGCAAAAGCACCTCAAAAAATACAGCGATATTGGACCAGAAGCCTGCTTGAATTCGAATGTGTGTAGAAGCCACGAATAAACAAGAAAAGAATGTTAACTTCGGCTGCACCGAAGCTAATATACCCTTCACAGATAACATTGCTGCCTTAGAAAATAATTTATACCAAAAGTTTTCCATACAAGAACTTGATTCCGATCGTTCAGTTTATATGGCAGCTATATGCTATAGTGGTCCGATATCGGCCGTTCCGACAAATGAGCAGCTTCTTGAAGAGAAAATGACGTTTGCAAAATTTCAAAAGGATATCTTAAAAACTGAGGTACTAGTTCGTGTATATACAGACAGACGGACGGACAGACAGACGGACATGACTAAATCGACTCAGCTCAACATACTGATCATTTATAAATATACTTTATAGGGTCTCCGACGCTTCCTTCTAGGTGTTACAAACTTCGTGACAAACTTAATATACCCTGTTCAGGGTATAATCAGGAAAGTGATAACGAAAACCGCATCAGAGAAGCATTTAAACTCAAAAATATTTCTTGAAGTCAGCCCTTACCCGTACCAAAAGGTCTTGTTTCAAAGAGCTTTGTGAAGATGCAAACATAGACTCCTGGTTGACTGCGTACAAAACCTGTAAGTATGTCGAGATGGGTGGTGTAGAATAGCTTTACGAACTTCGTCATGACTTTAGTCTGTAGTGTTCGAAATGTATAGAGTATACGGAAGTTTGTGAGACAGTACCCGTAGTGTCGAGGATATACATAGTTACCGCTGGCGCATCAATTGAGGAAGACCCCAAATCAGTCTCTCACACGTCGTTCTCAAGCGTTGGACATCTCTTTGACGTCATTTTGCGAAAATATCTTGGCTTACATCTTTACAAGATCAAATTGACACAAAAACATGCAATCCACACGTACTCCACGAGTCAGTACTGCATTCCGAAAAAATTACGGTTTGTTGCAGTTTATGAGCCGGTGGCGTCAGTCGGCCGGCAAGTTACTGTGTATGGGAATCGCCACCTCTAAATGATAACCGAATATTTTTGGCCTGAATTGGATGATATGGACTTGGACAATATGTGGTTCCAACAGCACGGCTCAGTCAATTGGCCGCCTCGGTAGTTCGATTTGACGCCGTTAAACTACTTCCTGTGGCGCTACGTCAAGTATATGGTCTGTGCCATCCAGCCACCGACGATTGATGAACTTCGTACAAATATCGAACGTGAAATTGCAACAGTATCGGCCGATTTATGCTTGAAAACCGTCGAAAATTGGGTTTAGCGTCTGGACTTTTGCAAGCCGTTTTTGTTTTATTTAAAACTCTTTTGTAGCACTCTTATTGAAAAACTTGTTACTTAATCATTCCGGGTGTTTCAACAAGTCTGAAAGTTTTTTTCAAGAATCCTTGTAACTTTTAAATTCTAAAAAATAAGAGGCATTGATCTAGCCTGTTTAAAAACCTTTCAGTATGGACTACAACTTTAATAGGGTACTCAAGCCTATCTACACTCTCAATGAATCTAGTTCTTCGTCAAGTTAATTAGTAATATATAATTAAACTCAGAAGCTCCGCCCTTTTGTAAAGAGAGGAAGAAATTTAAATCGCTCCGCATATATGGTACACAGCTCCACCTTGCATTTTGCTAGATAACCGATTTGGAGCGTGATATTTCAAATACAAATTTCATAAATTAACAATTTGTCGCATAAAAACTAACTGCTTAGCACTCTGACGCCAACGTGTCTAGTCCAAAGGGCATTACAATTCGTTAAGCTTGCTCTCTGAGTACAGTCGCATGTAAAATTTATTAATATATCTGTGCTTACACCAATAATAACTGCATTTTTTCTTATCAATTACCTAAATGGACTTTTAGATCCAACGAATGAATAAAAGTCCACGTGCGGCAGTGTGTGCCCTCCAGTTTCTCTACACAGCCACAATCACCTGTGAAGCTCTATGGCAGATCGGGCATCAGAAGAGAGCAGGAAGCTCCTTTCGGTACACTTCAGAGCACGTGTTTACATAACTACAGTTGTGTGAATTCAGCAATACAAGTTGAGAGTTCGTGCAACACTTCCCAGTCACTGATAAGGTGTCAATAGCTCGACGAACAGGATATTTGGAAAGGACATGGAAGCTGAAGACACGTATTGAAATCGACTAACTGTAAAGGCTAATTTAAAGCCGGAAATTGGTGTCACACGGCAAAGTGATACGTCATGCAAAGTTCAATTTTATTTTATTTCTATAATTTTGTTGCAAGTTCTCCGCGCAGATGATAAACATACATACGTACATACATGCATAGAATGTGACTTACAGGAATTTTAAGAGACTGATTAATTTGTTAATAAAAAGTTTATGGTCATCAAAGTTAATCGGAATTTCAAAGTACATCACTTGAATCGGTAACTGATATATTGGGTAGTCGAAAAAGTCTTTCGTCAATAGATGTCGTTACAGTCGTATATCTCCAGTGCTATCAATCACGTTGTGTCACACCATATAGTGTTGGAAAGATTAAATTTTGAGCTTCATTTAACCAAAAAAAATTAAATTCGGGAAAGTTGAAAAAAGTTACAGCTGTTCAAAAATTTGTGAAAATATTGAAGAAATTCGCTATATTTTTAAACTTTTGTTTAAATAAGGGAAGAATGCCACCCAAGCCACCAATGAAATCTGTGAAGTTTATGAAGACGATGCAGTATCAGTTTGTGTAGCTTTCATTATCGAAATTTCGATGTGAAAGATGTACTTCGCTCTGGCCGACCTATCGTTGAAAAAGTCGATGAAATTGTGGAAAAGTTTGACCAGGACCGTCACATAAGCAGCCATGACATCGCTAAAGAACTTGAAATTCAACATCAAACGGGTTTGAACCACTAACAAAAGGCTGGCTACAAAAAGAAGCTAGATGTTTGGGTGCCACATGAATTGTCTATGAAAAATTTAATGGACCAAATTAACATCCGCGATTCTTTGCTGAAACGAAATGAAATCGAACTATTTCTGAAGATAATGATAACAGGAGATGAAAAGTGGATCAGATAGACAATAATGTGCGAAAAAGATCACGGTGCAAGCGTGGTGAAGCTCAGCAAATGGTCGCAAAGCCAGGATTGACGTCTCGAAAGCTTATGCTGAGTGTGAATGGAGTAAAGTTGGCTTCAAGAGAAGCCTGTGAAAATTACTTGTCGCAGAGAAACCAGCAAAGTTCTACACTGATGGAATGATGTCTCTAACGGAGCAATGGCAAAAAGTGGTCGACCAAAATGGTATATATTTGGTTCATTGAAGTTCATTGGAAATAAAAAAAAAAATTAGTTGAAGTTTGATTAGGAATACGAAAAGACTTTTTCGACTACCCAATATAAATCTACAGCTAACTTGATTATTTTTAGGTAAAGCAAACAACCGTTAGGCGACCATAATTTTTATCTTATGTGGCAGCATGTTGCAAGAGCATAAAAATGGAAAAAAAATATGAAAAATTAAATTAAAAAGTAATTATGTTTATACTTTATATTTGTTCTTTAAGGTTTTATTTTACTTTTCAAGCTTGTGTTTAATGCATTACAGGAGGAAAATGTCATTTTAGGAAACCTCGGCTTTTTAATAGAAATATTCTTTTTCAATAATATTTTTTGTAATTCAATTTAATGCGCTTTGATATTAATGTAGACATTTGCCGCGTTCGTTTTTTATTTTCGTTGTTTTTGCTGCTGTCAGCATTGCAATTGATTTATCTATTTACGCATTCCTTTATTATTTTAATCTAATTTTTTAATGCGCTGCTTGAAGCCACTATCTATCGGCTGCTTAAGCGCGCAAGCACGTGTGCCTGTGTGTGTGTTTTGCGCGCTGTTTGCGTCATAAATTTCAAGCGCGCCACTTTTTTGCTGTCAACATTTTGTGTCGCGCTTTGTAATTTTAGCCGCATTTTTACATTTTAGCCGCAATAATAAATTTCATTATCCTTACGTAAATATGCTGTTAAATGCGCCAACACACACACAAACACAGAGACATACACACGCTCACACACTAGCGTTCAACGGCATCACCGTGTCGCTGACGCTCAGCCGCCGTGCGTGTGCGGTGCGGAGGCGCATGTGTGTGTGTGCGTGCGTGTTTTTTCAGCGCAATTCGGGTCGTCGCGTTGGCTTTAGCTTTGACTTTGGCTTTGGCTCGGCGTCGCCGCTTGAAAGCCATAAAATTGCATTTAATTTAATTTCTTTGCGTTTTTTCTGCGCTGATCTTGTAATTTTTTCCGCTTCGTTGTTGTTGCTTTTTTCTGTAATCCCGACATTTGCTTTTGTCACATGCACGCGCGCGCACACACACAGGTGCGTTGCTGAGTAAAAAATGTTTACTTCATAAATGTAATTTAACAAAAAATAATAAAAATCGCGATTTTTTCCATTTTTTGGTGTTGTTTTTTTGTTTTTTGCTTAATTAAATTCGTTACAAAGGCAAAAGACGCGAACCAGCGGCGCTTCGGCAGCGGCGCTTGCAGCTGTGGGTGTGTGTGTGGCGCAGAAAAACACAAATAAACAATTCACATTTGAATTACTTTATTAGCGCGGTAAAATGATTACCTGTGCACTTAACGGTTATTGCCGGCGGACGGGAACGGGGACGAGGACGGGTGTGTGCAAACAAATGGTTACGTAATTGTAATTAAGAATATTGACGGCGATCATCAGCTTCGATTGTCTTTGGCTGCAAAAAAAATATTTGTTGATGTTTAGTTACTTTTGTTGTTGCTTCAGGCTTCTAAATCAATAGAACTCTGCGGAAATTACCAAAAATGAAATATTGTCCTCCGACCGTGTTTTCCGATCGCAGTTATGAAGCAACTCTCTTGTAAGACGAGGTTATATGACGCCGACATCGATCTGTTCGAAGAAGTAAGACAATGCTGACGTCACTAAGATCCTTGCTTTGACTTGTTGGTGTTGATCCTTGCAGAAATGGCACCAAAGTTTCTAAGAAACTAGCTCAATAATTAATTTTTCCTTTGTTAAATGTTCCTTAGCTAAACTGTTCCGGAAATTTCGTTTACGTTCTTAAAGGAATGAGGAAAATTACCAAAAAAGCTTCCCCCATTAAGACTCCAACTGGCTCAAGCAGACTCTCAGCCAAGCCTAAGTATTTAGAAGATCCATTTTTATACCCTGGACAAAAGATATTACAGGGTTTGTCCGGAAAGTAATATCACTGATTATCTTCCGCGGCAACTGTACTACGAAGCGTGCGCGCACCGACTAGAATCAGTAGGCGTTCCTAGCTAACGAATGAGCGGCTAGTCAGTTGTTTCTGTGAGTGGTGCAAGCCGAAAATGCAGCATTCGTCTAAGCAGAGGTACGCGATTAAATTCTATGTGAAACGCGGTAAATCTGCGACAGAGACGTTTGATAGGATCAAGCAGGCTTACCCAGATGTTGCTTTAGAAGTGGCGTATTTCGGCGACACCAGGCCTTTGTGGAGGGCCTAGAAAAGGATGAAGACCGGAAGAATGAGCAAATCCAAAGTGAAAACCATGCTCATTGTCTCTTCTGACATCAAAGGCATCGACCACCATGAATTTATTCCTCTTGGATAAACCGTCAACACCAAATTTTATGTGGAAGATCTCAAGAGACTTAAACGAAGGCTCAATCGACTCCGACAAGACATCCCACTCGATTGGAAGGTGCACCACGACAACTCCTCGGCTAACCCCGTTTTTCTTGTGCTACCTAACCAAAGCCGGCATCCCAACGCTTCCGTAACTGCCCTACATCCTTGTTGCCTTGCCTGAGAAGGCCGATCAAAGCCAAGCATTTTGAGACGACAGAGGGGATCCAAGCAGGATGCCCTCGGCTCTCAAGGCTATTCCGGAGAATGCCTTCCCTGACGCCTCCAATGCTTGGAAATCGCACTGCATCGACGTAGAAGGAGCCTATTTTGAAAGTTTTTAAATAATTATTACGATTGGTTCATTAATTTTTTTTAAATCGACTCAGTCCTACTACTTTCCGGGCAAACACTATATTTTATACTGGCGACTCCTCGAAAAATCTCTTTCACGTTTGCAGAATACATTTACTTTCGGAAGGGTTGCAAACAACCACACCCAGATCATCGAAGGCATTCGCGGGCATTGAACAACAGCAAAGCCGAATTCTCCCTCTATCACCCTCCCTCTCCCACCTTTGCTCAAACATATATAGCATTGTGTGCAAAAGTTCCCCTAAGCGTCAATGCTACCTGCAGTCAACTCCCCCCAAAAGGAAATGAAGATGTTCGACAACGTGTGTCAATATTCGTTATAGTACACTGATACTCCACAGCTAACAGCAATCCAAGCGAAGTCAACACAGCTCAAGTGTTTGCAATAAAAACATTGGCACCGGCACAACAAAACAAAAAATAACAATACAACAACACGAGAGTTAGAAAAATCGAAGGAAACAGGCAAACAAACGGCACCGGGCTATGGCACAGACCGAAGAAGCCGGCAAGCGACAAGGAAGTAACAAGTTCGGCTCGACTGAGGAGAAAGAGTTCGAAAAGAATAAAGCACTCACACGACTGGCGGCACCTACACACCTACGGATGTGTGGCAAGCAGACGAGGGGCACTCGAATATGCGAGACAGACGAATGGATGAATGAGTGGCTGAATGAATGGTTTGCTGCATGGACGGACGGAAGGAAACCAATTCGAAGCATTGTGTAGGGAAGTGCCGAATGCAAGGACAGACAGACAGACAGACGGACAGACAAACAGACAACCAAACACACACACACCCCGATAAACATCGACTTTGGAAAGTGTTGACCAGCTGACGACGGATGGGTAGACGTTTAGAGCAGACACTAGACGGGAGACAAATAAAATTCGTCTCGTAACAGCTGTGAACTGAGTATTTGCTGTTTCAAGGACATTTTTCTACTATGCAACATGTATGTATGTAAGTCAGCCACGGTGTGGAAGTGTGTTTCTGTTGGAGTTTCTTGCCCTTTTTGAATTTTATTTTTGCCTGCAAGAGCTTGGTTGGCTTGGCAGCCAGTGCGGAGGTGGCTTTGTCGTGCTTTCGGTTTTGGTTTGGCAATAGCAAAAGCTGCCTGCCGTAGGTGTGTGACGTGTTGAGAGCATGTGACAAGTGCATTCAACTTGCAACAAAGAAGAAGTTGGACAACAAAATAAAATGGAAATTCACAGGGAAAAAACAGTGAGGCAGAAGAAAGTGTGGCAATCAAAGGCGGTCGGTGGAAATTGAAGTGTGATATGCGCGCGCCAACACAAAAGGTGCTATTGGGTCAAGGACACGACTTAAGGATATGCAAAAGTTGACCAAGTCTGTGTCGTGGCTATGTGCCGTGGGTGTGGTGTCTAAGATGGGAAGAATAGTAGAACGCATTGAAGGACGAATTAGAAGTGCGTGCATTTGGCGCAAGCTTTGGAAGTCAGTTGATTTTTCCATAACGGTAAAACGTACAAATACATGGTGCTTGCAACAAGTGCTGTCGCTGCTTATTAACAACACAAACACGAGAAAATGAATTAATTTGCAGTGAAGGAGTGCTGTAAAAACCAATTAATCGTCAAGTAGTTGTTACATGAAAACAACAACAAAGTTGCATAACAGCAAAACAAAAACCAGAGCCACAACTAACGAACTGCGGCAAGCGACGGTCTCATTAGAAGGCACGATAAATCCAAAAAAAAGTTAAAATACTAAAAACAAATAAGCAAAGAAGCGAAAAAAACAACAACAGCAATGACAGCCAGCAATTACTAATATAACGTTAGCCCCAACCCTCTTAAGCGCCACAAATCATGCCGAGGCAGCCGCAGTCGCACATGCTGCGCTCAGCCCACGACATGAGGGACTAGCCGACGGGCCCTCCACCGCGCGGCGCCCTCATTTTGCCTTCCTCATTTTGTTGTTGTCAAATATATCCCTTTAATCATATTAAGTTGCGCGCTAAACAGAGACAAAACTACACGCCAACAACATAAGCAGCATATCGTTGGGTATCGTTGTTGTTGTTATTGCCATGCTGCTTGTTACTTGCGAATTCATGGCAACAAATCACAGCAACAAAGGAGCAACAAAAAAAGCAAGCGCGCACATACGATTTCCAGGAAAGCGCGCTCACTCCCACAAAGCGCCAGCTTTTCCACATTTTTCCTACTTACGAAGCGACATTTCATCCTTTCGCGTTCGCAACCGTGCGCTACACTCTGACACTGGGTGTGTGTGTGCGTACGCGCGCTTTTGACTTATTTAGACTACGGCAGCATCACCAGCGCCACCGTCGCCGCCCACCGCCAGCCGCTGCGCTCGCCAAGCATTCGCGCGCGCCAACCAATCACAAATTCACTTTGCGACGCGCTGCAAGAAAATCAGCGAAAAGCGAGCACACGGAAAAAGTGGAAAAAATGTGCCGAACAAAAACAACAAGCATGCTGCGACAGTGAAGACTCAACGCGCGGCAAGCCGGAAGGAAGCAAGCAAGAATATTGCGCTGGTTGCAAGGGTGGAAATGCGAGTAAGGGTGGGCAGCGGAAAACTCATGCGCACGCTTTTTTATATTTATATGCCTTTCCACTTTCTTTTTGTGCTTTTTTCTAAGTTTTCTCCCTCGAAAGATGTAGCTATGCTTGTTTGTTTCTCCACCGTAGGGTGCCTAGGATGTATTTGAGGCCTCTCACAGCGCCGCTTCTAACACTGGCGGCAGCAAGCAGCGCAGCTTCTGCCTCAGCAAATAAGCGGACGCACTTGTACACCGTTAGACGTTGGCAATCTGCTCGCTGACATCATCTCTGTAGGAGAAATTTCGAAACTAAAAAATTTACTTTGTAAATTTTTGCTTAGCGTGCAGTTTGAGAGCGCGCCGAGCTCTTTTGATTGAGCGTATTGCCTCCACGCGGAGAGAGCGTGACAGAATAGTGCGCAAGTTTAGAAATTGGCCAGCTGAATGGGGAAAATGGCAAAGTTTCTGTGCTGTGTAGGGATACTCAAGACAAGCGCAACCACAAGAGAAAATAAGTTTTCTCAAAGGGCAAAAAATGCTCTCCGTTAGTTTTCATAGTTGCAGCGATATTATTCTTTATTTAAATCTATCTCAGATAATTATTTTTTCTTAAAATACAATATCTTGTAAGCAAAGAAATTCATTTTTGAACAATTTTCAAGTTCCACTGAAGCTTATAACGGTTATAATAACCGTTAGTTAGTTAGTGGTTGGCATTATCTGAAAAAATATATTGGGCCGGCCAAAAGTACCAGATTTTAGACTATAGTGATCAAATTAGGATTCAAAGAAAGTCACTGTCAACTGATAGGATTCCTGGATGCTATGGTTGTTGTTGTTGTAGGCAGACAACATTCCCGAAGTAATTTCTAGGCATGGAGCCGAGTTGGCTGTCCTTAGCTGGTTAATAATCCGAGTCCATTCCGGTTACTTAGATCCGACTGTCGTGAGAACGGTTATGGGGATCATCACCGCTTAGGCCTATGAAGTGTTGAATCATTTGAAAATAGTTGGATCGTTAACCTCCAAAAAGTATAAGCCACTCGAACCCATGCGAACTCTGTAAAACAATATTTCCGGGGTCAAGCAATCAAGCATCTTGAAATAGGTCGAATACCAGGCGCTAATCTGAATGGTTTGAACGTGGACCGAACTGGACCGTAATCGAATAATAGGTCGAATACCTGGCACTGACCTGAATGGTTTGGACGTGGACCCAACTGGACCGTAATTAAATAGTTGGTTAGGTTAGGTTAATCTGGTTGACTAATAAGCCACGCGTAATAATAAATCATACGAATAAAGAAGAAGTCTCGTGCTTCGGTCGGTAAGATCAATTCAGTGCTTCGAAACCGATCAGGTTGTAAGAGGAAGTTAAGCTTTTTAGTTTCTGAGAACACTTTGGATTGTTACATTATGTGAAACCTCTCTTTAACCCATAGAACTGTCTAACATTTCCTATAGAAGCTTCGAGCTTCACTACAGCACTCACGATAGACCACTATGGTTGAGTCTTTTCAAAGACATCCAGCTATCAGTATAAAAGCAACCTCATGAGACATAAAGGGAGCGTCTGAGCTAGATGTATTGCAATACAATCGGCCAAGATGCATCACATATACTCGTAGTTACCATTTAGTGCACTCTTCAATCCCAAGAGAGTACTAAGTCCGCAGAAATTTAACTAAGAAATGATAATTATAATTTGTCTGAACTGCGTAAACTTATTTTTCTCTTAAAATCAACTACGAACGGCTCGGCTGTTTCTCGCGTTCTCTTTCTTAAGGCACACTTTCTTTTCTCAGACTGTTCTCAGCTGCTTTTCCACACATTTTCTTTACTCATTTGAAAAATTAAGTTCTTATTTGGTTTTCTACAAAAGTAAAGAGTATGTGTGCTATAAAGAAAGCCCGAGGCAAAGCATGAATGCGAAAAATCGATACAAAGAAAAACAACAATGAGCAATTTTTTATTCATTTTGCACTAATTCATTTATCTCGTATTTTTTAGGCTGCCTCTAGACCAGGCCTACTCGTTGCGACAGTGCGCACTTTCTAAGCCAATCGGCGACGCGCATTTTCTAACAACACACACACGCACGCACACGAAGAATAGTTCAGGCTGCATGTGTGCATAGAAGGGAGACAGCCTATGCAAACACAGGCTGGGGAGCGTGTGGAGGCCTGCTGGCATATAGTTGTAGATATATAATGTATCTAAACAGTTACGCAGATGGAAAGGTTGAGCGATTGGCATTAGATGCGTCAAGGTAAGAAGATTACTTGCAGATATACCGTATATGTGTGTGTGTTGGATGTGTTTTAGTTAATATTTTTCACTCAAAATAAAGTGTAGATTTCGCTGATTTTATATAAAGATACACAAAATATATTGCGGGTCCCTCTGCGTTGCTAAATTTCAAATGAGCCACCCTGTATGAGCAGACAGTAGTCATAGATCCATAATAAATGAGCAAATTTCATTAAGATTTCAAATTCTTCATAGTCTGGCCAAAAAAGAAACATAATAAAAACACACCAACAACAAACACTCCATTGGAACTCGCAATTTTGGCCGCAAAAAAGCGACAGCGACAACGAAATTTCATCAAACATGAAATTGTCGACAACAATTGCTCATTGTTGCGCTCCTGCCACACAGCCGGTTCCAACAATGAAAATTTGCTCCGTGCGCGGGTCCCCAACTCAGCGTCTTTACCAATGCTGCTGGTCCTTGGCCCTTGCCAGCTGTGTTCGCTGGTTCGTGTGTGGTCTCGTGGGCGATCATGGCGTATGTGTCGTCGCGCGGACTATTTTTTTCGCGTTTCTGCTGAGCCATTTGTTATTTTTGCAACAATTGATGTGGTACCGCGACTGTGTGTTTTTGCTATTATTGTAGCTGACATTGTGACTCTAGCTCGGAATGGCCGCCATTGCCTTTGCCCCACCCACGATCAGCAATGCTTACACATCGTCACCGTGTGCCATCCTTCGGCGTTTCGCCTGAGCTCGGTGGTCGCGCGACGTCTCCAATCCGCAACGCCGCGGCACCAATCCCAATCGCTTCACTCGTGTATATTTGCGCCGCTGCCGCGCGTTTTTCCGCCGTTTCCTGCCACCTCATGGCTGCTGCTATTATTTCCGTTGACTTCTTTTGTCTCCCTATTATTTGTACGTTTTCCTATTTCGTTTTGTTGTTTTCGCGTTTTTGTTTTGGAAATTTCTCAATCGTCATCCCGCGGTTTGGCAAGCGATTTTTTAACATTTTCCTATTGCTTTCTTGCCTTTCTATTTTTCGTCTGCCAAAATACACGTAGCGGCCAAGTGCCGACCGAACGGCAATAATAGCAATAACAATAATAACAACAACAACAACGTAGTGGCATTTGAAATGGTCATCGGCGTTGGTGGTGTCGAAAAATTGTTATTGTTATTGTTGTTTTTTATTGTTTTATGCGAATTTTAAATGATGTATGCCGACTGTAGCTGTGAAGCGAGCGCCGAAGCCATCAAGGGAGAAGCTGTGGGCGCAGACCACATGTGTTTATGGCGCGTACACTCTTCTGTTGTGGCATGAGTAAGCGAGGGCTAGCGCGTTCGACTTGCCAAAGTATAGCATATTTCGAACTAAAGGCAACATATGTAAATATAGCGTCACTTTAAAGTCACAAGAAATATATTTTAATCACTTCTTTCATGAAAATTGCAAGTGTGTGGATCTGAACAGCTCAGAAGGCCTGCTGTCCTCCCAAGTCTCTTGAAGTCTATACAACACAAGAAAAAATGTTAACTTCGGTAGTACCGAATCTATAATCCTCCACAAATACAAAAGATTCCTCACAAAAGCTTTATTTCGATCAGTCAATTTGTATAGCAGCTATGTGGTAACAGGGCAATTAAAAAGTCTTCTGACTGACAAATAGATGGCGCTATTAGAATTAAATCCATAAAAGTTTTAGTTAACCCGAACCTTCAAAAGGCGAGTGTATAAATTTGACAGCTGTCAGATCTTTAGTTTGTGAATTATATAATTTTGAAAGAAGCAACTTCGCAATGAAAAAATAGATAAAAAGAATTTACGTGTGTTAGTAAAGCATGCTTTTTTTTGGAAAAAAATACTGCTAAAACCAAGGTTTGAATTGATCAACATTATGTAGAGTCTGCATCATGTAAATCAACAGCTAAAAGGTGTTTGCTAAGTTTGAACGAGGCGAAATTAACACCAAGAACCATGAAAGCAGTTGACGCCCAAAAGAGGTTGCTATCGTCGAAAACGTCAAAAAATTCCTCAAAATAATATTGAGTGACCGTAAAGTAATGCTATTCGAGAGAGCAAGTACTCTAGAAATATCACCTAAACGTTTACATCAGATCATTCACGAATAATTGGGTATTAGAGAGCTCTTTGCAAAGTAGATGTCACACGAGCTCACTTTTGACCAAAAGCAACGACGAGTATATGATTCGGTGAAGTGTTTGGAGATGTTTAATCGTAATAAACCTAAGTTTTTGTGTCGATATGCGTCGATGAAACATGGCTCCATCACTTCACTTGGAACTTGGCCACCATTTTCTGTCCTAAGATAAGAATGGTCGCTGGGAAAAAATTTGCGCCAAAAGAAGAGATTATCGCCGAAACAAAGACCTATTTTGAAGCTAAGAACACACTGTACTAGCTACAAAACTGGTTTCGAAAAATTGGAGGGTCGCTATTATCAGTATATCACCCTTGAAGGGAACTATGTTGAAAAAAAAGAAAACCAAATTTGCCCAAAAAATGTATTTTACTTTGGAAGGCCTATTATAAAAATTTGACCGGAACAATTTCTTCGGAGATTGCACTAATGCCTTATACAATTATGCAATTAATGAAACATTTCTTCAGATATTTCATTATCTACTCAGGCAGTAACTCAGGTCGAAGATGTGAAGTTACCTAGTCAAATGAAAAACTTTTAAATTTAAGGACTTGGACTCGATCATTCAGAGTATATGACAGTTCTTGCTAATGTCTGAGGGACTTTTTCGCGTGTATACAGACAGACAAGGACATACAGATGGACATGGGTTAATCGACTAAGCTCGTCAGCCTGATCATTTCCATATATACTTAATAAGGTCTCTGACGTTTCCTTTTGTCGGTTGACGTCAAAAGTGGGTTCAACAATGGGACCTATGAGAAAAAACTTTTGAAATATAGTATAGCTTTAAAAAATATGGTTTGTTCGCAATGGAAAATATGAGTGTAAATAACTAACGCTTGGTTTCGATTAGCCTGCATATTTTGTGGCAACTCCCCGACCTTTGCGTTAAAACATTATCTTCTTCTTTTTCATTAGCACAATTCACCATGTCACCATGTAGACATTTTAACAATGGCTAAAATCCATAAATTGAAATTCGAATTGTTGGAAAATCCACCGTATTTACCAGATTTGGCCCCTCCGACTTCCATTTGATTTCAGAACTCAAAAAATGTATGCGTGGCAAGGGCTTTTCATCAAATAAAGAGACCATAACGGCTGTTGAAACGTATTTTGCAGACCTTCCGGATTCTCACTTCAAGGATGGGATCCACAGATCGGAGGATCGTTGAAGTAAGTGTACTAATGCTCAGGGAGATTAAACTGAATAATAAAATGTATTTTGAATCATAAAATTGTGTTTTTCTTATCAAACGATAAAACTTATTGAACAACCTGGTACTTATGTTGTCAGATACACCATTTTTACTGCCTTTTAGAGTTCCAAAATTGATTATTACTATTTATTTAAGCATGTCATTGTGACAAAAAAAATATTTTACAACAACCAACAGTATCTTCTGAAAAAAGTTCGATTCTAAACACTCATTTTAAATGCACAGAAGGCCAGCCATCTACAGTTGTTGTTAATTGTTAGATTCGAATATGAATGTAGAGAAATTTTCGTGTAAAATATTGCAATTCAATTTTTCAAATAAAATAGTTGCTTTGAGAACAGAAATTTTTTGGACTTACCCTTTCTCCAGCAGATGAGCGATTAATCCGGCTTCATTTTTTCTTTCTTTGAAGTGATGTTGCCAGACATTGAGTTTGATGCCTGAAATAAAGTATTAATTTACAGTTACTAATTTCGAAATTAACGCAAACAAAATTGGGAGGCGGTATTTCGGTCATTGCCAGCACTGGAGATATACAAGTACGACTGCAACGAGATCTATTGACAAAAAACGAAAAGACTTTTTCGACTGCCATATATGGTATATGTCACATAACAGTATTTATTACTATTATTCTCTTTACCCTATATACCCCGTCAAAGTATCTAATTTCGTAATAAATTTCCTCATACCACACCCTTGCTCCCATAGCTTCGATGACCACCATACAATTCGAAAATCACCAAAATTTTCATGTAAAATCTCCCCAAAGTGTTCGTGTGTCATTCGTGTAGCAGCAAAAACCAATTCAGCTAATTTGCATTGCAAGACATTTTAGAGCATTGTTATTGAAGGAATTGCATAAAAGATGAGGCATAACCGCATTGTTGCAACAAACAAAAGCAAAAGCAGCAAAAAAGTGCAACTGGCCTGAATTACGCATGCAAACTTTGACCTGCAACAATTGAATGCACTTTGGCAACTGACCACTGGCCACCAACAAAACTGGCAAACATCAAATGGCAATTGCGCACCATGCAACAACACCAACAACACTAGCGTCGAGTTGCATTTAAATGTTTGTGTTTGGCGAACGCGACGCGGGGGAATTTCGCTGAGGAGTTTGTCAGCGTTGCATTGACAACCGACAGCAGTGGCAGCGGCAGTGGAAGTTGCAGCTGCACTTTGTCGACAGCAACTGCATGCCACATGCAACAACTCGCCGCATGTCGCCTATTGAGCGGTTGAATGGCCTAAATGCAAGCAGATATGCGAAGCAGCTGAGGCACAGACACACACAGCCGTTTGTGGCATTTATGTAAATGGATGCGAAGGATTTTCGCAAAACCGCGTGCAGTTGCAGTTGCAACAGCTGTGCGCCGGCCGGCAGCGCCGTGGCTATGTGCAACGTGGCCCCAATTTATGAAGTGCACTTTTTACATTTGCCACAATTTTTAGTTGCCACTTTTATTATTGTTGCGTATGTATGTGTGGCGGCATGTGTGTGTGTGTGTGTGTGTGTGGCATTGCAGTGATCCAAATGCATTTTTATGCCTATCGGCCATCGGCCGCGCCAGCCGTGTTTGTTGCAACTGCAATACGCAACAAAATGCAACACTTCAGCGCACTCACACACACATACACGCACGCAGACAGGCATGCAGGCACACATAGAAAAGCTTTCCCCAAACTTTTCACGCCAGCCAGTGATTTGAAGGATTGTTGATGCGTGCATGCATATATGCGGCTGTATGTGTGTGGCGTGTGTGTCGTTGCTGGCAGGGGGGATCATAGTAGGCCGTTGGTCGTCCTGTTGCACGCAGCCAACAGCAGCAACAACTGCAGACTGCATTTGGCACACGTACATGTGTGTGTGTGAATATTTATTTTATAGATTTTTATATACAAATTGTAGAAAAATACTTTTATTTCTGTTGCACATATCTATAAAAATGCACAATGCACGCGCACGCATACCAACACAGCTGATTTGGCGCTTTACGTGGCATTTGTGACGGCAAGTGTGTGTGTATGTTGTTTTTTGTTTGTGTGTCCTTTCCTTTGTTGCTGTTTGAATTTCAAGGTCATTTGAAAAAATATGGATCAATGTCTGATTTATTGTAACTGCCAACTGGAGTTTTCACTCACTTTATTTATTAGAGACTTTTATTTCATGTTTTCAATTCAACGCAGTTACTATTTGGATGTGAAGGTAGCGGTGTGAGCGTGGCACTTTTAGCGCCACTTTTTAGGACACCTTTGTCGCACTTTTTTGTTGTTGCTTTCGCTTTATTTTATTTCATAACATTTTTTTTATACTTTTTATTAGTTGCATTCGTGCGCTGCTAAGTGAATGAACTATTGAAAATATTTGACGCGTCGAATATGTCCAATGTGAAAACAAATAAAAGCGAAAGCGGTCGGTCGCCGGCGAAAGGACTTTTTCTGCCTCATTCGAGGTCAAGCTTAAATGCACGAAATGCTTGCTCACCGATTTGTAGTAACTTAACCGAAAGGCTTTTGCGGTTCATCATAGCAATCTTTAAACTAGTTCTTGTTTTCTACATGAATACTAATAAATGTAAAAATCATGGTAAAATCACTCATACGCAGTGGCTGCCCTTTGAAGCTTGCTTTGATCATCAATAGAACGTATGCTCATAAAACTACGATTATACAAAAAAAAATTATTGGAAAATGGAAGTAATAGGAAATAATAAAACTAGCTGATTATAAGGGGCAATAGATTTATAGGGACAGTCTATCGCCTAGACTGCAGCCATTTATTGACGACAACGTCTTTTTTCAAGCAACCACAAAGGTATTGTTACTTTTATTTTGTCTTCGAGGCCTGAGCAAGGGGAGTCTGGACACCTCTTAGAATCCTAGTTCGGACTGTTCTTGATAAACAACAACAATGTGCATGTTTACTGGAGATGTCCGCTTAATAGAGCTTCCATTTAATAGAGGTTTCACTTTATTTCGTATTTATGGATTGTTTTTACTATCCTATCTTCTAAGTTGGTTCAAAGTGGACACAGTGTGCTAAATTTTATTAAAATCGGTTCAGTAGTTTAGGAGTCCATCGCGGACAAACAACGTAACACGTAATTTTTTATATATAATATAAAGACTAGTAAGAGTATGAAAAAACTTAAAATAAAAAAGACAAAAATAACGTCGAATTATCGGCCGGTGGAGTGGGTTCTACAAAAAATTCTTCTAGTCATCTTAAACAAACAAACTGAAAGAATTCTCAATAAGTAAAGATGTCGCTATCGAATTCACCCTTACCAAAAAAAAATCACAAAATGGCGTCGACTTGAAAAAAATGCATTTTCTTATTTTCACCTTTCCGAATTTTATGTAAATACTTAAAATTAAAATTAGACAAAATCGAGGCACGCATGATTGAGAGATGTATAACGAAGACTTTTCAAAGTAATTAGTGAAATAGAACTAGAGATAGCATGTCAACTAACTCAAAAAAGTAGTTTCGAAAATTATTCAAGAAAATTTCGTATTAACGTTTTCTGGTCCAGTTGATGTGCCACTAAAATGGTTATAACTTCGGATATGATTTGAAATGTTGAAAAATCCATCATCGTCATCTTCATCAGGGAGATAATTTTGAATATCTATACCATTTAATATGGAAAAATATAGTTTTTTTTTCAATTTATAGACTAAAATTCTCGCTTAAGATGAAAAAAATTATAAAGCGATTCTTAAATCAAAGTCATGTTAGATTCGGCAAATCAACAGACTCAATAGAGAAACATGTCTTAAATAACTCAGAACTTCATTTTAACCATTAATGGTGTACTTCTAGCCTCACTTTTTTCATATCACAACTGCCACAAGTACCAAAAGCAGTACGATATTTCGAACAAACTTCCATGAAATGAAATTGAACTTCAGTTCTGTATGTTGGAAATCACAAAATCTTTAAAAATTAGTATTTTTCATTACACCAAAGCACCGTTATAACTGTTTCTTTATTACCAACCCTTTCTCATGGTTATCAAAATAAGTATTATTGAAGAAATCTTAAAATATCCAAGGTGGAGACCCCAAGTCATTTATTATATATATAATTATTAAAACTGACCGATCGAACTCCAGTCCTTGCAAGGAATATTGTTTTATTTGACACGGTGCATTGATGAAATTGGGCACAAATTAGCATCCGAGCCATCGCTTCCATCTCCGAAGAGATTTTTCAGATAGGACCACTTCAACATATAAACTAGATGATTAAAATCAAGATAAAGATCCATTTATGCTTTCAAAAATGCACCAGTGATGACTATCATAGATATGCTCATCCCTGTAAGTGAGCCTATATCTTTCCGCTTTGTTTGGCGTTACCATCAAGCGTTAATTTTTTTTGTTTTTGCTACTGTTTCTCTAGTCTGCATTTGACAAATGTCTTTCAATTAATTCGCATTCAATTACTACTAGAAAAATATTTGCACACACTCACACACTTACAAACAGCCGTAAAAGAAAAGAAAATGAAAACTAGAAAAACTGAAATTAAATTGTGTGGGTGAGAATATATGTAGCGTTTGGGCGAATTCAAACATTCTTATCTTGTTACATAAGCTGCCAGAGCTATATAAAAATACCTTAGCTATATATGGTATATGAGCATATATGTATATATATACATATGTATTGTATATACATACATATATGTGTGTGTATGTATGCTTGTATGCGTTGGTAGGCATTTGCCGCTTGTGAGCTGAAGTTACTGTCGTGTCATTTAAATTGTTTGGTGACCAGCTCAGAGCAAGCACAAAAACCAAGCATTTTCCACTACAACAGCGTTTTTGCTGTGGCATTTTTTTTTGTTATTAGTGCTGCTGTCTTCATCTTTCTAAGCATATAATTTTTTGTTTTTCCGTCATTACTTGTCTCAACCTCTTTTTCAACTGCCGCGCTGCAATTTTTCAATGTGTCTACGTGGCATGCAACGACAAGCAGGGTTCTCAGAGAAGCACAGCACAAAGCCGACATAAATTAAGCAAGAAAATGTGAAAAGAATTTCCTCCGCCTATTTAAGGAGATAAGCGGAAGTAAAAAATTTAGTTTATTCCTCGACAAAATCAGCAAATGTTTGTGCAACATGCGAGCTCGCGACCGAAGTTAGTGCGGCTCATGCAAATACTCAGCCGCGGCTGCCCGCACAAGCATGCGCGCCATTTGAAATTAGTAAAAACAACTGCGAAATTGCCGCAAAGAAACAAAAACAACAACGAAGGCGCAAAAAATGCAATTACACTGTGTTGGTGTAACTGACAGCAAAGTTGTTGTTGATTTTTCTGTAGATAGATAAATGCGTTTATTCACACACACACACACATATACAAGCACGCATGTGTACGTACGAGCATGTACATCTATTATGTTTGCATAAGAGCAGCTCTTGCATAAATAGAGCCTTGCGTGTGTGTGTGTGGCACGCCCACCCACACCACCACCTACTCGGCCCCAGCTACGCAAAAAAGTCATAAAAACTGCGCGAATGCTGAGCGGCATAGGCTCCGCCCTGTGTAGGCTAAATGTTGCACGAAAAAATGTACCGTTACATACACAAACAGTTATCTCGTTTGCGTATGCATGTGTGTATGCCGACGAGATAGTGCTGTTGGGTGCGTCGGGCACACATTTCGTGAACGCCGAATGGAATTATTTGCCAGGAAAACGAACAAGTGTCAAAACGGACGAAGATGAAGTTGAAAGAACGCGCTAAAACTATTAAAGAACAGCTTTTCGGTTACACAGATCGAGATGGTTGCAGAACCGATTTTAAACGGTTATAAAACCGATACTTCTTACCCTAAACAAGAGTAGTCTTCAAACTATTGTTCTCACTTCCGATTTAGTCGTCTTCAAAGTCGCTTATGCAGCAGTGTTTACTAAACAACGAGTTCCTACAGGCCATGGCGACTACTCCAAATCGTCTACGAATTATCTACATTTGTAATACTTTTTTCAACGACCGCTTATAAGCGAAACCCCATTCTAACTGCGCCACAAACCGTTGTTGGCGCTTAAAGCGCCGCTGCTTATTGCCATTTTATTTCCAATTTTTTCCTTCGCAATTTGGTTTTTCAACATTTTGCCGCATTTTGTTAGTGCCACAATCTGCGAGTTGAATACCTCTCAGACGCCAAAAAGTAGGCTACGATTTTTGAATTTCAAGCAATTTCGGGATCTGCGCCAGCCTGAATGGGCAGGTAGTCGAGAAGTAAAGGAGAAGGCGAGGTAGTGTGCACAAAAGTGTTGCGTTTTAGTCGTTTCCGGTCACTGTGTGGCCAACTACATATGTTTGACCTCTTACTCATTTGTCTTTAAACTGAATTTTTCTTACTGCACTATTTTTACTACATTTCGAAATCTCGACTATGTGTTTTATCTATTTCATTTCTCTATGCACACTCCTTTATCGCTTTTAGTTTTCATTTAAACGCAGTAAACGAGCTCAAACCGCTCACTTGCTCCACCCTCCGTCTCTTGCGAAAAGTAGGCGCAGAAAACTCAACAAAAAACGCAGCTGGGCCACCGCTTTGTTTGCGCAATGGTCACTCCCAGTCGTCTTCCATGGTGTTTAATACTTTCGTGTGCGGGAAAGGGTTCGGAGCGCAGCAAGTCGGGTAAAAGAGCCTTCTAAGCAGACAAACTAAAAGTTTAGATAACGTTATGGGCAATCTTTTGTTGCCACTTTGCTTTCTGCTGAGTCTGTAACTGCGTGCCACAGATAAACATTTGCGCCTAGGGTTTCTTTGCAGTTTAAAAAAAGAACAGTACATAAAATGTTTTGCTGAAAAAGTGCAGTTTGGGTTCCGTATAGTCCCTACACTGCTCTTCTGTACCTTTTTTTCACCAGCACTGATTTTTAACTTTGTTGAACTGTGGTGGTGGGTGATCTGCAACTCCAGAACGATATGTCCTATGTAGAAATCTGGTATGGAGAGGCTGGGTGTAGAAACTATGGTCGGTATTACGCTCTTTTTACCATTTCTCCCTGTTGTTGTTTGTAAGGGAACAATAATGGCTTCAGTTGTAAATATGTGCCTAAATTTAGCAGATACAGACACAATAGGCAATTCAGGCTTTTTAGATAGTCTGAGGCCTATTTCTTTTCACAGAATTCGAAAGAGAGCATATTGTACATATATATAGGTGTATATACTACTTGCAGACATTTCAAAAAGAAAACTGAAAATAAAAATGATTTTATCAAAAAAATTAAACTATTGTCCTGTCTCTCACTAGTGGAAAGGTTTGGGGGAAATTATTCAAATATGAACTTTAAATAATATTTGTAAACATATTTTTCCAGTCTCAAAAGTATAGTCAATGCAAAAGTATAAACTACTACGGAATAACCTACCAGGTCTTCATATACACACACATTAGCTCTGTATTGAGGGTTTTCTGAATACCGCGCACAAGCTAACTCAGGAATAAATAAATAAAATCATCTGCCATCAATGAGATGAACGCGTCTTCAACCTGCTGACAGAGTTAAGTATAGAAGGCTCATCCTAGACTCTCATGGCAACCGAAGATCGAGGTAAAAGCAAGTGTCGGTTGTTCTGTACTGTTGAAGATGAGCCCTAGGGAAAAGGTGGAGACACTCACCAAAGGTAGCTCTTTAGCTCTATGAAAGCATAGTGAATATTATTATGCTCTAAGGAATTTTTGTTGTTGTCAGGTGCTGGAATAAACTACATTCGCTAAAAAGTTGGAATTGCTGGTGCGTTACGAAGCCCAACAACTATAACACTAAATGTCTTGCTGCATTTTGCACCTGTGGATACAGCCCTTAGACTCAAAAATTCTGGATACTAAGATGACGATGCGAGTCTGGGAACTTTGGAATCCTCCCTTATTCTGATTTTATACCAAAATACCTGAATCACCAGGTAGCTGAACCTTACCCTGGCTCTTTCTTCTCTGGTGACATATCTTCGAGAGAGGCATGGGAGAAGCATGGGAGTGAGGTGTGGTGAGTTTTTTACGGTTGGATCAAAGCTTGGGAGGGCCAGCGCCAGTTTTAGGCTTCCTGACACTACAGCGTTTTCCAAGCGGAGGAACTGGTTTGGTTGCCTGGCTATAACGTTATTGCATTAAACTGTTAGGCTGATGAACAAGTTAGGACCTCCGCTTCAGTCTCAATAACAGTGGAATGAGAACGAGTAGGAGCTCCTTTGAATTCCTATGGGTCACTACTGGTCTGTTGAGTCTCAGATCAAAGCAATTACCAGTAGTTCCGCAGTCGTGAGATGCTTCTGGCTTAGGGTAAAAAGTAGCAGATTCAAGGATCTCCTCGCTCTCAGCAAGGTTCCCTCTTCTGGCTCAAGGCAAATAGCAACAAATCCACGGAACTTTTAACACTCAGCAAGGTCCCCTTTTCAGTGCTTGTAGGAGTTCTCACTGAACATTGTTCTACCGAGATTTTTAAAGAACGATTGGATATCTTACTGGATGCCTGCGGAATCAACTGTTTGGAAAAAGTTAAGATAGAATCTTCCTAGCATTTCCTCATCAAATACCCAGCTTTTGCCAGATCAAGGCAAAAACGCAACGGATGTCATACATTTAGACATTCAGAAAAATTCGAAATAGAAATAAAACTCCTAAGCAGAATAGGTGACAGGTTCAGGACGTTTTTGTCAATAGCTGATATTCAACTGCAGGAGTTTTTCGTTTGATATCAAAAAGCACTGTACATAATAGTTCAAGTTGGTTCCCCTCCACAATGATGAGGAATCAGCCGTTTTTAGCCCTCTTTGCTATTTCGGAAGCCTTCAATTTGTCACTTTTAGAGCTCTAGTCTTCACAAATTGCATATCCTTTTTCTAAATATATTTGAGTAGCTCTTTTATTTGCTAATTTGATTATGCCTGAAAAAACAATCGATTCACTATCAATCACCTACTCATGCATATTCATATCCTTATTAACCGCTAGAAGCCAGACTAAGCTCGGCTTTGGCCAGCAAGTAGTGATTCCACACATTACAACATGCACAGAAGGCCGAGAGACGTCAAGGCAAGTAGCTTGCCGCAGTCCTTCTCGAAGTCATTCATCTTATTTGAGCTCATCAGCGTTTCAAAGCCAAACCAATGACGAATTCGCGTCACTGCCGGCAAATACTTTTACATACACTCGTACATACTTCCTCTGGTATTTGCACAGACTGTTCGTGTGGCTGTGCGCCGGTCAACTGACGTTTGTCAGCCGTCATCCTTTGTTGACACAAACTGTCACAATTACAAGTTTATTTTACTTCGAAGCGATTTGCTGATATTTTGCCAAGTTTTCGCTTTGCTTTCCTCTGCTATTTTTGCTTTTTCCGTGATAGTGTTGTTGTTGTTGCTGCTCTCCACTAACACGTGTCGCTGTCATACACTGATTTAAGTGATATTTATGCTGTTGTGACGGTGAAGTGATAAAGCGTTTATAAAATCACTCCGGTATTAGTTGATATGGCGATATTGTGGGCGCTGGCGCTGTAAGTCAGTATGTGTGCGAGTGTGGGAGAGTGTGTGCTGTTTGCGCGAAATTTACTCAAATCAGTGACAAGTGATGCTATTACGCTGATTATTTCCTGAACGAGTTTGCAAAAATGATGACAAAACTGCAACTTTAAAAAGACATATGGATAGTCGAAAAAGTCTTTTCGTATTTCTAATCAAACTTAGTTTTTTTAATTTATAATGAACTTTAATGGACCAAATATATACCCTTTTGATAGACCACTTTTTGCCCATTTTCCGCTAGAGACATTATTCCGTCAGTGTAAAACTCTTCTGGTTTCTCGGCAAAAAGCTGCAACAAGTGATTTTCACAGGCTTCTCTTGAAGCCAACTTTACTCCATTAAGGGAGTTCTGCATTGACCGAAACAAGCGGTAGTCCGATGGTACAAGGTCAGGACTATATGGTGGATGCCTCAAATACTTTTAGCTAAGCTCTTACACACCTTTCACCTTTCGCGGCATCAATCCTGGCTTTGCAACCATTTGTTGAGCTTCACTTCCCTTGGACTATGATCTTGTTTGGTTCGATTTCACTTCGTTTCAGCAAAGAATCGCAGATGTTGATTTGGTCCATTAAATTTTTCACAACAATTATGTGGTACGCAAACATCAAGCTCCTTTTTGTAGCCAGCTTTTTTTAGATGGTTCAAAACCATCAAAGGGATGAATGTTAAGTTCCTTAGCGATGTCATGGCTGCTTTTGTGACGGTCCTGGTCAATCTTTTCCATAATTTCGTCGGCTTTTTCAGCAAAGGCTCGACCAGTGCGAAGTACATCTTTCGCATCGAAATTTCCGTCTTCGTAAACTTCACAAATTTCATTGGCGGCTTTCGTGGCATTCTTCCCTTTTTAAACAAAAGTTTAAAAATATAGCGAATTTCTTCATTATTTTGACTCATTTTTGAATAGCTGTAACTTTTTTCAACTTTTCCGAATTTTATTTTATTTTTGGTTACATGAAGCTTATAATCTCACCTTTTCAACACTATATGGTATGACAGGTTGTGATTGGTAGAAATGAAGATATACGACTGCAACGGCATCTATTCACAAAATACGAAAAGACTTTTTCAACTACCCGATATAAGCAAATATGTCAGGATTAGGTTTGGTCTGTTAGCGAGTCCTCGAAAATATTTCAAAAAAGTATTTAAAAAATTATTTCAGCTTATTTTCCTTTAAAGTGTTGATTTTTTATTCTTTCTTACTTCTCTTTCCCTACATGCTGTCATATCTAACAAAGCACCAACTCCACTCTCACCTTGACCGCCAAGTCATAAATTTCAAATGTTAAGCAGTGATGCAACACTTGCAGCGCGAACTACAAACTACATTTGCCACATGCTGTGACATGTGAAAATCAGCACTTCCGCCGAACAAGCACGAACTTCGTAGAAAATAGCAGCAAAGATTATAAATTGGCCATTTGGAAAAGTGACAGCAAGTATGGGTTAATAAAATTCATGTGGCAACGCTCTTAATGCAGCAAGGCAGGCGATCACATAGCTAATTAGACGTTTTCTGATCAAATTATACTCACACAATTACAAACGCTGAGTATATAACAAGATATATCAGTTTAAACAACAGCAAAGCGAACTCAGCGCCTGAAAGTATGCTTTCTGATAAATAAAATTCTACTTATAAGTCATAGCTGCAGTCAACTCCCGAATCGCGTTAGAGAAATTAGAGAAAAATTACAAAAAACCAAGCGGAATACCAACTAACAATGTAAGCCAACTGCTAAATGAGCAAAAAACGCGCGCAACCGGAGCGCTGCTCGGGCATTAAAAATAAATGAAAGCGCGCTGAGAAATATGAGGAATGTATGCAGATGAGCGGCAAAAACATGCGATAAAAATACACTATGAGCGGTGGAGCCAGCGCGGTGCGAACCACAAACACATGCTTGCAGTGGCAAAGCGCACACACACACACACGTATGCTTTTGATGCAGTTGCATATTTTTAATTTGCGCATATTTCTCAACTTTATCCGGAAATGTGTTGCCGCCTGCTGCCCTCGCCGGCCGCTGCTCTAACACTTTTTCTATTCGCTTTCGTTTTTGCGCTTTTTGCCGACCACACTTGTAATTTTTCACGTTTTTACCAGCCACTGTCCGGCAGCTGGCTGCTGGGTGCTAAAAAGTGTGGCTGCCGCAAAGCGGCAACACTGGGAACTCGAGTTGAACATTGATTACAACTGCTGTGTTGGCGCCTCGCATTCTCACAGAGTTCAGAGATTTGCGTCAGGGCGGTGTGGAGTCAAGCTGAAGCGCAGGCAGACACTTTAAGAAGTGCTTTTATTTATTTTTCAAAACCTTTTTCAAATGTAGAGAATTTGTGGCACTCAAATTTATTGTAAATAAAACTATATTTTTATTAGAAAACAGTCTTAAAGCGAGTTCCTAAACAAAAAATTGGTTAATTAGTGAAAGAAAATTAGAAAAGTCACTTTTTCTCTTGCTTTCCTCTGCCATTCGCAGCATGTTCATTAACTCTTAAACTCAAACCGGGCGATATAATAGTAATATAACCCGTTACATGCACGAATATACGATTTCATGCAACTGTGTGGCCACTTCGGCACCCCTTGGCTACCCCCAGCTCGCGCCAACCTGCTGGCTACCGTCTCCATATATTTATATACCCAGCGCTTGTGGCATATTATTGTTTATTTTTATAGAAAATACATCCTCTTAGAGAATAATTGCTGCCGGAAAAAATATATTGCATGTTATGTCGCATATTTGCGCAAAAAAATCTCAAATTGCAAGCAACCGAGACGCGGACGTGAAGTCCTTCTACACACACTAACACACACAAACATGTGGGAATCTGCTTTGTTAGTTGTCCTTGTTTGGCGAAAGGTTACGAAATGTTGAAAAATTAATTTTAATTTGACAGTGGATTTTTTACCGAACTTCTTCACACACACAAAGACACATACTATTTATACATAAGTGCACATATGTTCGTATTTAGTATTTATATTGTTTGCGCTTTGTAATTTTTTGTTTTTGTTGGAACATTGTAACTCTAGAACGGTGCAGTTTCAGCAAGGCAAAAGGCACATGTGAGAGGCATAGCACAGTGCTTGGCAAATTAATTTAATAACCTCGCAGAGTTCTTAATTATTGGATTAACAAACGCGACTAGTTAACCGAACGGGATAATACTGCGGAAGTTACGACATCGAAGACAATAAAACAACAGCTTTAATTCCAAATTTAAAAAATTATTTGAGCCAGCCTCATTTTCCAACTTGAATAGGCTACCAAACAAAAACTAATGCAAACAATTTTAGAAATTTTTTTGCAATTTTTTACAGTCTTACTATTTATATCAGCTGTTCAAACATTTTTATTTTTGGTTGAAAGAAGCTTAAAATCTCAACTCTCCAACACTTGTCTTTAACAAATTTACTGCATTTCTAAGCGCTCAGCAGTATTTTCTTATATTTCGGCGTAATGAATAGCACATTTCTGGAACTTTAGACTTATCAATGAGCTTATTCAATCACACTGCGAAGGTTCTTAGTTTCATACTTGTAGAATATCACTCCTCTTTATCTTAGTGCTTTTCGGCGCTGTAACGTATTCTCCAGCCGTTATATAATGTAACAAGCTCAGCTTATCAAATCAGGCTTCATAACTAGTGCAATTTCTGTTTTCTTCATCAATCTACAAGTTATTATTAAACGATCTACATAGTCACTAGCAAATCATAGATTGGTAACCTTTTGTGGTAACCCATACATAAGTAGCTTCAAACTGAATGACTTTAATTCAGTCTTTAAAGCAGAAATTGTGCCAGGTGGCCTTCTGTTTTAACCAGCAAGTTCATAATCCTTCTAGTGGATAGCTAACCGGCAATGAAGGCTATCCGTAGCGCCAATACCAGGTCTCACTATGTTTGGTTATACAAGCAGGCAATGATTAGACTCTCAGTAGGGAGCTCGGTTCTTAACCGCGTGACCGGTCATTTAGGAATATAAGGTTAGAAACAAACGAAAAAGCTCTGAAGCGGCTGGAAACACAGCTTCCCTAAGCTGTCTTAGACCACTCAGCTCATTCAATGGTTCCAAGAGGAACACATCAAAAAGCTACTACTTCCTGGCAATGCGGAGCTTAGTAACATCTAATAAATCTAGTAGTATGTGTGAAAGTAGATTCGGCGAAATGCAGAGCATGCGTGGAGGATGATGAGACCTTCGAACATTATCTTTGCAAATACCCTGACCTTCAGGCGGATGAGACGGGCATCGGTGGAAAAAATAAGGTCTTTTACAAAATCCACCAAGTTGGTGAGTAAGGCTTGATTTGGTTCCCACCCGGCAACACAATGGGTCTAATAGTGGCTTAAGTGCGGCCGCATGCGGTCTGGCGTTGTCTCGCCTCCCATTTTAAACAACCAAAACTGTATATATAAAAATTAAAATATGAGGTGCTTAGAAACTTCTCCGCATATAAAGAATTCCAACACTTCTCTATAAGTAATGGCAAAGACTGCGTTAATGACTGCCACCTTTGATAAATATTTTATTATTTCTATATTAGATTTCGAAGCTCAACTGTAGACAGTTTAAAGTTTAGACTAAATGATTTAACTTAAAATGTAAAGCTTCGCATATTTTTCTAAAAATAAGTGTCAAAATATGTACGCTGCAAATGCTTTGGGTAGATCTAAAATTGACTACCCAAAAGTCAATTCACCGCTACACTGTCTCATTATGCCAAGCATGCCACTTTTTAAGGGACGAGTGACTCCCCTCCTCCCCTCACATGCATTGAATAGCGTACCATTTTGTACATTTACGTTCATTATCCTTTTGATTAACACAAAAAAAGACAAAGTTATTGCAAAACAAAAAAAAAAACACAACAACAGAGCGCAAAACGAAAACTTTGAGTGAGCGAGCATCAAATTTGTGCTGATGATATCCTTTGGCGATGGCAATCAAACGTGAAAAAATGAGCAAAATGAACTCCGACTGACCAACGCGTCAAATGATAAATCGAAATAAGCGGTGCAAAATTTACAAAAACAAAAAATGGAACAACAATTCATACATAACAAACAACAATGTGGAAAGCAAGCTGCGAAGGGTGAATGTCAGCGAAAGGACGAAAGGCGAGCGCGTCATTTAGACACATTTTCATCTTTTTTCGGCAGGCCACTCGTTCAACTCACACAGCATGCAGGAGCGTGAGCGTGAGCAATATTGTTGTTGTCATATTAGTTTATTTTTGGAGGCAGCACACATAAAAATAAGGCAAATAAGTTGGCGTTGTCGCTGATGCGTTTCGCAAGCGCTGCGTTTGTTGCACTTGTTGTTGCTGCTGCTGATGACAGCGCATTTGCGGCTGATGAGGACATTGATGGCGCTGCTGATGACCAGTGGCGCCACCATCCAAACACCACCGCCGTGCTGGGCGCAGCACATAACTGAGTATAATGAAATGTTAATGCACGTGTGTGCGCGCGCGTGTGTGAGTGCGCGCTGGTCATTGCCGCAAAGCGCGCGACAAACAAAGAAGTCACAAAATGAACAAGCAAAATCAACGAATTAAAAACACAAAACTAAAGAAAAAATAATCGCCGAAATTTCAATTGAGCACGGCGGCGCGCTAGGCGGAGCGCGGAGCATGTGAACGCGGTTGACTGCCAACCACTGGTGCTGGCAGCGAGGCGAGTGCTTTAGGCAGTTTTTCTTCCAGCAACTTGCGCCGGATGGGGAGACGGTGGTGTGTGTGTGTGGCTACTGGCAAAATTTGGCATTTTATAACGACGCGAAATGCCAGAAAACACACGCACACAAACACACAGGCGTGACTAACATGTGAGCGAGTCACAGCGGGGAGGGAGCACAAGCATGTGAGCGCATTAAAAAAATTTAGACTAACAACGGTGACCGCGAGCAGGCACAGCAAAGCGGTGGAGAGTATGAGCCTGCATACTACCCCTACCCCTGCGCCGCGGGGGTAGGAGAAAGCTAGTCAACTTTTTGGGGTTAGCGTAAAGTGGTGACCAGCGCGCCAGTCAGCGCTTAATGGAGGCGGCAATGGTGATGATGACGACGACGCATAATAACCATTCATCAGCGGCATAGACAGGTGAGCAGCGTCACAAGCAAACAATAGCAACACCAACAAACACCGAGTGTGCCGAGCGAGCAGACAACTGCCTCATTTTCAACGCGTACCCAAGTGAGGCTGGAGTGATAAGCAGCGCGGCAGTCGAAAATATTTTTATGCCAGCACCACTCAAGCACTGGCACAGCCCACCCGCTCAGCTGCTTTGCAGCGCTTTCTACAAATTTAACGCGAATTTCGTATTTGGCGCGCACAAATTCGCATTAATTTAGCACTACAACGGCGAAGTAGCCGCGTCACCCCAGCCACAGCGCAGCGCCGTGGTGTGTAAAGAATTTCGCCTAAAAGTAGGCAAGCAGACAGGCACATATGTGCGCGCATACAAATATTTATGCAACGTGAAGATCAATTTTTTTAGTTTCTTTTTAGGCGCAAAGGCAAATAAAAGCACAGCAACGCGGCGTTGCTCTTGAGTGTAACTGTAAATGCGACTGTCTGACTGCGGAGGCGTTTGACCAGCGTTGTTTGGGCGGTTGGGAGCGAATTGAAAGGGCTGCAGTGGAAGAAAGGAAAGGCAAGTGGTGCGCCGCGTTGAATTGGCGTTTACTAAAGCGCTACTGCTCTTCCCCTCCAAACGGATAAATGAAAATTTTATTTTCAAAATATCGCTGTACTTTTGTCTGTGCGCGTTTTTTGCGAATACCAAACATTTAAGATAAACGCAATGAAAGGCGTTGCTGTCTGAGCATAAACGCGAAACTACGTCGCCACACCGAATGTGGCAAATGCGTCAGGTGGGTTGGAGGTGGCTGGAAAGCGGTGCATTTTTATGTATTTGTGGCGCGTAATAAGCAGTGGAAAGTGGTGGGCTGCGCACATTTATCTTCTGGCGCTTCCTTCCCACTTGTTTGTGAAGTATTCTTCAGTCTATTGAGGCATTCAAAGTCCATTCGCTGCTCCCATTCAGTTTAACCCAACTATTAGCACGTCTTCTTTCAGCTTTCACTTTCAAATTGCGGTGAATTTGTATATAATAGTTTATATTTACATTTGAAGAAGAATAATGCAGCTTCATACAATATATTGAAGGTACTCAAGTATGAATAAACTCTTTATCAACTTCCGCTGCGGAAATGAGAATTTCAATATGAGAAGAGATTATCAGCTGCTACTTTCAGGTAACTTCGTACTCGCTTAAGCCCGGTTGGCTCCTCAATCCTCTTGCACTTCGATTGCATTCCTGATAACTTGGACTACTGTGCAGTGAAGACTACTCCCGCGTACATGCCTCTGAGGTGAGAGGCCATCATGGATGGATCGAAGCTCAACTTCTTTTTCAGACTACCAGACTACTGCAGTGTCCTTCAAAAAAAAAAAGGTGGCAGCTGTTAAGTCAAGGAGTGTATGACTTCACTAGTTGTAACATCAAGCTACTGCCGTATTAAACTTATCTGGGTGCCTGGACGCAGCCGAAGAGCTTTAAAGAAAGGGTACCCATATTCCCTATCGTCATGCTCGGCCGATCGGTCTATCGGCACTTTTGGGGTCGCGAAAAACCAGAGTGGAACGCACAAATACCATGGAACCTAGCTCTTAACAAGACTCACATGTCCGCAATGATAGGTGTCTTAACTAGACACTGTCCCATTGGCACCCAGGCGGAAGGCTACAGATTTTATAGGACGCTGAACTACATATGAATGTCAATGTCTCCGCATATCTCATACAGCTCATCGTTCAATCGAATGCGGTATTCGCCGAAGCCAATGCGCTAAATCTTTCGCAGAACCTCTCTCTCGAAAACTCGCAACGTCGACTCATCAGATGTTGTCATTGTCCAAGCCCCTGCATCATATAGCAGGACGGGAATAATGAGTGACTTATAGAGTCTGGTTTTTGTTCGTCGAGAGAAGACTTTACTTCTCAATTGTCTACTCAGTCCGAAGTAGCACATGTGGGCAAGAGTTATCCTGCGTTGGATTTCGTGGCTAACGTTGTGGTTGGTGGTAGCTCTTGTTCCAAGATCAAATACAATATGTATGTCACCACCGTATGGAAAAATACAAAACAACAACCGGGAAGTATGCATGAGTTTTGTTATGCTAAGATTCTCCGTAAGTCCCATAAAAAGGGCTTTAAGAATAATTCTTTTCGATTGAACAAAAAGTCAGGTTTTATTGAAAATGTACTGCCGAGTAAAAGATTTGTAAAAAGTCCATCAAGATGTGACAAACTTTCTCAATATCTTTCAAAAGCAGGGGGCTCCCATATTGTCATCCTAACAACCAACACTTTGAAAACCCCTATGGCTTTGTTAAAAAACAGAAGTATCCTGAACAAATCTTGAAGGCAATATTAAAAAATATAAAAAATATAAAAATCGAGTGTGTGTGCACAGCTCATATTTACTTGCACGCTAAGCGCGCACTTACCGTTCACCGCTAGTTTCAAAAATCCAGCGAGCCGAGCGCCGACTGCAGCCATAATTTATCTGCGAGCGTACTTAAGCCAAAAGCTGGAAGGACACGACCGATTTTTCATGCGCCCAGCGCCATTCACCTCGGATCGCAACAAATGTTGGTTCGATAAGTCTGCGCCGCGGCTTACTGGAAGGTTTAACAACAGCAACAACTACGAACGAGAAAGAAACGCAAAAACATAAAAATAGAAAAAATGGATAATAAACGTTTGTGAGATAATCAGTTCGGAAAAAATATCATTTCTACAAATATCAAGGTCCACACACACACACACACTCATGTGCATGCTCGCACACACATGCACGAAATACGAATATAACAGTGAATAGCCAAAAAGTTGTTTGCTCCTTTTTTAATTCAATTTATTTTGGATTTATACGAATTTATGCATATGGGATTCCGACTTCCGCATTTCATTTACCAATTTCGCCATTTCGCCGTCACACACACACACACACAGACACATGTGCGGGCGCGCTTCACCTTTGTTTTATGTAAATTACGCGAAAGATATTTTTTTCCAATAGCAGCCATTTGTGTGAGTGTGTGGGTTTATGCATGTATGAGTGTATACGCTTGTGTGTTGGTGTTGGCGATTGTTTTTTATCGACATTTAACCGCCGAAATTTGGCCGCTCTAACCGGTCTAAAGTTGATTAACAAATGGCAGCGGGGCGTTGCGGCCGCAGAACTCCAGCGCCGGTTGGATTTAATGAAAATTGATGCAACAAAAGTTAGCAGAGGTAATCGCGGGTAATACATTAATGAGCAGAAATTCGCGACAGCGCTGCGCGGGGCGCAGACAAAGTGGAATTCGTTCGACCGCTGAAAGATGAAGTTTATAATGAATGAATTGAAGTTCGAGCTTGCTCTAATGGTGGCACCAATTGAGGTTAGGGCAGATGCAGAAGGCTCTAATGTTGTCGTTGTTGTAGCGACAGAAAACATTTCTCAAGTAAATTCGATAAATGGTGCTGGCTCTTGGGTTTTTGAACGGAACAAGTTCGGGTCCTTTCCGGTTACTTAGATCCGACTGTCGTTGGCACGGAATAGACACTTTAATCTCTTCCTATGGTAGGAGGTTAGGGCAGATACAGAAGGCTGTAATGTTTTTGTTTTTGCTGTAGCGACAGAAAACATAATTCCTGTCATTTCGAGGAATGGTGCCAACTTTAAAGTCCTTGATCGGAACAAACTCGCGTCCGTGCCGGTTACTTAGACCCGACTGTCGTTGGAACGGGAGAGATACTGTAATCCCTGCATATGTTGTCCCCACATTTCAAGGCATTCTGTTTACCAAAACTTTCAAATGAGCCTTTGTTACCCCCAAAAAACCAGCTGATTACCATTTTCAGACCAAAGTCAAAAACAGAAAGCAGGCATTAAAGGGTATATTAAGTTTGCCACGAAGTTTACAAGAACCAGAAGGCGACGTTGGAGGTCCTATGAATATAATATGTAAATACCTAAATGATCCGCATAACGTGCTGAAACAATATAGCCCGTCTGCCCGTGTGCCTATATATATATATACTAACTAGTCTCTCAGTTTTGGAGATTTCGATTTGAAACATTGCATTCGTCTTTCTCTCCAAAGGAAGCTACTCATTTGTCGGGACTGGTTATATTGAACCACTATAGCGTATAGCTGTCATACAAACTGAACAATCAGAATAAAGTACTAGTATGGAAAACTTTTTCATTTATCGAGATATCTCCACGATATTTGGCATGAAATATTTTCTTTGACAATAACTCAATATCTTAAGAAATTATTTAGATCGGACTACTATAACGTATAGCTGTCATACAGACTGAAAAATCGGAATCAAGTGCTTCTATGGAGAACTTTTTCATTTGATGAGATATCTGCACAAATTTGGCAAAAAATATTTTCTAAGGCAACAATGTAATCTCCGAAGAAATTGTTCAGATCGGAGCACTATAGCATACAGCTGCCATAAAAACTGACCACTCAAGCTCAAGACAAAAATCTTCTTATATCCTTTTATGCTATTAAAAATGCAGCTGTAAAGGATTTTGGTAGCTTCGGTGCAACCGTAATTAAGGTTTTTCTCCGGTTTTACTTTTTTATCGATTTCTCTTTAAACAAAATATTTCTATACCTTCCGCTAATGCTCTTCGCCCTATCTTTGTAGAGTTTCCCACACTTAAAACTATATAACTGTACTTCCTCCACAAATAGAGTTACTTCTATTATGTTGCTAACAGCACAACTTTCCGTTATTGCATTCTTCATCTTCGTCTTAGTTGCTGTCGACCACTTTCTTTAGGAAAAACTTAGCAAATTGATTTTGCTTTTATGTAATGAAGTGGTCAGCATGCGTCAAATGGTCAAACACATAAACGAAACCACAGAGCAAACACACACACGCATGCACAAATGTAAAGCAATTCTCACAAATACAAACACAAAATGACCTAACGCATGTGTGCCTACATGTATATGCGTATGTATGTATGTGTATGTATATGTATGTATACGTTCGACAACGCTGCAAGTCATGTTTACAAGTTGCTGCAGAAAATTAAAAGAAAATTTTCATAAAATGCACGCAAGTATGCAAAAGTTATTAAGTGCAGCAAGCAAGCAAATACACGCGCACGCACGGACACACACATGCATGCATATTTATATACATGTATGTACATACCATTATATTTGCATGCTGTATGCATATTCTAGGCAATAAGCCCATATAAATGCATATTTATTGCATGCCACTCATTCAATCACCACACACACACACCCATGACGGTGTGATTTTACATCTATGTACACATGTGTGTGGGGTGAGTGTCAAAACTTTTTAATCACGTTTGCTAGGCGAGCGTTGTAAACTTGGCTTTCACATATTCGCATTGGCAATTTTTCTTAAGTTTCCGCACTTTCTTCGTCGCTCCGCCCGGACTGTCTCGGTCTCGGTCTCGGCCCGCTCGCTCACTGCTTTTCTTGTGCTCATAAATTTCATGCTTCTTCAAGTTGCTCTATAATAAATGTATTGAAAGTATTGTTTGATGGAAAAGCATAAACATTTGCTGATTGGTCGAAAATTCGAACACACAAGCGCACACATACACATATACATATGTAGGTACATTCATACATTCGCAATAAATTGGCAAACAAGAAAAAGGTGAAGTCTTTTCTCTCTTTATTTTATTAAATGTTTAATGTTGCCGCTAGGGATGACTTTCGATAAATGCAGAGAAAAGCAGATTGAAATTTTATGGCATTCTAACGGTTATTCGGGCATGAAAAACATACTGCTAATTGTATTGGAAATGCATGGAAAATTTATGAAAGTCTAAACTAAAAAGGGACAGCAAATTTTTCAGAAAAATTTGTACGCCAAAAGTTCCGTTATTGTTTCATAAAAAGGTACTGAGAAGTAAAAACACTTTTTTTAATTTTTAAAATTTTTAAAAAATTAAATTCAAGAAGTCAGTATTTTAAATTCCAACAAAATCACTTAAGGAGAATATGCCCCTTTTTCTATTCTTATTTTCAAATTCAAAAGAAACTATCTTTCCTTATTTTTGCGTTTCTCTATCACTTGCTGCAGCTCTCGCATTCCCAGCAAGGCATCGCCCTGGCATTTCTATTGCTTTTAATAAGTTTTAATTGAAGTTATTAAATAAAACTTTGCACAAATAGCGCAAGTAATTGCTTTACAAGCTGATAAAATATTGGCAAAATGTAGAATTCGAAGACGCAGTCAGCACAGCGCTGCAGCAGAGCAGAGCTCGTACTCGGAGCAGTGGCTTTCATTAGATGCTGCTCATGGCATATGTCTGTTAATACATTAGTGTGCACGGATTCGCAAATTATATTACATATATAATATAATTTACCAAAAAATAATGTATTTTGAACAAATGTCATTCTCTAGGTAGCTGTCGAAAAGCTAAAAGATTAGCAGCGGGTTTGATGAAAGGAAGCAGAGAGCATGAAATAAGTCGAAGGAAAGTACGTACAAACTCATACCAAGCGTGTTTTCTTAGGTTAAGTTAGCGCAGGTCGTAGGCTTGACCCACAATCGGGAGGTCTCACTTAATCCGATATTTATACTCTTGTAACATCCTGCCCCTGAGTGTACTGAGGCTGCTATACACATTTCTGACCTAGGCAACACTAAGTGTTGCCAGGTGCAATCTGACATTTCCATTGGAAAGTTTGACATTTTTTAGCATAACATCACCCAGAACGTTTTGTCATTTAATCGTGAATTGTTTTATTTACAGGGAATTAAAAAATTCATCTCGGCCAAAAAATGGAATTAACTCGTGAACATTTTCGATCATTTTTCACAACTTTCGACGTGGATTATCACGACAAGAGGGCATCGATGAACTAAAATCTTTATATGGCTATGAAGCACCATCCTATAGCA